>NC_069381.1:187742500-188362500 GCF_027475565.1 Acinonyx jubatus
TTTGGGTACTGGATCACACTGGTTCCCAAACTTGATGAAATATACCATGAATATCACTTTTTGCAGTATTCGCTTAAAATCGTCACATGCTACAATTTAAAATTATGAATAATCCGATGTTGATCACAAATTGGTAGCAATGACACATCTTGGTGCCTTCACTGAAGACTTGATGCTGAAGCTGAGCTAGGTTATTATCTCTCCTCGAACAGAAAGTGTGGTATAAAGGGAAAAGGGAAATTGGATTAGGTGACTTTTAAGGTTTCTTAAAACTGTGATACTTTGTGTTTTATAAAAAGCATTATTTTTATTGTAAATTATCTTTCATGTAAAAGCTAACTTGTATAAACATTTAAATTAATGAAATCTGCAATGGTAGGAATCAAATGTGATGCCAGCAATTTATATATTTGCATATATATGTATATAATCCCACAAATACATATTTACAGACACATACATACACACAGGCACATACTGTTGGACACACACATCTATATCTACCTTTGTCTATATATTAATCAATTCAACAAATAGTTATCCAGTGCCAGTTTTTGAGTATGGCACTGTTGTTTTTTTTTTTATGTTTATTTTTGAGAGAGAGAGAGAGAGAGAGAGAGAGAGAGACCAAGTGTAAGTGGGGGAGGGGTAGAGAGAGAGGGAAACAGAATCTGAAATAGGCTCCAGGCTCTGAGTTGTCAGCACAGAGCCTGACACGGAGCTTGAACTCACAAACCATGAGAACAGGACCCGAGCCCAAGTCATGATGCTCAACCGACTGAGCCACCCAGGTGCCCCGAGTCTGGTACTGTTTTAAGCACTGGCAGTACACTGGTGGAAAAAGAATCAGAATAATATGAAAAGTCCCTGCTTTCAAGAGACCCTATTAAAAACAAATAAGCAAGCAAGTATACAATATGCAATAAATACTGGGGAGAAAAAGCAGGATAGTGGACATGGGTCGGGTTATATTGAGAGAGAATTGAAGCAATTTGAAACTGAATGGTCAGGGAAGCCTTCACTGATAAATTGACATTTGAACAGAGAATTGAAGGAAGTGAGAGAAGGAGGTCTGCAGGAGTCTAAGGAAGGGGTATTTAAAGCAGAGAGAAGAGGTGAGGCAAAGGTCTTGGGGCAGAAGCATGAAGGTTGCAGGGCAATGCAGAAGACATAGGGCAAGTAGTAGGAGAGATGAGCAGAGAGAAGAGTCGGGGCACTTACGTAGGGTTTGTAGGACATTGGCATTTTCTCTGAATGAGGTGGGAAGTCACTAGAAGTATTTGAGTATTTATTTTCATGGGACCACTCTAGCTGCTGTGTTGAGAAATAGCCTGAAGAGGAGAATAGTGGAAGCAAGGAGGCAGAAAGGAGGCACTAGCACAAGAGAGTGTCAGGTGAGAAGCAGTGCTGACCCAGATGCTAAGAGTGCTAGATTCTGGGTGTGTTTAAAGTAGAGCTGACAGGAGTTGCTGATGGGTTGGATGCAGAGTGTGAGATAAGAAGGAAGTCAGCGATGACATTGAGGTCTCTTGCTCGAATATCTGGAAGAATACAATTGCTGTTTACTTCTTCAGGAGGAACAGGTTTAAGGGATGATCTATTTGGACATGAGAGTTTCAAGGTAGAAATCCTAATAGAGTTACTTACTAGAGAATTGGTTATGTGAATCTGGTTTAGGGGAGAGAGGTGCAGGTAGGAATTTGTGACCCCTGAGCGTGTAAATGATATTTAAAAAAAATGAAATTAGGTGGGGGTAACTTCAAAAGTGAGGATGGGACGGGCGCCTGGGTGGCTCAGTCGGTTAAGTGTCTGACTTCTGCTCAGGTCATGATCTCGCGGTTCGAGCCCCACGTCCGGCTCTGTGCTGACAGCTCAGAGCGTGGAGCCTGCTTCAGATTCTGTGTCTGCCTCTCTCTCTGCCCCTCCCCCACTTGTGCTCTGTCTCCCCTCTCTCTCAAAA
Source organism: Acinonyx jubatus (assembly GCF_027475565.1). NCBI lineage: Eukaryota > Metazoa > Chordata > Mammalia > Carnivora > Felidae > Acinonyx > Acinonyx jubatus. Next base: position 187,744,461 of record NC_069381.1, read on the forward strand.
ATAAGTAAAAAAAAAAAAGTGAGGATGGGAAAGAAAAGGTCAGATGATTGATTCCTAGGACACTAGTATTTATAGATTGGTGAGATGGGGAAGAATCGGCAAAGGGAATGGCAAGAGTATACCAGGAAGTGGCAGATGAACTGTAAGAGAGTGATGTCCTAGGACCAAGAAAAGAAAGTATCTCAAAACGTAGGACTTCATCAATGTGGTCTAATGCTCCTGCAGATCTAGAGAGATAAAAGGTGATAGTTGACCATCAGATTTAGTAAATGAAAGTCATTGGTTATTCTAAGAGAGGTTATAAATATACTACACACGTGCATACATATACATCTATAGAATACATATACACACCATATATTATATAGTTTTATAGGGTAATACATATTATATGTAGCATATGTAGTGTTAGAAAATGTGTGTGTATGTGTAAAAGAGTGTGTGTGTCATTATAGAGATGTGTTTACATCTTTCTAGTTGCCAATGCAGTAATACAGCAAATGGCTCTTGTGCCTTCATGAATTCCTTTTAAAAGCATTTGTCTTTTTATAATTATGGATAAATATTTAGAAAACAGAAAATTATAAAGAAGGAAACAGTAGTCCATATTGCAGTGCAGTAGATAACCGGGTTGTTGTTGTTGTTGTTGTTGTTGTTTTCTGTGCAGACATCTGCACATATGCAGATAGATGGGGTGGGGTTGTGGGGCAGGTAGGTAACAGATAGATGGGTAGGTGTCTGAGTATGTATACAGTGTATATGTTATAGAATTGAAATATACTGTACACATAAGCTATTATGCTTCACGTTATATTCTCACATGAGAAGTCTTTATGTTCATACTATTTTATATAAGTCTATGATTTTCAATAAATGAAAAAGTACAAAACAGCATATATATAAGCATAACTAACCTAACAAACACCACTTGATAAGCTAAATTTGTCTTCTGGGTTATATTAATAAAAGTCAGCATTTTGTATATGTACCAATAAATTCAGTATTTATCACTTTTCCTACTCTGTTAATCCCCCAAAGATCATATTTCTGCCTCCGAAAAATTAGCTGCCTTCTAACCAGAGACATAACTAAGTGCAGAATTCTATTACCAACTAAGTGGTCAGTCACGAACCTGTGAGCCTAAGACTTAGTTGTAGGGATTTTCACTGCCACTCCTTTCTGGTAGTTGAGAACATACCCGCAGGCAACATTGCAGTTCCAAATACTTTCTGAACCCTACTTGCCTTAAACTTCACTGTTCTTGGCAATTGTTAATTCAGGGCAGTGGTTTTCAACTGGAGGCGATTTTGAGCCCAGGAGACTTTTGGCAATGTCTGAAGGCATTCTGGGTTGTCGTAACTGGGGAAGGAGGTACTACTGGCATCTCGTGGGTAGTAGCCAAGGATTCTGCTGACTATCCTTTAATGCATAGGACAGTCCACAACAAAGCATTGTCAGACCCAAATATCAGACCCAGAAAGCTTTAGTTGTGGACCCTGAAAGACTGATCCTGGGAACATGCTAGAGCATGAGGTCTAGACATACACACTAGGGGCATGTAGGCATCCATCATGGGCCCGGATCTAGGAGCTCATGGACTTTGTATCTAGAGGCATGGCCTCTAGTAGCAAAGAATAAGAAATAATGAAAATAAAAAAAAAATGAATGAAATTCACAAGATTTCCTTTATTATGCCAGGCTTGCATCTGGATTTTTGCCCCCCTCTGGATAATTGTAAGTAGAAAAAGAAGGAATACTCCCAATACAGCATGAAACATAGAAAGCAAGAGAGGACCTTTTGGGCTTCTCCAGTGACTAAGGTCCTCCATTTGGGACATTTGTAACACCTTTATACCTCTTTTCATCCTTCTAAAAAATGTTGTCTGGCAAGATTTTAGCTTAACTTTTAGAGTTCCTAGTTGAACCAAGATTATTGGAGGAAGGCATTCAGCATATTGATTTTTTTTGTACATTAGGTAAAGGGACATTTATTTCTAATAGAGGAAATGGCTATGCTAACTACTGTAATGGCTTCCTTCACTATTGGGTGAATAGCAATAATAATTTGCTATTATGAGAGCCCACTAATTATGGCTTGAGCCTGATAAAGTGTAAAAAAGGTATAAAATATAACTATACTTGTGTAGAGGATGTAAAATTGCATGATGTCTTGCTGTCATTGTGAGAATCTGTCTTGGAATTTCTTGTGGCTAGGCCAAGTCATAGTGGTTCACAGAGGTTGAGACATAGCAGTTAAGAGTCTACACAGGAACCATGCTGACTGGGCCTCACATAGCTTCCAATACTGTCAAGTCTGATGGACTGTAAGTACTTATCCCCTGTACGTTTCAGTCTTCTAATCTATAAAATGGGTATGATAATAATCCTCATAGGGTTATTATGAAGAGTAAGTATACTAATATGTGTAAAGCACTTGGAACCATTGTTAGCTACCAGATTTTTTGTTGTTGTTATATTTCTGACTGTCGGGTATCAGAGACTTAAAAGGCAACTCTTCTTGCTGTGTTGGTGGGAATGCAAATTGGTGCAGCCATTCTGCAAAACAGTGTGGAGGTTCCAAAAAAAGTTAAAAACAGACCTACCCTATAATCCAGCAATGCACTACTAGGTGTTTATCCAAAGTATACAAAAATACTAATTCAAAGGGATACATGCACCCTCACGTTTATAGCAGCATTATCGATAATAGACAAACTATGGAAATAGCCCAAATGTCCATCTACTGATGAAGGGATAAAGGAGATGTGGTGTATGTATATATATAATGGAATAACACTCAACCATCAAAAAGTGAAATCTTGCCATTTGCAATGATATGGATGAAGGTAGAGTGTATTGTGCTAAGTGAAATAAATCAGAGAAAGACAAAGGCCGTATGATTTCACTCGTGTGGATTTTAAGAAACGAACAAATGAGAAAAGGGAAAAAGAAAGAGAAGAACAAACCAAGAAACAGACTCTTAACTATAGAGAGAAAACTGATGGTTACCAGAGAGGAAGTGGGTGTGGGGATCGGTTAATTAAATGATGGTGATTAAGAGGATACTTGTTGTGATGAGCACAGAGTAATATATGGAATTGTTGAATCACAGGACTGTACCCCTGGAGCTAATATAACACTGTATGTTAACCAACTGGAATTAAAATAAAAACTTCAAGAAAAATAACACACACATACAAAAATTAAAACATAGCCATAAATAATATAACTTGGTTTCTATTTTGTTTTTACCGTGTCTGTAATAAATGAAAGATGTTAGTACAAGTATGAATGTCAATCTTAATTAAACACAGTTGCCAAAGAAATTGGATTTGATTACAGAACAAAATGGTTTGAAGGTATTACTCAAGCAAAATCTGCCCTTGTGTCACTTTGTCTCTAGGAGATAAAAAGCCATGGCTGGTGTGAGTGTAATGGTGTTTACAATTAATTGATCACAGCCAGTTACAGCTTTGGGGCACCTGGGTGGCTCAGTCAGTTGGGTGTTTGACTCTTGATTTCAGCTCAGGTCATGATCCCAGGGTCGTGGGATCGAGTCCCACTTTAGGCTCTGTGCTGACTGTGGAACCTACTTGAGATTTTCTCTCTCCCTTTCTCTCTCTGCCCCTCCCCTGCTCATGCTGTCTTTCTCAAAAGCCATAAATAAACATATAAAAGAAAAAAAGCCAGAGAAGCTTTTAGTCTTTCCCTAAAATGGTGTTCACAAACTTCTAGGAAGAACACCTTTTCTTTAATTTATACTTTAATTCAGTGGAACTTTATCAGACTGAAATTAACCAAACCCCAGAGAGACCTGGAAACATGAATGATTATCAAATGTTATGGATTCTAAATAGGAAATTCTGGAAAACAAAGATGAAGGCTAATAATTTATGTTCAGTATTTAGCTATGACATTCCCATGGGGGGAAAAAAAGACAGCTAGCTTGAATCAAATAATGGGATTTGTTTCTCAGATAATAGTATGAGTTAAAAGAAATAACTTATAATAGGTTTATTAAATTAAGCAATAAGGTTTCATTTCTTTGAAATCATCTATTGTCAAAATTTTTGTAGCTAATTTCATTTACAATGAAATTAAATTAAATGAAGAAACTTAAATTTCTTTTAAGTTCGACATGGGTTTCCTCCATTTTGGTAGGAGTTGAAAATACTGGGTCAGTGGATCTGGCTATGATCAGCCTCTTAATCCTGTTTTAATTATGGGTTCTTTGCTGCTTCTGATTTTATAGTTGTTATTTGGTGACTGACATTCAGACATCCACAGCAATGTTTACAATATGCAGTTTTACATAAGGGTCCCTCAGAGTGACCCTAAGATGAGAGTTCCTAGACATAATTACAGACGGGAAGAACTACCGACCTAGAATGAGTTGAAAGGTTTCCAGGGCTATCTTATTTTCAAATTTTCCAGTTAAACACTGTGGCCCAATCTCACATTTCTGCCAGCTGGAGAGGGACGCAGGAGGGGCACCTGCAGAGGTTATCCTGTGGACAGCACTTTTCTGTTCTCACTCCTGTATATTTGAAAACGTCAGGGGCCAAATATGATTAACCTTATGCTTCTCCCTGGATACTTGAACCCCAAGTGTGGCTGTTACAGCCATGTATCTGTATTTTTTTTTGTTGTTTTTTTGCGAATAGTTGTGCTCGTGGCCAAGTGTCATTTGGCAAAGAGCACACAAATATTTGTTGTGCATTATTGTTTTTGTTTGAGTTCAAAAACTGATTGCCACTGAGTTATACTACCCAAAGAAGCAAGCCTGAGGCATGAGTTGCACAAAGTGAAATGTAATTTAGTGATACTCATTATAAGTCACATTTCCCTAACTTTAAGATAATATTTTTTCAGTGCTCTGTATTCAGTTGACAATCTTGATCAATAACACTGCTTCCATGTGAAAGATGTGTTTTAAATTATACAAGCCAAATATTGTCCTCAAATGTGAGCATATTTCTACACCAAGATCTGTTTCTTCGTCTGCAAAATGAAGTTATTGGGATCACATGATCTCTGAGGTGTTTTCTGGTACCGAAGTTCCCGTACGTAATATCCAGCCTCTTTAATGAATATATTCTGCTGAATTTCCAAACACTTATGGGGCGTTTCAAGTGGCATGACTCCACCTCGCCAAAGGATCCTCTTAGTTGATGATCAGCAAATTTGACTCCCAAGAACGTTTCTCAATCCCGAGGACGTGGTGGTGGTGGCCCGTTATAGAGAGAAGAGACCAGCCTGCTAGAGGTCCAGTCATCTTGTTGGGTCAGTGCTTGGCCATTTGTGTGTAAACACTAATCTGCTTTCTCCCCTTCACTCTTTCCATGTGCACTTCAACAGAAAGGAGAGCCTGACTGCTACCCACTCTCCCTGGAAACAACTGAGCAACTCACCTTCGAGATCCCCCTGAATGATTCAGGTTCTGCTGGTCTTGGCGTGAGCTTGAAAGGGAACAAATCTCGAGAAACTGGAACAGATTTGGGGATTTTTATCAAATCCATCATCCACGGAGGTGCTGCTTTTAAGGTCGGTAGGAATGATGTTTGCACGTCCATGTAAAGGCACTTGAGATGTGGCTATTTGTTTGGGAACTGGATAGAGAGGGTGTCTGAAGACATGAGACCACGAGGCTCTCCTGCAGGTGCAGCAAGTGTATGCGTGAATAGATCTGGGCAACAACTGTCTGTTCCTATTCTCTCTGGGGTTAGTTTTATATCCTGGACATCGTTCTCTAAAGCCATCATGATTAATATTCTTTCTCCCATTTCTTTTATTACCATTAGGATTCCTCTGAATGTGTTACCTGACAGAGTTAGGTGACCTAAAATACACAATCATAAAAACAACACTAAAAACAAGTCAACAGGAAGGCAGCAAATAAGGAAATTGTTCTTGCAAGAAGGAAAGCTCAGTGGAACCTCAGCATGATTGTAGTATAAATTAAAGGGCATTGATCACATTATATACACTTGAAGATGGCCAGGGTGCCAGGAATGCATGTTGGCCTTTGAACTTAGAAAAGCTTCCAGATTTGCAGAAAAAAAAAAAAGGAAAGGAAAGAACACGATCCTTCCTTTGCCCATTGGGGGAGCAGTGTGATCATTGCTATTAACGTAGTGTAATAGTTAACTACATCGCTTGGGTTCAAACACAGCTTCATCATCATGTCCTCCAATTCGCACATCACTGCTAGCCATGTGGGAATGTGGGCAAGGAGCGTGACCTTAAGGGCTCCCCTTTCTTCATCTCTGGAGCGGGACTATGGGCAATACCTAATTCAGCGATTCTAAGGATTAGATTAACACACACTGTGATTGCAGGGGTGAAGTGGTTATTGAGTGGGAGAAACATGTCTGTGCTTATCACCAGCTGTCCTCCCCACCACCATCATCTCATACCATGCCATGAGGCTTCTTGAGTTTGAATCCTGCCCGGACTACTCTCACCCTCTGTCAATGTGGGCAAGCTACTTGTCTCAGTATGCCTCAGTGTCCTCATTTGTAAAAGGAGTAAAACTAATAGACCCTACCTCCTGGTGCTCTTAGAAGGACCAAGAGAGTTATTTTATGCATACTGCCTAGCACAGTGCCCATGATAAACTTTCAACAAATGTTAGCCACTTAAAAATTATCTTGATGTTAGTAACATGATCTTCCCTAAATAAAAGCCAAGAAGATCTATGCAAAGTTTCCAGGAGCATCTCTAGTCCTAGAATCCTGGCTTTGGTGAAGCATTTGTCTTTTCTTACTTCTCATCCCACTTTTGTTTCAGACCTAGACACTGAGCTAATGCTGTTTTCCTTGGGAAATAAATTCACTGTGGGTAGACAACTTTTTAATGTACTCTTTGGATCAGTAGGGGTTTTTTTTTGCATAATAAATAATGACAGAATTTCAGTAACATACATCAATAAGGAACATACATCAACAACATACATCAATTTGTGCCCCTCATAGCTCTGCAGGACAGCTGGAGGGGCTTTGATTCAGATTCAGACTGGTACGTCTCTGTCACAGGTCTGAGTGGGCTCCTCGTATTTCAGTTCTTGGGCCAGCAGGCTAGGGGGAGCATATTCTTCTAATGCTCTGAGGCGTCAGAGGGCCAGCAGCAAAGAGTGAAGCCTTTGAAATTCTGGGCACTGATCCGGCAGTTACTCCACTCACACACATACACACGATGTGCACACGTGTGCCTCTGACCAAAGCAGTAATAGAGGTGAATCCAAGGTCAAGGGGTAGAGAAACACAGTCCACCCATGGTGAGGCTGTGGCAAAGACGTGAGTACAGAGAAATGTGAAAAATTGGGGTCAGTCGTTCAGTCTATCACACTCTCCAATGTGGCTCAGATATGCAGATCCAGGAGCAAAAGGAAAATAACGGTAATATTAACAACAGCAGCAGTTCCCATTCATTGTGCTTAGTGCTTAATATATGCTGGATACATATATTCTTCCTATTTACCCCGAGTTATTAGCATGCCATTCCATCATAGGGAAACTGCAGTGGTTAGTGACTCTCCCATGGCCACATACCCAGGAATTGCTTAAACTAAGATTGGAACTCAGGCAGTCTGACTTCAGATCCTGTGCTACGTTACAGTGCCGTGAAGCCTCCTTCAGCTCTTCCATCCACATTCCTAGAGATCAAGGGCCATTGCCGTGGGGTTGTCTGGTGTTATGCTTGTCATCCTTAGCCAAGCCATCTAAACATGTGCTGTGTTTAAAGAATAAGTCTTGGTCATGTTTGTGGATACGAGATTGATATTCTTCTTCTTACACCTAATGACAGTTCTATTTGCAGAATCTATTCCAAGTAAAATTGGAACTGAAATGAATTTTTGGAAATTAAAAGCAAACATCTTAGTTCTTTTATGGGCAATAACTTAAGCTCAAGCAGATACTGGAGAGCAGGTTTAATATGTATATCCATGTTTGCGTAAGTGAGCATCTCCTTACCTAAGCAGTTTCTAACAGTCCTGTTTCTTGCAGAAAGATTTCACTTTCCATTTATGTAAATTTCTTTCCTGACACTGGTCTGCTGAGTCAGACAATCACACCACTAAAAACCACTGGACAGCATATTTATAGCTGATTTTAAACAGTAAGAGGCATCAATCATGAATTTAGCCTTATTGTGGATGTTTAGTATCCATTTGTCTTGTTTACTTTTTGCAGTGTAAAGGGTAGAGGACTAAGCTTTGCTCACAAGACATCTGCTTAACCAGAAAAAGAGGGAGAAAGTATTTTTCTATCTTCTTCTGCTCTTCCAATAATCCACTGTTATTCCTCAGAAAATTGCCACCTGTTCTGTGATTCAGGATTATGTCTTACAAAAATTGTTTTGAGACTTTGTTCCTGTCCCTGTTCAGAAGATACAAATGTAACAGACTGCAGTGTCCCTGGGGCAAAGGGGAGATAAGCATGGGGAACATCCACTTTAGCATCTGGCCCTAGGTTTTTACCTGAAATCAACAAAATAATCTTTCTGCCAGAGCACAATCTTTTTCTCCTGGCCCTTCATACCACTAATTGGTTCTCAAGGTGTTTTTCCCTTTGGGGAAGGTGGATTTTTGAAAACTAAACTACTTTGAAAAGTATGACCAAATTCTTCCTGTGGATTCTGTATGCTGTATTCTCCTGGGGGTTTCCGTTGGTGTAAACAAAGATAGGCTACTTCTTGCCAGATGCAAAACCACAGAACGACTGTGACTGTAATTGAGGGCCTCCCTCTTTTTTCTTTCTTTTTTTCCTTTTTTAACTTACCTCTCAGGCTACTGATTTCTATCATCTCCTCTCTTATTTGAGGAAGTAAGTGTCTTTGGAGATGTAAATCTCTGTTGGAAAATAAGAGTATCTGGCTACTTTAAGATTCTCTCTTGGAAGTGAATTTCTGTCACTCTAAGGGCACACTGAACAATATTTTAACTCTATTCAGAGTTACTCAAATGCTTAATCTCATTAATATTTAAATTCCAGTCTGCATATCAAGAAGTAAATCCTAGAAACTCTTCTTCTCCACTTGTGTCAGGACACAGCATTTGCTTCAGGCCAGGGAGTCCTTTGTGGACCCTTCTGAAGCATCACTTTTAGCTGTGCCTTTCACCATACAAAGTGACCATTGACCTTCATAGCCACATACGACTGAGTATTAACGCTAATATGCTTCAACAATAACAGACATTGCCTATTTGTAGTTTCCTTGTAGTGTCTGTCCTTCTTACTGGGCATTTGTCCCTGAAGTACAGTGTAATTGCTTCCAGAACCAAAATATACTGCGTATAAGTTTATGAGTTAACTTCTTATGAACCATGAACTGAGCGGAATTATGATGTTCATGACGATGCTTTTCTAAAATTTTAGTCTTGTGATTGGAATTTATAGTGAATGTGATGGTATAGTTACTGGTAAGTGAAAAGAAAGGAGTAATGTCTTTGTTGCAGTTAGAAAAAAAGGTACCTTGAGAAAAATACTCTCCTTTCTCCAAATCCACATAAAATAACTAGCTTTTCCTTTCCTCCAGTAAAGCACACATAAAGTCTTGATAATCAGTTTGAAGACATTCAGTATTCTCATCCTCATTTGCTAAACATTCTGAGATCAGTGGCTTTCTTTTGCTTGCTTTCATAAACTATATTAACTGAATTTTTAAGGAGAAAATGCTTTTTTTGCAACTATTGATTATAGTAATTTAAGTTGCTTATTTCTCTTATTTTTCTACCTTAAAAATTAATTGCTTTTAGGAAAAATAGATGACTAGGATAGTGATATTTTAAAACAATCAAGATAGAATATTAGTATGCTGTAGTAAGAATAAAATTCTCATGGAATCTATTGTATTAATTCTGAATGACATTTTTTTATTTAAATATATAGACTTTGGGAGTAGAATATGTCCTATGAAACCTTGAAATAATAAGGTAAAAATTGAAATTTAAAGGCAGTTTTTGCTAAGGGAAAAAATGTCACATATCAGATTATTTAAGGTCTCTTAAATAGGGAGAATGAATATAAGAATACCTGTTATTCTCTAGAAAATTAATTAGCCAGGTTTGTGCTTAATAAATACTACTTGATGATGATGAAATTAAATGAAAGAAAAATGCCTGACATAGCTAATTGCAAATGCATGCACTCAGAATATGAAATAGACATAATTTAAGTAATTTGATTCTGGCGTGCTTAGGAAATTTGGAATGCTCCCTCTGAGAAATGCAGAATTTCATGATCTACACTGTTTAGTATGAAGTATAAGAAAAAATTTTTTTTTGCTAATACAAGCAATCCCCCTATTTTAAAAGGACTAAAATGTTAATTTTTAGAGAGAATATACACAGTTGTAGAATTTCCGGGAACACAGTGCTTGTTCCTCAATCTTCACGTTTCTTCATAATATGGAACATTTAACAGCATCCAAGCTACTCAACAGGAGGCCGCTAGAAGTTCCCAGCATGAGTCATTTCCAACTCCATCTCTATTGGTATCTATAAATCATGTGGTGGATCTATAATTAATGAATTCAAAGGAAGATAAAAGGGACAGCTTTTGAAAGAACACTAATGTTAAATGGTTGCTTCAACTACCCATTTTTCTCAAAATTGATCATGTTTTCTGCTGGTGGAAAACCATAACAATCATGACCAGGAGCCGTGTCCTCTAGGTTTTTACCTCCAACCAGAGGACCCTACACTCCAAGGATGTCAGTAGCTCCACTGCAAATCCTCCACTGTTAGAAGCCGAACTTGGGCATTTCATCCTGACCACAAAAATATGCTACACTTTATAAACAACTTCTTAGCTTTTGCAGGAGCTTTGCCTGGAAAAAATCATAATTGCTATATGCCCGATAAGAATTTTACCTCAAAAAAGGAAATTATTAACTGAAACATGAGAAAAATAGTTATCAATTATGTAATGCAAATTATTTTCACCAATTTCCTTTTATTACAAAAGCCAAAACTGTTGGCATATGTTAATGCAGGTAGTCAGGCTCATCATTTATGGGTTTTCTCCAGTAGCCAGTATTTTGTAAAGATGTACCTAGAATATTATTTTTTAAAATCTCACAATGCCAGCATCAGTCATTGCTTTTCTTGCTGATCCTTATCACTTACACATTTTTGTTTCATGCATGGAAATTCAAATAAGAAATCCATACCATGCCAGATAAAATTCTGGAAACCTACATCATTTTGAAGTGTATTTTGAACCCCATGATTGTCTCCGTGAGCTTTAAAAAAAATTGTAAGAATTGGTAGTCCTAATCAAAAAGGAAATTGCAGTCAGGACTCCTGGGTGGCTCAGTTGGTTGACCATGTGACTGTTGGTTTTCGGCTCGGTCCATGACCTCAAGGTTCAAGAGTTCGAGCCCTGCATCCAGGGGTGGGGTGGGGGGAGTACACGGTCATGGTGGAGCCTGCTTGGCTCCACCACATATATATAATATGTATATATATACATAGATATATATAATATATATATATGAATATATAACATATCTCTGAATATATGTAATATATTCATAGATATATATAATATATTCATATATATATATATATATATATATATATATATATTCATATTCATTCATAATGTGGTCCAAGCTTTTTTCTTGACATTTTGCCTTGGACCCATTCTTCTAGTGACCAGACTTTAAGCAATTTTAGCACAAATAAGAGCAGAGTTCATTTTTAAAAAATTAAATAAGAATGATTTTCAATGAGTTGAAAAGGCCTCAGATTCTAGTCTGGTTAGGCATTCATGCAACATCTTCTTAATTCATATAAAACACATATGCCTTAATAAGGTTTTTATTATCCAGTTTTCCAGGCCAAAGTAAACCAAAAACAGAGAATCAGGAAGGAGATAGGAATATATGGAGAGGAAGCTGAAATGACAGGAAGCAGAAGTGTCAGATAAGCACAAAATACTATTACTGCATAGTAGGCCACTGGATATTTGTGATCACTCTGTGTCAGTGCTTCTCAAACTTTCTTGCTGAGGAAATTATAAGGCTCAGTAATGACCATAGTAGGGTCGATACATCGCGATATATTCATGCCCCATATTTTCCATTGGGAATTTGAAATGAAAGAATTATAATACATTTGCAAGTCCTATATCAGGATGTTTTGGTTATGTATGTTCCGATGCTCTGAACAATATTCTTCGGTTATCTTTGGCAAAAATGGTTTCAAATGCCACAAACAAGTAACACTATGTTGCTGAGACTCTGACAGTTTGCTGCATAATGGCGGAGTGAGGCTCTTAAAACAATTATTGAATTAAATGAATAAATTTAAATTGTACAGCAGTTGAGGAAGTGGCTATTGGGCCAGTACACAGAAAGTAATCAGGCTTCGCTTTGAGAGTCTAAAAGTCTGTGTACATGTGAACATGTGCTAGCATTTTCAGGCCAGGCTGCGTTCATGAATCTCTCATAGTTCCAGTGTGTGAATAAGCCATTTGCTCATTGTAGGTGAAACCTCCCCCAGGTCCGGAGCCTGCGAATGAAAGATCTTACAAGTGACTCAATTTAGCAAGCGCTTCTTGAACATCTGTAGTGAGTTCTGCAATATATAGTACTGGAGATGGGAAACTTAAAACAACTCATTCCGTAATCCGGGAAGCTGGTGACATAATAAGTTAAATATATAAGCAAATATATATCGAACATGATAAAGGTATGGTAGATGAGTATTACAGGATCATGGGTATTGAGATGTGGTCAATCACCATGGTGTGTACCCCAGAATTCAACTTCTTGACCCTGGAAAATTTAGAGCTCTTATTTGGGAAGAATTGGCTCTGTTTGTATTGGTTGAAATTGTGTTTGGACCGATGATGTAAAACACTGATGAATGTAGGTAGGCACTCTTCAAGACAAGAGCTTACATGTTTGTAATCTTGGCAACTTTCTTTATTCCCCTTCTTTGTTTTAAAAACTGTACTTTAAAAAATCTTGATTTATTCTTTTCCTTTCATTGCTATTGTTTTTAAACGAAGTCAAATGATTTCAATCTGGAATGCAAGGGGGTTTTTTAGGTACGTTTTTTTTGTTGTTGTTTTTGTTTTTTTTTCCAGAAATATGGTAGGCAGATGTTGTCATGGAATGATTTTAGGGCCTTGTGAAGGATTTGTTCAGGATAGTCCTTCCCCTCAATCAGGTGTCATCTGGCCTGGAGTCCCACCACACCCCAGGGAAATCCTGCTCTGCAGTCTGAAGCCAGGCTTTGGGCTTTGGGTTCTGAGTGTTGATAATATCCCAGAAGGTTTTACTGAGGGCCTCCTTAGAAACATGCAGAGGCAGGAGCCGACATCTGGTCGTGATTAATCCTCTCAACACCCTGGCCTAATGCGGACTGGCCTTGGGCTGCAGCCAGCTACTCCTAAGAAAGCCAGCCCACTCCCTCATGCCTGTCTCACGTTTTGCAGAGGCTAGTTCTTCGCTTGGCTTTCTTACTTTACTCTCCCCTCTGTGTCCATTAGAACCTTAGAAGGAAAGGGGCCTTACAAAAATTGGCCCAAAGAGGTGGATTAAGCCATACCATGTCACCAGTAATCATGGTAGAGATAGTACCCAGGCACCACAGTACCACAGATGCTGAAATACGAGGTCACTAGACCCCCTGGAAATCTTAGATGTACTTCAGTGGACACATGAAACATACTACAAAGTACCTGACGGCCCACATTACAAAGAATTATCTGGTCTAAATATGTAGCTGTGGAGCAAAATAGTTGGAAATGTGGCCTTCAGAGTGACCCAGTCCTGGTTCAGATCTGCTTTAGAAATGTGACTTGCAACAATGCATTTAACTGACCTAATTCTTGGTTTCTTTTTTATAAAATGAGGGCAACAGTCCCCAATGTATAGGATTGTTGTAAGCCTTAAATTGTCTACTGTACATGATGGGTTTAGCACAATGACTCCACAAAAAAGCTCATTAAATCATTATTGTCATTAATAACTGTAGTATCTTTAATCATCTCTAGAACTTTGATATTAGAAGCAATATAACAGGTACATGCCTGAGGAGACTTAGCCATGCCAATAACCTTTGACAAATCACTTATTATATTTGAGCCTCCATTTCTATATCTCTTAAATAGTAGAAAGTAGTATTTCTACCATGAAGTTGTTGTGAGGAAAAAAATGAGAGAGCATATACAAAATATTTGCACAAGAACTGGCCTATACTAGGTGCTCACTAAAAGGGGGATGTCATACTCAAACATCCTGTCTCCTGGTTCACTCATCCTGTTGTGTTAGAACCAAGTTACTGCCGATGAGATCTGAAGCAATCCCAGGACATGGACAAAACCTAGTCTTGTACCAATTTTTATTTGTCCTAAAGTATCGTAAGGAAGTTACGTTTTATCTTTACACTGCTCTCCTTCCTTTTTTTTTCTTCCTCTTTTGGGAATTTCCTTTACTCCCTCCTGGCTTGAGGATAGATAGAGTTGGTTATGGGGGGCGGGGGGGGGGGGTAAAGAGTATAGTTGCCAGAGGTGAAGAGTCTTGTTAGTTAGGTGTCTGATGACAATAAAACAGGAAGGAAAGTGTCTTAGTCTGTTTGGGCTGCTTTAGCAGACTATCACAGCCTGAGTGACTTATTGAAAACAGAATTTATTTCTCCCAGTTCTGGAGACTGAAGTCTAAGATCAAGATGCCCCCAGATTCAGTATCTGGTGAGAACCCACTTCAGGTTGATAGATGGCCGTCTGCCTGCTGTACCTCACACAGCAGAGGGGGTGAGAGTTCTCTCTCAGGCTATTTCATATGGGCACTAACCCCATTCAGGAGGGTTTCATCCTAATAACCTCATGTTATATTTGGAAGAGGGGTGGGGGACAAGGGACACAAACATTTAGTCTATAGCAGAAAAGGATTTTTTTTCTTTAATAAATGCAAGCATGACCCAGATTACAATGAAATAAATATTCTAAAATTACTGAGTCATATCCCTGGTAGTTGAATTCACTTATATAAAATCATTTGATGAGAGGTAGCATTCTCATGTCTAAGTATTTACTTAAACACAATATTAATAGAAAAAGTTAAAACCTAAAAAAGTGCTTTTCTTGGTCAAAACTATTCCAAAGCATCCCAAGGGCATGCACAATTGTGAAGGATATTTAGTGAGTTTGAGTTAGAGGTATTTAAGGAGTTTTCCATTGAACCACTTTCATTTTAGATCAAGACCGCACTTGGGGATGCATGTATGTTCATAGAGGTAGAGACACGAGCACATTTTTGTCTCCTGCTTCTACTTTGTGTCCTTGTCCTGCCGTTGCCCAGCACACACTCACCAGTCCCCACATCTTCTGCCATCTGACTCTGGATGTATAGGATTCTCCTCTGGAAGACATCTGGTGGCATATCGTATTCTCTGGTTTTGAGAGTTTTTTCTTGAAGCATTATTTCTTTTGGAACTAGTCATTGTCACCTGTGTAGCAGAGAGGACGCTTAGGAAACCGAGAATGCTGAGAAGCCAGGATTTGGGCTCTTCTGCTCTAGCTCTGACCCAAACTAAGCCAAGCAAGTCCTAACCCATGGGGAAGTCCTTCTCTTAAGAGGAGTTCAATAAATGGTTTCTCATTGTCTTTGGGCATCACATTATTTATCTGTAAACAGAAGAGGTTGGACAAGATGACCTCTAAGGACCTTTCCAGCTCTAAATTCTGTGATTATATTCTAAATGTTAGGACAACATGGCACTTACTGGGATCACCACTAATGAAATTACCCATCATTTATCTTAGATAGAGAAAGCACACACCAAGAGCAACAGACCCAGCCAAGCCTGAAAATGAGAGTGTGTGGATTTTTATCATGCCCATAGCTCTCCAGTGATGCTTGTGATAAATGTGGATGTCTTCTAAAAACAAAAACAAAAAAAATCCCAGCTGCCCTGGGGTGACCTAACCTGCCTTTTTGTTTTGGACTGAATATAGCAAACATGCTCTCCTTCAATGCAGTTCTGTATGCTTGAGACTTGGATTGTAGCTGAAAATGAAAGTTTGTGCTTAGTACCTGTTGGTGAGAGATTATTTTACAAAGAAAAAAAAAAGGCTTTACGTCTCCTTCTCTCTGTTTACCCCTTCACTCAGACCTTGCCTCGTACTTCACAGACAAGGTTCGTAGGAGTTACCAGGTGGAGTCTCACTCAGATTTTATTTCCTCCACTCTAGAGATGCCCATAAAGTTTCAATCCTTATCTTTCTTCATGTTGTAGAGGACGAGGTGTCCTGCCAAGACTAAGCCTCTACAAATCCAACACCTAGTAGACCTCATTTCCTGTTGACAGAGCTGGGATCTTGGTCTAATTCCTCTATTTCCTCCTCCTCTTTAAAAATCATTCATCCAATTTTTAGTGACCCTCCCATCCTCCTCAAGCTTCAACCCAATAGCCTTCCTTCCACTAAATGCCAAAATAGGACCGAAGGATTTCTCGTGTTATGTCTCACTTCACATGACTAAACCATTATGGTTGTTTTTGTTTTACCCTGTTTCGTGTAACCTTAACCTCATTTTTTATGTGCCTCCCTCAAAATTAGATAACAGAAATGAAGAGATTTCTTTCTTGTTTGGCCTTTCCTGTAAATCTCATTTCCAGATTTGCTCCAAATTAGGGTAAAGGTTAAGTGGAATGGGAAAACAAGAGGAAGGGAGGGGCCGTTACGCTGAGGCAGTCCACTCAGACATTGTACAGCTCTGATTGTATGCCCTTCTCGATCAATCCTGTTGCCCCGCCATCTCTGTTTCTTCGTTCAGGAGCATGTGCTCCTTTGAGTGGCCTCCATGGTCCTGCACGGTCAGCGCCCTCTCCAGCAGGCGGCACGGGCAGGGCATCTCCAGGGCATTAGCTCTCCAGAGCAGCCTTCCCTGCTCACCCTTTCCCCCCACTGTCTGCAGAAGAACTTCCACGGACCATATGCTACCAAGTTAGTCAAAGTTTATCAACTTGTCCACACGATTTCTCTCCCAAAGCTGCACAGTTGGTCCCATTGTCCATTGTATGCCTGCTTTTCTCATTTCTTAGGAAAGTTTTCTTTTTTGTATTTTATTCTGTTAAATTTGAACATGGATCTCAGATACTTACTACCAACAAAACTCTTTAGTATTTTCCTTTCCTATTTTCGTGTCCTACAACTGTAGTCTAGAGATCAAGTAACAAAGAGGAGCCTGGTAGAGAGACCCAAGAGCCAAGGTGCATAAAACCAGAATTTGGGTCACTTTGTCTCTGACTTGCTTTTGTGACTTGGGCAAATTGCAGCCCTTCCCTGTTTCAGTTTCCTTATCTGAAAAATGCAAAGTAAAATGTTGATCTACTTCTTGAGTTCTTTGACTTCTAGAGATAATTTATGGAAAAATTCTCCAGGAAGGGCAACTGTAGCTACTGGTACTTCTGTTAAGTTTATTAGCAACAACAACATCATAAAATTACTAAAATTGCACCTGTGCCTCGTAGTGAGAACTTTCTTCCCTAGTGTGAAACAGGTATAAGGCATGTCCCTATACAGACTCTCTGTATTTTGAGTGTTTTTCCCTTGAAGCTGCCTGTTGGGGAGATGCACTGTGGTCCCCCCAAGTTGTTTTGGCCGCAGACCTGCCACCATTAATGAAATTACCAATCATTTATCTTAGATAGAGAAAGCACACAGCGCCATCCCAGTTTGCTAGCTACCATTGGCATCCCTAGCTTGTGAGATGCTTCTGGTTGCAGATGACTAGTACCTAGACGTGATGTAAACTAGAGTCTGGGCTGCCTGTCCACATGTTGAGGTTCTGTGCACTTTGCAGAATGTGGTTTCCTGAAGATTCTGGGTAAAAGTAGTAATCAGTCAGAGCCAGTGTGCAGAAAGCTTGACAGTCTCCTTTGTCATGCTTTTTTGCCAGAAGACATCAGTGCAAATTGGCCCTTCTCTGCACACCTCTGTGTTCTTCTGCAGACTAGCAGACTAGCAACTTTTTGTTTGTATTAGAGAAAATAACATGAGTTTTTTTGTTTTGTTTTGTTTTGTTTCCAGCACCATTCAACAGAGTTAGCAGTAATATCTAGGAGACGCATTACGGCTGTCAAACACACAACATTTAAGCATGATGTCTCTCTGTGCCTGAAAATGCAAACCCTTGTTTCTAGTGATGTGACCACTTCCTTCTGCTTCCAAATCCCCTTTCTTTGAGCCAATATGGTCCCTGCCAGAGAAAATGGCAGAATTGGGCTAGGTTAGCATGCTTGCCAAAGATTTAGGTAAGAGACATTATACAAATGTCTAAATTATTGCAGCTTGGGACTCTGAGATTTCTAAAAAACACTTTCACACAGTTCATTATTGTTAGTATTCGTGACTATTTGATAAGCTCCAGAACCTTTTTCTGCCATAGAAAATAAATCATTCCTAATGGCTGGGGTTTTTTTTTTCTTTTTTCTTTTTTTTCTTTTTAAATGTGAACTTTTCCTGAAATAGCCATACATCATCACCATACCTTTCTCTGTTTAACACTGTTTTTCTTTCCTCTGTCCTAGGATGGTCGTCTGCGGATGAATGACCAGCTGATTGCCGTTAATGGGGAATCTCTTTTGGGAAAATCCAACCACGAAGCTATGGAGACACTGAGGCGATCAATGTCCATGGAGGGAAACATTCGAGGAATGATCCAATTGGTGATTCTGCGGAGGCCAGAGAGACCAATGGAGGTGATGCATGTCTTTGGTTCCCTCTGCAGATTGCCCAAATGGCCCCCTAGGGTATGCAAACTTCCATCACTAGTATCATACTGATTCTGAAATTGGAAAAACCTGCCCCCGAAAGGCTCTGATGGATTTATGTGTGGCTATATGTTATAGGTATAACTAGAAGGTATAAAAATGTTCATACAAGGTAAGTAATTTATCAAATGTAACAGGTCCATATTTTCTAGATTTTCCCCCAGAAATTTCTAGAGATTTGGACTTTATGAACAAGGCTTTATTCATATAATAAACTGTTAAACTATGTAACATCTTTATATACTTTTTGATTGATGGGCTGATAGTGTCTATACTTTAGAAAGTTCTTGATCAGATATATATAGTGCTTAATATGAAGATTGTTGTAATGCGCTCAGCTCTGTATATTTTCCCCCATAATGTGCACATGGATAATATAGACCTGGGACTTAACTAATTTAAAACTTAAGCTGTTAAGCAAGCTGCTTGCTTCGTGGTATTAAATAAATGTTTTTAATTTAATAAGCATTTTTGCAATATTTTATCTGATTTTTCTATGGATTTTTTTAATATAAAAATATTTTTTACCTAGACGTGAAGCGTAACCATAAAATATTCTCGAATGCCAGTACCCCTAAACATTTCACTTACATACAATTATAATATCTATGTATTATACAATTATTAAATTATACAATTATGTTAGTATATTTATAATAAATATAAAATATTCCTAAAACATTATTTTCTCTAATATATAAAACTAATTACTAAATACTCCTGAAATATATTTTAAGAAAAGATAAGGAGAAAACGGTTGATCATAGTTGAGTTAAGAAAAACATAAGCATATCACACAAATATTCTCTGAGGACAAGTAATATTTGTGTAATCTGGTAATATGCAAAGTTAACATAGGATGCTGTGAACAACACACTCATTTAAAATATTAGTTTTAATAAGTTAAACTTAAAAATTAAAAAAAAAGGATTTTTCAAATTAAGGCATAGCGGAAGGAAGTTGAAGCTCATAGCAGTTAAAAGCTTAGGCTCTAAAGTTATGGATCACTTGAGTAAAAATCCCAGGTTGTCCATTTTCTGGCGATGTGAAGACATACATAGTTGAGTGCTGAGTGCTTACAGATGACAGATACTGTTGTCTATTTTGTCCCTTAATGTATCCTCATTTCCCAGCACACAGTAGACACTTAATAAATATCGTTTAATGAATGAATAAAAGATGCATCTGAGACCTACTGTATCTGAGGGGGTCAGCTGAAGTAGTAAACTTGTAAACTATATCTCACTTTGTTATATTATCAGCTATCGGAAGAGAGTAACTGTACCTTTTTACTCTTCTGTACATAACCTTGTAAATGTTAAATAAATGTAAATTGGCCAATTACTGGAGACTATATATAATGAGCCAACTCGTTTTCAACATTTGTGTCTGCCTAAGTGACAGAGAGGCTTCCATGAATATTTAATGGATTTTACTTATGTACATAGTTATAAAACCCTTATCTTTTGCTTCCATCCATGATGGAATTGGCTCCTTTCTGGTTTAATGTGATTCTTACTCTGGAGCCTTGGGATTCACGGTACCAGTTGTCAGGGATGGGTCTGAAGGATGGTCTGTGGGCCCCTAAGCCACCCCTTCTGTGTATCCGTGTATTACGTCTTCCTTAAGATTTCTTGGAACAAAGATATTTCAAGTAAGAGAAAAGTCCAGAAGGTGCTGCTGTAGAGTACCATACCTGTACAAATAACGAAAAGTTAAGGAAAAAAGAAAAGAAAAAATGAATACAGTTGTTAGAAGTTGTGTCCCCCACCTCTCACCTTCCCTTATTCCATGTGTTTCTCTAAAACAGGTGTTTGCCTAGTGGGTGAGCATTCTGTAGTTTGGCTCATCTAGTTGAGTCATTTTAGCATTTGCATTCTCCTTTACGGCAGGTATTTCCATGTTGATTCTCGAGCTCTGGGGTGGGTTGACAATTATTCCATCAGAAGAAAGAACTAAACTTTTAGTTTGTTGCCCATCCTCAGAAGTGTCTTATTAATAAGTTCACTAGGAAATTAATTGGGAATTAAGAAATGGGACAAGGGGTGCCTGGGTGGCACAGTTGGTTAAGCGTCCGGCTTCAGCCAGGTCACGATCTCGCGGTCCATGAGTTCGAGCCCCGCGTCAGGCTCTGGGCTGATGGCTCGGAGCCTGGAGCCTGTTTCCGATTCTGTGTCTCCCTCTCTCTCTGCCCCTCCCCCGTTCATGCTCTGTCTCTCTCTGTCCCAAGAATAAATAAAAATGTTGAAAAAAAAAATTAAAAAAAAAAAAAGAAATGGGACAAAAAGCAATTTTTACGAGGACATTTAAACAAGATCCCTTTTCAGTTTCCCTAATATTTACATGCTTTCCATGGGGAACAGACAGGCACTTGATTCTCTCAGCTACCGAGAATCTCTGTGGTACCCATGAAGATTAAAGAGCATTTTTTCTTATAAAGACAGCAGCCTCTAATGTACAACTAATCTTTATTAAATTGGAAAAAAAAAAAAAAAGTCTGCAGCTATTTGACCTCCCAGCTCTGTGTTTTACTGTGTCACAGCGTATGTTGTGCACTCGTGTTTTTGGTGTCTTCTCCTGTGGACCAGCAGTCACCCTCAGGTACAATAAAAGCACCACAACCTAGAAAAAGGTCTCAGCACCGCTCATACGTGCAGGCAAATCAATTAGTTAGATTTGGCAAGATTACCAAAATGGTTACTTGAACATTATATTGATATAAAAAAAATGAAGAAGCTACTTAAGAAAAGTCAAAATATATAGTTGTTGGAGTATTTTCCCACATTACCCAGATGTACAAGATACGTAAACAGTTTTGATGAGGGCCTCGTGAAGAATACATAATGAGTCCTTGATTGGATCAAAATCATTTGAAACAGAAACATGTTTTTCAAAGGATGAGCTTGAGGTTCAATTGTAATTCTATTTGAGCCTAGAGACTTGGTATTAAAAAATGGGTTATGACCTGTTTTTTTTTTCCTCTTCCCCAAAACATTTCCCTCCCCGCTCCATGCTCATCTTGGTAGAAGGAGAATATGTTTAAAAATCCATTATATTTTTTATTGGCTGGGACACTAATGGAGGGCTCCACGACAGTGCTATTTTACAGGCTGAATATTCTAATTAGGCTGGTTACTGATCAGTTGTTGGGATATCGATTGGGTCATTTATCAAAGAGCTGGGAAAGCAGAATTTTTGTTGTTGTTGTTAAAGCACAAGGCTGTGCAAAGCGAGCCCTGGCCCACCTGCCTGCCTGGGCTCCAGCTTTAATTTAGGAGGAGTTTGGTTTGACTAGCAGTACAGAGGCAGAGGGTAACCCTGGCTGTGGGAAAAACGTTCTGAGCCTTGACAAAGAGCTAACAGGGCTTCAGCAACTGAAAACATTTTAATTATTAAGAATGCATAAATCGAATGTTTTAAATATTTTGTTTAGGATACCGAATGTTTGTAACTAAGAGGAAAGTATAATCAAATTGCTTGGACCAGATGCTTTGCTCAGAAGGAAAGAGCTCGCGGGTGGGGGGGCGGCATCAGATCCGTGTTTCTGTTTGGGTGAGATCCTCTCACAAACGGTCAAAGGCACAACCATGAGATGGCTTCCGCATGACTTCCTTGTGTTAGGAAGGCACATAATATGAGCCACAGCAGAACCCAGTTCTCTGTGCCTCAGTCCTTTTGAACAAACAGCTCTCTACACCTGGCCCCTTTCTACTGCCTCTTCACACCTGTGTAACATGGCTTGTGGGGGTGTTACTCTGGCCATTTTGAAGACACTGTGAATTTGTTTGCAGGCCATCAAAATCAAAATTGGAGGGGAAAATATCAAAAAGCGGGGGGGGGGGGGGGGGGGAGGGGGAAGCTCAGGAGAACCACTGTCTGGCATTGTCACAGGGTTTGTTTTAGCTCCTGGCCTAAAGACCTAGTATCGCAGTGGGACACACTCATGGCATTTCAGTGACAAACCTGCTTAGGTTCTGACTTGTCCTAGAGCATATGCACTTAGTCACTGAGGGAGAGAGCGAGGAACCAGCTGGTTGGCAGAAAAACACCCTTGGCATGAGCTGTATTGTTGCCACGAGCTGTGGTCCCAGATGGAGGAAAATTTGAAAGAAGCCAGTTGTAAGTGGGGGGAAAGAATAATCAAGTTAATCCTCTTTTGTGTTGGCTATGAGTACTCCTAATCCTTAGCACCACATTGTCAGTATTTTTTTTATTTCATATTCAAAGATGTTTTATTAACCGATAGGGCCATTTTGAATTTTCAGTCGAGAATTTCTGTGCAGTAGACTTTTGGAGGATGGTTCATAAACTGATCATTCTACCTCGCTTTCATTGACCAAGTTAGAACGTATTTCAAAAGCAAATATAATTTTTATTTTCGTCCCTTAGGAGCCTACAGAATGTGGGGCATTTTCTAAGCCATGCTTTGAGAATTGTCCAAACGCTATAAACGCCTCCAGGAGAAATGATCATAGTTCATTGCATCCATTTGGCACTTACAGTTCACAAGACAAACAGAAAGGTAAGAGTCTGTCCATTTCCGCCTACTACAAACAGTGTGAGAAAATACAAGACTATCTTTTTTATGAAAAGAAAAAAAAAGAACAAAGGGGGGTTAATTAGACTAAGTGCAGACTTTGTCACCCTGAGTCATGAGCACTGAGAGGTGATGGGTGGGAAAGCTGACTCAGAAGTTGTGAAGCAGATTCCTGGCATTGCCTCCAGTCTAAATGACAGTTTCTGTGCTTGCTGCCCCAAACATGGAGGATTCTGTATAAAACAAACCATGCCTGGAGAAAAAGAAATGGCAAAGTGTTATTTTTTTTCAACAATCTTGTAATGTAAGAAGTTACCTAATGTAGATAACTATTAAACTTAAAAAAAAAATGTATGGACAAGTATTAAACCATAAAATGGTCATATCACGATTCACAGATTTATGCTTGACTCTAGAAGAGTGTGGTAAATACCATAACCGAGATCTTTTTGTTAACAGTTAGAATGTTCTTATTATTCCCTCCCTATGTTGTCTTTCCCTTATTATGCTGTACTAGTAGACCTCTAGATATAAAACATTTGGACTTTGTTTTTTTGGTCTGAGGGCGAGAAGGAGAGAGAGAGAGTGTGAGTGTGCGTGCGCATGTGAGTGGGGGAGGTGCAGAGAGAGACGAGAGCAAGAGAGAATCTTAAGTAAGCTTCACACCCCACGCAGAGCCCGGTCTTGGGGCTTGATCTCACAACAGTGAGATCATGGCTTGAGCCAAAATCAAGAGTCAGACTCAACCTGCTGAGCCACCTAGGCGTCCCTGGACTTTTCTTTGTTTTTAAAAAATCGTACTTTAGGTCATCAAGAAAATAAAATTTTTTTAATTTCCCTGCATCTCCTTTCTTTCTAATAACATTAAGTTTTTGTATTGCAAAGGCAATACATATTCATTACAGAAAATTTAGGGAAAAGCAGTAAAAAGAAAATTTAATATTACTCATACTTCTAACTATCAGAGATACTAATCGATAACATTTTTGCATCTATATTTCAATTCTTCATGCAAATATGCATATATAAAATAAGATGAAAATGATATATACTATATATAATGTTTAGGGAATTGCTCTTTTGATTAATAACACATTATGATCATCTTGCTCTGTCGTTGAATATTTTACAGCATCACATTCAGTGGTTGCATAGTAATCTATCGAATGGAGGTACTGTTTGTGTAATCGATCCCTTATTTACATCTAAGATGTCATCCAAATTTAACTACATGAGAAGAATATCTAAACTCTGAGAACTCCATCAGGACAGGCTTGTACATGTCAGATTCCTCTAGAATTTTTTCATCAGAATAGGACGTTGGTTTTTCCTCTGATTCTGTCTGTTTTAGTGAGAGTAGCAGCTACAGCTGTGACCATTTATTAAGTGTTTACTGTCTGTTAGATTCTGTGTTAAGCATACCCACTTACATACTTACCCACTTACATACATACCCACTTACATACCCACTAGAAGTGGGTAATACTGTTATTATAATTACACTCACTTTACAGATGACAAAATTGAGAGTGAACAGTTTACCCAAGACTACATACTTGATCCATGCAGATCCTGGATTCATCCCTTATCTCTCTGATTCAAGCTCATTCCCTAAACCCTGGCATGGACCCTGTCTTACATTGGTCTCTTGAAATTGTTGAAGTCCTTTCACCTGATACCAAGAATGTCCATTAAAAGCTCGCTTGACTTTGTATCAGATAAAGAAATACTCAGTATGTCTTTTCTCATCTTCTTTAAGAAATTAAAATTTGTTTTGACAAAGCGAGATCTCTTCCTGAGACCTTAAATCACAGTAGCAGGAGAATCTGGGGAAGGAACAACAAGTTTTACACAGACTAGCATTCTCTCTATCATGCCCATATAATGATCAAGAACATTACCATCTGTATTAAAATATCTAGCCTTTACATAATTTGATTGGCATTTAATTCTCAAGCAACATGTGATAAGTGATAATCCAAGTTCAGAGTTTTATTCCTAATTATACCACTGACATCCAAAGGAATATTGGCACATAAGCTCCCATCGTGTTTCATTTTTTTCAAGATTTTGTTATAAGTAATCTGTACACCCAGCGCAGGGCTTGAACCCACAACCTGAAGCACAAGAGTCTCATGCTCCACCAGCTGAGCCAGCCAGGCGCCCCTCATTTTTAATAGCTATAAAATATTGATGCTGAAGTGATAATTATGCAGAGTATTTTTAGAGGACATCAAGATACCCAGGGAAATCGGATAGTACCTCCAGAAAGGGTAGCAAAGGCCAAAATAATGAAACTATAGAACTAGTTAAGTGTAAGTATACACCCAGAAAAAATATATATTTATTGGTTTAAGAAAAAATTTTTAGTGTTTGTTTATTTTTGAAAGAGAGAGACAGAGACAGAGCGTGAGCAGGGGAGGAGCAGAGAGAGAAGGGACACAGAATCTGAAACAGGCTCCAGGCTCTGAGTTGTCAGCACAGAGCCCGACGCGGGGCTCAAACTCACAGACCGTGAGATCATGACCTGAGCCAAAGTCGGATGCTTAACTGACTGAGCCACCCAGGCGCTCCCAGAAAAAATTAAAAAAAATTTCAGTAATAAAGTCTAATCAAAGAACTTGCTAACAATAAAATGGCATAATACTTTGAAACTTCAATAGAATGTTTTGAGTTTGTATTTCCACTGAACTATTAGAGTCCTTTGGGTACACATAGCCATAGACAATTACTGGGAGTCCCTGTTCTCTTCCTTTTGAGACATGCTTCCAGGTGGAACACCTTATTACACCAGCGAATAACCACACAGGTCAACTATCTACAAGGTTCCTACTCCACTTCCTTCCCCCATGTCAGTTTTCCAAGGTGACAAAAAAAAAAATTCAGTTCTTTCAAGAAGTGACTGCAATGAATATTATTTTTTTAAAGCAGCAAAAGCCTATTGTTATTTCCGTGTGGATCTGTTATACAATACTCAGTTAAAGAATTAGGCCAATCAAGGCATTGACTCATTACATTTTAGTTGTAAGAGGCCAGTAGATGAAATTCTCTTTTATGTAAGCCTATTGATATATATATATATATATCAATTATATCTATATAGATATTATATAAGCCTATATCTATATATCTATACATATATAAGCCTATTGATATCTATGTATCTATATATAGATATATCGATATATTAGAATTTATAAACATGGTGCTATAGAATAATATCGTAATCATCATCTCTTTGTAATATGAAAAAAATTAAAATTTTGAGAACCATCGAGAGTTTCTGAATTTCAGATGCATGTGAGGTAGCAGTAGGCCACGAAGGCTCATGAAACCTGAGTGAATGTTGACTCAACCCTACCAAGTGTTTTAAGGAGCCGCTTTAGAAAAACAAGATTGAGTTGACAAAGTGTAATGTCTAGTGAGGAAAGGAACTGTTACAGCCAAAACATTAACTTTTTTCTTCCCTTTTTCCTTTCCTTTGTATATTTAAAAATCCAATGTTGATATGTGTGTTCCATCTATTTTTGTAATAATAGTACATACCACCCACAGTTCTACGGTTATTTTTTTATATATATACATATTCCTGTCAAGCTGTTACATGGAAAAGGCATTTTTAGAACTAACATTTGTGGAAATCGTAACATCGGAAAATTCACCTTTGTGTTTGAGAATTGCTAGCAATGGCTGCACTAGAATAAGTGTGGTCCTCCAAGATGGGAATCAGGATGGGGGCTGTGTCCCTCGGGTCTACTGCAAAATCCTATTAAGCATTTGAATGATAGTAAGGAACATGAACTACCAACACTGTATTTTCTGAAGCGTTTTGCCGGAAGATCTCACCCTGGCCAAGTCGTAGTCAAGTAATAGTAATAAGCACCATTTGCCTCTGGTTTGCTATTATCTCTCTTTCCATTGCTCTGGTTTCCCCTGTTGTGCTCTACTCCTGCCTCCCCTCACCTTTCAGCTCAAGTGTACTCCAGTCCCATGCGTGAGTCACCCATTGCCCCAAGTCTGCCCTAGACCCAATGGAGGCTCCCATAGATATGCCATCCCCACCCCAAACCAAGCCCTTTGGTTCTGTATCCTCTCTCACTGGGCCCAGGTTACCTGAAGTCCTTTGAGGAGACACATAATGTATAATTATTCCTAATGTGCCCTCTCTGGGGAACTAGCATATGTCCACCCCTCTATAGTACATAAGCCACTACCTTTGGAGTCATGATTAGAAATTGAAGTATACTTTTCAATTTGCCTGATGTTTATCGGATACCTCCATTTTGCAGAATAGACTCTCAGAGATGCAAAGATGAATACAATGCTGTTACAGCCCTCAAGAATAGGCTTTAAATTTTTTTAATTATAAAGAAATCTAAAGCAAGGATCATCAAACTTTAAAGGACCAGATAATAAATACGTTAGGCTTTGCAGGCCTAGAGATCTCTGTTTCACCTCTTCAGCTCTGCCACTGTAGTGCAAAGGCAGCCATGGACAGTACGTAAATGAATGAGCATGACTGTTCAATGAAACTTTATGTATAAAACCAGATGGCGGGCTTGTTTTGGACCAGAGCCACAGCTTGCTGAGCCCTTGTCTAAAGTTGTAATCTCTTTTACTCTTCTTTTTTGATTCCGTAAAACAAGTAACAGTCATAAAAAATGATTAAAATCAGGGCCCTTGGGTCATGAATGAAGTGGTGACTAGAGGGTGCACTGGCGACATTCACCGGCGTAAAAATAGGGTGACCGTCAAGACTTAACCTTGTACGTGTGATGAAATCGAGAATTTTTCTTTTCCCTTTTTTTTTTTTTTTGGAGAAAATAATACCAGACTGTCACATTGATATAGGGTTAATAGAGGTGTTTGGGCCAAGAGGAAAAAAATTCCTTATGGCATCTGAATATGTTTAAAAATGTACCAAGGATAAAGGGTCAACAAAGAGGGTATTTACCTCTCTACCTACAGCTACTTTAAAAAACATAGATTGTTCACGTGGATAAAACAAAAATTAAAGGTAATGGTTGTAATAAAACTTGAAGAAGCCAGAGAAAATGCTGAAGAAGATGAAGGAGAGGAGAAAGAGGACAAGGAAGTTTCTCCAGTCAGAGAAATAGATACATAGGTGATAGAGTGATAACTCATTGCAAAATCAGCATATGATAAATGTTATAAGTGGAATTATTTCCATAATAATAATAGATAAAACCCAATGTCAGTGAATGAAGGCAGTGGAAGTATTTTTCTTGTCTTATCACAGCCCAGTGAGGCAGAAAGATGGAGGCCGTGCTCTGTGCAGTGACTGAGGGTCCTGGGCTCGTTCCATTGGCAGCTGGGCCATTTTCTAGAGCCTCAGCCACTCCTTCTTGCAGTTGGTAGACAGGAAAGGTGGAGAGAGTGCACCTTCTTACCCATTGAGACTGGGGATGACAATGACCAGAACAATTCTCATTCTATTGGAAAGACCTAGTCTAGGTACAAAGAAGCTGGAAAATGAGGTCTGCATGTGCAGGAAGAAAGAAATGAGGTCTGCATGTACACACAGATACAGTGAGCACGAGTATTCTCTGTCATTATTCTAAAAGTATTGACAGATCCCAGAGAAATAGTAAAAGTTTCATAGAGGTGATGATATTTGAGGTGGACCTTGAGAGAAGGGCGGGACTTTGATGGATGGGAGTGGATTTTCAATTATGTAAGCAAACACACTGAGGCAGGAAAGCCCAGGTTGTGGTTGGGGAACAGTAAGTAGTCTTGGGTAGCTAATGTATAATAGGAAATGAAGTTGCCCACAAAGGGCACAGACCTTCTCTAGGCTATTGTGTGCAACTGAGAGGTTTCTGAGAGGGCAAGTTACCTGATCACAGCAATATTTATCACCAGTGTGAAAGACGGGGTAGGAGGTTGAGGGTAGAGAGATTACAGCCTGTGGAAAATGTCCCAATGTGTCCCTTGTCCCCAATTTACAGTGTATTTCTTCTGTTCCTGTCAGCAAGCCTCTGGCTGCATGACTCCTGCCATATTACCAAATCACTAGATCACTTGGGTGGAGAGCAGTACAGGGGGACAGTGATGGCTGCCTTTGCTCACCATGCTTCTATACCTTGGTCACCCTGCTTTTCAGATCTCCTGCTTTAAGCCTCCTACCCAGGCACATGCCAGCACTGCTAGAATTACCTCCATTTTATACTAGTCCCTGGGGCAGAGTTTGGAGCAGGTTTTCCTTAGAACCAATGAGATGTATATGCATGTATACAGATATATAATACAATAACATATAACACAATGTAAAACATATATAACATATAATGGTATGCAGTAATACATGTAACATATAATATACAGAGTAATATATAATAACTAATATAATGAGATTGATTACAAAGGATTGGCTCATGATTATGGAGCCAGGCAAGCCCCAACATTTGTAAGGTGAATGGGCAATCCAGAGACCAAAGAGAGACAACAGCATAGTCACGATCTAAAAGCCAGCAGACTCAAGACCCAGAAAGAGTCAGTGATTGGTTTTGGGTCCAAGGGCAAGAAAATGCCAGTGTCTCAGTTTGAAAAGAGTCAGGCAGGAAGAATTCTCTCCTCAGAGGAGGACAGTTAGCATTTTGGTTCTATCCAGACCTTCAGCTGATTAGATGAGTTTCACCCACATTAGGGGGGACCCTCTACTTTACTCTGCCTGCTGATTTAAATGTTAATCTCACCCCAAAACAACCTCCCAGAAATACCCAGAATAATGTATGATTAGATATCTGGGTACCCTGGACCCAGTCACCAGTCAGGTTAACATACGAAAGTAACCATCACATCTGGCATGTGGGCAAGTCAGGCAGGTTCTGTTACCAGCAGCCTTTCGTAGGGATAGAGACCCTGCAATCAAGCAGGGTTCCAGCAATCAAGGACCAACAGGGTTCCGCCTTTTACTAAATCTCATTGTAATAGATATGCAGTAGAGTTTAGAATGTATAGAATAATAATCTTTTTGTTGCTTATTAGCACTTTGCATTTATAAATCTATTTGAATATGCACCGTCTTATACAATCCTTATACTCCTCTAATGAAGCTATTCTCATCCCCACTTTATAGATTTAAAAAACTGGGGCTCAGAGAAGTTGAGTGGTTGGGCCAAGTTCATGCAGTTGTGGGAGCCATGACCGGAAATATGGTGGCCTTGCTGCATAGATTTTTTTGCTTGCCCAGGACACTCTATCATGCTTTTCACACATGAGTTGATGTTGGTAATGATGACGAGTATTAAATGACATAATGAACATAATACTTAGCATGATGTCTAGTATACAGTAGGGTCCCAACAAACTTGCTTGTTATTAGTTGTAGTCATATTCAGGATACAGGTCTAAATTTTCTAGAGTAGAATAGATTAGAAAAGTATACATCTTAAGTAGGAGAGAAAACCAGGTCTGACCCTAGTCTTTTGCCTCCAAGGCCACAAACCCATGTATTTCCATTGTGGCACAGATGCAAAAATAGTATTTTTTCCCCTCTACCGTCTCTAAAGGGTGAGTAGATGTACAGTATCTCGTGTCTTTTTTAAGTACTTTTTGTCACTAAGGCCAATAACTAAATCTCCATATGATCCAGAGTATTCACTAGAGAGTCTTGTTTACAGAACCATTAAGGCACGGAAGAGATGGCTTTGTTAATCTTCCACAGAACACCAGTCATGAGCGACTGTCAGCCTTTTCTAGGCGGGAAAAGATATTCAAGATGCACGGTCTTGACTTGCCATGGGTTGCCAGCAGGTCACCAGCGTGAACACCCATTAGCAGGCTTAGATTTCCTCACACAGGCTGCATGAGCTCTCGTACAAATCCTTCACTTCTGTAGGAGGACTTATTTATTTCAACGTTGGTTTATGTGTTGGCGAAAATTGCATCTGTGAGGTGGACTGAAACAAAACCAGGCACTGAAGTTCTGCCTCGAGCTTACAGCTTCATTGGTTCATTGTTTTTTAGAGCTATTGCTTCCCAGTGACGGATGGGCCGAGGCTGAAGTACCACCTTCTCCACCACCACATCCCGTTCTGGAATTGGGCGCTGAAGATTACAGCCACAGGTATTGATAAAATGATATATCGTAAATGTTCCTCGTTACGGTGTTTCTGCGAAAACCCAGCCACCCTATTTTAACTCTATTTCTTTCCAGAATGGAAATCTCATAGCATCTGTAATTCCTTTTCAATGAAAGCTTCTCATAGCTGAAATTAATAGCTTAGAGTATTCATATGTTGCTTCCTGGAATTTAAAATTCGTCATATATTATAAAATATTTAAGGGAATGTAGAACTTTCTTTTATCATGTTGAAAAACCAGAGAGCTCAAAAGGTTATATGGGAAGGTATAAAACAAAAACTGAGAGGACATAAAGCTTAGTTTTTATTTTTTTCTTCACTTGTAATTGGTGAACCCTAAAGGTATTTTAAAAATAAATGTTCCAAGAAAGTTAATGGAATCTAAAAATTAAAGCAACACCATATATAATCTAAAATATTGAAAAGAGTACCCAATATTATATCCACTCTGTAATAGAAACCAAAAAATCAATAATTTTTAGGATCTCACAAGCATAAGAGAGAGAGATTTAGTAAGTATACACACCATCTGACTAGTGGAATTCATAGATTTTGTTCTTCTGATGAGTTTTAAAAATCATTAACTTGTCCCTTTGCTATTTTCTGTATTTATTATGGCTGTTAAAAATTGTGTATTTTATTCCATTCTATGTCCCTTGATAATCCTGTGAAATTTTTTCATTTTTCTTGCAGCAATGCTGGTGTCATTCCTATTATTCTTTTTATTACGATCTGCTAAAAATAAAGCAACACAAAAAGAGTATAGCTAACTCTATTAGCTGGAAGCTTACCTATATTTAGCTATCTCTGATTCCTATGTTTTTGAAGTCAGCTATCTTACTCAAATACAATTTCACCAACTAGTAATGTTCTAGATCAGTTTTCCAGGGGTTTCTTGGAAGAAAATCTGGACATGTTTAATTGTGTTCGTTCATTTCCATTGCCTGCCTCAATCCGGAATCAAAAGTGACAGTTTTCTGTCATTAGAAAATACATTAAAAACATAATTTCTTTCATTCTCCTTTACTGTTTATCCTGCGTGTATGTGAAAAACTGTTGGGATAAAGCAAAGATGAATCAGATATAAAACCTACCCTCAAGAAGATGGTAGGCCAGTAGGTAAAAATGACAACTAGTGCACAAGGTACAAAGTGATATTTGCCAGAAGGTATAAAATGCTCTGGACATCCAAGGCAGAAGACAGGAATCAGGGGAAAATGTTATGGGAAAAATGGCATTTCAGCCTAACCTTAAAGTATGAATTGGAGGCGGACAGGAGAAAAGCCCAGGAAGGAGGTGACTTTCGGAGAGAGGAAAGGGTAAAAGGAACAGCATGGAAACTGGGAAAGTAAGTTGGTTTGTGCATCTTGTATCCTGGCTGACTGGCCAGATGATGGAGCCCAGAGTGCAAGGGTAAGGAATGCAGATACGTTCGTCAGATAGTAAAACCTTGTTGCAAGGTTTCAGCAGACAGCATGGTAAGACCTGGGTCTTAGTTGTGTACACGTATTAGGTAAATGGAGAAAGGTTAATATCCATTGGAAGCCAGAGATTCTTTGCAGGTTTTCGAGGGCAGTAGCCGTGAAAGGTACTAAGGAACAGTGCTGGGGAGGGGAGGGAGAAGCTTTCGGATGAGAAACCTCTTCAGGTGAGAGAGGGCCTCAGAGATATTGCAGAGATGGAATGATTGGGAATTGACAACTCCCTTTTTGGCTGCTTCAATGTCTCCACAGATTTCTTCTGTTGGCGGGGGAGGGGCGGTGACAATATCAAGTTGGGTGAGTTCAGTTGTGGATGGGGAAAGCCATAAAAGAGGATAGTCTGGGGACTGGCAAAAGAAGAGAGGGCTTGAATGAAGAGAGGAGCAGCATGGCTGGAGAGAAAGGGGCAGAGCCAAAGACATTTTTGAGGTGGAAGGAACAAAGGTAAAGCTTTGAAACTCTTCCCCCGGGATCTCGTGACCTGCACCATCCTGCAAGCTGCTGTGTTGCCTAGGTGACCAGTAGCAGCAGGGGGTTTGGGATGTGTGGAACTCGGGATGGAGGAAGGGTTGGAAGGGAGCCAGGAGGGCTGAGCAAGGGAGGCTGCCCTGGCTTTCAAAAAAAAAGTTAAAAGCCCTCTAAAAGGGAAAAGTGGTGCTTTAGGGATGCAGCCAGTCTTGTGAAACAGAAAACGACTCTTGCATGAGAAGTGAGACACAAATGTGATCCAACTTAACGCCTGTGTCTTGAACCAAAAAGACATCAGGAGTTTCCTGAACTTGTAGTATTATGTCATCAATTATTGGACAAAACTTGAGAATACGTGTGTCTAAATAAAAAATAAACGTAAAGGAAGTATATTTTCTGCTGTGATATTTCAGGGTGGTTGTAAGGCAAATTAATAAC
Organism: Acinonyx jubatus; assembly: GCF_027475565.1. Lineage (NCBI taxonomy): Eukaryota > Metazoa > Chordata > Mammalia > Carnivora > Felidae > Acinonyx > Acinonyx jubatus. Next base: position 187,778,280 of record NC_069381.1, read on the forward strand.
AGAATATATTCAATTTTATTAACAGTTTCAACAACATTTGGTTATTCCCTACATGTTTATATTTTTTCTGTCTGCATACTCTCTGGGTTCTCTGTCTCTGCCTCTCCCCTCCCTCCCTGCTTCCTTCCTTCCTTCCTTGCTTCCTTCCTTCCTTCATCTACTCTTACGCATAGTAGCCAGTTGTTGAAGCCCTATTCATGGACACCTGAGACTTCAGAATTTTTTTTTTTTTTTGCCATACCTCTCAAAGTCTTCTCCCCCTTCCTTTTTATTTCTGACAGTTCTCCTTGAACATTCATGGCTGGGTCTTATATGTCTTTTACGTTCCCGATTTGTCACCATATTCAGGACACTAGCATATGTTTCACGCTACCTTTATTTATTCATTATGCAGCATAATTTGACATTGAGTATCATTTCTATTTGATAGAGTCCCTGGTTGTTGATGCTGAAAACACGGCCTTTATTTAAAACATGTCTTTGGCCTGTCAACTTGCAGCTTCCCACTACAGCCACTCAGCCATGAGCACATGCTACCTTTCTTCAAAATTAAAACATGTCCTATTTTAGAGTTAACCGCTGTGTCACCCCTTCCCTCCAAACACTTTCAATATGTAGCATAAAATTACAAATGGTTTCGCTGGTCTCACTTACATCTCTAAAATATTTTCGCATTAATTCAGTACTACACTTCATTGTTTGTACCGTATGCTCACCTTGACTCTAATCTTGCAACTTCTCCTATTACACTTACTTCCCTCCTTAAAGATCAGCCTTATTTTGCCTTATTTCTTCTTTGGCATCATGGCAAAATGGGCCCTTCTATAGAAGGTTCCAAACTGTGCACTTGGTCCCATTCAAAGCAATGGCAACAGATGTATGAATCACTATGATCAATTTAATGGATAGATTCAGGTATAGATAGTGTGCGGACATACACATGTGAACATTTGTTACATTCATTTGTAGAAAGCAGCTCTTTGTTTCTTTGATCAGCCTGCATTATATCTAAACATTTGTACCAGAAAATTCACTTTAAACAGATCCTTACCTGATGTTGCTTAGCAAGTGGCATTCCACCTTGCTGCTTAAAACGGGGATGGGGATAACTGCTTCCCGAGAGCCTCAAAAAATCTGAATTCTTACGTTTAATATGTCAATTAATACTTAGTTTGGTGTAAAGTAAGACAATAAAACAGGTTAACCAGTGTGTTACTCAGCTGGGTACATTCCCCTTGTCTCCCTGGAGCAGAGCACTTTAAATGCAGTGTGACCCAAGTTTTAATGAGGAATATTCATGTTGGTCCTAAACCACCTCCCTAATGCCTTTCATTGTAACTGAGGGCATCTGTTTGGGTTAACGCTTTGATCTCCTTGTATTTGATGGTATGTATCACCCTACTGAAACGAAGAGCTGGCCTAAAATGCAAGCAGCATAAGAGAGTGAGTGAATCTGCACAAAAAGGGAAAGTTTTGATTTCCATAGTGTCAGCATCATTTGCACTTGGGCCCCGGGTTAGCCACCATTTTAGCCAAAGCTTCCGTGGCTCCAAGAAAAGCACTATTAAGAACAAACAGTTCTGGTCCTCACTTTGGCACTGGCCAGCTGTGTGACCTTGGAACATCAGCCTCCTCTTTGGGCCTCAGTGTCTTATCTACAAGAATTAGATGAGGTGACCTTTAATGCCTTCCGGCCCTTAAATTCTCAGATTCTATGAAGGCCATGAGTCTTTCTGACACTAAAACCACATCATCACAAGACATCAAAGGATGAAAAACTAAGTGCAAATAAAGGTCGAATAAACACATTTAAAGGCAAGTGCTTCCAGAACATCGAGGCTCAGGGGGAAGCTCATGTTCATAGTAGCCTCTCAGAATTCTTCTTTAAAATGGGCTGAAACAATTGGAGTGTTGCTGTTACGCCAGGCCATTGTCAGCAGCACGGGTGGCTCAAGGATTTTTGCCCACCACTGGCATACTTTGTCGTCACTCCCTACCACATCAGATGTACTTTATATATGTCAGCGATATTGAAAATATAGCCAAACACCAAGAAAGAAGCCAAAGACAAACCAAAAGCTTTATAATTATAAAGATTATATAGATTTGAATTTCTTGAGGCATTTTCATGAAACCATGTATACATAGAACAAAAACTGACTTTAACAAAAACAGAGAAAGAAAGAAACTGGAAAAATCCTATAGGTAACTCGAAAAGCAAAAATTTACAGTCATTTGGGCAGCAAGAGTGGTCTATTTGTTTACCTGGTTATTTGTTTCCTAAATGCTTCTTTGCCACTTACTCTGTGCCAGAATCTCTTCTCCTTACTTTACAAATTTCTTTCCAAACTCATTGTATCTCTTAGTAAACGCATGAGGCAGGGAGTGTAATTATACCCATTTTATACATAAGGAAATTGAAGCACAGAGAGGTCCCATTATGTGGCCGGGTCCCACAACTCATCAAGAGCAGAGCCAGGATTTGGAACTAAGCAGACCAGCTCTGGCATCTGTGGTCTTGAGCTCTGTGCTCTGCGCCTGTCATAGGTGCTTCCTTAAGCCACCCACTGTATTACAATAATGGAGGTTCACCCATTAACTCAGCAATATTATTATGGCTGCATTTTAATTTTAATATTCCTGCAAGGCAGTATTGAATGTGCATAACTAATGAGTTTCAGGAAAAGATTAAACTCATTTTGGAATATTTGGTTAAGAAATTGAGGTCCCCTGTACATTTTAGGATTCTCATACCTAACAGTTCATTTTTTGCTGTTGTTTTATTGTTCACATAAAGTGTCAAATCCCAACTGTTTGAAACCTCAACCTCACTCTGTACTTTCAGATTTATCAGATACTTGATTTGGGTTTCACTGTGTTTAAAATTAGAATAAAGCTATGTTGAAATGAGCCACCATATTAACTTTCTAAATATATGATAATACCAAGGGAGAAAGCAGCTATAATTTAATTTATAAAATTTATAAATATAATTTCTAACCACGAAATAAGGCATTGTCTGCAATTCCCTTATATAATCCCTTTCAACCTCAAGCAAAAATAAATAAAATATTTAGCAGAAATAGAGTTATTTGAGACAGACTACAAGTACTAGGAAGCCTATAATGGGCATTTAATGTATCTTGTGTCTAAATCGTCAAGCGTGCTTTTCCTGTTATTTCCTTTTTATATTATCGATGAGCAGACTATTTGCTCAGTATTAACATTAGTTTTAGGAAATAGACCTAAATAAAGTAGAAAACCAAACTACTGCGGCCATCAGTCTTTCAGCAGGATGGTTTTCTCTAAAGGATACAACCCTTTCACTTGTTTTTAAAGGAAGGGCATGCTTAGCCCACGGAAATCTCTTAACCTGCTCTTAGGCTCTGCTAATATCCAGTGACCTCCTTTGAAGCGCCAGTTCATTCCAAGCTCGCCTTTCCCACTGAAAGTTCTATATTGTACAGCAGGATCCCAATTAGCAGAAATCAGTGAAGAGGAAAACATGATATTAGCCAGAGAATATTTTATTTAAATTGTGGAGTGTGATAAAATACTTAAAAATAGAGTTGCTGCATCTCATGAAAGCAACCTGAGATTCAAGAATTCGTTGCAAATACATGGTTGGGAACTATAGGGGGAATGAGGAGGGGCTGTGTTCAAAATGACAACTGCTTCCTTTACCAAAGGAGAAAAAAATTTTTTTTTTCTCTAAATCTAAATATGGCATGTGGCTTCTTTCCATAGCTCTGGGGTGGATTCGGCAGTGTATTTTCCAGATCAGCACACCCACTTCAGATCCGTGACACCGGCCAGGCAGCCTGAATCAATGAATCTGAAAGCCTCAAAGAGCATGGACCTTGGTAAGTGAGGGCCAGTGACATGCAGGTCAGCACTCCAGCCTCAGCCCATCTGTCTTCCCGAATGTCCTCCCTTTGTTTCTTCAGCTCCAACCTTAGCGGGCAAAGTCTGCTGAAGCCTGGAGGAGGGGCTAGTGGTCATCCCATCTCCCTGTCTCCTCTCACCATCTAATTGTAATTACCCCTTTTTAAAAGAGAGAGAAATGATATTTTTTATAAAGTGGTTCATAGAGGTCAGAACAATAGGATTATTCCTTCCAGATGGTCAGAATACCATAGGCACCAGTAAGTCACCTGCCTCTGTATTTGTACTCTCACTTCCACCAGAACCTTTGCATTTCTCACGTATGCACCTGTTGCAGGGTCTGGGAAGATAGTGTGGTTAAATGAATCCTCTAAAGGGTTGCCCATCTCCATGTACAGTGGCTAGGGGTAGCAGCAATGAGGAAGCCTTATCTCTTTAAATGCCCATCTCCAGACACTGTTAACACTGAAGGGAAAAAAAGGGTCTCTGGGTTTGCCAGATTGAGGGTGTCAGGGTACCCTGGGTCCATGCCTGCACAGCCTCATTGAGTTTCCGAGCTCTGCAGGGAATTTCTGGGTGACTTTTGGGTGCTAGGGCAGAGCAGGGGCCCCTGAAAATTGTGTTCTCCAGGTCCTAGGATGTGGGAACCCGGAAGACAGCTCAGACACCCAAGAACATTGCTGTGCCCTCATAGGCACTTGTAGAGAAACGATTCTGAGAGAAGGGTGTCCGTGCAAAATAAATCCTCGGGAAATATTCATTGCTGCTGGGTGCTCGCAGACCATGCTTTGCAAAATTTTTTGAGGCATATTGCATATTTCATTAGTAGCAATAAGAGAATAAAATAATCAAAACTTTGTGCTCCACCAAGCCATCTGATAAATAGTGCTTATCTGTTACTCAGGTAAGTCCAGAAAAACGTTCAGTCAGGATGAAACAAGGGAAATTGATTCCATTTTCTATAAATTAACTAGGTCACTAGGATACATTTGTTCTAACCACCTACAGTGAGAGAGGGATAGAAATCCTGAGCACTGGCCGGAATAGGGGATTTTCTTGAGGGTGAACCTTTGACAAACCAAAGGAATAATGTGTGACAGTGACCAAGGTTATTATTAATAATTTGAGGAAAACTTGATTTTTATAAAATGCTTGATAAGTATTTTTATTGTATCTTTCTAATTTCTCCATGGGGAAAATGAATGTCATAGCCAGAAACGGTATTTCTGTGTATATTTTTTATTACTGAAAACTTTGAGAAGTTTTCTTTTTTAAATTGAAATAGCCCTTCGAAAATATGTATGGCAGTCACTCATTGCATTCTACTGTAATTATACCATAAATGAAAATAGCAGTACTGTTTGTTCAGTTTACATAATTGGGCAGAGGTCATGAGCTATTTACTTCAGGACCTAAGTGCCGAAACATTGGCTTAAATGCACCACACAGCAGAAGTAGTAAAATATGGTTAAAAAAAAAAAAACTATTTCATATACCATCAAAGCTTGATCTCTTCCAGTAAATGCCAATTTAAAGCTAAGACTCTTGCAGAGGGCTCCAAGGGTCAACATTCTAGAGGCTTTCTGAGCCCTCTCCCCAGAACAATTGAATGAGCTCAATAGATGTGTTGGTTTTCTTAGTTAATAAACTCAGATGATATCAGAATGTTAAACATTTGGAAGTGTCTTTCCTGTTTGATTAGGTGAAAAGAATGTTTAGTTTTCTATAAATAGCACTGGGCCAAAGTGAGAAATTAATATATTTACTAAAAAAGTTGCTGGCTCTCCTTGTAGGATAGCAGGATCGAGGTCCAATCTTCCAAAGTGAAAAATTAAATAATCAATCAATCCTAAGGTTTTAAGGCTGAATCTCCAATTAATGCTATTTGGCTCTTTTGGACCTGGAAAAAATGGCAATTTCTTATGGTACAAAATTAAAAAGAGAAAACCTTTTATTTATCTTGTAATTTTTGTTTCTTAGTTCTCCTTGACAAAGTCTGCAGGAATCTTTGAAGGCTGACAGTCCCCATTAGTACCCTCTTTGTTTTTATTTCATTTTTGCTGTTGAGTCTAAGCTAGTATTTTAACTTGCATATTATGTTCAAGTTATTTTAAAGGTTAGTGAGTTCCATTTACTTCACTTACGTTTCAAAAGACAGACAACTCTTATGAGAAAGAAGCCACCTCATCTCCAGATACAAACATGATTTAAAAATAGTTTGCTATGTATACGCAGCATTCTGTTCGCTGCATCATCCATGTATGTGTGTATGTGTATTGTGTGTTGTGTTTCTTTATAATAGTTGTACTGTGTTTTATGAGTGCATCTGAATTGACAATTTACTTTTCCCTTTTTGACTGAAGTTGGGATTGAGAGTTTGGGGAGTTTTTTCGGTTTGGGGCTTTTTTTGGAGGGTCCTTTTGTCTTTTATATTCTATGATTATACCTATTTATATCCTTTGCCAAAAATATTTCCATTTCTTAATTTTTTTTATCTTTAGAAAGTTGTTATGTATGTTGCAAAGAATTTCTTGCAGTCTATTATTTGTCTTCTTAGTTTGATTGTGATATCCTTTACAATAAAAAACATTTTAGTCTCAGAGTAAAAAATTTCCATTTTCATGACCTTTAGACTTTATACTTGCCACATTGTTTTCTTCTTGTACTTTTAAAGGCTTTTTTTTTAAGTTTATTTATTTAGTTTGAGAGAGAGAGAGCGAGTGAGCAAACAGGGGAGGGGCAGAGAGAGAGCGGGAGTGAGAGAATCCCAAGCAGGCTCCATACTGTCAGCACAGAGCCCTATGGGAGGCTTGAACTCGTGAAGCATTTGACCTGAGACGAAATCAAGAGCCAGACGCTTAACTGACTGAGCCACCCAGGTGCCCTAAAGGCTTTTTTAAAAATGTTTACCAATCTGTAATATATTTATCCACAGTGAATGAGGCAGAAAAATGTTTATTTGTGATAATAGGTGAATTATTCATGACATGTATTGACTGTTACATCCTGTCCCCATTAATTCAGAATGTAATAACATTGAATACTAAGTTTCCTTGCATACATGGGTCAGTTTCTAGACATATTCTATTGACATATTTATTCCATGCCAGTGTCACCTTGTTTATGTTATCATGCTATTTCGTTGTATTCTGATAACTTATTAGGAAAAACTTCCTCTGATTTTTCTTCTTTGGTAAAATCAGTTTGGCTCCTCATATATATTTATTCTTCCACATGAACTTTATTTAGATCAGCTTATCAAAATGAACTTAAACGTTAAACAAGAATGCTTCCACTGTGTACGTGCATACTACATGCCTGTGTCCATTAATTATGACTTTGCTGATGCTTCCTGATAGAAGAAATGTTTTTATCAAGTTAAATAAATTTCCTCATATTCCTAGCTTCTTAAAAAGTTCATTTGCTCATTTTGTTTAATCCGTAGCTGATGTTTAATTTTATTAAGTGATTTTTAAAGATCTATACAGAACGACCATGTGTATTTTGCTCTTTATTCTATTAACATAGTGAGTTGTATTAATAGATTCCCCAATATTCAATCTCTGTTCTTTCTGAATTACTTTCAGTTTTTCTCTGCACTAAAAAAGGTAGACATGAATTGTACATTATCTATGTGCTCTAAAATGTAGATATAAAACTGTGATTACAGTTCTACTCAATGTCATTAAGTCCTATATAGCCAGTATAGATTTTTTTTTTTTTTTGAGGCTATTCTGCCTCTATTTTGGGAATACTTTTGCTGGCATGCATGTGGCCACTTTTAAGTCAGATCAGAATGATTAAAATGATGAATAAAAGGAAATTTATTTTTAAATAATTGGATGTAACTATGCTTATTCAAAGGGGTTAGGGTGTCATTTTCTGGGTTTTCCAGAAAATCAATCTTTTCCTACTAATTGTAGACTTTCCTCTATTTATTTAAATTACCAGAATTACTATGTTCAGTCTGGATCCCTTTAATTTGCTCATAATTGAGCTTGTGTGGGTGCTGAGTTGGAAGCTCTCAGGAGCTGAATAACACAGCTGCCTCTTTGGCCTTTGGCATAGGGTTTTCCCCCAAAGAGCTGCCCTTTTGGCAATATGCCAGAGAGTTACAGTCAAAGACTTTCTGATGAGACATAAACATCTTTAATTTCCAAGCCTGGTGTTTTATGGCCCTGTAATACTATCTAAGAATGAATCTGAATTGTTCAAGGGACAGCACTTCAGTGTTTTGGCCCGTCCCCTGACCTAATCTATAGGCCCATTCAAAGTTCAGTCAAAAATGTTATTTCCCACAAGATTTTTTTTTTTTTGAGAGTTTTTACTTTTGTTTCAAATTGGCCTTCTCCCATTTCAGAAGCGTGGTCCGTAACTCAGTTAGGGAAGACTGAGGACAGTGCAGATGCTAGATGCTGGCCAGCTGTCCTGCCTCTGTTCAATAAGAGGAAATGAGCTGAAAGTGAGGCCTGAGACATTCAGACACAAGTTTAGGAAGTTCACTGACAATGAAGATTGTTAGCATTCCATGTCCCGCAGTCTCTTACAAAAGTACATGTGCCTTGGATGAACTCTCCCTAAAATCAAGATGATATATAAATTGGCTGATTTTCTTCCAAGATCTGTAATTCAGCGCTTGTACTTTTCTGTTACTTGCTGGTTCTCAACTTTTTTAAGATAGAAAATGTTTGTAGATGCCCACAGTGGAAGGAAATTATAAATAGGCTGATATCTAATAGCAACAAAGGTAAGTAAATACTTGTGTCATGTTTTGAATATAACGCTTTCATACATGTCAGACATTCCTTTCAGAGTAGTTAGGTATCTCTAACATCAGACTGAAGATGGGCATGCAAAAAGTTCATTAAACCCACTCTACTAATTTCTTCTTAAAATTATTTTTTGGGCCTGTGTGTGCAAGTGTCCACAGGGACTCAGGGCAGCCTCGGCTCCCCACTCCCTCACAAGGCTAGCTGCCTGGCCCACGTCTGCAGGTGCCCAGAAGTGGGTGGAGAATCAAGGCTCCCCAAAGCCTCCCCACCCAAATCCTCATCGCTGTCACTAATTTTTTTTTTTTTGTACAGCAAGGTAGTTCCATATGAATTCTTTGCAATAAGACAAGAATCCTGAACACTAAATACACAGAATGTGTATAAAACTGTATGTTCAGATATTTGTGATGACGGTTTATCTGCCACTATATATTATGTATGCCATGTAATATATTAATATATATCTTACCATAAATGTGTATGTATATCCATGGATCATCTTCATTGTCCATCAATAAGCAATACCCCTGAAGACCATGAAAGCCGAATCGAGTACTACCGTTTAAGTTATAAGTGACTCGCTAAAAGAAAAACAAACACAAAAACAGAAACTTGGTTGGTAAGGAAGGAGTCATGGTAACACTAAAAGAAAGTGCCTGTTAACTATCTCTCAAAGACCAGGAAGAGTACAAGGACATAGCCAGGTGTATGCCTTACATTTCAGAAGTCAAAATAAAGGAATTGCAGAAAATGTTTATCATTCATTAAATAAATGTTTGTTGCGTGCCTATTGTGTGCCAGGAAATAAATTAAACACCGAGGCTTCAGTAGAAAACAAGAGAAATGGTGTTTGTTGCGTGTACCTAGATAGAAAGTCTAACAGGAAAGGAAAACCCAAGAGTTAAGGAAAGATCCCCTAGAAGAAATTCTGACATTATGATGATAACTTATCTCCAAGAGGAAGAAAAGGGAGAGGCATCTAAAGATACTAGGGGGGCTGCTTGGAGAAGTTGCCAAGATAACCTTGGCTGTGGAGAGGAGGAGAAAAGCAAATGGTTAAAAAGACAAAGGAAAGCGAGAGTGCGTAACAGTCATCTACAAGAATAAATGCAGGAAGAGCTGAACAGCTGCTCGAAGCTTGCAAAACCTGTAAAAGTTAGACAGCCAGGCTATTTTTAGAGCATGAGGAAGAAAGTGTGTGAGGGGCCCATTGTTTAGAGCACCTAACAGCTGTCAGGTGGAACACATAGCCACCCGGTTCCTGTGTTAATTTTATCTTCATGCACACAAGAGAGTGATGTTCAAACTGGAAAGCCATGTCTGCCGCGAATGGAAGTAGGCAGTTTATATTCCTGCTCGCTAAGAGGATCATGCTCATAAAACGACTGTCCCCGACCATTAGAAATTACCAAGAGTAGGCCTCGCACCGGAGAACAGGAAGCAAATGACCAGTTTTCACAAAGATGATGAATTCCAGAAGCAACTGGTGAAACTGCTGATCTCAACGCCAATCCTCAAAGAATTGCCATGTTTGTGCAATGAAAAGAGGAAAAGACAAAGTGGTGGTCACAGGTCTCTTTTAGAGAGGGGGTCTCTAACACAACCGAGGTCTCCTTTCCTTGTTGATTTCATCTCTAGACTGATAATTCAGGGAAATGTTATCATTGACTTTGATCTTTCTAATGGCATTTCGATTTTTGATCAGGACTTATGGGCCAAATTATACAGGAAAGTAGGGAGGAGCATTGGCATGCCCTTTCCCAAAATGTGCTAATTAAGGCTTATTGTCTTTCTGAAAGGAATTCAATAACATACAGGATTCTGTACTTGGTGCTTCTCATTATATCCTAAACAGAATTTGATGAACAGTGGACCTGTGTAACTTGGGTGAAGGTTTGAAAGGCATCCTTACCAAATTTTCAGTAGGTGCTGCCTCAGAGAATTGGGTGATATGTTAGATTGACAATATTTGCATCTAAGCAATTTCTCCAGAATTGAAGAAGGTAGAACTTAACGAAGACTGACACATCCATCTAACAGATGTTTGTTGGCTCTTCATTATATCCCAGGCAATATCCTGGGTGAATGAGACAAAAGCTTCTCTCTTGTGGTGTTTTCATTCTCATAGGGTAAGTAGACAATAAAGTTGTACAGAAGTTAAAAAAAACAACATAAAATTTCGCATAGAGGTGATGTCTCTGAAGCCAAATTTAGATAGAGATGAAGACTGGGGAGAGGTGAGGCTTTTTTGGAGAGGGTGGTGAAACATAAAGATAACGTCCTAAGGTCAGGCTCAAAGAAATCAATTGTACGTACACGTGTAGGATTTAGGAGGCCTGGTGTAATAATAGTTACTGAGGAGGCCCTGGTTTTTAGCTGCTTGCCTGATATGGCCAACCCCAAAGGTAGTTCTGTGTTGGCAGATCAAGGAAGACAACAGTTTCCCTGGACTCTGGTCTCATCCTAATACATCTGTAGCACTGCACTTAAGTCTGGGTACCGTATTGGGGCGCCTGGGTGGCTCAGTCGGTTGAGTGTCTGACTTCAGCTAAGGTCATGATCTCACAGTTCGTGGGTTCGAGCCCCGCGTCAGGCTCTGTGCTGACAGCTCAGAGCCTGGAGCCTGCTTCGGATTCTGTTTCTCCCTCTCTCTCTGCCCCTCCCCTGCTCGTGCTCTGTCTCTGTCTCAAAAATAAACAAACATGAAAAAAAATTATAAAAAAAAAGTCTGGGTACCGTATTTTAATAGAGACAAAAACAGGGTAGAATGCCTCCCGGAAGAGGAGTGATGTCTTAGGAAGTGTATGAGAAGCCTCCCCAGGTATTTTCACAGCTACTGTTGAGAAACTCAAATCTGCGGGGTGCCTGGGTGGCTGAGTTGGGTGACTGTCCAACCTCAGCTTAGGTCATGATCTTGTGGTTCGTGAGTTCAAGCCCCGCATTGGGCTCTGTGCTGACAGGTCAGAGCCTAGAGCCTGCTTTGGATTCTGTGTCTCCCTCTCTGCCCCTCCCCTGCCCATGCTCTGTCTGTCTCTCAAAAATAAACACACATTAAAAAAAAATTTTTTTAAAGAGAAGAAAAGCTCAAATCTGCTTAAAATTGAATCTGCACCCCAAATACCTCAGGTGATGATAAGCCATACCAGAAGATGTAACACGTTTACAGACGTTGACATCTATGACATCTATAATAATGATAAAAAAAAACTGAACTCTGGTTTACAGTATATTTGGTATGCAAGGAAAAAATAGAAACACAAATATAAAATTGACCAGCATTGTGGAAAAGGGACCATAGTTTGTTTTTCAGTTTTTGATAAAGGATGTAAGTTCTTTTTATTTTTTAGCGCATCTTAATATGTTTATATAGTTAACCACACAGGTTGTAAGTGAAGTGGGTGGCTAGATGAAAACAAGTTAAATGAATTTACAGAAATTAGGTATCAAAGGTCAGGCTGCATTCTAGGCGATGTCTCTGGTAAGAAAAGAACAAGTAAGGCAAACTTGGAATAACTGACTTCACACACAGGTTATAGCACTGCCAGCTAAAGCAGGGTTCTTTCAAAACGTCAAGAAAACCAGGGCCCCTGGGTGGCTCAGTCGGTTAAGCGTCAGACTTCAGCTCAGGTCATGATCTCCTGGTCCGTGAGTTGGACCCCCACGTCGGGCTCTGTACTGACAGCTCAGAGCCTGGAGCCTGCTTTGGATTCTGTGTCTGCCTCTCTCTCTCTGCCCTTCCCCTGCTCATGCTCTGTCTCTCTCTGTCTCAAAAATAAATAAACGTTAAAAAAAAAATTAAAAAAACTTAACCTGAGACCTAGGACATAAGGGATTCAGGGCTGCTGAGTAGCAGCAGCTTCAGGGAAAGGGTAATGTTAGTGGTGATATTGCAAGTGAGACTGTACATCCCCCACACGTTTTTCTTGCAATTGGTGATTGACTGGAACTGTTGATGGAAGTAGATTCTCTTCAAGTAAATATTGTGAAAACGTGGAGAAAAGGTTACCTACGGATTTCACATGCAGATCCTTCATCCAATCGCAGGGTCACAAATGGTCTCAGATGTTGTCATGTGGTTTTACACAACACTTCTATCTTCTTAACCTAGGACATTGCCTGGAGGAATATGTAGATAATTTAAAAATTCAGTGTCTGAAAAAAATAAAAATTCAGTGTCTGGAGGAGGAGCCCAAAGGTCTACTTTCCCACAAGAGATACAAAGAAACTTCATAAAGTTTGGAAATGTTTGTAATTGAACCTTAACTAATGATATTACATCAATAACCCATGTAGATCTTTATTAAATTAGCCTCTGTCTATTTAGAGCATTATTTGTGCTCTGGCGGGAAATCTTGATCAATGGAGAAACTGCCTTATCCTTTAGAACTGAAATTTCCTGGGCCCCTCTTGAAACTTGCATTAGTACATGAAGTGCTTTCTTCTGTATATTTTGTACCTCAATTGAGACTCTACATCTCAGATACATACAAGCATGTTAAATGAAGCCAAACATGAATCTTTTATTCTCAATTGTCTTTGTTTTCTAAATCATTGTTCATATTTAAATGAAATTCTCTGTTCCTTTTTATGGAACTTTTGTACTAATATAAGAATATCTTCATAAAAATATGATGCTAAGAGCACTATTCAAAGAATGGAACAAAGCATTTAAATTTTCCTTACAAATATGAACCATATCCATTTTAGTTGTTCTGAAGCGAGAGTTTCATTAGCTAAAAACATTATATAGAAATATACAATTAAACACAGTATAACAAATGTTGCATAAAATGTATGAGTGTATGGGGCGCCTGGGTGGCTCAGTAGGTTAAGCATCTGACTCTTGATCTGCACTTAGGTCATGATCTCACAATTCGTGAGTTTGAGCCCCACACTGGGCTCTACTCTGATGGCGTGGAGCCTGCTTGGGATTCTTTCTCTCTATCTCTCTGCCCCTCCTCTGTTCGTGCTCTCTCTCTCTCTCTCTCTCTCTCAAAATAAATAAGTAAACTGAAAAAAAAAGTTTTAAATATATAAGTATATGTTAGTTGGAGTTTGGCAGTGTCATGATTATCTCTTATGAATGCTATTTTGAGTGATAAATATTTATTAGTGGCGATATTTCCTGTGGACACTAAAGTGACTATAGGGAAGTACAACTGTCTCATTTTTACATGCAGCAGTTGCAGCTCTCTAAAAAGCAAAGATGTTGAGTCTTGTGTATTTTTTTCTCATATATACATATTCATATGTTTATATTCTAATTTTCCCCAAAAGTCATTGTACTGAACAGGTGCTTTTCACAGATTTGTGTCCTTTCAGAACTACCTAGCTTGGATATTATTCTCTGTGTCTCTGCCTCTATAATATTTTTCCATTGTAAAGTTTGCTCTTGAGTAAATGTAGCCCGATTTATCCGCTTAATGTTATATCCTTTGGCCAGAAGAGTCATTTCCAATTCTTTACTCAGAAATGTCAGTGAATTGAGCCTGCAAGTGCATAAAATTTTGTAAACAATCATGATTATTTTATCATTATATATTTCTATAAGTATCATTTCTTGGCCAAATAGTGTATAAATATTTAAGGCTTTTGATATAAATGACCTCTTGCCCTCCAGAAAAGCACTTTTGTTCTTATCAGTAGTATGTGGAAGAATCTGGGAGTCATTTTTGTGACTTTCACCAATTTTATATGATTTTTTAATTTTACACTTAAAATTACTCCCGTGGCTACACATTTTTCATATATTTTTTGATTGTGTATTTTCTATTGCAAACCATCTGAGCATTTCCTCTGTAAGGCTGAAAATTTCTAAATTAAATAATCACTTTTTGAAAGTAAAATGTTATTCTATATTAAAGGTCAAATCTCAACTCTTGCTCATAGGGGAAAATAGATATTTCGCTTTTAATTTCCTAAAGCTAAGAATGTTATCCACTCCAAAGTACACATTAATTAATACATTTGTGAATTTCATTAAATGGTTAGAAAAATGTCTACCTAAACATGAATCAGAGGCAAAGCCAGAGCTTAGACTTACTTATCATAAAAAGTGCTTAATCCAGGGTAAGTCAGTGTGTGTGTGTGTGTGTGTGTGTGTGTGTGTGTGTGTGTGTGTGTACTTTATATACATTGATTATGGCAGATTTAGAATATATTAGTACAAAGGTGGGCATCACCAGAAACACTCTATTTTTTATAAGACTGAAAATTTGTTAAACACTTGGAAAAATACTTTGTCTCTTGTAAAATTTATGCCTGCCTTCCTTCCTTCCTTCCTTCCTTCCTTCCTTCCTTCCTTCCTTACACATTTAGTGAGTGCTTTCTGTGTGCCAAATAGTGTTCTAAATAATTGACACATATCAGTAATGACACAATATGTTATTTCTAGGTTACCTCTAGTGTAGATAGTCTCATGAACAAAGTTTGAGAGATTAGGGATGTATATGGAAATAATAAATGAATAAAGATATTGGAAAGGAAATAAAATACTTAGAAATAAATTTAACCAAGGAGGTGAAAGACCTATACTCTGAAATCTGTAAGACACTGATGAAAGAAATTGAAGATGACACAAATGGAAAGACATTCTAGGCTCATGGATTAGAAGAATTCATATTGTTAAAATGTCGATACTACCAAAGGCAATCTACAAATTTGGTGCAACACTTACTAAAATTCCAATTGAATTTTTCACAGAACTAGAACAAATAATCCTACAGTTTGTGTGGAAGATTCCAAGTAACCACAGCAATCTTGAGAAAGAAGAACAAAACTGGGGGTATCACAATCCCATATTTCAAGATATACTACAAAGCTGTAGTAATCAAAACAGTATGGTACTGGCACAAAAAAAGACACAGATCAGTGAATAGGCCCAAGCTTACATGGTCAATTTATGACAAAAGAGGAAAGACTATACAACAGGGAAAGGACAGTCTTTTCAATAAATGGTGTTGAGAAAACTAGACCACTTACACCATACACAAAAATAAATTCAAAACTGATTAATGACCTAAATGTAAGACCTGAAACTCCTAAAAGAAAACATAAGCACTAATCTCTTGGACATCAACATTAGTGACATATTTATGGTATGTCTCCTCAGGCCAGGAAAACAAAATAAAAAGTAAACTATTGTTACTGAACCAAACTAAAAAGTTTTTTTCACAGCAAAGGAAACCATCAACAAAACAAAAAGGCAAACTAGTGAATAGGAGAAGATATTTGCAAATGGCATAGCCAGTAAGAGGTTAATATCCAAAATATATAACGAACTTCTACAATGCAATACCAAAAAAAAAAAAAACCCAAAAAACAAACAAACAAAAAAATCAAACCAATTACGAAATGGGCAGAGGACATGAATAGACTTTTTTTTTTCCAGAGAAGACTCAAGATGGCCAACATATACATGAAAAGATGTTCAACATCGCTAATCATCAGGGAAATAAATGCAAATTAAAAGCACAATGAGTTATCACCTCACACAAGTCAGAATGGCCACTGTCTGAAAGACAAGAAATAACAAGTGTTAGCAAGGGTATGGAGAAAAAGGAACCCTCATGCAATGTTAGTAGGAATTAGTGCTAATTGGTGCTAATTAGTAGAAATTGGTGCTACCACTTTGGAGAACAGTATGGAAATTCCCAAACCAAATTAAAAATAGAAGTACAATATAATCCAGTAATTCCACTACTGGGTATTTACCCATACAAAATGGAAACACAGATTTTTAAAACATACATGCTCCCCTGTGTTTATTGCAGCATTATTTACAATAGCCAAGATATAGAAGCACCCTAAGTGCCTATTGATAGATGAATGGATAAAGAAGATGTGGTATGTATACATATAGAATATTACTCAGCCAGAAAATGAATAAGATATTGCCATTTGCAACAACATGGATGAACCTAGAGGGTATTATGCTCAGTGAAATAAGTCAGACAAAGGCAAATACCATATGATTTTATTTACACATGGAATGTAAAAAAAAAAAAAATGACCAGACTCATAAATACAGAAAATGAACTGGCAGTTGCCAAAGGGGAGGTGGGTGGGAAGATGAATAAAATAGGTGAAGAGGATTAAGAGGTACAAATGTCTAGATATTAAAAAAAAAAAAAAAAAGACACTGGCCAAGAATCTTCAGTACAACATGCATACATTTCTACAAGTGGAGGAGAAAGGAAACAAGACTGGAAAGGCTAATATTTCAATACCCACTTGGTTTCTAGTGTTCATAAGAGAAGGGTACTAGGAACTCTATTCAATGAAAGTATTAAAATTGGAGTGAAAATTAAAACAGAGATCAAATTGGAAATTGACTAATCAAGAGTGATGGTTTCGCGTGAGCTGGGAATAGCTGATCTACCCTCTGCTGATCCAGAAAGTAACTGGCATAATCCCCAAGCACTTGAGGATTGTCTTAGAAGAATTGTGAGAGCCTGCAAAGGTTCCAGCTGAAATTACTTAAAGGCAAAGAAAGGGTATACCGAGGAATTAGAAAACAGCCCATTTTTTTTAATTTGGAAAAAAAATTATTGTAGCATCCAAATGGAGTGCAAAATAGGTTACATCAGGGATTTCCTATTTCCAGGCTTTACTAAATCAGTAGTTGCCAGGTAAATAGTCTCAGTGCTTTCTGTGTACTCAGGTGAGCAGAAAATCACAAATGGCCAAGTCCTCAAGCTATAGGCTCGTAATGAAGCCTTATCAAAGAATGAAGAATATGTTTGTTCGTATAAAAGTAGATGAACATGAAATGTAACTGAAAATAGATGGGATGGCTTAGTAGTGACTTGAATGATAGAGTAAAAAATGGTCAAGTACGTTTGGAAAGCGCTGAGTTAACCAGGCTTTTTAAACATAAGATTGCTCACAACCTTTAATAGGTTTTATGTATATTGTCAGGTGTTAAATTGTCTCCACGAGTCTTCAAGATACAATATTTGCAATGTTTCCCAGACTCATTTGATCACAGAAACCTGGAGCACACACCGTCTCATGGGACTGGTACTCTGGGGAGTGTCCTTGGCAAAGAGGAGTTGTGTCTGTGAGGTTTAAAGGTGACCTGCACCAGCCAGAGTAGGGTGAGGGAAGGGTCACCAACCAGCTAGGACATGTGGAGCAATCCTGACAAGCAGGATGCGGCGCGAGAGAGAACCTCCAAGGTAGAGAGGTGTCCACAGCCACTAAAAAAGTAGGAACTGACTGCAGAGCAGATGAAAGAACCGGCCGTATTGTAACAGAGCAGGAATGAACCTCTGATGGCAGCGTGTGCCTCACTGCATGCAGGTGCCTCAGAAAGAACAGCACGTGCATAATAAAATAACCTCTGCTATTGTACTGCATGGTCAGTGGCTAGAAACCACTGACTTCCCTTTGCGTGCAGCGAGAAGATTAAACTCCTCGGCCCCAACATTCAAGGCAGTGATGATGACTATCATCTAGAAGAGGAAAAAGAAAGCATCAGTAGGAACCGTAATCGTAGTAGTAGCTAAAATTGTTTGAGCATTTGATGTATGCCGGGCATGGGGTTTTGCACGGTCATTCTATTGCCATTTTACAGATGATGTATATGGGACTTAAAGAGATTGACTTGTGTGAGGGATCATGGGTACTAAGTGGCAGAGCCAGGATTTGAACTCAGGTACACTCAACTGTGATGCCTTTCTGTTTCAACAGAGGCTTATTAATTTCCCAGTCTTAACTCTAAAAAACAGAAGCCTCACTCTTCTCTCCTTTTTAAGTTCTATCTTTCGTTCAGAACCTACTCAAGTCTTGCCTGTTCCAGCTCTTTCTCAGAATACCTAAAGCAGTTATCACTGGTATCACTATGTTTAGCTCAGAATTGCACACACTTTTGGGTATCCACTGAGAATTTTTTTTTCCACTCTAATCAAACTCCAGGCCTCTTCAAGGCGATACCTTTTACTTCTTTAGCACCCATCTCACTGCTTAGAACGTGCAGGTGCTGAGCGAATCCAAGATGAATGGTGTGGATGGACAGTGTCAGAGCAATCTGGGGGCAGTCTCAGAAACCCATTGATCTCAATGATACATTTGGCTGAACTTCACTAAGTAGGCTGGTCCCCCCCCCTTTTTTTTACATCAGAAGTTTGAACAGATGAATAAAAGTGCAAACAAATAATTAACGGATAAATGAATAAGAGGGTAAACAAATGGTTTGGGTAGCAAAAATAGAATAGGGGTAAAGATGTTTTAGGAGGGTGTCTACCCTATAGCAGCACCCCACACTCACATTCACTTGGTACCCAAACTAGTTTTGTTCACTTCAAAGTGTTTGGGGGAGGTTCATAGAAATGAACAGATTTAAGGAAAGAGTCAAACTCAGGAAATGTTGAAGGCCAAGGGCTTTAATTTCATTACATAGAAAAGAGTGAAAGCAGTTGCTTAAAACTCAAAGAAAAGGACTATGTGCTTTATTTCCTAATTGGAGGAATCTATGAATAAATTAGGCAATCACTTAACATAATTGATTTAGATCATGTGAATTCACTTGCACTGCTAGAGAGGGTTAATTAGATCAGATTGTTTGTGGCCCTTTTTAGTCTTCTATCACTGACATTCTTTTCCCTTTGTGTTCCTTTTTATCTTCCTTTTGTTGGTTTTTAATTTTATCTCAAGGAATATATATCATTTATATTATCTAATTCTAAGTTATTCCTTTTGTTTATAGAATTCGAAAAAGTTGAAGGTAAATATTTTTATAACAAATCTGGGTGCTTATTTATTAATCTCATTTTCATTTTCCATAAATCTCTTTGCAGAGGAATAAGTATAGTATGTGCATAAACCTAGTGCCATGGGAATTATATTCAAAACATGCTTGAACTGCTTGCTTTTACCTGCAGCAACATGAAATTGAATTACATTACTATAGAGCAATTTGATTGCATGTGAGTTGTGACAAATATTGTGTAAGCTGAATATTCAGAGATTTTGCTCACCTTGGGTCACACAGTATGAGTCATCATGGCAAATATCCTACAGTGATTCCACAAAATCCTGAATCAAAGAACACAACTCAAAATAAATTGAAAATATTCTCCATAGTTTAAATATGTGGTACAGACTCATCCATCACAACTTCATAATTTATGCACATTTTTATCCACAAAGCAATTTTCATATTTAGGTTTAATCAAAGAATTTATCAATACAAGTGCAATCTACTGTAGCCTAGTATGCAAATGACAAACTTTAAAATGCCCTATATTCATGTAACCTGATTTGTATAATGTCCAAACATAGCTACTTGATATTGATGTATAAGTTAACTCTTAACTAGCCCCTTAAATATATAAATTGCATTCCTTTATAAAAGTACTTACAGTGCTTCATCATTATGCTTCATCATTAATGGATTGGGAATATCTGTAAAAGAATGTGATAATCTTAAACAGGTGTTCAATGTATCATTATCATGTACTTTTCTAAGTATGCTTTAGAAGTTTCATTGTGAAGATAAAGTGCTGGTATATAAGAAAAGTATGTAAGCCTATTTGAGTGAAAGGAGAAAATATTTTTTTCTTAAGTTGGAGAACACATTAGCTACAGATAATGCAGGTAAAACTAAGAAATGTTCCTAAGAGTTCACTTTGGATTACATTGTTCCTCTTTAAATCCACATCCTGAAGTGTTAATTAATTTAGAAACTCCACATTCTTGAAATAGGATTAAGAGACACCACTTTAATAAGCACTCCCTATTATCCACATGTTCTTTGTTGTTCATGAGAATAAAGGAATAACTATAAAATACTTGACAAAGAATTAATGTCTTTAATATATGAAGAGCTCTAAATAGTTACTAGAAAATATTCCAGTACAAAATTGGGACAGTATCTGCTCAGACAGTTCACACAAAAAAAATTTAGTTGCCTAAGGTGTATGAAATATATTCAACCTCACAAGTAAATAAGAAAATTGAGGTATTGGCAAACATTGGCAGATGCTGAAATATACATGTCTCAGTATCACAGTACATGTTTGTTGGATATTTAAATTTATGCTACTTACCTGCAAGGCAGTGTAGTAATTGTATAAGGCACCACCATAAGGAATATTAGCACTATTTTTATCTTTTATCCAGTAATTCCATTTGGAAGAATTATCCCACGAGAGAGAAAGAAAGAGAGAGAGAGAGAGAGAGAGAGAGAAAGAAAGAAAGAAAGAAAGAAAGAGAAAAAGAAAGATAGATTTAATCAAGATTTAAGTTTAAGGATTTTTCGCTATAGTGAACTTAATTTCCCAGCAATTAGAGAGTTTGTGAAATTATAGGCTATTGAACTAATAGATGTAATAGACCATTATGCAACCAATAAAAATCTTGAGACAATTTAATGAATGAAAAATGTCAATGATAAAACATCAGCTGAGAAGACTATAGAGATATATTAGTGTTAACATTGTTTTTTTCTTTAGTGGTAGTTGCAAGGATAATTTTTATCTTTATACATTCCTATACTTTTTAAATCTTCTAACAGAAATACATATTACGTTTACAACTAGAATGAAATCAATTGGAAGCAGTAAAATAATTTTAAAGTAGAATTAAAAAAAACAGGTAATCCTGTCCATGGTAGAAAGAGATGGTGATATTTAACTCTGAAAAGGAAAAGGAATGTAGGGTTTTATTGGCTGATTTCTTATCATTGAGGACTATCACTTAGAAGACAGGTTAAGAATATTTATGGGAAAAATTATATGTATACTAACAGATTTCAGGTACAGAAAGTTACTCTTTACCAGTTGAAATGGTATTAAACAGGAGCACATTCCACTGCAATGGAATACCAACAGTGGTATAATAAACAGGAGTTTATTGGTCATATATGACATGAAATCTGAGTGGGGCCAGTTCAGTGACTGACTGGAACCATCAAAGACCTATGTTCCTTTCTTTTTGCATTCTTGATTTTCTGGCTCTTGTCCTTGTATCTGTAATGTTACCACCCAGTGCTGTGTCTTCAACAATCATACCCATGTTCCAGGCAAAAAGAAAAAAAAAGAGGGGGAAGGGCAGAGGGTAATAGCACATTCCAACGTTTTTCCCTTTATATCAGGAAATCCGACATTGTATAAAGAGTGCTGCCCAGCAAACTTCCAGTTTTATTTCGTTGGCCAGGAGAATGAAGTTGTTGGTGACACTGGGTCATCCAGCCAATAATGTCTGCCATTTCTCCCCTGTAAGGCGGCGAGCTTCTGGTCACTGCTAGTAGATGGAAGTGCAGAGAGCCTTCTATGAGTTGGGCAGAATTTCTTAGTTCTTTTAGATCTTAATCTTTATTATTTTTTTTAAAATAATCTCTACACCCAGCATGGACTCAAGCTTACAGCCCCGAGATTAAGAGTCATAGGTCTTCATCTTTAGAGACTATTATTCCAGTCCTACTTTGATAGAAATGTATAATCCATAGAAAAGCAGTAAGAGAGCAGTGACCTGATTCCCTACCCATGGTCAAGCTCAAGCTTGACTAGTTATATTTAGGTTGGAGCATAGGGCAAGGAGTCAAAGGTGTTAGGGACAATGATGATGCCATTTCAAAGTGGAGAATTTAGTGAAGGCACAACGTGTAGGAGGGAGATGCCCAGAGGGAACAACAACAAAAGAGGTTTTTTTTTTTCTTCTTAATGACCTAAATCAGTAGTTTTAAGTTTATATTTTCACATTCCGAGTTACTGAAACAATTTCTCTGGTTGAAGCAGGAAAGGATTTTTTTCCTCTGTTAGTTGCTATAGGCACAGGGCCTAGAACCTAGATTTACCAGAACCTACCAAAGTATCCAAGACATGAAAAAAACTATTGGCTCTGAGGTATGAAAATAAAGCCAGAAATTTGAGATTAATAAATGTTTGAATAATCCTTGAAGTATAACCCTATGCCAATTTTGCTAATTGTTACATTCACAATTCAAAAAAAATATCATTACATTTGAAAACAGTATTTGGGGATGTTTTTCCAATTCACAAGAATTTCTCGGTATTCACAAGGATTCCTAAAAAAATCAGTCAATATCTATTAAATGAGTAATTCATACCCCAATAATTTTAAATCCATTTTTCCAAATCTCTTTTAAATTTTTACAGCAAGAAAGTTTATTTAATGTAAGAATCGGGGTAGGGGGATGAGGGAAAGGCAGTAGGATGGGATTATGCACTGCAGTTACAGCCCAGTACTTTTCCTTTTTTCCCTTCCTTCATCAGCAGTCTCTGAGGCTTGCAAAGAAACCCCTGGCCTAAGGAAAAGAGTTTGAAAAATTGCTGCCTGTGAAGTCACTTTGGACTCTGGGTCTCTCCACTTTCTCTTTTTCCTATTAATGTTTTCTGTTAGCTCAACCTTGTTCAAGATTCTTAATATACCTCAACAGCTTCCCAAAAGATAGTGGATATTTAATATGTATGTGTAATCATCTGTTCTGCAAAAAAGGAGCTTGATTTAAATGAGCTCATCGAATAGATCGGTATAAAATACCAGATCAGTTCACTAGAGTGTGTGCGGACCTTGTGCATCCCATTTAAGTGAATGGTTGTGTTCTCTGAGTTGAAGAGACAGCACATAAACCTCCAAAGTTAATATCCTCTAATAAACAATGAATCTGGATGACAACTTTTCAAAGTCTATTACATACTAGTAGCCCTGGTTTTGCACAGTTTGCATATTAAACAGATGCTAGTGAATTCTGGGCAGAAATATAGACGGTATTATATACTTCAGTTCATGCCAGAAGAGAAATCTTTTGATAGCACTTATTGTAGCCAAGAACAGAAGCAGCTATACAATCCCCAGCCAGAAACCAGGTGCCAAAATTAATACATGCAGGAGTGAAATGGGTTGCTGTCTTAGCGTAAAGCCCATAAGCTCTAGGAAAAAAGCACATATAAATCCTGAGTAGCTCGGGTTACTAGATTTTGAGGGTGCTAGTTTAGTTCCGGGCTGGCCAGTTAACTTTACAAGAAGAAACGATGTTGAGTGATGGGGGTGTATGTTTCTGCACAGCTGCCCCTCCCACAAGCGTGTGCAGAAGTGCCATGAAGAGCGTAGGGATGGTGTTCAGTAACATAAGCCCTGCACATGACTTGGATATAGCAAGCTTACTTGTCAGAGGTGTAGGTGACACACAGCTCGGCAGTTTGCTAGTGCATTGGATGACAGAATCAGGATTCAAAAAGATCTCAACAGGAAGAACTGATGAGCTGCAATTCAGAAGATTAAATGTAATAGGGATAAATGTAAATTTAAATTCCTGTACTTGGGTTCAAAAAAAAAAAATCACATCTGCCTTACTCCCAGCCAGCTCATTTTCCACGCTACAGTCTGGGTGATCTTTTTAAAACACAAATCCGATCATGTCACTTCCTTGCTAAAAAGCCCTTAACAGCATCCCATTGCCTTGAGGTTAAAGGTAAAACTCATTAATGTGATTTGGGGTTCCTTCACGACTGACCCCTTTCTTTCTACTTCACCTGGTCTCCCACCCATCTCCCTGTCACACTGAGTGCTCCAGCTCCATGGAAGACCTTTGCATTCTGTGGAACCTGTTTGGGAGCTTTCATGTTGCCTCTTTCCAAACATCATCTTCATGTTTCTCTCTACCTCTTCAGGACTCACCCTAAAGCCCCCAGGAAGACCCAATCCATGAATGAGGGTTAGTCTCAACTTTTGAGGTTGCCTAATCATCTTCCTTTAATTCAACAAATATTTACTGAGTGCCTACTATGTACCAGGCACTGTTCTAGACCCTGGGGACAAAATGGTGAACAAAACAAAGCCCCATGTTCACGTAGAGCTTATGTTCTAGTGGAGAAGATGTCAGGCAGTCATGAGTACTTTGTCGAAAACTAAAGCAGAATGAGGAAGTAGCAACGGAGAGCTAGAGATGGAAGCCCTGCCTTAGGTAAGGTGGCCAGAAGGACCTCTCTGATGATGTGATGAGTATGGAGATGGGAATGAAGGAGAGCAGTAACCTATATGGCTATCTGGTAGAATGGCATGACAGTCAGTCAGGGAGAAGAGCATGTCCTGGAGCTCTGAAGGACTTGCTCAGCATGTTTGGGGAACTGCAGAGAGGCCAGAATGGGTGAAGTAGGCTAAGCAAGGGGAGAGCTGTGCAGAATAAGGTTGGGAAAGGCCCTGAGACACCAGCCAAGGCAGGGCTTAAAGGCGATCATAAGTTTTTAGATTTCCTCCTAAATGTGATTGGAAGCTACTGGGAGGCTTCGAGCATGGGACTGTCATCATAAGATTTTTGTTTTGTTTATTATTTTTAAAGTTTATTATTTTTCTTTGTGGAAAAATAGATTATAGGGAGTAAGTGCAGAATCTCAAAGATCAGTTAGGGGGTTATTAAATCTGTGCAGGTGAAAGTTGAAGGTAGCTTTGATTGGGAAGATGTGCGAATACCTCTCACTCTATTTGTGATTAGTTGCGTAATAGAAACACTTCTGGTTCCAGGCATAGACTATCTTGTTCACTTCCACAGTCCCAGTGCCTAGCCTTATGTCTGGCACACCATTGTCTCTCCCTAGACCTTTGTTGGACAAAGACCTGGCTTAACAGCAGTTAACAGAAAAAGCACTTCAGGATCTTAATTGACAGTAAGATCATGTTAGCTGCCAGAAAAGTTAACTCCTGTCTTAAGTTGCATTAAAAAGCTGGGGTTGAGGAGTGTGAGGTGAGAAAGGGAGATATGAATCCCAGGGCACTCCATGCTGCTTCTCCTATTTCAAGATGTGGCTTGATCCTACACCATTTTTCTTCCCTCTATCTTCTCTTCAGTTATGGCATCCCTCAGTCACAAGACCACACACCTGATTCTGTGCTCCTTTCTGTTGCTTCATTCCTATGTCCAAGCAATAAATTCTCTATGATGTCCCTTAGATTTGTCTTTTTTTTTTTACCCTTCCCACTGTTCTGACATCATCGGAACAATAGTCTATACCTCTCCTTGGTAACAATTTCCAGGTGTATGAGGCTGAAAACAACTTAGGACTAACCTGTCTTCTGACAGTATCAACAACCATTTTTGAGAGACATCAGGTACTCTTTTGTGTAGTTTGTTATGAAACTCTACCTTAGCAGGTGTGGTGACTAGTGAAATACATACTACTTGGTGGTAAAACCGTTAGCAAAATCTTACCTCTAAGACTCACATAATAGAAGGAATTTGTGCTTTGAAATCAGGAAATCTTCAAATTCCAGCTGCCCCACTTGCTAACTTTATGACATAATCCTACTCAGCCTCAGTTCCCTCCTCTGTAAAGTGGAGATAATAATGCCCAACTCACAGAGAATTTGTAAGGATTAATAAGATAACATGTGTTAAAATGCTTAGCATGATTTTTGACACATGTAAGTTGGTAATAAGTTTTGGTTCTTTCCTCCTTATCCCTGTTAAGGATAGAATCACTTTGTGGAAATGTACATTTATAACTAGTGAAATTATAGGTGTGATGTTTTGCTGGTTAATAGTGGATAATCATGTTTATTATGTTACTCATAGGGTAGCCTCTGCCCCCTTTTTTCTGTGATTTAATCAGCCCCAATTTCTTGATGGTAATAGAAATATCTATCAAGGGTGTAAGAAAAATGAGCATTTTTGTAGTCTGAGTAATAGAAATAATCTATCCCTGGTAGATCCCAAGAAATCACAGAGAACTTTCTTTAAAGGGAACTCACACATGTAGTCTTTTCCCTGTCATAGAGTTTTTTTTAAAAAGATTGCATACAACTGATCTTTGAGAACCTCTTTAATCTGTAATGGCTTATTACGCAAAGATGAATAAAATACTATCTTTCCCTTCATTGAAGTTGCCTACAAATCAACATGATACAGAGTAGAAAGTGGTACATTTGCTTGGAGGAAAAGCCAAAGTATCTTCTGGGGGAGACAGAGATGGAGAAAATATTCTACAAAGAGGAGGTTATCCTGGAGAGCTGGGCCCAGGAGAAGTAAGTGTGTTTATACATGTGATGAATTTCCAACAGGGGTAAAGACAGATGGGAAGAAAGTAGGAATCACTGTATATGACTTCAGTAAAATGTGCATAGAGGAAAAGATAAAGAGAAAGGTAAAGGGTTCAAGCCTTGAATACAGGGCTAAGGAGACTAAATTACTTTCTCGGTAGTTGAATTTAGTGAAAGCTTTGAGGTAGGATAGAAAAATAATGAAGGTGATACTTAGAACAGGTCAAACTGGATGTGGCAAATCAGTATAGTAGACTTGGGGAGATGGAGGTAGGTCAAGAGCAAATTTGAGGCAATGGCCAAAGTTCAGCTATGGAATGGAAAAAGCCTGGGATCCAGTTGTAAGGACTCTTGGAAGGAAGACTTGTGACAGTTGCTCATGATGATAGCATGTGCGCTGGACAGGGGAATAGTCCTGAGTTTAGACGTGGTTTCCTTTCAGTCCACAGCTGCATTCTCTCTTTGGTCGTATATGCCAAAAATTTTTTAATTCATATTTTCAACATTGATCACATGATATCCCCTAGCAGGAGAAAGTAAGAGTAATGAGACGTCCAAAGAATATTGCTGTCAGTCGCTGATCACATTCTCACTTTGGTGTTCTCCCTGTTGTATTTTGGATGACAGTTAATCAAGTTGTCCTAGGGCCATTGTTTCTGTGATTTAGGAAACTGGTTTCAAAAAAAGGACAAAGATGTTTCCATTTTTTTTTTTAAAATATTGGAACTATTTTGCTACTGGTTCCAGAGAAATTAAGCAATACTATACCATGGAACTTGTTATAAGATTCATGTCTTATTTTTAATACATGCATGGAGGAGATGGAGCTTAGAGTCCAGAGAAAGCAAAGTGGTTAGAGTGTGCTGAGTACCAGAGAAGAGAGATCTGCACAGGGAATGAACTCCAGGTATAGTTAGAGCTTCTGTCTTGAGTATTACACAGAGTACTGATCAGATCATTCAGGTGAGGAAATTACCAAGGCTGGGAAGGTAACTCCCCCCAAATATCCAGGAAACAGTACCCAGTGCTCATACAGGACCAAGAAAAGTACCTGTTTCCACCAATAGGATTGAAAAAAAAATCTTAAAATCTATAGGACATCGGATAGGGTATGCATAAGGGCATTGCCTCCGTAGTATAGCATTATCAGCCTAGAGTGAAGGGTACTCTGATCCTACCTAGAAAAATGTTAAAAGCAAATCCCAAAAGGATCAACTCTTTCCAGGTAATTCAACTATATTCCAAAAATATAAAAATATATAAAGGAATATAAAAACAGCAAGAACCCAACATCAAGATAAATTTTACATATCTAGTATCCAATAAAAGATTATCATGTATGCAAAGAACTATCGAAATATGACACATAGTGAAAAAAATCATTAAGACCAGAACTGATGCAGATGTTAGAATTTGCAGACAAGCACATTTAAAAATTATTTTGACTGTGTTCTATACACTCAAAAACCTGAGGGAGAATTGAACATGTTAAGTAGAGACATGGAAAGTATTTTTTAAAATTACCTGGAAATGAAAACTTTAATGTGTGAGATAAAAATACACTGGATGGAATCAATAGCAGATTCGATATTGCAGAAAACAAGATAAGTAAATGTGAAGGCATAGTGATAGAACTATACAAGCTAAAAGAGAAAAAAGACACACAGAAATGAACAGTGAACTATGAACTGACAGACAACTTCAAGATGGCCTAAGGAGCATACAATTGGAGACCCCAAATTAGAGAAAAACATATGAATAAATAATAGCCAAACTTTCCCCCAGTTTAAGGAAAGCTAGAAATGCAAATCCAAGAATCTCACTGCATTCCTAAGCACAAAAAAATAAGTCTCAAACATTTTGAAAGGACTCGAGTCATACAACATATAATCTGTCACTGTAGTGGAATTAAAATTCAAAAACAGAACTCTGGAAAATCTACAAATATTTGGAAATAACATTTGTCAGTAACACATAGAACAAGAAAGAAAGTAAGAGAAAAATTAGAAAGTATTTGAACTGAATGAAAATGAAAACACTGTATCAAAATCTGTGAAACAAAAACGTTGTGGGATGCCACTAAGGAGATTTATAAAGCTGAGCAGGGAGAAAGGTCTCAAATCAATGATCTCAGCTTTTACTTAAGAAAATAGAAAAAGACGAGTAAATTCAACCCAAATTAAGCCTAAGAAAGGAAATCATAAAAGAGTAGAAATTAGTGAACTGGAAAAAAAATTTTTGAGAAAATCAGTGAAACCAAAATTTAGGTTTTAAAGGTCAACAAAAATGCCTCATTAACAAGAATGATAAGGATAAAATAAGACATGTGAACATTATCAGGACTGAGAGGGGATATCACTATGGATTCTGCAGATAATAAAAGAATATTACGGCACTATTATGAACAGCAAATTTGACAACTAAGATGAAATGGACAAATCACTCGAGGGAGATAAACTATCAAACTCACACTAGAAGAAATAGTTTAAATAGCCCTATAGCTATTAAAGAAATTGAAAAGCAGGTAAATACTTTCCCACAAAGAAAACTTTAGGTCCAGATGACTTTACTGGTGCATTTTACTAAACAATGGTAGGAGGAGATAATATGAATTCTATAGAAACACTTCCAAATAAAGAGAGAGTACTTCCCCAACTCAGTCTATGAAGCTGGCATTATTGTAATACAAAAACCAGAAAAGAGCATTAGAATACAAACAACAACAACAAAAAAAACCCTTTACCTTGATATCCTTCATGAATTGGTACAAAACTATGTTATAAAATCGAGCAGTTTGAACCCAACGATATATAAAAAAGAGCAGGATCAAGTGGAATTTATTTCAGGAATGCAGGTTTGGCCTACCATGTGAAATAAATCAATACAAGTCACATATTAAGAGATTAAAACATAAACATGATCACATCAGTAGATACAGAAAAAGTATTTGATAGAATGAAAGATAAAAAATTAAAGAATGTTATTTGGGAACAAACTTGTGGTACAGTTATGAAGAAAGGAGAAAAATGATAAAACGCAAAATTTAGGATTGTCCTTACCTTTGAGTAAGGAGGAAAGGGAAGAAGATTGACGTGAGCTCCCATGGATTTCAAAGGTAAAATAATATTCTTAAACCTAGTAGCTGAAACACAGTGTCTGTTTTTTGTTGTCCTTTATATTTTATGCATATATTATAGACAGTTTAATGCAATGTTTAATAAAAGCAACTTTAAATGCTAGTGGGGTTTTTGCTTCTGAAACTGTCATGTAACAGACCTCTATTTACTCTGCTGCTTTGGAAACTCATCACATTCTGTGTATTGAAAAGAGTATCCTCTATACCAAGTATTCCAGGTTTTTTTGGAAATGTAATATTTCCTGTAAACAGAATGAACTGCTCTTTTAAGTGTCATTACCACGTGAAAGAGCCGCAGTGAGATTAGTGCCGGGAAACCAAAAACTAAATACAGAAGCACTAAAACCCCAGTGGTCAATTACATAGAGCTCGTTTATTAGAGAAGGACAATGAGGTATGCCTAGTCTATCAATTATATTTTTTTTCCCACACTTCACCACTTAAAATATAAGTGAATTTGTATTTGTTCCAAACAGTTTTACCATGTTTTGGGTTTTATCTAGACCAGTCCAAGAATTTGACTCCAGTCACCTTTTCCTACCCTTTGCTTGCCAGGAACATGTCTGCAAATTGCACCACAGGAATTTTACTAGGTTTATACATGTGTGTGTTTCAACATTCATTTAACCATATATACGCCACAATTAAACATATGTCCCAACCATTAGTCTAGAGCCCTGGGATAAAGGGGCCTATTCAAATTGCTGCTTCCTTTACTCTTACATATGCTGCATCCATTCACTCAGCAAGCATTAGTGAGTAAAAGTGCTAAACGTGATTCTAAGCTAACAAGGAAAAACAAGCCATATACCTCCCTTAAGGTGCTCATACTTTAGAGGACAATGGACCCATACACAAATAATTGAGAAATTTATAACTTTTGGTCCATAACCTCAGCCTGGAGGCCTAAGAAGATGACTTGGAGCAGGTGACATTTAAGTGGAATTTAAAGGATGTTTGCAGAGCAGGAGAATGAATGAATTTTCATTATGATTCGGAAGGAATTTTATGTGCTATTTGTACATTGTATAGATGTATGAAGTTGCACCGCCTGTTCAGATACATACTTCTTCTGTGCCAGAGTTCAGAGAACCTAGCAAAAGCAGTGGGGTGTGAAAGAAAATCAGAACCCATTTGTGACCAACTGCTCCTGCTAGATTTTATGATAAGTTTTTGCCATCCTCTAAGTGGCCCCATACTGAAGGTAGGGAGCATTATCTGCATTTTACAAATGAGTTCAGTAAGCTTGAAAAGACTAAGTAATTAGTCCATAGCCATGCATGTAAGTAGTGTCTCAGTCCAGGTCCCTTTGACATCAAAGCTTCAGCTTTTCAACTCTTTTCATGCTACTCCCTAGCCATCACTAGTAAAGATGCCCCCGATGCTAAAAGTTGTCAAACAGACCAATTGGTTTGAATATTCAGCCGCCTGAAACCTTTATTTACTTTTCTGAATCTTCACGTCTGTCTAACCTTCTACCATACTCCTAAAGCTTATCCTTCCTTTATTATACTAGTTACTTCATTGCACCATATCAATGTATTATTTATTTGCATCTTCTCATTAGACCCCAGCATTGAGTATCTGACTGTTTTTGGAAAAGACAGGGTTTATTGAATGCATTCAAAACAAATGAATTAGCAAATTTATGAAGGAATGATTTGATTTTTCCAATGTTCTTGATGAGATCACGACAAGAGTGTAAGAACATATGAAAAGTGTTGGACTTTTCCTAACCTTCGACTTAAGATCTTCTAAGATTCGTGGAGGAAGAAAGGGAATTCTAAAGAGATCACTGAAAAGTTGTGAAGATATGAAAAATTGGATAACTGAGGGAGGGGGTCCCTCATTTTTATCCTGAGGCACAGTAGCTGGGGCTACCCTATAGTATTAGAAGAACACTTCAGCTGTTGAGTTCAAATTAGCATATTGTCAGAGAGCACATCCAGAGATGAACATGGTGCTTTAGAGGAGACTTGCCCAAGAGAGATGGGGAGATAAACATTTGTATCATCATCTTGTGCTAATTCCCTAACCCTCTTTTCAGCAAAAGCCTTGTTTCATTTGTTTGCTTTTGTAGTTTTTATTTGTTTCAAGAAGTGGAAGAATTTTTTCAACACTTAAGAATTCATAGTACTGAAAACTCAGAAGAAAGTCTCCCCAAGGAGAAGCATTATATGCCAAATAGCCATTGACATAAGAAAACACAATAAATTAATGCAGTAATAGTTTATGGTTACTAAGAAGAGAACTTAATTTACAACTTGAAATAGGTTTGTATTTCTCAGAAATTCTGGAAATCAATCAGTGGCACAGAAATTGATCTGTTAAAGAGAAGAAAATTGATTCTTAATATTGGCAACCACATCATTTTTTTTTAAGTTTTGAAGGAATAGGTCTTGGAAACAAGTTTATCAACCATCAAGGAATTACTTGGTATTTAGTTTCCTAGCAAACTACCCAAAGAGAAGTATTTATGGCCTCATTAGAAGATAGATTTTTATTGCACCAAACATCACCTTCAAAACTGCAATCTCTACTATGTCAACGATATGGAAGTAAAAATTAAATGAAACAGAGTTCTGTGCATGAAAGACATGCACTGAATCATATTTTAGAGTGCTGCTTCGCATCAAAGTATCTCAGTATGAAGTAGTGGGAATCTGAACACATTTGCATCTTCCCATTCATGACATAGTGTTGGCATTCTCAAAAAGAGTAACTGTAGCTGATGGCAGTTTTTATCTGAAGAGATTTGTGCATGTTAGCAATACACTGTCTTCTGTCAGCATAAGTAGAGCATATGGGGCCCATTAACTCACCAAATCTGCCACTGTTCTGCAAATTTTTATTAAGCAAGTGCAGTCCCTAATAGTCACTTATGTTATAGAATGCGTATCAAATGCTATCAATAAGCAAGGGGATTGTTTTCCCCCAGTGAGAATGCATTTGAAGTGTATGAGAAGGCTTGACAAAAGAATAAAATATTTTAAGTGATCACCGTATTAACATAAATGTATCCTACTGGGAAGCCAATGTATGTATTATAAGCACTTTAATGTTTGTCTCTAATAAGCTCTCAGGGTGCCATCTTTTTCACAGATTTTTCTCCCCATATTTTTTTGGTTTATGATTTCTCTCAATTCTAACAATGATCCTGGTGGAGTCAAAAGACTCTGTGTGTTTATCCACAGTTTGTAAAAAGGTGCCATTAAATGTTGAGCAGTTCTAATTAGCTTCAGAGGGCTACAACCAAGATGACTAGAAACATGGGCCATCAGGTTGCTGTGTTTCTCAAGTAAGTCTTCCTGAACCCGAGGATGCACCAGGGAATTAACCAACATCCAAACCAAAGAGTGTCCTGCTTATGAAGCACTTTACAAGAATTAAATCAGTGTCCGTCAGTCTTGAGTTGAAGGCCAGGAAGCATGAGCTCAGTATAGAAATCCCATTATCTAAATAAATTCAGGGAAAAAAAGAGCAAGTCACAGTGCTCTCTAAGTATTTAATAACAGTTACAATAGAAATGGCCATGAATTTCATCTTCAGAAGGTCCCAGCATTTCATTGATGTCGCTTTGATTACTGTAACATCCCTTTAAGTAATCAAGAGCAAGTAGTACCTGTCCTTGGGTAAAACTGAAGGATGAAAAAGGGAATACAATAGGTTCTGGAAACTTAAAAGAAGGAATGAACAAACCAAAGAAAGAAAAAAATCCATCATCAGAACCAGAACAAGAAACTGTGACTCTTGATCCATCAACACTCTCTCACTTGGTGCTTTTGGTGCCTCACCATTTCGGAATGGAAGACCTTTACCACACCCAGCCCACTCATTTTTCAACCTCTTGTAAATAAGGTTGCATCTGAATATGACACACCTGTCATATTCATACTGCTACCATTCCAATTGCTGTGCTATCCAAATATTATGCAGTGAAATGACTAGACTTAAGCTCCAGCCCCCCAGAGATAACTTTATAGTAGTTCTAAGGTAATGTGAGTTATAAAGGAAGTTGATTATTAATTATAACACTTGTCATTTAAAAAAAAAGTAGTGGTAGTGTGTGTAATTTTACCTCATTTTCTCATTTGCTACTATTATTTAAATCACTTCCCAGCACTAAGCGTGTGCATAAAAGATGATTGTTCCCAATTTAACCTTTTAAATAAAGTGTATTCTATTAATTAAGTCATTACAGTCCCCTCTCTTTTCTATTATGTTTATTCATTTATCTTCTGTCCTAAAGATAGACATCTGTGTCACTGAATATTTTGGAGAAAGACCCCTAATTTTTATGCCTATCACCCATTTGGATTTTCTATACTGTTTTTTGAAATAGTGTTCTAAAGAATTTCAAATTGTCAATTAAAATAATGATAAGTATTCCCACTAAGAATAATAGAGTGTGCAGTCAAAAAGTAAGGAAGTACCATGTTTAACCTAATATGGCTGAGGAATGTGCAATACTTAAGTTGGCTTAGATTTAATGGGATAACTTATGTCTATCAAAATAAGACAAAAGCAAAATAACAAAATCCTATCTTTGTATGAATCCCTTTTTCAGAGTAACTCTATATAATAAGGCTATATTGTCTGAGTGCTATATTTCCTTTGCCTTTTTTTTACACTACAAGATGAACTAGAGACAGGTAAACTGAGAGATAAGACCTGCTGTAGACGTGGGATCATCCATGGAGATAACGCTTCGAAGTGCCTGCCTGAAGGCATAGTATTCTCTCAAATATTTTCACCTCTAGTCCTTTATAATCCCAGGTACATGAAATCCTAAATACCACCATCAAATTCACAACTGCTACCACTCTCACAATTTTCATGTATCAAAAGTTTTCATTTATTGAGAAATAAGTACCTTCAACTGTGCTCGGTGTTTTTGTACATTTTTTTTTTCATTTAGTCCCACAACTCCTTGTGTAGTGTTTTTATCTAATTTTTTCACACAAGGATAGTAAGGTTGAAAAGAACTTGGTAACTTGCCTGGTAAAGCTGAAATACAACCCACATCTATCTCATTATTAGCTATCATGTTAGACTGCCTTTCTATTTAGGTCCCTGTTAATAATGCTGATGGTAGTCTACATTTATTAAGCACTTACTATATGATCTTCTAAGTACCTTGAATAAATTTACACATACAATCTTCACTTTAAGACTTTGGAGGAAACAGTATTATTTTCATTTTAAATGGTTTTTTTTTTTTTAACATTTATTCATTTTTGAGAGACAGAGCATGAGGAGGGGAGGGGCAGAGAGAGAGGGAGACACAGAATCCAAAGCTGTCTACAGGCTCTTAGCTGTCAGCACAGCCCAACATGGGGCTGGAACTCATGAACCGTGGTATCATGACCTAAGCTGAAGTCATATGCTTAACTGACTGAGCCACCCAGATGCCCCAATATTATCTTCATTTCATATATGATGAGATTGAGGCTCGGGGAGTTATAACAAATTGCATTTGACTAGCAAGTTTCCAAGTCTGGATTTTAACTCTGATGGTATCTCATTTGTGAAATGGGGATGAATATGTTAGCTTGAACCCATTAGAACTTCAAATTTCCAAACATGTTAAAGAAAATTACAGCTAACACTTGTTGATATTTCTCACCACAGAAAGACTTCTATTAATAACATATATTCAAATATAAAGGATACTAGTTTCCTAACATATAAGTGTTTATAAAATGTTTTCTTACATTCATGCTACTCATATTCAAAGAATATAACAAACTCTTCTGTGACTTATCACAAATATAGTAGAATGGCTAAGAGTGCAGTATGTTAGTTCTAGATCTTTCATTTGTGAAGTATGCCTCAGTTTCTTTATCTGTAAAGTACAATAATAAGGGATAATAATAATACCTGTCTTTACATGTCGCTGTTGGGGTTGAATGAGTTATTAGCTATAAAGTGCATAGGACAGAAGCTACATATTACAAGTGCTCAATTAGTATTAGCCACTAGTAGTATTGTTTTTTTAATTATGGTCATTTTCCAATATTTTTATACTGCAGATTCCACTGTAAGTTTTTTTTTTAAACCTGAGAAAGCTAGAATTTGGCACACAATTGGAACCTGAGGAATATGGACGGACATCTCTAACTAGAAATACAAAGAAAAGTCTCAAAGATTTTTAAGAAGTTTATACTAGGAAAATTGCAGACATGTAGTGTTGTTATCTAAAAAATAAAGTCATAGCTTAGAAAAGGAGAGCTAGGTGGGAGCAGGAAGATCTACATATGTGACTGGGTTGGTGAAGTATGACTTCATGGTGTAGGCAAAGGGAGGAGACGTGCACTCCTCTGACACCAGTCTAGTGTTAGGAAAAGCGTTGTCAGCAAAGTTCACTTCACCTTGCTCAGTCCTTGAACACCAGATTTTTATAGACTAACTTGGTCAATGGCACATAGAAAATAATGAACAACTGTTGCTGAATATTGAAGTGATAACCCATGCAGACGTGCTTAAGGATTAAGACGTTGGCATCTATGTTTTTTAGGGATACTAGGTAATAGCTTTCATATAATGTCATTGTCTGGTGCTAGTCTCAACATCAAACCAGCCTCGTAGAATGAGTTGAGAAATGTTCCCTCCTCTGAATTTTCTGAAAGAATTTCTATAGAATTAGTGTGATTTCTTCCTTAAATGTTTGGTAGAATTCATCAGTGAAACCATCTGGATCTAGAGTTTTTTATATGGGAAAGTTCCAGCTACAAATTCATTAAAAGCAAACAGAAAAACTATAGGGTCTTTCAGCTTATATATTTCTTCCTACATAAGCTTTGGTAATTTGTGTCTTTCAAAAATGTATGCATTTCACCAGAGCTATGTTATCTGGGGTTAATTGTTTTTTCACTACCGAAACAAGGTTTTTCTTCATATTCTAACTGATGGCCCTCAATTATGAAGCTTTTTACTCTGGCTATTGTGAATAGATACTATTCCCAGCTCTGTGTGAACTTGCGACACTTTTCCTGTTATACTTTTGGGTGGTTCTTTTCCGGGTCGTGGGTAGTTTCCTCACATGTGTGTAATCATCAGTATTCAACTGGAGACGTGAGGCGATTCTCTGCAGATCTCAGAAAGAGTTCTGTATACTCTCCAGTTCTCTGCCAGCAAACTACACCTACCTTAGCTTCCCTGGACATCCAGCTCGAAGTCCTTAGACTGGGTGCTCACTGAGCTCCGCTGTGTTTCCCTCCCTATACCACAGCCTGGAAACTTTCTCCAGAAGATAAGCTAGAACAAGTGTAGATTCACCTCACTTGTTTTCTGTCTCTGCTGCCTAACATCTAAAATCTTAATTGCCATTGTTTCATGTTTTATGTATTTAATTTTTTTTTCAAGAGGGATTGTAAATCTGTTTCCTTTTACTCCATTTTGACCAGATATAGAAGTCCAGTCCTGGAGTATTGTGTGTGTGTGTGTGTGTGTGTGTGTGTGTGTGTGTGTGTATTATATATATATGTATATAGCTATTACACTCAAAGAATTTTATTATATATTATACATCTCTAGGCCCTTGAGTTTAATTTCTCCTTGTGCAGGCATGAAAACCATAGCCCAGTTAAAAGAGCTGAGAGTACTGAAAATTAAAAGGAAGTGAAATTATATTCATAAATGATCTAATGTATATATATATATTTCTTCATAGCTGCCTTTGAAATATCTACCAGTAGAAATGAGCTGCCCCAGGTAGTCTGGGGAACACTTTTTTTCCTCAAAATTTTTCCAGTAAAGGACTTAACTTATGAATCTATATCAATTTATTGCTCAAAAAATGGCTGATTTACAAGCAGTCCTGATCCTTGTCTCTTTTATTTCTTCTCAGTGCCAGATGAAAGCAAAGTCCACTCATTGGTTGATCACAAATCGGGTAAGAAACTCCTCATAGCTGACTTTAGATCCTCCTTCCTGGAAATTGCTGGCTGCGTTTGAGTAGCAGTTGGAACTTATTTCCATCCACTCGTCACTGAAAGGCTTGCTAATTAATACATGAGATGTCTCCGACTTCCACAAAGATGAATTATTGCCTGGCTGTGTGTGTAGTGGCATAACGTATGCTGACTCAAAATGTTTGAGAGGAAAGAATAAAGGTTTCCAAAAACTAATAATTTTAAAACCCAAACTCTTAAACCTGTTAGCCAGCTGAACACTTAAAACAACAAACAAATTGTAAGGAAAATCCAAGGAAGTTTGAAACTCTTTCCTGTGATGAGTTGCACGTTACAAAGAGCTCCAGAATAAGAAAAGTGTCATCATTTCTCTGCCCTCAAAAAGGAATATTTTTGCTTGTCATCAAAGGGGATCACACCCCAGATGGCTATCTTATCTTTCTTTTGACTGAGGAATGAATGAACCTTCCTTAGAGGTTCTACAGGAAGTCCACAGGGATCCCTAAGGGTCTTCTGGATCTTTCTCTGTTATGTATGTGATACCTTCATGGCAAAAATCCAAACTTTCCCTTCATTAGCAAGTGGCCTGCTTCTGTCTCTATGCCCTTCATCCTTGCTTTTTCACGTTAGTTGAAAACACTTAAAGCTACTAAGCTAGCAAATACTACAGTGAGATCCCTTTCCTCTACGGGTGCATTATCTGGGAGAAAGTGTCCGTTTTACTCTTAGGCTTGCCACTCCAAATAACAGAAGGGTTACAATTTGTTGACATGCCCCCCCAACCCTGTTTCTGAAACAAAGAAGTCTTTCCTGTCACCGAGTGTCTCCTGCATTTATGTGCTAATTATGTTTCCAGCAGTAAGTGGCCTTGATGCTTCATTACTTCTATCATGTTCCAGGGCAAGATTATGATTTTTTGTTTCTTTTCCTCTTTCTCCATATTCTCTTGTGATAACAGCAGGGAAGGGCTGGTTCACAACTCTTAGATTGTTTTCTTTTCTGCTCCTCCTAATAAAGAGCCTAAGAGGTTAGATCACTGTGAAAGAAAAGATTTTTGTGGAAGTGATAAACTGCAACATGCTGCTTTTCCCCATCATCCTTGCCCATTAAATCCTCGACTACTACAAGTGTTTTTAGGAGCCTGAAAACGAAGTTCTCATGACCAAGGAACCCCAAGGATGGCCTGTATTACTTTCACCTTAAATGCATCCTAAATGGTACTGCTGTAGTGAGCTTTGTTACACATATTAACCCTTGAAGATTAAAGCCTTTTTATGTACTGGGGTAGGCTTCAAGGTAAAAAAAAAAAAAAAAATCAATTTTTAAGACTTTATCAGTTTGGTTTTTGAAAATGAGCAAATAAACTTCCTGGCTTTTTTCCAGAAAATCAAATCTTACTCTGATCTTACTTAATTTCCTAAAAAATTCCTGTTAGCCAGTAACTAAAAGTCACTGCCACTCTTTTTAAATGAGAACATCTTAGTAATTCAGTATTTTAGTAAATTGAATTTAATAAATTGCAATGTAGTAAATTGCTACAGTATTTTAGTAAATTGAATATGTCTTTGTATAGTATGATATAAAACATATTAATAAAGAATTACCCTAAGTTCAAAACTTGAAATAACTTCCAAATTAAAAAAGAAATGACAAAAGTGGCATAATTTAAAATCTGTCAGGTAGGTTAATTGTAAGCTCCACATGGCAGCTTTACTCCAGCTGGTTGATAAAAATAGTACCAACAGTCTTTAGACCGTGTGAACCATGATGCTTAAATACATTGGGTGTTTTAAAGATTTCTGGTCACTAATGAGTTGCTCATACAACATTCACTATTTTACACTTCTGAGTACTCGTGTGCCCTCTCACAGCATCACTGAGCTTTTCATTGGCCATCTGTGACATCAGTGCAAATGCTGAGAACAACCAGAAAACAGAGAAAACACAGCAGAGAGACAATCGCCTAATACTATTCAGTCTAGAGTTAGATTAAGTGAGACAGTTAATGTCTCTAACATTAAGACGGACTCTAAAACATTAGACACAGTTCTGAGAAAATACAAAGCCACATTAAAGGAAAATCTGCAACTAAGGTTATAAATTTATATCCTCCAAGAATATAACCTCCCCCACTTTTTACATTTATTTCCTTTGGAAAATTGGTCTTGAATGTATAGTGATTCTCAAAAACTCATTCCTCGCGTAAAATGCCGCTCCCCTGTGTGTGCCACATGCATGCAGAGCAGTTTCTGGGGAGGCTTTGGTGGCGGTCGTGGCAGTGACAGTGAAAGATTAAGGGTCCTTTTGATTCTGGTAATGTCTTTGAGTTACAAAATCATTTTCAAAATGCACCTAATGTATAACTGAAGTCTCATTCTGCTACAGTCTGTGACCGCTAAGCAAGTTACTAGTTGGATTATAATGTCTAATGTTCCATGATCATACTTGTCTCGCCAGTGTTTAAAGAGATCATTTGGTGTCTTTTTGTTTCACCTTTCTCTCCCTTAAATCTTTTTCTCCAGCATATTTAAGTAAAAAAGGTGATTATCTCTTTTGCTAAAAAGAGAGAGTATCTCCCTGTGTCTCTTTTTAATTATAGAAATGTGGGCAGCTTTCATACTATCCAAGACCATCAGGAAGTTAAATTAAGTTGTATGTGCTGCCCTAAATCTATCATCCATCCTCTTATTTGGGATGATATTCAACATTTTAATAAATTCATTGGAGTTAAAATTTCTTCTGAGTCAGCTACGGAGAGTGTAGAGAGCCATTTCGTGCCAAGTTCCATCTGTTGGTCTACCTTGGGTACCTCCCAAATTTGTGACAATATTTTTGGCATCCTTTCCCGGGCTTAAGCTTTAAATGGTTGATTCTTCAGAACTCTGATCAAATCAAAGGCTCAGGTAAGATAAATCATTCTAACATTTTTGGCCCAAAATGTAGTGTGCCCTCACTCCTTCTGGATTCAATTCAGTATTCTTGAGATTTTTTCTGCATTTTGCCTCAGGGGTTTCCCCTGAGTGCATGTATTTCAGACCTTAGCTAGGAAGCTGGCAGGATGATTCTGTGGTTGATCTTGTATGGTCTTCCTCCATGTATAAGAGGTGTCAATGTCTATGGAATGGTGAGACATCTCAGACAGATTAAGAACAAAATGCCTTGTAATTGGTTCCTTTAAGAAAAATCACAAGTTTCAGAGAGCCTTAAAAGTCAAAAAGGTGTCTTTCACTTTTCCCCTTATCTTGTTCATTGAATTCTGATGAAACCCAAATGTTAGTAAATGCAGACGGTTAAAGAAACTTCAGCAAAAGCAATGAAAACCATTTTTTTTGATGATTTAAATACTCTAAGGAACATTAGAATCCGAAGAAAATGACATCAAGTTTGGCGTAGCTTTTTTTAAAATTATACCTTAATTTTGACTGTACACAGTCTCGTAAACTATGTCTGAGAAGGCAATCTTTCCTTCCCTGCGCCCTACATTCTGAGCTGACACCTAAACTGATAGTTTAATGCTCCTCAACATTCCGACAGAAAGGACTTATAAATTTTACTTTTTTTTTTACTCTGTCTTAATTTTTTTTTTTTGTTTTGATTTACTGCTTGGAACTGTTTTAATATGTATTGACTGTCTGCAGAGATCTTTGCTGACCCAGCTCTTTAAGATGATGCAGTACTGAAGAAAGCCGATGAGTTCTTCTTTATGAGCTCTGACATATTAATTAGCAAAATGGACTAAAAAGCTTTCCTATTTCTATTTTAATTTCTTACATTCTCAAACACCTGTCTATATAGCTGTAAAACAGGCAAGTCTGTAAAAGTAACGGTTGGCAGTAAGTCCAGACCTTCTCTGAGATAAGTTTATCAATTAATGAGCAAATATTCATTAACAGTCTAAGGGGATATCTCTGTATAGGTGCCTTGAAGCCAGTAAGTATTTGATATCTTACATTTTACTGGTAAGGAGGCTGAAGCTCAGGGCATTTAAATACTTGCTCTCTCAGCCGGTAACTAGTATGGGTTAGGTTATGAACCCAGATACCGTGCAGTAAAACCTGTGCTCTGGCCAGTTGATTTTCCACCAGCATGTGCCTAACACTTCAGTCCCAGGAACTGAGAAGAATACAGTTCTAGTTGGAAGACATGACACACACATCAAGATAGCCCATGAATTATTGCTTACCTTTGGTAAACTCCAGCTGAACAAGGAATACCATAAGTATAATTTCTCTAACAGACTATTGTAACTCAGTGAGCATGGGAGAGACATCTGATCTGATCATTTTTTCCTCTGTTTCCCTACATGTGTGTATGCGTGTATGTAGATATAAATTATTTGTATTTATAACATATTTATATGAAAGTTAGGCCAAGTTAAGAGATGGATAAGAAAATATGCATGTGATGTGCATGTATTGTGTATAAATTATAGCAAATGTGCATGTGACACGTATCCTTAAGGCAAAGGCCAAAAGTTTAATATGCAGGTCGCCAACTTGGCAGACCTTACATTCTGTTCTAAATGCATTGTGTGTAAACTTTATATTTCGAATGTTCAAGTGTGGCCAAAGAAATCTCTAGATCTTTCCAAAGAGCTAGAGTAGAGCTCTTAAAAGCAAAAGGTGATGAGATAGTCCCTTTAATACAAGAGCAATGTGTTATTAAGTGGCATTTCATATATTTTGTTGAGTCTTAGTATTTCATACTTTTATAGACTATCTAAATTAAAGTATGCATTTAAAATTTGGAATACCAGCTATGGTCATTTTTCATGAGTCTTAATTGGATACTGCTTTTCATGGCTTTTTATTGTTATTGTTGATAAGGACCTAAATCTTAGAGTCAGTAGGTAGTGGACTTAAACTCTGTTTCTTTCCTCATTAGTTGGTTAAGGTAACACTATATGGCTATAGTTTTGGACAAAAATCTTCATTAGGTAATTTCTAAGCTTTGGTCATTTGTTATGTTGGTTAAATATAACTTTCATCATGAGAAATATATACATTCTCACATCCTCCAGCTTGGTTTACCTTTCCATGGGATTCAGGATGTTATTAAAAAATAGCAATATATATAGGATTCTTCCTATACAAACTTGATTATGAAGCGACTCTGGTATTTCCTATGTTGTAAAAGGTTACTGAATAGTCTGGTCTCTAAAATTCAATGAATCAAATGGAATTAGAAATAAATCTGTCAGCCTTCTTAGAAATGCGGTTAGAGTCTTTGCTACTCAGATATGGTGCAGGTGTGTGCATCTCTGAATTTCATGAGTAGATAGTCTACATATTTTTACAAATCAAATTTCAAAATTAATTATTTCAGTTCTACTCATGTTTATTAAGTGCCCATTCTGTGACAGGTGTTATATCAAGTACCTGAGATAGGAAATGACATAAGACATGGTCTCTGTCTTAGAAAATTTTTTTTATGAAATGGTAGGGGAAAAAGACATATAAATGCCTAATTAAATATTGGTTTGGTACGTCTGTGCTAAAGAGTACAATGCAGAAGTCTCACAGGAAATATTGCTTGATTCTGCTTGGGATTGGGGGATGGCTGTCATGTTTCAGTAAGGAAATGCTTCCATGGCAGGATCTGAAAGATAAATAGAAGTTTGAGAAATAAAAAAGGTCAATAAGCTAACACATTTCAAGCATATGGAAAGTTATGACAATTTGAAACATCGTGGTATGTTCATGAAACTATAAGGATTTCAGTGTGTCACAAATGCAAAGTGGAGAGT
Source organism: Acinonyx jubatus (assembly GCF_027475565.1). Classification (NCBI taxonomy): domain Eukaryota; kingdom Metazoa; phylum Chordata; class Mammalia; order Carnivora; family Felidae; genus Acinonyx; species Acinonyx jubatus. The sequence goes on from NC_069381.1 coordinate 187,821,729, forward strand.
AACAGATACAAGGTTGAGCCAGTAAGCAGAGATTAGATCATGCAGAATTCTTATCAAATGGAAAAATGTGAATGTTATCCTACAGGCTCAGAGAATTGAAACCTATTAAAGAAGGGGATTGGCCAGTTTTATATTTTACTACTATTACTTTGCTGTGGTGACTTGAAGGACAAAAAGAAAAACAAAAAGTCAAGGACAATAATTAAGAGATCATTGCAAGAGTCCACATAAGAGATAGTGTGGACATAAGTTCAAGTGAATCACAATGGAAATGGAAAGGAAATTAAACATATTTAGGAAATAGAGCTTTGAGTTTGTGAGGGTTTTTTAATTAAACTTGGTGAGTGAGGAAGAAGATCCAATTTGATTCTCAGTGTATCATCCAGCTATTGCTATAACTATGCTGCATGACAAAGTCAACAGCAAACGTTTCTTGATCACCTATCTTCATGTGGGCTGGGAATTGCTGATCTCAGAAGTGTTTCGCTGGGCTTAGCTCCAACCTACAATGTAGGCCCTGGTTTTATGCATGCCTCTTATTCTCCTTGGAACAGTGGTTTGCTTAGGAAAGTATTTTTGATAACAAGAATGATAAGATGGAAATAGGGTAGATAGAGAGGAAACCCATATGTGCCAGAGCTGTGGAGTATTAAGTCACATGAGAGTGAAGGTAGTAGAGTAGAATGAGAGGCAGGAGTAGAGGGAAGTATGGCAGGGTGGTATGAGCTGGGAAGGAGTAGGGATTTTATATGCGCATAGGTGACCATTGTACTTGAAAGTGGAAATGAGAAGTAAAGACGTCATTGAGCCCCCTCCCAACCCTGACCAGCATGATATGGGTGAGAATGAGGGTTGTAAGGGAAGTAGATTTCTTAGTGGAGAGGTAGATTTCAACTAAGGCAGGGAAATTTTTAGAGAACAGGTTGAAAGTGAACAGCATCTTGTCAACCATAGAAGGATAGTGGGAACTCAAGAAGGCAAATGGAGGAGTCTGGGATGGAGGGGAGAGTGGGACCATGAATCACATGGGAATATGGCCAGAGTGGTGTAAGGTGGCAGCCCAGAGGGCAATGGATGACCAGGGGTTTCTCCTCTTGGGAAATGACTGAGGATGGCAGATGTGATGGGCCCGGTTTGTTTTGATAGTTTTGCAGTTGCCAAGAGGATTGATCTTCACTTTTCAGTGAAGGCTTTGGTCAGTTTAGACTCAGTGATGGCCTGGATGAATTATATCCTATAGACAGATAATATCTCTGAAGAACAAGGAGGTGAACATTTCCAGGAGGAAATGGTCCCAAGGTTAGAGAAGTTTTGAGAAGATGCCCAAGTTGCACTAGGTTTGGAAATTGAGAGATGGCCATTAGTTATCATTTCAGTGGAGGGAGTTTTGACAGACAAGAGAGCAGAGAGGGAGTTTTGACAGACAAGAGAGAATAAAGTGGCATGCCTTGAGGAGCAATGGGAGGTAGAAAGAAGCACAGGTGATCTTTCCAGAAAGTTAACATTAAGAGAAAGAAAAGAGATGTATCTAGAGAAGTTAAGTTGTTTTGATTCCTCTACTCTTTGTTATCAACAAGAAACACCGAACCATGTTTGTAGACTGAGAGGAAAGAGATGCTGTGAGAGAATGAAGAAATAAGAAAGAGGAAAGTGTTAAAGGCATAGGATTAAGACTGTGGTTTTAGAGCAGTTGGCCCTGAAGAGGATGGGCCAAGATTATAGGGAAAGTAGCATATGTAAGTAGCAAAGTGTATGTAGCATAGATAAATTTGTAGGTAGTGGGGTTGAGAAATTAAGGTTGTTGATTGTCTTGGGTCCCTGGGTGGTTCAGTCAGTTAACAGTCTGAGTCTTGGTTTCAGTTCAGGTCATGATTCCACAGTCGTAAGATGGAGCCCTGTGTCAGGCTCCATGCTGAGTGTGGAGCCTGCTTAGAATTCTCTTCCTCCCTCTCTTTCTCTCTCTCTCTCTCTCTCTCTCTCTCTCTCTCTCTCTCTCCCCCCCCTCCCCCACCTCCCTCCCTCCCTTTCTCTCTGTCTCTCTGCCTCTCCCTCTATCTCAAATAAATAAACAAACAAACAAACAAACAAACAAATGCTGTTAACGGTCTCATCTTCCCGATGGTGTCCAAGTCTACATGTTGGCATTACAGGGTTGGTCATAGCTGGCCAAGAATATGCGAAACACTTTAGATAGTAGGTAACCTATGTTGAAATGTGTTTAAGCCATCGAAGCAAAATTGAATAGACAGCTATGAAGAAATATATTTACACATGCACGTGCATGCTGCATTCAAGGGTTGGGTTGCAGATGAGCTACAGTTGTTCCCTGAATTAAAATGCAATTTATCTCTTTCAGTTAGATTTTCAACTCTCCATTTGTGGTGGAATAATAGAATGTTAAAACCAAGTGGAGCAGTATATATCTCTAGTATGTCAAGTTTTTTAAAGGGTAGATTGAGGCCTAGAGAAGGAAAGTCACCCGCACCAAAGGCCCAGCTGGTCAATGACAGAACTGAGGCTCAGATCTGTCAATCTACATTTCAGCAATCTCTTGCTTTGTGAATTCATATATCATTGCTACCAGTTTTGCCTGATTTAATAACCTAAACTATCATTAAACTTCTCAAAATTTCCCCAAATTCAGCATGGGTAACAGAAAGACTAATTTGGCACAAGACTAGTCATTTTTCCTTTAAGCTTCTGACATTGAAACCCACCAGAATTGAATACGCTTCTATATACAAAATTTCATGTTTCATTCCAAATTTATACAGACTGTCACAAAATCTGTGTTTATTTGTAGTTGCTCTTTATTACATTTTTTACTTTAATTGTGTTATATTTCTTTTTCATATATATATATATATATATATATATATATATATATATGCATATGCATGCACAGGACAAATTATTTTATTTGAGCACCAGTGCACATTTGTTGATGTGGTATATTTTGGTACTTATTTTTCCCTATGCCCCTTAAATATTCATATTCACATTACAAAATTCTCAATAACAAAATTCTTTGTTATCCTGTCTCCCTTGTTGTTCAGAATATGACAGTCTGTCTTTGGAGATAAAATTTAGTATGCTTAAGTGTGTGCTGATTTAGAAAATTTACAGTTTCTAAAATGTTTTGAGTTGTTTGAACAAGCGAAAAGTAATTTTACAAGGAGAAGAGCGTATTTCTATATATGTCAAGTTCTTCAAATGTGGCTGAACTCTCAAACTTCACCATCCATGGGGAATATGTGTCTTGTACATTTAGAAACAGTGGTTTGGAACTGACAATTCTAATAGTGTTTCTAAATGCTAGAATGAACATCTGCGGCGAAAAATGTTATTAGCTGATTACATGATGGTTGATAAATACAAAGTGAATGTTTGACATCAGAACTGTACTGTGGGCTGAGCTATCTGTACCCAACTTTGGATTAGCTCTGCAACTGGCAAGGAGCAATAGTAGGAGCCACAGAAAACAGAAGGACACATAAAAAGTACACAAAAATGCCATCATTAGTCAGACAGTTACTGTATGAATTTGGATGTACTGTGGGCAAAAGCAAATCACAGTCTCTAAAAACATAGTACCTATAAATCTGAACCTACAATATGAGCCTTGCTTCCGTCCTCTTTCCCTTATGGTTAGCTTTAGGATGTCTTCAGTGAACTTTTTTGCAATGAAACTATTTCAATAACATCACTGGAAAATGCTTACCAGCTTTAAATAATGGCAGCCCCTCGTGAACAGCATAGTCGGAAAGAGCTATAAGGCTTTTCAGTTCCTACATCATTATTTTAGGAAAGTTTACATTGAGATCTAGAATTTAAAATCACTCTTCTAAGGAAAGGGTTTTATGTGTAAATTTGTTGTGGAGAAAAAGACGGAGACTCTCTGACTTCGATGACCTGGAGGGATTGTAAGCTACCTGCTTGTAAGACCTTTTATTTTCAACTTTGGTGAAAAAATCTAGTCTGCCAGTGTTAACTGAATGCCTATGTGGTTATTCTAGCAATGGCTTTAATTCTTAAGTTTTCTCACTAAAAATCAGCCAAAGGGTGTATTGCAAGGACAGGTTTAAAACCCAACCTGGGAAATTTGAAGATGAGCTCCTGCCCATTTGAAGATAGACCACTGAATCTATGTTGCATAATATAATATGCCAAAGCCTAGATTTTGTCTTTAATATCTGATAAATTGCCAACTAATAGTGAGAATCACTTAGTGTATATTGATTTTGATAATGTCAGTATGACTTTATATTAGATGAATTGTGTGTATTTATATGCATACACATTTGAGGTTCATGAATGAAAATTGCTTTATGCAGGCAAGAAAGAAAAGCATTAAAAATGTGTATTTCATATTTTTTTGAACATTTATTTATTTTTGAGAGACGGAGAGAGACAGAGCATGAGCAGGGAGGGGAAGAGAGAGCAGGAGACAGAGAATCTGAATCGGGCTCCAGGCTCCGAGCTGTCAGCACAGAGCCCGATGCGCGGCTGGAACTCACGATTCGCGAGATCATGACCTTGGCCGAAGTCACACGCTTAACCAACTGAGCCACCCAGGTGCCCCAATGAGGATTTCAAGAAGAGTATTGCCTACTTATGAGACACTCATTCATTCGTGTATTTAGGCTCTGTGGCAGCAACGAATTTCAGCATCTGTAGCAAGTCATATCATGCCCTCCATCACCTTCTCATGGCCTGCCCTTCCAGGCTTGTCTCTTGCCACTTGACCCATCGGCCTCATCATGCATGTTCCAGACTCACAGAGATACTCTCTTTCGTCATCAGACCTTATCTTGCTCTTTCACCCCTCAGAGCTTCAGCTGAACTCTCCTGAGAAACTTTCCCTACCACCCTCAGGCAAGGGTCTCTTCTGGGAGAGAAGGTTAACCTCTTATGTAACTTCAGGTGTCTTTAGGCTCTGCTTTTATATTATTTGACTACTCTCAGTCTATTTTGGTTTAACTCACACTTCTGTTCCATAGCTGGTCAGCCCCCAAGATCTCCCTCAGGCTGTGTTCAATCTCCTTTGATCAGTAGTTGTGGCTCCTTGACATCATTAATAATCCCACAGCCCACCTTTTCTTATACGGGCAGAATCTGATTATCTACCACATAAAGGGGAGTAACCAAAGATAACTCATTTATTAAACCAGTATTTAATGAATGCCTTCCATGTGTCACACACTGTGCCAGGTACTACAGATACAAAGTCGTGTAGAATACAGATTTGACCACTAAGGTGCTTACGGCTTAGTAGCAACAAACGGTGAAAATTGCATGTACTTAAGTATAAATGCAAATACATAGAAAAAGTAACAAGGGTTACCTTTACCAAGAGGAAGGAGCCTGAGTTTGAGGGACAAGGGAAACTTCTGCTTTATCTACAGCATCTGAATTTTTACATTGAGACTGAGTTTATGTACAAATTAGATAATGAATAATTTATGGATTTAAAAAATAAAACCATTTTTAAACATTGTAAGACTGCACAGGCTGAATCTACTAACAGAAATGTTATACAAATGGGAGGATTTAGCATAGGGACTGTCACAGAGTATGCACAGAAGAACCACAGGAGAAAGGATGGTTTCTGGGAGGGAGAGGCTGGATCCCCGAGTCATGCTGGAAGCCTCCTTGGGGCCCAGAAGTATTTTGGGGCAAAGGGAATAGAAAGGAGCTTTACCGCGAGATGCCTCATTTATAGGTTGCTGGAGAGAGGGCCAATGAAAAACATACCTAAGAGAATTTTAACCCCCTGTCAATTTTTGGTATCCTAGAAGGTAGTAACTTAAGTCCTTGTAATTTATTCAGTGAGGCACCCACACAATGCCATGTACAAAAAAAAAAAAGGTCTTTTTTAAAGGCTCATGATGCCCAACTGTGTCCAATAAAAGCAGAATTATAAGAGGACTAATGATGAGTATGTAAAAATGACAGAGAAAACCGAAAGCAACCTAGATTACTTCTCCTTGCTAAAGTAAGCAAATGCAAATTGATTCCCACTCTATTGATAATTAGAAACCACACATCCACACAAAACAACCTATAAATTCCACCCCATCAAACAACAAAGCTGTTTAAAATTACCTTTTGAACAAAAACCCTTTTATTAACCAGTCAGTTAAAATAATAATAACCAAAAAAGGGTGTATACCTTCTTAAACCAGGCAAGTCTCACACACACACACACACACACACACACACACACACACACACAGGAAAGAAAAAGCAGATAGTTTTGTAAAATATCATGATATGCCATCAGGGAGTTATTTAGAAGTTTTGGTGTCCAACTGATGACCGAGGCTTTTTACTTGCTATACTGACAGACCTCAGAGAAAATGCTATTGGTTGGTGTAGTGATCCAGTGGTCCACGAACTCTTGTAATGATTTATATGGGCAAGTACTTTCCATTTTGTAAAAGTATGTATCTCTATGAGTATACACTAGCAAAACAGTTTTTCCATTTATGGGAGTGCTACGTGTTTTTGTAAAATATGATTTTACATAAAGACTGTGAGATTTTAAAGACTATTGGTAAGGAAATGTAACATGGTACGTGAACATGGCAAAAATATTATGGAACGGTGACACAAATTGCTGAAGTTTAGGCAATGCTGACCAATTTCATGTTTCCATCAGCATGCTTTTTGCAAAGATCAAACAAAAACTTAGTTTGAGAAAAGCGTGTTCACTCTGAGGCCTTGAGGCCACATGATACTCACAGTCTGGGTCCCGTTTCCTGTCCACATGCAAACACCTTAATTCTGGTTGAACACTGGCTTCTTCTGCAAAAGAAATGTCCAAACCTTCAACTCTTTCTTAGCATGATAACTTTTTAAAGAATTTATTTAAGTTCAGTTAGTTAACATACAGTATAGTATTGGTTTCAGTAGTAGAACCCAGTGATTCATCACTTACATATAACACCCAGTGCTCATGCCAACAAGTGCCCTCCTTAATGCCCATCACCTCTTTAGCCTGTCCCCCCCCACCTCCCCTCCCGCAACCTTCAGTTTAAGAGTTTCTTATGGTTTGCCATGATAAGTCTTAATCAAGTTAAACTTGAATTATATTTTCAAATATTCCTCCCACAAGCCATCTTATCTGAGAAGGAAACACAACAGATACAGTGGCCCCCTTCCATGTGAGCCTGGAAAAAGCCTGACCAAATGCAGAGTCAGCCTTGACTTTGCTCGTTTCTTTACCTGTGACATTAATCCAGCAGGAAGTCAGGTTGGCCCCATGGGAATACCTCCCAAAGCTTTCCTTCCCACCCTTGCCCAAGCCACAATCACCTCAGGCCTTCGGGAGCCTCCTCACCCATCCTCTTCTGCTCTCTCTACATTTCAGCTCTGATAGGAGCCAAGGGATCTTTGAAAAACATGAATCAAATCATGTCCCTCAAATGCTTAGAATTCTCCAGTGGCTTTTCATCATTCATAGAAAAAAATCCCGATTTCCTACCATGACCCCCAAAGCCCATCTTCATTTGCCTTGCCTACCTCTCTGACCTCATCCCCACTGCTGCCTCCTCCTTCAAGATACTTGGCCTGACCTGCCTACTTTCTGTCTCTGGAGCAGGCTAACTTACTCTCTTTCCAGGCCCTTTGCACATGTATTCCCTCTGCTCAGAATGATATCCCTACACTTCGCATGGCTGTTTTTTTCTTATTCAGTTCTTAGGTCAGATGTTGTTTCCTCAAAGATACCTTCTCTGACCACCCCATCTAAAATAGAAAATAAGTCAGTAGAATTCTATTGCTTCCTCTGTTTATTTCCTAATATCACTTATTACATGCTGTAGTGTGTGCGTGCGTGTGTGTGTGTGTAACTGCCTATCTCCCCTCCCTCTAGAATGTTAAGCTCTACAAGGGCAGAGACCTTGAACCCCAGTCCAAGAGCAAATCTGGCACAGAGCAGGTGTCCTTGGTGTTTGCTAAGTCTTTCTCTTGATACGTCTTTTGCGTATTTTTACTCTTAAACTTCCCATGTTCTTTATGGGCATGTATTTTCCTAACAAATAGCTGGGTTTTGTTCCTCTGTTGGGTCTGGTGGGCTGAATTGTGACTGGGAGTTCCGCCATTTACATTTATTGAGATCACCAGCATATTTAGATTAGGTTTATCATCTTATTTTTATATTTCAGCCCCCTCTTAATGTCTCCTTTTCTCCTTTCTTATCCTCCAAGGATGAAATCCTATTTTGTTTTGTCCCACTTTTTTCTTATATTGATTTGGCAACTATGCACCACCTTTTATTCATGCATACTTAACAAAATATAAAACAGTCCACACTAAATTCTTTTCCCATACAGTACAAGGCACTTAGAATAATTTAGCACTCTGTACCCTCTCCCATACCTATACCATTTTCCACTTCCTTTCTTAGTTTTTGATATAACAGGTTATATATTAATTTAAATGTTCCATGTATTTTGGGGTGCCTGGGTGCCTCAGTTGGTTAAATGTCTGATTCTTGGTTTCAGCTCAGATCATGGTCTCACAGCTTCGTGGGTTCGAGCCCTGCATTGGGCTCTATCCTGGCAGTATGGAGCCTCCTTAGGATTCTCTCTCTTCCTCTCTCTATGCCTCTCCCCCACTTGCGCTCTCTCTGTCTCTTTCTGTCTCCCCCCCCCCAAAAAAAAGAAAAAAGAAAAACACTTTAAAAAAATAAAATAAACGTTCTACGTATTTAGTGTTTGTTCCAACTTACCCATATATTTGCCAGTTTCTTTTCTTATTGTCCTTCCTCGTATTTCAAACCTTCCTTTTGGGGTCTTTTTTTTTTCTTTTCTGAAGTATGCCCTTTAAGATACTCCTTTAATGATGGTCTATTGATTACACTCTGCTGTTTTAGGAAAATGTCTTGTCCTTGACAATTAGTCATGTTAAGTGTATGGTATTAGCCTGACGGTTCACTGCTGTTCTGCTGGCTTCTGGCTTCTGTGGAAAGTCGGCCACTGGTCTAATTGACATCTCTTTGCTGGTCATCAGTCTTTTCTCTCTGGATACTTTTAAATTCTCTTTGTCTTTGATGTTCACTTTCACTACAGTCTAGGTCTTGCCGTCGATTTCTTTATATTATCATTCTTGGTAGATGGAGTGTCTCCTCTGGCTGCATATTAATGTTTTCCATCACTTCTGGGAAACTATGTCTGTTAATATGCCTCTTTCCCATTCTGTCTTCTCCTTGTGGAATGCTTACCGGCTGTACCTTAGACCTTACTTTTCAGCTGTGTCTCCTAAAAACACTACTTCGCATTTTGTGTCTCCTTGATTCTGTGCTTAGTTGGAGGGAATTGTTACACACCTATCTTCTAATCCCAACTTGGTGTCTAAATCTCTTTCGTGTTTCTGCTGACTCTCATTCGTGGTGACTTTTTTTTTTATGAATTTGCTGATTTCTGTCTGGGATGTCATATTTGTTTGGATTGGACATGTGAGGATCTTGAGGAATCTGATTTGCATGTACTTTTCTCCAGAGAAGATTTCGATTCACTTCTTTTGGGGTACTAGCAAAGCACTACTAGCCTCGGACCACTTTCATATAATTTCTTGGCTGACAGCTTAATTAATTGGGAGAAAATAAATTTGATTTCATACCTCTAAGAGGACAACCCTGTGGTTGTAAATTCTTAAAGAGAATAGTGATACTTTTAATTGCATTTTTCTTATTTAAACCAGACTCAAGGCAGATTTTCTTGGATTCGCTTTGCTGAGGAAAGTGTATTCAGGACAGGAGGTTACTCAGTACACTCTTCTACCAAAATGGTAGATCCTTTTGAGGGTCATTGCTTTAACTCTCCTACATTTGACTCTTTCTCCCAGATCCTCCAAGATATCCCCTTCGTACCACTTCCCCTTGCTTCAGATTCCTGGTATCAGCGTTCACTTGAAGGGCAGTCTTAACATAAAAGTTTGGTTACATAGCGTCATTCACTCTTGGTTTTTTATTCGTTAATTTTTATTTGTTGAGTGACTTTGCTTAAGTAATTCTCTTAATTTCCTATGAGCTAAGCAATGCAGTTAAATGCATTTAATTTATCTAAGATCCGTTTGTATTTTTATTATCAGAATTTGGGGAATTGATACATTACTGGAAGCAGAAGCCTAGAGTCCAGTAGTTGCTTGCTGAATGAATGAATGAATGAATGAATGAATGAATGAATGGTTATCTTTTGTAAATGGCTGAATTCAAATGAACAGTTGAGTTCAATGCAGATTAGAACACACATTAAGCCAGATATGGTTTTATATTACTGGGTCTGGATTACTTTTGACAAAACAAGCCAACTTCAAATATTCCTTAGAAATAAATATATGGAAAGCCACCTAGCATAGGAATACAGTGGGGGTATGTCCACAATATGCTGAGAAAGTTTGAAATGGAAAATTCCCTTCAATAAGAGCCACATAATAAAGAGTTCTGGTTATGTTTGTAGTTACAAGCTATGGTTTATTACTCTGTCTAGAGATTCTTATAATGATTCATTGTTCTAGGAAGAAATAAAATAGGGTTCACAAAGGAGCTTTTATCAGATTATAACGTACCCTGCCATAAAATGGGGAAGGAGAGGCTTATCTGGCTATTTGTTGTCACTGCCTCCATAGACCATGGATCAGATATTAATTAGAATTCTTTCTGAACCCCCGGAATGCCCTTCAGATGGAATTTTTTTGTCATGACCACACCCAGAGAGTAGTATATGAGAAGGCTGTTTGATAGGTCCTTTAGGTACTAAAACAAATCAAAACCAGCCCTGTTCATTCTAATAAAAGCTGCCCTCCCATATGTTCTCCTTTTGCACCAAATGCTCTTTGTTTTTTTCTTCTTTCTGAAGACCAGAAATTCTGATACTTTCACAGAATTTTTATGTAACCTATCCATTATACAAGACTCACGTTGCCATCGAGTAGAGGATGAGATTGGCCAAGGGAATGATATGAAAATTTGGATGACATCAGCTCACAGTCCTACTACTGAAGAGCTGTCTTTTCTATCGGAGCCTACAAGGATCAAGGAAACTCCATTTGTTCCCTGAAATGAAAGTACTGGGTTGGTCAGCTTTAGAAAAACAGATGATGTGTTCGTTGCCTGTAGTGACTGACTTCCATTTACTTTTCTTATTCTTTCTTTGTGCCTTTTCATACTTTGTTTCTATGAATTAGAATTTCTGGGCATGGCATGCAGGGCTGGCATTGCACACACAATACCCTTGGCTCCTAAGAGGTCATGAATTTGGATCATTTCCCAGATTATACATCTGCCCCTCTAGCTTGCATTTCAGAGCATATGGCTGTGGCAGAGGGGGCAGATTAGAAATCATCTCTTTAATGCTTCCAAAGTGTAAGAAAGAAGAAGCTCCTTTCCATCTGGTCATAAAGTTGTTACCTGAGTGTTACAAGGGTATGGGCAAAACTGTTTTCTTGTGAGTGGTTTTCAGTAAGTTAAAATGCAATGGATGCATCAATCACGGAAGCCTTACTAAGTAGTATGTAGTAAGAACACACAACTGAACTCCCATGTCATTTGAAATGACTACAGCAACACCTGTAATGAGGGACAATTTGGAGTGGCCCATTGATTGCTGTACATTGTCTTGATTTCTCAAGCACTGACAAATAATTTTCCTGAAAAATTTGACTTCTATGTGCAGATACTTATTGGAGTAATCAATTCATTTCAAAGAATATCATTCATTAGGGCTTCTCTTGAAATTATAAAATGTAAGATTCTAGAAACAAAATTTAGAATGCTACCAAAGGCGATGTAAGGCTAAGATGAGGCCTGGTTACTCTCTAGCTACTGAGAAGTAGTGCTTTTTGGATCTGGAGAAATACCAAGAGTAATAAAAACAAATGAAGGAGAAGCGGTAGATATTAGAGGAGATGATGCATCATTCTTTCTTCTCAAGTAATCTATCACTTGTATTCTAAATCCATCCTAAACTATTCTTTCTTTTTCGATCTATTAATGGTTCTTTTTCTTCCATCTTCATATTCTCTGTCATCATTGTCTTTTTCCTTTAATCCAAGGAGGCATAATCAAGGTGAAAAATAAGTGATGGGGGGAAAGCAGTGAGTCATTATGGAAGCAGGAAATAAGGAAGTCAGGTCTAAGCAAAAGCAATGGATAGTAGTAAGTGCAGACAGGAGCTATGTCCTAGAAGCTTTTTTCTTCCTTGCTAAGGAGTTTCACTTTATCATTTAAAGACCTGATAGAGTGGCCTTCTTAAAATAACTATCAGACCACGTATTTTCCTTGTTTGAATCCTTTAGCATGAAATCACTGGATAACCACATGCAAAATGAAAGAGAGAGAGAGAGAGAGAGAGAGAAAGGAAGGAAGGAAGGAAGGAAGGAAGGATCTCTGTCTCTACATTACACTATATAAGAAATTGAGAATGGTTCGTAGAGCTAAAGTAAGAGCTAAAACTATAAAATTTCTAGAAAAAAATAGACATTTTAGTGATAGTGGGTTAAAGGGAATTTTTTTAAGATACAAAAATCATAAATATAAAAGAAAAAATCGACAAATTAGACTTCATCAAAAGGAGAAATGTTTTCTGTTCAAAAGATGCTGTTAAGTGTTGAGAAATGAAAATGCAAGCCACAACCCGGAAAGTATTTGAAAATCATATATCCAACAAAGGTCTATATACAGACATGTATATAAAATTTCTGAACCCCGGAACACCAATGTTTAAGCACAAGCGAAGGATTAGCTAGACTACAAAATTGTTTTAGATAAGCAGCAGTGAGAGATTGAAGAAGATTGTTAGAGAGAATAGGTTGGAATTGACAAAAAGAATTATGAAGGCATTGCAGAGATACGGAATTTCTTGTATTTGGGGACTAGAGATGGGGGGGTGCCCAAAACTTTCCTGATGTAAAGTCAAATTATGAAGAAGAGGCATGTGAAAATATGAGTCTGGAACCCGAGAGAGGTCAAGGTTAGTGATGTAGATTTGGAAGTTATCTGCATAGAGGTGATAGTTGAATTTTGGATTTGTTCACAAGATCGCACAGATTGAATTAAGTAATAATTCTTTAAAAGAGTTGAGTCATTAATTCATTTGGTTAACTAAAAGCCTAATATGAAGGCTAAGGCAGTTACCAGAGTTAATGATCAATCTCATTTTTGCTATTATCATGTTCAGTGGCTTGAAATGACTAGGATTTTTCTCTGAAAATTAGCAGCTGTGTGGAAATGCAAAATTCCAAGTAGTTACAAATTTAAAACCAAGTTAAAACAGTTTGTATGTTTATATTCACAAGGGACCTTAAACACATAAATGATATCTTTGTTAAAGTTTTTAGATATTAGAAGGATAGGAGTACCTAGAACTCATTATGCAATGGAATTTGTACTGGTTTTGCCAATGTAGTCCTGTGTTTTCTTTGAAAATGCAGTTATATATGTATCATATTACATAGCTGTCTGTTTTTTGATCAACTGATAACAGTCAGCTTATACAAGTATTTCCACTTAGTAAAAATAAATTTGAATGAATAATGATCTTCCTAACGTAGTTAGTGATAGAAATATACTGCTTTTTCTTTTTTTCCAGTTTTCATCTTCAGTGATGAATGGGCAGATTTCCTTATTATTTGGAAATATTTTTTAACACACAGGTTTGCAAAAAGTTGCTTTATTATATCTATTACAAAATAGTTATTCATATTCTACACATATAAAATCATGTATTTTAGTTTGCGGGCTCTTGATGCTTGTGTTTGCTAAGATTAATGCTGAAGTTTTCACAAAAATTGCTCTAAGCTTTCCTGTCCTCAGAACAAGCAGGAAAAAAAAGTATATCAGTCTTGAAATTGGGTGGAGACCCAATGGCTTATTCCACGATAAATTAATATTTTATATTTTTTTAGTCTTAGACAAAAGACTTCCAAGCATGAGTCAGTGTAACATACATATTTACATGTGGCCTTTGGGGAAGATTGGGGCAGTATGCAGAATAGATGCACTTTCAAGAGTGAAAATCTGATAATCAGTCTCTAAATATTAGTACCAATCTGGAATATTTACTTTTGAAATTCATGTGAAGTGTTCTGCAGCTTTTTCTTTGTTGAGTTTTGATGTGTTAATGTACATACGACTTTATTTTTCTGTCTACCAGCGGGATAATTTCTGATATGTGCAGATTAGGATGGAATCTCAGATGCTTTCTGATATGCCATTTTCAGTATGGCCACTGACACATTGAGATTTCACTGAAGAGATATTCAATGCAATGGAGTTATGCGGATGTCACTTTTCATCATTTTATTCTCAAAAAGGAAAAGAACTCTTTGAGGGAAACCTTGGCAATAAGAGAGAAATTTTTTTAATTAATATTCAGTGTTCTTTTTAACACCGGATATTGATTAATTATACTGGGTACAATTATACTAGGTACTATATTGATTAATCACATGCTAGTATAAAAAATTAAGAGATATTGAAGTCTTTGGATTTTCCAGAAGTGAATTCTATCAGATATGTATTTATTAAAGTAAATAGGCTATCAGCTAAAGCTTATAAGTCCTCCATTCACACAGATTTTTATCATTTGGGACTTTTCCAGTGAAATAAAACATAAATCTTGAAAGAAGGCCTTTTGATTTTGGCTACAAGTAACTTGCACATCCTATAAGGCATCAACCAGAAGACTCATTAGAAACATTATACCAAAAAAAATTAAAATGCTTTGTTTTAACTAAGGTTATAGAACTATATTCTTGAAGGTTCCTATCTGAATATTTGCCTTTTAGACTTCCATTTCAAGGAAGGAAAAGTAATTTTTGATTAAATGTCTATTGATTTACTGTCTCACAGACTCACCAAATAGAGCTTATCTAAGACTAAAATGCAGTTACCTCTAGAATAAATTTTGGCAGCTGAAATGGAATTTGGCAACTATTTAACTGGACACAGAAAATTCACTGAATTTAGAATAAGAAATAAGTGAACACTATTTTATCTCTTTCAAGATGTAGTGATATTTTAAGGAGGGATAATAGTCAAATGGCAACCCAATATAATAAATGAA
Organism: Acinonyx jubatus; assembly: GCF_027475565.1. Taxonomy (NCBI): domain Eukaryota; kingdom Metazoa; phylum Chordata; class Mammalia; order Carnivora; family Felidae; genus Acinonyx; species Acinonyx jubatus. The sequence goes on from NC_069381.1 coordinate 187,836,797, forward strand.
TGAAAATGAATTTAATTTCTTAGCTCATAATTCCACGCAATATTGTTAGTCAAAATACAATTATTGGAGTCTTTAATGGTGTCATAAGGAACTTGTTGCTTAGTGATTTCCTGGCAAGCACATTTGCTAACATCTAGCACTGAGAGAGAGTTAATGTGTAGGAAGTACTTAGCATAGCACCTATAGTACAGTACGCATTCAATATATACCTGTCATTACTATGGTTTTTGTTGCTATTTTCTGTCCTATCTTGTGTCTCTCTTCACCTTTCTGCCTTACTTCACTCTAATTTCAAGAAGTATGATTTTGATTTTGGCTTACCTAGATTTTGAGCTGATTTTTTTCTTTTGCCAATAACAGCATTCTTTTCAGTATCTTGCCCTATTTCAGTCATCACTGAGGAAGGAGGAAGAGATGGGTAATGATGGTGCCCTCCTTACAGACTTATCACACATGTATGGTTTTCAGAGTAAGGTTGGAGAACTCTAAGTGAAGTGATTTTCAGCGAGACCTGCCACTTTTCAGGCTTGTTGTTGAATTGCTTAACAGGCCTATTAAAAGCATTTTCAACAAAAACAATCCCATCCTTAATCTTAATGACACTAAACAAGAAGAAGACATTCTCCCCACCAGATTTAGAATATCTACAGTTATTTTTCTAGAGTTGTTTGTTTTTGTTTTTTCTAAAAATCTAATCTAACTCATTTTGAAACTGTACTAATGCATGCCATGGATTTTCATGGATAATTCTTCTAAATTCCCCCTTTTTCTTATATTTGTTACAGTTTCAATAACATTTCTCCGTGCCAGCCAACATTGATAATAGAACTCCTTTAACGTTTATACACTCTTGCAAATTATGACATTAAGTAGTAATTCTCGACTTTTTGCTATATCTTGATATTGCCTGGGATATTGTGAGGATGCAAAAAAAGTAAGACATAAGGATTAGATAACTTTCCAGAGAAGGCAGAACTTATACATATGAAATAATTAAGAACAAGTGATTTATAAATACTAAACTCTGAAATAGAAAGTGCCAGATTGTGTGACACAGACAACAGGGCAACAGAGCTTAGAGATGGTCAAGATCGCATGGGCTGTATTCATCAAGGAAGGATTTGGCCTGAGCTTTGAAGGATTGGTTGGATTTGGATCACTATAGAAGAGAGGGGAGGGCATATTCCAGGCAGCAGGGAAAGCAAAAGCAAGCTCTGAAGCAGAAATGTCATGCAAATGTCATAGTATGCCCTAATTTTAATGATTCTGCCGTCCTGTGAGGTGACTTTGATCCCATTGTAATTTATATCTTCAGCAAAAGATTTCCATTTAGTAGCTGGCTTCATTTAGAGAGAAGGAAAATTGAAGCCTGAATACTGTATTTACATTTAACAAATAACCATAGTAAACAGATATACGAAAAAGCTGCAATTTTAGTTTCTAGCTATTCTAAGCATGTTCTTTAGTCTGGGGCTTGGTTTTAATTAGACAGAATTCTTAGGGCATCATAAAGAAACTCAAACATTCAAGATAACTAATTTAATCTCTAAACTAGAGGAAGGATGTTTACTCTTAACACTGTAATAAAAAAAAGCTGCCGCCATATTTTATATGGCACCAACTCTGTTATTAATCAAACTCTTTTAAGGCTACACTGCAGCCCTGTTCTCATCCCAGGGCCTTTAGTGAGTGAGCCTGAGTGAACATAACCATCATTCAACTCCTTGACTTCTCCAGTGAGAAAGAATGCTGACACAAAATGTTCTAGAGTCAACTGCAAGAACTCATTAATACTGTGCCAAAGGAGGAACTGCTGATCATCAGGGATTTGATCACAAAGTAAATTAGAGGCTGTGCATCACTATGTCTTGTGACAAACACACATTAGTAAAAGTAAATAAGCATGGAGACAGACTGATTAAGGTCTGCTTATATAATTGGTTCTTGAAAACACTTTATTCTAATATATTAGGAGCAAATGAGCATCAACTTGGAAATCACATTGAGTCTGTTAGAACACTGAAGAGAAGAACTGTTTGAGGTTTGTGGTAAAAGATCCTGGCAGAAGCCAGTATTGATTCACATTACTGATCAGCACTCTAAAGCTGCTGTCCTTTTCTAGGTGTTGAAAATCTAGTGGGAAAATAAGAGAAAATTGAGTTTCAAGGACCTAGAAACATTTGATTTGAGCTGAGGTAGAAAGAGCCTTGCACTCTAATGTCACTAGTGTTATAAGGTAGTAGTTTGCAGATCAAAAAGTAAAAATGCAGGTCTGCCAGTAATGTTTTAAAATTTTACTTCTAAGATATATGGCCAGTCCATACTAAGTTGAAAAATAAAACAATACATAGTTGTGAGGAAAACAGCAGAAGTTTGGCAAAAGAAAAGACCTTTTGACTCTTTGGGGACAATTTAGAAATGAGTGATGTTTCCTCTTAGGACCATGACTGGAGCACAAATTATAACAGAAGAAATCACTATTTTAATGACCTCATTAATGACTCACTTGTGGACTGGAATTTCTCAAAAGGAAGAAAATGTAACGTTCTTGTATAGAAGATACACCCAAGTATGAATTTCCAAGCAAATGTTTCACTGTATTAAAATCAGTGTGAATCATCCAGCTTCAGAAAACCTGTGAGGTGGGAAGAGCAGATACTATTCAATTTTATAAATGAGGAAACCAACATGTTAATGCAAATCGTATGGGGCAGAGTGTACATTTCAACCTAAGCCACTTTAAACTTTGTTTTTAATGCATAAATACCTCAAAACTCTTAGCACTTTTGCATTCGACCTCATATAAACAGGGTAGATAAATTCCTACCTCAGCAGAAATTTATTTTATTATAATTTTCTAATTCCTCAAAGTCAACTTCTCAATGATTGAAGGTCTCTTGAGTGTTTTTAAATATCTTTTAGATTTTGGTAGTAAAACCTTTTTGGTATTTAATTCTGTGAAAATAACGGCAGCTTTTTATAACTAAATGGACTTCTTTCTAATTTTTTTCTAATTTCAGTTTTTTTTTTCATTAGTAATATAGTTCAGACATGATAAAGGAAGCCATGGGGGGGGGCGGCTTTCTCAGGTAATGCTTCATGAGAAAGGGGAGAAAGCAATATTGGCACCTTGTTAGAATTTCTAAGAACTTTTATGTTCAGGAATTTATATTCAGGAATTTCATTGATTTTTTTTTAAAGTTCCCCCAGGGGCAATTGAGCTCCCGGGCTGCTGATTCTCAATAACCAAAGTCATACCTGACAAACAAAAATGTATTACTCTGTGACAAGGTATAATTAGTAATTTCCCTCTGAACTGGAATAGTCATTTTAGCTGTCAGAAATATTTTTTTCTTAGTAAGAAAATTCACTTGCAAAAACAAATTAAGATCTGAAGGATACTCACGGAGTTCAGCAAGCAAGGGAATTGGATTACCTGAAAAGAAGCTCTGTGTTTCTCCACTATTGGAACGTACCATCGACTAAATGTTTTCCAGGGATTTCTCCTGCTACTTTCACCAATCTCCTAATTCACAAATGTCAGTATAACATGTACTGTTTCTCTTTAATGTCTGACAATAATGTTTTAAGTATAGGACTGAATTAATTCATAATACTATTTGTCTCAATTAGGAATGGTGGAGGCTACAGATAACAGGAAATTCTGGTAACATAAAGAAGTACGGTTTATGTTTCTGACATGATGAGTAGTCTAATGAAGACCCCTGCTAGCAGGGACAAGAATGAGAGAGTGTTCAGTGGATAGTAGGTTGGTTGTATCTCTGATTCTCTTGGCTTCTGCCGCTTAACCATCTTGGGGCAGCTCTGGGCATAAGGCCCATGGTGAAAACAGGAGGAAGTGGAAGGAGGGAGAGTATTGCCAGCCTTATCTATCTTACCAGTAAAAACTAAGGCCTTCATCTGGAAGGCTGTACTTCCTTCCACACATATCTCATTGCCCAGAATTAGCTCATCGCCAAGCCTGACAGTGAAGGCTTGAAGGTATTTGCTTTTCTAGCCTCTACTCTGAAAGGCAAGGAAGGAAGAAGGTGATTGGGAATGGGGTGGGGTCAGCAACCAACAGTGACTGCCACGCCACGTAAATAAATTAAATTCATTCTTTCATTCATTCATTCTGCCACTAAAATAAACTTTGCCATATATTATATCACCCCAGTCCACTTGCAACATTCACCGTGAGCTTACCCAGATCTAGAAAATGAATTCCTGTATATCCAAAGACAAGCACAAAAAATTTATCCTCCCAAAGATTTCAGAACATGGACTTTGGGCCAGGTGCACTTTCTGCAAAGTGATTCAGATTCATGCCTCAGCAAAATAACCAATTGCTTCCAGACAAGGACCTTCAGAGTCACTTGAGAATATATGAAACGCTAGCGTCAAGCATTTGCTGAAAAGAATGATAGCAGGAAACCGTCATACTTCCCATGTTAGAGGAATTTCATGCATGAAGAAAAAGCACTGAGCAGTCATAGTAATTGAATAATTGTTCAACTTTTAATTATTGGCATGTAATAAGTAAATGTGCCAATAACTATATGTATATTTTACAACTATATACAATAATATGTGTGCACACACATAATTTTGATATTTGGAAGCAACTCACCCATCCTCCTTATGGTTGCCTATTATTTCCTTAAGGGTCCCCCAAATGTACGCCAGGCTTGGAAACCACCACTCCCAACTTCCCACTGATGCTCCCACATTGCATTTGAAAGAAAACATTGTATGGATATTAATGAAACTTATGTTAATGAAACATCATTTCATAATATATACAAATATGTTAATGAAACATTTGACATTATACAAATATCAAATTATTATGTTGTCCACCTGAAACTAATATTTTCTATGTTTGTTGTATCTCCATTTAAAAAAAAGAAAACATATCAGACATAAATTTATCTCATCTTAAATTAGCCACACTTTAACAGCATATTAGCTCCTGTAATAAGATTAGTAAAAGATGCTCTATTTTGTCTTATTCTCTGAAAGGAAGTAAAAAGTTTAATTCCTGTAAAATTTTGCTTAATTTGATTTCTCAGAATTCAATACTGCAATATATATTTTACCACCTTGGCATACATTTCCTTAGATAGTCCTATTTCAGATTATCTGTTCCTTCATCCCCATAATTATTTTCCCCCTATAACTATATTTGTGTTTGATAGATCATAATTGACATAAATAAATAGCACCAATAGCTGGTATTAAAATGTGTAGACTTTAGGGGCACCTGGGTGGTTCATTCGGTTAAGCATCTGACTTTGGCTTAGGTCATGATCTTCCAGTTGGTGAGTTCAAGCCCTGCATCAGGCTCTGTGCTGATAACTCAGAGCCTGGAGCCTACTTTGGATTCTGTGTCTCCCTCTCTCTCTCTGCCACTCCCCCACTTGTGCCCTATCTCTCTCTCTTTCTCTCAAAAATAAACAAATATTTAAAAAAATTTTAATGTGTAGACTTTAGTATATTGCATATTAAGAATCATTAAATATTTATGATTAGCTGTTTTATCAGTTAAGATGTATTTGGGTACAAGTAATAGATCATTCATGACAGTGGTTTCACTGGAAAAGGGTTCATTTTTCTCAGGCATTAGGATGTGCAGAAGCAGGCAGGCCAGGGTTGGTACAGCTGCTCAAAGAAGTCCTCAAAGCACTAGGCTTCTCCTGGCTTCCTGCTCCTCCATCCACACCATGTGGCTTTCAGCCTTATATTTGCAAGATGGCTGCTGCCCCTTCCTGTGCCAGGCAGGAAGAAGGAAGATAGATGAAGGGCAAGAGGCATAAGAAATACTATCTGATTCTGCTTCTTTATCTGGAAAACAATAGCTTTCTAGAAAAGGACTTCAGATGCCCCTTTATTTACATCTTTTTATTCAAAACCATTCCTAGTAACCCAGAACTTCAGGAATATAGGGGAGATGGGCATTTTTAACTAGTAACATTGATTCTCCAACCAAAATTAGGATTTTATGTATGTATGTATGTATTTGTTTAAATAATCTCTACCCTCAACATAGGGCTCGAACTCATGACCCTGAGATCAAGAGCTACATGCTCTTCCAATTGAGCCAACTAAACACCCCGGGATTTTCCTAGAAGGAAGAAGGTGGAAAAGGATTTGGTAGACAACAAATAGCTATACATAAAACAGATCAGAGAACCAAATAAAAATTGTCCCCTTTAATATTAGTTTTTCCCTTAAATTTAACGTAAAATGCCTGAAGTAATTGAAAATAAAGCAGTTTTGCAATGTAAATACAAAAATTATCTATTAACTAGTTCAATGTTCTCTGAACAGCAACTAACACATACGTTCCAGGAATTTAATGAATATTAAGTTAAATTGTGTTGATTGCTTCAATGATTTTCCTTAACCTGAATTTTCACTTTAACAGTTGCAACTAACTATTCATACATACAATCAACTCTTAAGTACCAAAGGGTGCATTCTCTAAATTCCCATTATTGTCGGAAAACAGGGCTTTCCATTTCTTCTGTGCATTGTCACCTAGTGGAAAGATTTTACCTCTTTGTTAATTAACTCTGCTTCTTCTCACTGTAGCAAAGCAAAGTTTGAGCGGAAGCATACGTTAGCTCCTCTCTACACTCAGCTCAGCTTCTGTAAAGAGGCTCTTGGGGCACCTGGGTGGCTCAGTCGGTTGAGTGTCCAACTTCAGCTCAGGTCATGATCTCACGGTTTGTGAGCTCGAGCCCTGCATCAGGCTCTGTGCGGGCAGCTCGGAGTCTGGAGCCTGCTTCAAGTTCTGTGTCTCCCTCTCTCTCTGCCCCTCCCCACTTACACTCTGTGTCACTCTCTCAAAAATGAATAAGCATTAAAAAAAATTAAAAAAAAAAAAAGAATCTCTTTCCCACGATCTCCGCCTCCTCTGGCAAAGGTGTAAAGACACAAGCAGGTATGTAAAGAAGCAACTACTTTGGGGCCAGTCTTGATGCTGGCTATGAATTAAGGTGAGAAATATTGGATAAGAATATAAAACATATTAATATTTGCCTAAGAGCTTACCAACTCCTTCTAAATCAAGTGTTCACTTTCTCCCTGAAAATGTTTGGGTTTACAGATTGGAAGACACTCCCATCTTTCCATTCAATCACATATCTACTCATTTGACAAACACCTCTTCAATTCCTACTATGTGCTGTATATCATGCTGATCTCTCAGTGTGTACAGTCCCACCATATTCTGCAGACAAAATGAGTTAACGTTTGTGAATCTAGTCGGAAAAATATTTTTACTTCGGTAAATTGCCTGTGGGTTTTACTTGTTGTTGTTATTAACACGTTTCCCGGGTTGTACGCCTCTACAGTGGGGATAGGAGGGAGTTATTCATGTAGACTACATGTGAGTCATGTGACTGGCTCCCCAGGGGTTGCCTAGCAACCCACAAGAGTGTATGTTGTTACTCTGGTTACTTTATCGTACATTCGAGGACAGGTTCCTGGTTTGCGTTATCCATATCGTTAGATCATCTAGATTTGGACAAATACAGGGGTGTTTTGTTTTGTTTTAGTCATTTTTTCCTCGTGTGCATCTGGACCTTCAGTACATTAGTATTGTCTTTAATTTCCATAAATATTAAGTTCTCTTAAGAGAAATTAGTATCTATGTTCTTTATTCTCTTTATGCTCTTGTGTATAGACAACATGTCCACATGCTTTTGTTAGAACACACTGGGATCACGATATACTATAAACTTCAAACTTAGAAAATGTGTAGGAACATTGGCCAACTGATTTAATTCCCTGATATATGGAGGAAATATGCCATTCTTCAAGCCCTTTTAGAAACTTACATTGCAATTACTTTTAAGATTACTGAGAAGAATAGCCATATTGTTCACTCTAGTAAGAACTTCCTGTAATATTTATTGTTAAGCAAACATGATATATCACATCGGTTTCCCTTTTACTCCTTTTACTTATTATTTAGTTTATATAATTTACTTTTATAATGGCGACTTAAAAAGAATCATTTCTACTTAATTTCTGTCTGAAATTGGTAGGAATCTACACCAATATATCTTTGACTTTTCCATTACATCTTTTGTAAAGTACAGTGTTTGTCTTCAATTAGTGCCAAATGCAAAATTTATCAGGGCAACTTTTAAGTCCTCTTTAGGAATTATTGTATTTACACATGATCCATAGCATTTTCTCTTGTTGGCTTTTCAACAAGTTATCTTTAATATGTATGTTTTTGTTGTTGCTGCTGCTTTTTAGAGAGAGAGAGAGTGTGAATTGGGGAGGGGCAGAGAGAGAGAATCTCAAGCAAGCTCCACAGTCAGCACAGAGCCTGACATGGGGCTCAGTCCCTCAACCCTGGGACCGTGACCTGAGCCAAAATCAAGAGTCAGACAGACGCTCAACCAACTGCATCACCCAGGCACCCCTAATATGTCCGTCTTAATGTTACTTTTGTAATTTAAACCATTTAAAAAATCTGTGGTAAAATGTAGAAATATCATTTCACTATGTATTCTTTTAATATTTTAGAAACAGTTTCCATCATTATCATCCCTTTAATTTTTTTTATCCTTTATCATGGATTGCCATGTTATTTCAAAGGGCTTTCATTTTAATCCCCACTTGCTTCTAGATTTTGAACTGCCTGTATATCTTTCAAATACACGTTTAAACACAGGAGGAAAAAAAATGCGAGTAACGCTTGCTAACTGTAGCATGATTGCAGCCTGTTTGAGAAGGAAGTGAATAAAGAGGCAATATAAAATCACAAGTCAACTTCAAGACCCAGTGTTAGGCTGCTTTCAGTACCCTATTGGAAAGGAAATATCTCTTGAGTTTCACAGATTAACAAAATCTTCCTTGTATTTACTGTGCTCTGAAAATACAATTAACAGTGTGTATGGGGAGAAGAAAGATAATGAAAAGAGAAATTAGTCTCTGAAAAGCACATTCTAATGAGGCCATGAAATACAAGTTCATGTGTCTTATCTCAAAATATTTATTTAACAGATCCAGCAATAAAAATCAGGAGCCACCTGCCTCTTTAGATTACCTTAAAGAGGTTATTTTGGTTTCATAATAGTATAAAAAAAATAAATCTGGGGTTGTCTTTGTTTTTAATTCTGAATTGTGTATTTTATTGAAAATAGCCATAGACCAGAAGCTCAGTTAGATGTTCTTATGAGAAAAAAAGTTTAGCAAAGAGTTTTAAATATTTCTTTTAAGTTTATTTACCTTGAGAGAGAGAGAGAGAGAGAGAGAGCGAGCGAGCAGGGGAGGAACAGAGAGAGACAGAGAATCCTAAGCAGGCTCTGCACTGTCAGACTCATGAGCTGTGAGATCATGATATCATGACCTGAGCTGAAACCAAGAGCCAGCTGCCTAAGTCAGTGAGCTACCCAGGTGCCCCCGGCAAGGAGTTTCTCATATCAACTCATTTGTTCAGATACTAATGAAGGGTGCTCTTAGTGGTTGGGAGATGGGTCGCAGAAGCTTCAATCTCAGGTGTGTTAGCAGTGTTGCATTATTGAGTCTGAGAAATCTGTTCAGAGAGAGTCTGAACGCAAGAAACAGAAGCTTTACCCCCATTGAGGTGTTCTCTTCTTGAAGATGTGTCATGTACGCAATAAACTAACTCTATGTGGCATACTTTAATTGCTGATTCACAGAAGTCCTGTTTGAAAGAAACAGAGGGCAGTGGAAATCAGGGTGGGAGAGCAGGGAGCCGCCTGTTTCCACCTGCCATTCCTTCCTTTTGTAGCGAGCCAGCAGGATGCCTGGTGCTTGGAGAGCTCTGGCAAACAACCCAGAGAGAAAATACACCTTCTGAAAAAGGTAGTTAAATCTCAAAGACCTCCAATTCTTTACTGTTTATCCAGGATTGGTAATATTTTCCTTTCTCTTTTCTTATTCATCCTTGTTCGAAGAAAGGACAAAAGGACCTAGTGGAAAGCTTCACCAAGAAAAGGCTTTTTGAAAGAATTTAAAAGAAGACAAAGGAGTCCAGCAAAGCAATACTGGAGATGGGTTGAGGAAGGAAGAGGTTCGCCAGTAAGCAGCAGGGGCTGGGCCTGAGGTGCTGGAGCGGGAGACAGAACCTTTCAACACACAAATGGCTTCTCCTGCTTATGCTGGTGCTGGGCCTTCTAGGGCAGCCCAAGGATTCCAGACTGTGGCTTGTAGCAGTTAACAGTCAGTATCCACACAGAAACTTCTGCCTCTGAGCTCTATATGAAATCTCCGGCAGGAGAAGCCCAAAGGGCTCCAACTGGGGAAGAGTTTGCCATCCTGGTAGGGAGACCTGCAGGTTGGTGGTTAGGCACATGACTGTCACTGGCAGACAGCCCTGGGTTTGTCTTGGTTCAATGTGTCATTCTGAGCCTCAACCTCTTTAGCTTTCAAACATGGACAATAATAGTATCAACCTCATAAGTGAGGATGGATTTAGACAATTTATATTGAACAGCTACATACATGAAATTTAGGACAACCTCCCTACACGGTCACTGTTACCATAATTGAGTGATCCACTTACTTGCAACACTGGAGATACAATTAAATGAGAATCCATTCTGTAAGCAATCAAGAGGGGTCTTCGAGACCACAGGAAGGTTTGATTAATTAGTCAAACGACAAGTAATTATTGAGTGTCCGCTCTGCTGGACACTGATACAAAGGTGACCCTGAATTGCCCCTGTCTTCAAAGAGCTTAGAGTTTAGTAAGGAAAACAGATACACGCAAGGTACAGAATGATACATAATTCATTAGAGCTGTCGTATGGTGTTAACTTGGTCACTGAACCTGGAGACAGAGTTTTTGAGTTCAAATCCCAGTTCTGCTGCTTACTGGCTGTGTGACTTTGGACAAGGTACTAATAACCTCTCTGTGCCCAAGTTTCCCCCTATATAAGTGAGAGTAGTTAATAATAGCGCTTGAGTTCAAGAGTTGAAGCGAGGATTAATCTTGTGAAAACTGTATAGTGCTTAAAATAATGCTTAGCACTTAGTAAATTCTAGTTATGACACAGGAACAGAAATAAGGAAACTGACCACTGTCCTTTCCCTCATTGTTTTTTTCTTTTATGTTTATTTATTGCTTATTTATTATCTGTGTGGGACTAGATCCCATGAACTGTGAGATCATGATCTGAGCTCAGGTCACTTAACTGCTCAACCAACCAAGTCACCCAGGTGCCCCTCCCTCATTTTTTTTTTTTTTTGGTTTTTTGGGGTTTTTTTGGGTTTTTTTGTTGTTGTTGTTACTTAAAGATGGTTGGGAAAGGCTTTCTTGTGGAAGTGGTATCTGGTAAGGTTGAGGAAGAGCTGGAGGACAGGAGAGAAGAGAATCCTGGGGGGACAGAGAGGGGGACATGTGCAAAGTCCCAAAAGGAAGAAGCTGGCATATGGAAGTGCAGCAATTAGTTCAAAATGGCTACAAGCTGGAATAAGTGGGGAAGACGAAGTAAGGAGAAGAGAGATAAGTGAGAGAGGCTGGATCATGAAGGGCTTTGCAAACCATCCTAAGGAGTTTGAGCTGTCTCCCAAAAAGCAGCGGGGAGCCTGGAGGAGTAATTTGATCAAATCATCAGAAATCCTAGAAACAGATGCCTGGAGGGAGAATGTGAATCAATAAGGACAGCATTGAGCCAAGGGTTAAATCTTGGAGGAGGCCCACATTTGGGGGAAAGGGGAAGAAGGTGCACCAGTAATGGATCATGAGAAGGAAGAGACATATCAGAGGAACCAGGTAGCACCGGGCTTGGACACAGCGGGAAGATAGGGTTTCATCCAGAAGGGGTTAAGGAGAGTATGGGGCACTGCGGGGAGATCAAACAAAATGAGGCTGGAGAGAAGTTTATTGGTTCTGGCAATTAGGAGGTAATTGGTGACCTTGGAGCGCAGCGGAAGCTTTGGAGCTGGAAGCCATATGGCAGAGGGTGTGGGGACACGGGAAAGTAGACTCCCCTAGGTGCACCCAGCCAGACATGAAAAGAAGAGGAAAGGTAGAAGTTAGAAGGCTGGCAAGGTCTTTTGAATACAAGAGACCCAAGAGATGATCTCAGTGAAGAGAAGGAATTTCTGGAGAGAAGATGAGATGGAGAGAACCAGGCAGCTGACAGGCTCAGAAGGGAGAGAGTTCGCTCTTTAGTGGACATGAGCCTCAAAAGGCAGGGTGGATGCAGGACAGAGACCATTTTTGAGGTTGAGAAAGGAGAAAGAGGATTTTTTTTTCCTGTGAATGAGGGGAAAGAGCAAAAGGAGACTTGATGTTATGGAAGGTTTCATGTCAACTGCTGTGGGAGAGGCTTTGGGGACTTAACGAGAAATGAATAAAACAACTGTGGGGCAGCCAGGGAGGCTGAGCGCGACTCTTTCACGACAAATTAATGCATTTAATTTCTCTCTAAGCCTCCTGTTGACGTGAGAATGAAAAATGGTGTCCTCTTAATTCCTTAAGAAACTTAAATTCAAGTCTAATTCTGAACTTGAGGAGGCTACTGAACTTTATATAAGTTCCCTTAGTTATACTACCTTTTCCCTAAAATTCAACATTGCCTTTCAAAAGAACTGCTGAATAAATGGACATGTTGTCAGTGCATCCTCTCCCACTTTCCGGATGAGCTACATTTCAGAATTCTTTACTTGCGCAAATGTTTCATTCACATTTCCCCAAAGGCGGGGCAGGATAGCTTCTGTAACTTCTATGTGCTGACTGTGCTTGGCCAGTGTTTCTGCCATTCTCACTGCCACTCACGCCAGTGATCCCATGGAGTTCTTGTCCTATTCATAGATTTCATCCATCACCATCCTTCCTTGTTATAGTCTTCCATATTCTCAGGGGTTTTTCAGATTTCTTTTTTTTTTTTTTTTTTTTGCCTTTTTAAAAAAATTGTGCACATTTACCATAATTTCACAAGGGCGTTATTAAAGATTGTCCAAAGGGAAAGCTAAATGGAGGTTCATTATTTGGAACAGAATTTCTCCTTAAGTCACTGCTTTTATATGTTTTTGAAGTTTAGACCTTAGAATTGCCTCAGTCAGTTTTAGAGTCTTCCCCCTGGAACCCTGGAAAGCTGCTTCTGAGTCACTTCATAGGACACAGGACCTCTGGGAGGAGGAAGGCTGTCTTCAGTGGCTCAGCCAGACCCATTTCAGTGAAAGGACATCACTTCCTTGAAACGAACTCCCACTTAGAGGACATTTCTTATTTTCTAAGAGGGTCAAACCAGACCAAAGAGAAGCACATTCTAGAAAGTAAGTTCTCCGATGTTTCTGACCATAAAGCTGTGTTTCTGAAATCTAAGATTATTCCCAGCAGGAAGCCTAAATATGGGCTAAAGCTACCAAAAAAAAAAAAAGAAGGTATCCCTATTTTACCTATGATGTCTATAAATTGTGATCACTTATTTTCATTCCAGAGTCATACTTTGTGCTGAACCATGAAAAGCAAAAAATACATTTAAAATATTAAACCGTAAGCTATTAGAGAAGGGTAAAAGAGTCCCTTTGTGTCAGGATTTCTTCTGTCTGAAGGGATGAATAGCAGTCGCCTTTCTCTGACATAAATAGCTTTCATATAATACCTTCCAGAGGAAAAAAATGGCTTTAGGACAAAATACAGTCACTAGTCCTTTTTTCCATGCATGAACTTTTGAACAGGAAAATAACATTAACAGATTATTAAACTATTTGTCACCAAAGAAAAGTGGATGGTATTTTTGTGTCTTGAATAATCTGTAGTGGAAAAAAAAAAAGAAAGAAAAAAGAAAAAGAAATCATCAAAGGGATAGTCTTTACTTGCCCTCCTTTCAAAATTCACTGATTTTTCTCTTTCCAATGTAATTTACAATTGTCCTTGGTTTCAGACTTGTGATTTTGTTCATTATCGCAAATGATTGAATTTTCATTCAAAAATCTAGATTAAATTTCAGAGTTCAGCCTGAGAGAAAGGAACTATTGAAAAGACACTTTCTTCCTTTTCTTTTTTCCTGGAGGAAGGCTTGGGTTCTCAGAGGATATCAAATTCCCGTGTCAGTTTGTAAATAAGCATCAAAAAGTCTGTTGTCTTTTCAGGCCAGGCTGTTTGTCTTATTTGTGTGTTTGTGGTAAACTAATCTGCAAGCGCTTCCCTGATAAAGTTAACACTTAGTTAATTACCCAAAGCCTTGACATGTTCTATAATTGCCATTTGGCTAACAAACATTTGATACTCGTCTTGGGTAGAATTTGTTGAGACCTAGAGAAGCAAGCTTTTTGATGGATGGGGAACAAACCAAATAAATACAGTATTTTATGTTCTTTTAATTCAGGGCCAAGTGGATTTGGATGGAGTGTTTATTTAGTTTGCTGGCTGTTTCAAGATGCTGTGGTGTATTGATTCCTTTTATTACTAGCAGCCGTTTAACCTGACCTCTTCCAGATCCAGTATTTTAAAAGCCATAAATTTTCACTTTACTTATGAGCAAAGGCTGAAATGCTGTGAAAGCCTTTTTATTAGTTGAGCTCCACCATTCTCGATGCTCTTGTGTCACCCATGGCAACAATATTTAGGGCTTCTTAAATTAGAGTGGCTGCTCCACTGGTAGGGAGGGGCAAAGGCAGCTGTAAAATGAAGTCATAAACATTTCAGGGGTATAGGGTTCCATGATGCGATAGCAGACAGGTGCAAGAAAGTAGGGGCACGCCTGAGGAGAAAAGGATTTGGGTTGATTACATTAAATAAACATTTACTTTAGCATCTCAGATACTGAACAGAGAGGAACAGAATACCCGGCAACTAAAGAGCAAGATGGAGCCCGAGACCAATTCGAGAGACCGGTCTTGAATATGAGTCTTCGGGTTCCAGGCACAACCTTCATCTCTGGATTTATGATAAACCAAGAAATCTACTTTTCTTCCTAAGCTGTGAAAATATACGCTTCTGATCATAGACTGATTTGAACAAGAACCAGGGGAGACTTTTTCTGGAATATCCGTGCTTGACTTTTTGTAGATACCGTAACTGTCCTCTGAGGATTGGGAACTGTTTTGGGTCAATCAGCAAATCAAAAGCATTTCATCTTAAAGTAGACCAGTAATGCACCACCTGGCCAGCCTGCTTTGTGTATACACTTTAAAGGGCCTAATTTTCCATAAAAAAAGACGAGAAAGGAATATTATACATGAGTTTAGCCCTGAAAGGCATCAGTCAGTGAGAATGCCTTGTGTTTAGAGTTGAGGACAGAAGGAGACATTCTACTTGTGTGGCTTCTGGGTTTTTGCTCACGCACATTGGTAGCTTTGGTCTGCTTTGAAGAAAAGCTGAGAATTTCCCATCAGTTTTCTAATTATCAAGATGTTTGTTTAAACAAATTTTCTTTTCTCAACCTCTAGACCTGCTTTTATTTGATCATGCAGCAAAACTCTGATACAGCATTAGTGAGGTTATATAAGCAAAGAATTATTTCACCATATGAAAAAAATCCGAGCTACAAAGAGAAAAACTCATATTGAAATAATTCAAATAAAAACGCCTACAGCCCAAGAGAAATATTGAATGAGGATATTCCACACCCCTCCCATCTTTACTATATTACTTTGCAGAGGAATTTAATCCAAAATGATATGTGTTTAGACTTGGTTTGTTAGTTCACTGTAGTCATCTCTTTCTTTTTCTCTTAATGATAGTCTACTTAAGAATCCTTATACTGCCTGTGGCAAGAGACCGTCCCAGCATTTCAAATGGTACTTATAAAATAACCCTTATAAAGTTTTCTCCTCTTTGAGTATTTCAGTGACTTCAATAAGAAAAACAAGACATATTTAAATTTCTTGCTGTTAAAATTAAGTTGCTTCCCTAAATTGTGATTCTTAAATTGCTAAAATGGGAGAAACTTTCTTTATAATTTGAAAAACGAGTCACAGTTAAAACAACATCGTAATTTTACCACCGTGCAGTTTAAAAATTGCCTAAAAGTCCACTGGTTCCACACTGCTCAAATCGTATTGTGGTCTTTGCATAAAATCAAAGCCTTCAGAGGGTGTGAGTTCTTATACTATTGTAGCCAAAGGCTTCTGTCCTAGCATTTTAAGAAGCCAAGTATTCTTATTAATTCAGTTCCCCAAATTCAGTTCGGTTCACTAAACAACAGCAAAATGTTTAAATGTTTGCAGTGTTTTACTTTTCTCCAAACTTATTTGAATCAAAGTGGAACTAAACACTTTCATTAACCAAAATATCATCTATCAATGTTCTATAGCATACCCCTTTTTAATAACCATGCTTTTAAAAAGAACCAACTTTTAAAAAGTCATTTTGATTGTAGTAAAATACATATAGCATAAAACTTTCCGTCTTAACTATCTTTATACGGTTCAGTAATGTTAAGTATGCCGACATTGTTGTGCATATGACTTTTAACACACTAGATATCTGAACAAATGTCCCCCTTCCCTGCAATAAGACGGCTACCTCTATGGCCAGAACAGCCGTGCTGTTTTTGATGATCTTGGGCAGAATGGTCCCCTCTTTACCCACAGAAGGGAAAGTAGTTGTTACCTTTGGGGAGTTACTCAGATTTCTAGAAAAACTTTCTGTGGGGTTGGCTGTCATGGTGTGAATTAAAAGGTTATGTCAGAGGTTAAACTATGCAATTAAATCAAGAAAGCAGATTATTCTAGTAGCTGACATTAACTTTTGGAAAGAGACAAGATTAGCTGTACTTAGTCACATATAAATCGTGTGAAATGAACAATGGGAAAAAAATTATTTCACCAGGTACTTCCCTTGAAAGAAAATCGTTCCATCTTGCACCTCTAATTTTTCATCTTAATTCTGTTACTTCACGAGGCTCATTATCCTTTCCCAGATTTGCACACAGTGACTGATGCATTGTGACAGGTTGTTTTTGTTTTTCTGCTTTAAAAAATATTCCCTCTCTCCCTAAATAATTATCTGCAAATTAACCTTTTCTCTTACTGGAATATTTGTTGAGCTAGAATGCAGAAAATAGAAATGTGTAAGCAAGACTCTTTAGACAGGAGATAAATTCTTTGAGGCCACCAGGGTATCATTTATTAACTGACTGGTGCAGTCCACTAAATGGGCCCCTTTTGACCTGAAAGAGTTAATGCTCTATTGAAAGTGTATGGATTGTCCCCAGCTTTTCTCCCTTGGAATGCTCTGACCCATTAATGGCTGTAATAATAATAATAGAAAACAATCCCACTTTGCCTCCATTACTCTGAAACTGTTAATGGTATCCTAATGTTTTTTATTCTTTAAGTGTAACTGAAAACTGACATTCCGCTCAGCTAAAATTTCAAATGTCGTATTTTTTTTCACTGTCGTTTTTACATGCTGTGTAAAGGATGCTGAGTAAGGAATAATGCAGAGGCTTATAATTGGTCTTTTAAATCATCATAAACATTTATTTTCCCCCCCATGGCTATATCTAGTGCCAATAACTCAGTCATAAGATGATGGGAAAAACTATTTAATGATGCATTACAGCTTCTTCCTAAATTCTTACCCAGAACAAGGCAGGGGGAATATAGCATATGACACTTTGCTCAAAAGTCCATAGTAAAATGAGAAAAAGAGTAGCTTTTTTTGTGTGTGGGAGCATCAGCAGTGAACCCAATAGTCCTTTCTTTTTGTGATATAAACACTTTTTAGAAAAGCTGTATGGTTTTGTGTTTTTATTATAATTAACTATTAAAAGTATAATAGGGCTCTGCAATGTTTGAGGCTTCTGTTCTGGGAGGCTGACTTCTATAAAAGGTGATTAATGGTGATAACCCTTTCTTGGGCTCTCTGGGGATTATAAGCATTTGGCACAGAGCTTGTCACATAGTAAGTTCTAAATAAGCAGTTAGAAAGCCCCTGCCTTAGTTATTGTCCACAGAAATAAGCAGGTGTATTTGGGTGCAGAGATACAGACTTCAGAGGTCTCTTGTTGCTGGTGGGATCAATCATGCACCCGTTCATCTCGCTTCTAGGGTTGTCTTCACTCTTTTTCTATCCTCTATGTCCGTCTTCACCTCTGCATGCCTCCCACCCCACATGAACACTCCACAGTGGACAGATTGGTGGGTTTGCTACTCCTCATCAGGCCTCTGCTCTCACCTTTCTCCCACTCTGTTTCTAGGACCATCTCTCAGTCTGTCCAGAGGTCCATTTCAGCTCAGAGTGTTCTTTTGCTCCCCCGACTCCTATCCCCCACTCTACGTCTTACTATATCACCCCCTTGTTTTGGGAATGTTTTCAAATTCTGCATTTTGACTCCCCATAAGCAGGTGTTTAAGAGAGATAGCTCTCTGTATCTTCTTGGGATCAGTTCAGTCCAGTGTCTGTAACATATGTGGAAGAAAACACCCCCTTTTTTTATTAGTAGCAACATAGTGATGCACACACACACACACACACACACACACACGTATAGTAGCTTTCTCCTACATATGTAATTTCAACTGATCACAATAAAAAGCCATGAGATTGACATTACTGTTAACTTATTTAAGTTACTTAACCTATCAGTGCCTCAATTTCCTCAACTATAAAACAGGGATAACAATAGTATGCAACTCATAATTGAGCACGCACGCACACACGCGCGCGCGCGCACACACACACACACACACTTGAAACGTACCTCGTACAGGTAGCTGCTGCTGCTTTTATCATCATCAGTATTATATTTTTCATCATTCCAATTTTACTGATGAAGAAACTGAAGCCCAGAAAGGTTATATGGCTTGCCTAGACCCCAAGTCCTCCAAGGTCAAATCCTGATCAAAGATGCTTCTTACATCAAAGTCTGTATCATTAACTACCCTAGGCTGCTTTTTGCCTATTGTTTCCTTGGTTTTTACAGATAGGTTTGGAATTCACAGTTTGTTCAGAAGTTCTATGAAAGAGAAGCTTGACAGGAACTTACCCATTCAATACACAGCCTCCTGCAGAAACAGACACCTCCCTGTGAGGCCTCCATCTCCTCCCACATGTCAAGTCTGTCTTGGGTAGCCATGAGAATGTAGTGGGAAGAACAGACCCTTAAAAGTGATATCAGGTTTACTCATAACTTTAAAACCCCAAACAATATATTTCGTTAGTACAAGTATAGATAAGCTGTTTGAACTCTTGGTTAACCATAGTGAGAATTCATTCTATTATTTTTGAAAGCCATTCTACTTTTCTAAAGTGTGTAACAATTAGTTGTTGGTTTCTAGTTATTAGTAATCATCTGGAGAACGGTCTCCGCTTCACAGAGGGGTCAGGGACCAAGACTCCGTTTAATACGACTCCTCTCTGTAGGGGAATTTAGTTCTCATAAAACCCAACCAATAACAGACTAGAACATGCCTGCCTATAGATGAACATCAGAGACAGTTTTCGCTGCTGTGATTGGCTCTGTACTTATGATCTCTTTGCCATTATGGCCAAGAACAACCTTCCCTGTTGCTCAAGTATCTGTCTAACCCAGGTAGAAACAACTGGTGGGTTGATATGTGGATGAGACATTAGAGAATAGGGTATGAACTCAAGAATCTTTAGGTGACAATTGAAAGTATCTATTTCAAGCTGGCTTTGGCAAGGGAGACAATTTGTTGACTCATGCAACTGAAGAGTTCAAAGGAGCATCTGCATAAAGACAAGGATGGGTCTAGGGTCTCAGTGTCAACAGTGTTCTCTCTCACAGTTCTGGTTCCTCTCCTTGGACTTCCTTTTTATGGAAAAGCCAAGATGGCTATCCCCAAACCAAACAGGGGGATGAACTATACTGACCAGTTATGCCTGGCTCATAGACACACTTCTGGGTGAAAGAGGGGGAAGCATAGTAACCCCCAAAAGAAACCAGGATACTCATTCCATCTGGAATGGTGAATACTGGATAGGAAAAAAAAATGAATGTCAATACCAGGGGTAGATAAAAGGGACAGATGAGGATAATAGCTGGCGAGTTGTGAGGTTCTTCTGCTCCTCCACGAGCTTCCCTGAGAGGGACTACAGCAGTGTCCCCAAGTATTCTGAAATTTCACTATAACCTGCCAGGAATTTCAGTACAAGAAAGACTGATCAGAGACTTCCCCAAGGGGGAGATATTAATGGAAATACCACCTTCTTGTAACCTTGTTTCCTGCTGGCAAGGGCTCCTCAGGCTGAGTTATAGGGAGACTCCAGCATGTTGTCAGATTTCACAACAACATAAAGTGGGACTTCCTTTTCATATTTGCCACCCCATTTATTTTGTGTGCCCCCATGTTATTAGTTTTGCTGCCCATTAATCATTATATATTGAAAAATATAATAAAGTATGCTTAAGAGGAGATAACATCAGGCCTGGATGTGGCAGTCACAGCTTAGCCATGCCAGGAGGATGCTTCAGGGTGGTGGGCAGTGCCCCATCCTACCCATTCAGAGGCACATCCAGGAGCACGTCTTGCCTCCCACGTGGACTAGACCATGCTTCCTCAGCCTTTGCAAGGTGGGCAGAGAAATGTCTGAGGCAAGTAGCTCTGGTCACTGTGAGGAAAGACGATTAACCACACTAAAAATGTGTCAGAAGAATTGCTTTACAAAAGCCTGAAGTTGAAGTTGTAAAAAGGAAGAACGTAAAGATCAAGATACTATGTTTGCAGTGCGTTCCATGACCATATAATACAGCCGTCTTTCTTCTCCTTAATTTATCCTATATATACCTTCCATGTTCCCTTTTCTCAAAATACCAATATTACCCAGCCATTCTGTTGGTGGAAAAGCTTTTAGAGGATTCCCATTGCCCCCTGCTGTGGGTCTCACGTTTTTAGCCACATTCCAAAGCCCTTTGTATCTTATTTCGCCCTCTGTTCCCCACTACAGTCACTTTCTCTCTTTTTTTTTTTTATTTTTTTTTTTAATGTTTATTTTTGAGGGACAGAAAGAGACAGAGCATGAACAGGGGAGGAGCAGAGAGACAGGGAGACACAGAATCAGAAGCAGGCTCCAGACTCCAAGCCATCAGCACAGAGCCCGACGTGGGGCTCAAACTCACAAACCATGAGATCATGGCCTGGGCCAAAGTCAGGATGCTCAACCAACTGAGCCACCCACACGTCCCTACAGTCACTTTCTCTTACCAGTCACTCCCTCCATCCTCTATCCCCACCACCGAGTAGACATGTCAGGTTTGTCCTCAGGCTTTTCTTCCTTTGTGGAGCACCTGCTCACCTCCTACTTTTCCAGCTTATGTTTGATTCATCTTCAGGACAAGTCCTGCTTCATTCATGAAGCCTTATTCAGTGACTGAGGGTCAGGGTGCTTTGTTCTCTCTGGACTTTTCCTGCACCCACACTGCTCCAACCCCGAACTATGCTATATGTCAGCATTCTTGGCTCTGCAGTCCTCAGAGTTGTCTACTGTCCTGTGACCCCAAAAGTCTATGATGCTGCCTGGTTTGTCGTTTTGTTGATGGTGTAATAGGTTGGTCTGAGACAGAAGAGTCACTCGGCTGGTAAAAGAAACTACTTAGCTCTTTACTTGTCTTTACATGGGGTATTCCCATCAAGTAATTTTAGCATTTGGTTTCTTTTTTGGTTTTTTAAGATTTTTTATTTCTATTTTTTAAGTAATATCTACACCCAACTTGGGGCTTGAACTCACAACCCCAAGATCGAGAGTCACCTGCTCTACCAACTGAGCCAGCCAGGTGCCCATAGATTTTGGTTCCTTTATGGAAAATGCCTCTGTAAGAAACAAGCCTTTGGGGCTATTGAAAGAAATGAAGTGTATAGAAGATGATTTGAAAAGTTAGGAAAAGTCTTGAACAATACAAAAAAGAACTAGTTTTGAATAAAGAGTGCCAATTCAAAGCTAATGATGCCCCAGGCCCATGATATATGGCGATGGAAACAGAAATCCTCTTGGCATTCTGTTGGTTGTAAAGAAATCCTCCAAATGAGTGTAAACATTGCTCATAAGAGAAGGCATATGGTATGAACTAATGTTTACTGAATGCTTACATGTGCCAGACATCACGTTCGAGCTCTGTATCAGATAATCCCATAACTACCCTGTGAGAAAGGTGCTCCATTATCTCCATTTCACAAATTTTACTAATTTGCAATTGTAATAAATTAGCAAAATTTACAAATGAAGAAACTGAGTCACAGAAGGGCGAGAAGATCGCACATTAACATAGTTAGTATAGAATGGGAATGGGAAATGAACCTAAGTGGTCCGATGCCAGAACTCGTGCTTGTTACAGCTATTGCTTTTAAGAATAAATTATTATTAGACGCTGAAGAAGCAATTAATTAGTGGAGTGAAGAGATAACATGGTCCTTATTGGAAATACCACTCCCAAGGAAGCCAGGAGTCAAACATTTTTATTTTCTAAAGTTTGGGGATCTTTATTATCCTCAGATGGATGCCTTACAAATATGAAGGAACTACTGTTCATTATCAGGTGTTATCACTTCATGTGCATCCATCTTTGCTCAGAACATGGATTATAACATCTTAGAGGAAAGTAGGTACCTTATCTGTTACTTCTGAGGGTTCAGAGGAAGTGGGAGGAATGTAACTCATGTGTTGTCTAAGCAAAGAAAGCCTCACAGAACATCTGAGACCAACATTTCCTTGTCTGCAAACTCGGGATTTTAAAAGGAATTGGGAGAGAGTTGAGTTGAGTGGTTGTTCTGGGATTTACATGAGATATAGTACTTGGGTTCTCAGAATGATTCTTAAGTCATCAGAGATAGGGAAATCACAAAATATTATTGGAAATCCCCTAAATTCATTTTAAAGTAGAGAATTCAAAATTATCTGCAATAGATAGCCGTTTCTTCAATCAAGCATTTGATGAAGTGGTTGGCTTGTGTTTAAGCATGGGGACCCATAAAAGATAGATATCTTGAAACTGGAGAATGACACTGCCTATGATAGGATGCTCATGGCATGAGCAGCAAGCAGAGACCATCACCTCTTACCTGTTACAATGCCTGTTATCAAAAAGACAAGAGATAACAAGGGTTGGCAAGGATGTGGGAAAAAGAGAACCCTTGTGTACTGCTGGTGGAAATATTAATTGGTACAGCCACTATGGAAAACAGTATGGAGATTCCTCAAAAAATTAAAAATAGAGCTACTATGTGATCCAGCAAGCCACTTATGGATATCTATCTGAAGAAATGAAGTCACTATTTTGAAGAGGTATCTGCACTCCTTTGTCCATTGCAGTGTTATTCATGATGACCAATACATGGAAACAACCCAAGTGGCCATCAGTGAATGATTGGATAAAGGAAATGCAGTATGTATACAGAATGGAATATTATCCAGCTATAAAGAAAAAGATGGAAATCCTGCCATTTTCTACAACATGGATGGACTTTGAGGGCTAACTTGAAATAAGTCAATGAGAGAAAGGCAAGTACTATATGATCTCACTATATGTGGAATCATAAGAAGCTAAATTCATAGAACCAGAGAACAGAATGGTGATTTCCAGGAGCCTAGGGATGAGAGAAGTGAGAAATATTGCTCAGAGGGTACATACTTCCAATTATTAGAAGAATAAGTCCTGAGAACAGAATTCCATGCCGTGGCATAGAGACTATAGTTAACAGTTCTGTATTATGTACTTGAAAGTCACTAAGAGAATAGATGTTAAATGTTCTCACCACACACAAAAAAAAACGGTAATTATGTAGAGTGAGAATGAACCTTATTGTGGTAATCACTTTATAATGTATATGTGTATCAAAGCATCATTTTCACCCCTGAAACTTCCACAATGTTCTATGTCAATTATATCTCAATAAAAAATAATATAATGTTTACCCATGGTAAAAAATAAATAAAAGCAGGGACTCACAGGAAACAGTTCATTTCTCCAAACTCCTGCCCTCTCTGAGATGTACTCATTCCAGAGCCTACTCTCACTGAGGTGAATGGTGAGTGAAATTGCTCTCATTACTTAGGTTATTTTAACCTGCCCTCTCACCCTTCTTCTTCTTTCTAGCTCTCTCTGGACATGAATGTACAAGTGAATTTGGGCAAGATCAATTGTGTATGATACAATCTCATGTTGTACAGGAGAGAACTTTGTAAATTATAAAGCAACAAGGAAGTATTAGTTACCATTACACTTATCTTCTATTACCCTTAGGACCAAGCACAGTTCTGAGCCATAAAAAACACTCAGTAAACACTCATGGATAGCTGATTTAGTTTTGGCTTGACATTTTAACATTAGATTGAAATCTTGCTTAAAATATATCCATAGAGAGATTGTTATTCAGATTGACACAGAACTGAAAAACACACTTTCTATCAGTTCTATAAATAACTTAGTAACTGGGAATTTGAAGTTTTTTGTTTTTTTTTTTTTTTAAGTACAGTCAGCTATAAAAAAAAGGGAGAAATAGTAAAGCAAAAGCACGAAAATAATGTTTGACCCTAAAAAAATGCAGGTATTCAATTTACATTATAGCATATAAAACCATCTTTGTATGTCTTCAAGAAATCAGTTAGTTTGACCTTTTAGTTATGCTAATGGTTTTAAAGAGACTTACTAGAATTCTTTGTATTATACTTTATTTTGAGAGTACTATAGTATACACCCATGTAAGACATAAACCACTCAACAATCACAAGCAGAATAAAGATGTGCTGTTGAAGCAAGCCACACAGAGTAAATGATAAAAGGAAAGGAGGGGGAGGGGAGAGAGTGGAACCATAGAAGCAGTTTGTGTTCAGAGTGAAAAGCCTGTTAGCAAGGTATGCAAGGAGAAGCTAGAAGACATTTAAGGGTGTGTTCTTGGTAGTGGGTAAAAACAAGACTATTTAAAGTGCACTTACGGAGGTGGGAATGGCATAAAAGGTTAATATTACAAAGAGAGAAGTTAAGCAAAGGGAATGACTAGTATAAAAAGAAAGGCAAAACATAGAGATGATGAATGAACAATTATGGGTAGGACAGACATTATTAAACCCTTGAAAGTGACACCAAAGAACCTAAGGGCCATATGAGCAAAGAACAGGAAGCTGTGTGAGCGCTTTGAGGAAGGTAGGCAACTGTGACATATGTTTCTCCAGGTAACATGTCCCCACTCACGGCACTGGAGAAAAGGGGCATCTGTGTGCTGTAACCACCCTTCACTTTCACCTTCACTTATCCCTACAGCAAATATTTATGTAGTACTTCCCTGTGCTGAGGATACAAAGTCAACAGGACTAAGAAAATGATAGGTGGCATTTATCGATTGTATTGATCCTATTTCACAGGTGGAAAAGCTTGCCGTTTTAGACAGTTTATTGGACCCTCAAATACGTCTTTTTTTTTCTGTTAAATAATAAAAGTAGTTTTGTTTTGTTTCCTTTATAGCCATGTTCCTTTTGGAGAACAGTGGTATTTATGTATTTTTTTAAATTCATTATTGTCTTAAATGCCAATTTTAAGTTGTTTTAATCAAGTAAGAATTTTCCTAGTAAGCGAGATAAGAGAGAAAGCAAGAGATCACAACAAACCACACCATTGGGAGTGGGTTTGTCTCAGTTCTTTAGTTACCTCAACAGAATCTGCCCAGAAATATGGCTATATATTTTTTAAAAAATAATCTACCCATGGGGCACCTGGGGTCTCAGTCGGTTAAGTGCCCGACTTCAGCTCAGGTCATGATCTCACATTTCATGGGTTTGAGCCCCGCGTCAGGCTCTGTGCTGACAGCTCAGAGCCTGGAGCCTGCTTCAGATTCTGGGTCTCCCTCTCCCTTTGCCCCTCCCCCTATTCGCTCTCTGTCTCTCTCAAAATTAAAATAAAACATTTAAAAAACTAAAAATAATCTAGCCATGAAATTGAACCACAGAGTCCATTTTCTTATCTACAAGATAGACAATAAATGGAAAAACTGTCATAAGAATGTTTTTGGTGCAATGAATTCACAGCTCTTCACATTTGTTACTCATAATTTGAGTCCAGGAAAGGAACCAAAATAGGGCACAAGATTTTGACCATCAGTTTCTAAAAGAAGGAACTTTTAGTGAAAATTAACATATATAGCAATACTTGGCAAAGATTTGAAGACTTTGGGAGGGCCCTGCCCACACTCATCATCAAAGCGTGTGTTGTATTTGTTCACCTAATCTTCCCATATTTTCTCTAGATATTTTCATTTTAAAATAGACAATGTTTGGAGACAGAGTAGGAGAGATTATGCAAATGTATGAATCTTAATGAGAAGTTCATTATTGAACATTTGACATGAATTTCAAGAAATGATAAAAGACCCTGGGATTTACGAGACTTAAAAGAAAAATCTCTGCTCCTGAGAACTTGGAAATTGCCAGTAAAAGAACTGAGACCCAAATGACAGAAGATAATGTATAAGCCAGATTACATTATGCCCTATGGTAATGAATAGGATGCAGGGCACGGTGATAAGCTTGGAATGATGATCAATATTTGGAATACTCAGATAGGCAAGAAGGTAATTAGGCCCATTATGGACACAGTTAGCACAGATAACATAATTTGGGAAATTCTACATTTGGATATTATGGGGAACTTTTTTTCTAAGCTAATGGATTTGCAATGATATCTATTAAAGCACATAAGACATTTTGCCTCTAGGGAAACAACAACAAAAAAATCAAATATACAAAATTTTCAGTTAAGTGTAATCTAAAATAAAAAGACAAAGCGGGTTATATTGGAACATAAAGCGGTGTTGTGACTTCCTACTTGGAATTTATAATAATTTTTCATTCAAACAGTTTTAAGGCTATTAATTTCACATCGCAACTCCCCATGAAGCAAGTAAAGCATTTCCGTTGTATTTGCCCAAGTTCATTGCTCATAATACAGCAATGCCAAATTGATAACGAAAGTAAGCTATCTTGCCGAATTCCCGGCCTTCTTAAGTTTCACGCTGTGACCCCTGAATAGCACTGCAATCATTTTGATCCCAAATTTACTACTGGGCACAATTCCTTTATTTTAGAGGGAGGGGCAAAAACTTAATTAATTTTCACTAAGTGCCTTGAGGGCCATTGATGTTATTGAAATGTGCAAATTAATACATTATTTATTTTTAATTTATCATAAGTATTTATTAATTATAAAGCTCCAGCTGGGAGAAGAACTTGCCATGCATCTGAAAGTGAGTACCTTA
This sequence comes from Acinonyx jubatus, assembly GCF_027475565.1. Classification (NCBI taxonomy): domain Eukaryota; kingdom Metazoa; phylum Chordata; class Mammalia; order Carnivora; family Felidae; genus Acinonyx; species Acinonyx jubatus. The sequence goes on from NC_069381.1 coordinate 187,863,944, forward strand.
CCCCAAATAATTTCTTATGTTCTAATAAGAATGTATTGGAAGAAATTTCATCAATAATGGAAGATCCAATTACTGGTCTTCTGGATTAAGGCATTCTTTTATTGCAAGATTTTAATGCTAGAATGGGAAGTTCAAATATTGCCAATGAACTCTCAGACTAATTAAATGATTATAGCCTTAAGGAAAGGGCAACCAACACTCCACTTACAGTCCTCCCAATGATAGCCTCTATCTGCGAGGATCAGTTAGGTGCATATACCTTATTTCAAATGAAAAAAAAATATATATATAAGGAGCTGTTTGAAAAATCAGTTCAACTTTGGAATAAAAAAGGAATGACATTATTTCTTTATGAAGCCCTTTTCAACTTTCTGCTGCAGGAATGGCTTTATGGTTTTATTGAAGAATGCAATGGTAGACCAAACCAAATGAATTGCGCTGGGCCTTCACTTACTCGGATGTTCACATGTGGCACAGAAGTAACAGTGACAATAATTATCACTACTGCTTTGTGAGCGCATACTATGTGCCAGATACTCCTCCACACTTGTCCTACCCTATTTTTACAGATAAGGAAACTGAGGCACTGAGGTTAATAACTCAGGAAATAGGTGGCAGAGTAGGGGTTGGGGGCCTGTTTCATGACTTCCCCTCTTAATCACTCACTGTTAACAATGCTCTAGATTTTTATTCTCTGTTATCCTAATCACCTCCCTGTAGGGAACCAACAGCAGTCTGCAGCCATAGGGCAGGAGCAGGAATCCAAGATTGAGTCAGAGAAACGGAGGTCCATATCCAAACAATCGTCTAGGAAGGACTTCCTGTTTTGTAATATGTTGACATGGGACTTGCCACCTAGAAGGTGGGAGCAGTGGTTTCTCAGTGTGTTAAGGATCTGTTCTATAATGGCACCTGTTGACCCAGACAGTAGCTTTCATGCCACCTGTTCCATGCCTGTGGGAGAAAGAGTGGCACAACCCCTTTAAATCTTTAGTCTTGTGTGCATCCATTCTCTCTATAATACTGCGGTTTTCTGGATGACAGGGAATGGTGGCTATGTCTAAGGATTGGTGGGACCAAAAGACAAGATCCTGAAATTTCCCTCTACTCTTTGTGGGGAAAGCTTCTGGGCCTCAGTGAAGCCAATCCTTCCTTCATTTGGGAACAGATGAATCTTCGAAAGTACTTTAACATCTTTTAAAAACAATGTCAGTGAGGTATCTCTGTATGAGGCTTTTATTTTCAGGAAAAATTTGGCACATGGAACTTCCAGCGTATTTGTATTACACCACCGTGAGAATAATGTTCACCATGTAAGATCCCTCTTTTAGCATTCTAGATAACTGTAGTGTCATTTGTTTAAAGAAGTTTGTATATATCAAGTTCGTGTTTCTGACAGAAAGACACGTTTATCTGGATCGCAGAGAATGTGGTCACTGGATATAGAAGTCAGAAGTTAAAATAATAAAGCTTTGCTAATAAAGTTTGAAGGAAGATTTATTCCTTGGCATTTGCAAGTAAGTAAGGTTGGCCTGGAAATCATTCACTGAAGAGTCATATTAAGATTAGTTCTGTAGATGCTCAAAATGGAACAAGTAAATGCTCAAATTTGGACAGAGTCCCCCCACTCTGAGACTGATAACATATGGTATTCATAGATCACTCTCTCAGATAATTGTTTAAAATCAACCACGGCCAGTATCACATCGACTACAGAAGAAAATATAAGGAGTCATCATATTTGGGGATGACTGCAATGGGCCAGGGTAACTGAGGTTTTGAATTTGATTAATCACTTTATACTACCCTTTCAGAGAGACCTCTACTTTTAATGGGAGCCTAGAAAAAATGTAATTCGTGCCACTGGTTAGGCTAAAAATAGGCAGTGAGTCTTCCCATTCTAAAAGCTATAGAATTTCCTAGGTAGTGTCAACCTACATTTGAATGGGCGAGGGTAAGAATAAGGGAAGAGGAATTGAATGTGACCATTTATTGCACTCCATACAATCTTTGCATGGTAGGGTACTTTATTCCAAGTGTTTTGTTGGAATTTGGTGCTGATAACCATCAACTGACATAATAATCCTTCCCACAACCAGTAATATAACCTTGAGCTTCTGTCGGAAGCCCTGGGACACCTAAAGGAGATGTGAGACCCTGCTCAAGTCCCACGTCAGAGTCTCCTTTCACTTGGAAAATCAGTTCAGTGCCCCCTGGGAGTCCTTGCAAAGACTTTCCTGATTTCGGATGTTCCTTTCTCATATCAGTCTGCCCCTGCTACATCCTGGTGACTCCCCAGGAATAAATATAAACACTTTTTCCAAGCCTCAAAACCCTTGAGCCCACATTTACAACCTAGAACTCATCACTTTTTGCTTTTAATTTTACTACATACTACATCCAGTAAAGCTAGGTGTAATTGTGGCCAACATCAGTTGGTACTTCTGATTTGTGGCTTCTGTTTATTTTTGTAGGGTGAATTAATTGCTGGCTCTATTAATCCTGCAAAATCCATGAATCCTTAATGTTCAGTTTGCTTAGAATGAGTAACAATGTATTTGTTTCTCCTCAAATATGACTTCTTGCTGAGCTGCTTTTAGATAACGTGCCTTATATCTTAGATGATTTATTCACTTTCATGTTCTCTAGAATTTATTGCTAAAGGTTGACGTGAATACTTACAGTTTGGGCTCTAATATAATCTCCTGAATGGCAATTAATAAATAAAAGATGGTTACTACTGTTGACAGAGGAACTAAGCTTTCTCAGATAATGTTCTTCATCTTCTTGTTTTCACCAAACTTCATGTCAGACTTCCCCAGGGCTTGATGGTGTAAAATATTTCCTGTAAACTCCAAAGCTTTTACTGTTGCTTCAATACCCCCAAACCTCTATGTTGCCTTTTGTTTTCTTGTCAAAAATGATCTTATCCAATTTCTGTTTCTTCAACTTACCTTCCTTCCTGAGAATATTAGAAATATGCCTCTTTCTGGATTTAGTAGTAACATGTTCTCAGTATTTATGACTCACAAGTAGCATCTGAAATTTGTTCCTGAAATTTCTGGTACTTTTTTTTTTCCCACTTGATCTCATCTCTGTTGGGTTGATTAAAGATACACTGTTGCCTGTAAAATGCAGTGTTTGTTGTCATCATGTATATTGTTCAAAGTGCAAAATCGCCTCCTGTAAGCTAATGGCGAAACTGTAAAAACAACATCTGGTCTTTGTGTTTGCCTGCTTGACTAATCTTATCCGGGCAAATCTAGACTAATGCTCTTATTCTAGAGATGAGGACTCTGTGGGCCAGTGTCAGTAGCTTGACTCTAATCAAGCAGAAGGCAGAGGCCAAGTGTATCTGTAGGCAGTACAGAGCAGAAATGCTGAAGTTAGACTGCCTGAGGACAGCTCCCAGTTCTGACGCATATGGAGTGTGTAACTTTATACCGGTCATTTCACTTCTCTGGGCATGAGTTTCCTCGTCTGTAAAATGGGAAAGCAGCGCTGCTGTAAGGTCTGTAGTGAGGTAATGCAGGCAAAGCACTTAGAACAGGACTAAGCATGCTGTGCAATTAGCTATTAGAATTACTGTCACCATTCTGATTACTTATAACATATTCAGAACATATGCAAAAGAGTGTATTGTTATGCAGCTCTGTGTGTGTGCGTGTGTGCATTAGGCCTTTGCTGCACTTCAGTATTCCTTGTTTTGCTTAACACTGGGTTAAACTGGTGGCAGGGTTCATGGTAGCGGCCATAGGAGAAGCAAAAATAGTGATGATAGTAAGAAAAAACGGTGTGGCTTATTGAGCCCTACTCGGTTTTAGGCATCGAGTTAGGTACTTTTATGTATCTAATCCTTAAAGTGTTCTCCATCTGCATCTATTGAAGTACTGCAAAGTAGTTCATTCCCAGAAATGCAAATGTAGCCTCTGTGTGGTAATAATGTTCATAACTGGAGAGGATCGTGAGCTTTAGCCCTGGTGGAAAAGGGCCCTGATAGAATTCCTTCCATCTTTAAAATAATCTTTGTGCTGCTCGTATTTAGATAGCCTAATCCTGCCGTAGACAACCAGAAGCCTGGCTGTGGCTGGGGATGGAGGTCACGGCATGAGTGAAAGGGGGCAGGTATGCAGGGAGAGCCAGTGTAAATGAAAAATATTGTATATCAGAAAACAAGCTACTAAAATTCACTTAGTTTTTTTTTTCTTTTTGGACTTATATATTATATTTAAATATTAATTCTTTTCTAGATACCCAAATAGAAAGACAATTTGGAACAATAAGCATTGACACAGACAAGTTGTTTTCGTTCTTGCTTTGCTTTATTTATTTATTGACTAAATAAATTGCCTTCATGATACATTAATAGCCACTAGAGTAAAGTGTTTAATCACAAAAATTACAATCACTTCAATGCTCTTTGATTTCCTTGCAGTATATTACTCAATAATCATAAAAATAGTGGTGGAAATAATAAAAGCTAGAATGTAGGGAACATTTGGGATGCGCACTGTGAGAAGGGCTCGTCATCTTAGATGCCCTGCGTGTGTGTGTGTGTGTGTACACAGTCTCATACATATAGTCTCCAGATACTGCTGGAATCTTTCAAACTCATATATATCTGTGTATGTCTGCATATATGCACATATGCACATTTATTTAATATATATCATCGTGTTAAATCTCACCACAACTTTATAGAAAAGGAAACTAAGGCTCCAAGAACTCAAACCAGTTGTTCCAAGTCACAAAAAAGTTGGCACACCTGGGATTTAAGCCCCAACCCTACGTACTCAACACCCCCTTTTGTAAGATGCTCAAACAAATATTTTTGGAACAACAGACTTTCCCACTACACCACACTGTCTCATTTGGGAAAGGGTGACTTTTTGCCTTTTCTTTTCCAGAATCTCCGAGCAAAGATTTCGGTCCAACTCTGGGGTTGAAAAAGTCCAGTTCCTTGGAGAGTCTACAGACCGCGGTCGCTGAGGTCAGGAAGAATGAACTTCCCTTCCACAGACCCCGGCCACACATGGTTCGTGGCCGTGGCTGCAATGAGAGCTTCAGAGCAGCCATTGACAAATCCTACGATGGACCCGAAGAGTTAGAAGCTGGTAGGACAAAATGCTTCCTTCCCGGGTTTCTGCATCTCAGTATTATCCACAAATCATGGGCAAGAATGTATGCTAAACTACGAAGAAAAATGATTTAGGGATCACAATTATATTTTTGATATTAAAAGTAATTCATTTTCCTGATATGTTTTGCCCTTTGGCTTAACGAACATGGAATTGGGTAACACAATATGCAATTTATTTGACAGTGCAAATATGCTAAAGAAATGTTCTCCTTCACCTTCTTACAAGGACCAACTGTCATTTACCCTTAGGGTAGGAGCACTAAGTATGCATTTCTTGACATTCTTATTGAAGTCATTAGAAGCAGCATCAACCTGAGGACTGACTGCATTAATTGGGCAGAAGCAGTTAGGTTACATTTGTGCTCAGAAACCTCTCCTGGAAATACACTCGCCCTGTTTGTTTCCCAGCATATGGGCTTTCTGAGCCGATCATGGTTAACAAGCTGGCTTTCAGAGATATTAGTGTTTTACCACATATCAGACCTTTCATACCACCGGCCAAACCACCAATTGTTCCCCACTCCCAACATCAAACCTTGCTCGAAGTAACCAGATTTCGGCAGTTGTCTCTTCAAAGGATACAAGTAGCCACGTGGAAGGGTAGGACTCTGGAAGGCCTTATTCATTCTTCTGTATTTTACATTTGAACTTTTCTTGATACACTAACAGAAAGTGCCCCTGACCACGTGTATTGATTTTTCTCTCCGTACAGACGGTCTGTCTGATAAGAGCTCTCGCTCCGGCCAAGGAGCTCTGAATTGTGAAGCTGCCCCTCAGGGGAGCTCTGAGCTAGAGGACGTGGAAAATAAAGCCAGGAAAATCAAAAAACCAAAAGAGAAGGAGAAGAAGAAGGAAAAAGGCAAAATGAAAGTCAAGGAGAAAAAGCTGAAAGAGGAAAACGGAGATCCTGAAAGGAAAATAAAGAAGAAAGGATTTGGTGCCATGCTGAGGTATGGACTCGCTGTGAAAGCACCACAGGATTCTTTTGCTTTCTGGCTTCTCCCGGTGAGATCAGTCATCTGTGTGCACCCAGGAAAAAGTCAGGCTTTCCCTCCTTTTTAGCCAAACGGGAAAAAATCTAAATTGCGAATGGGCTTGTTCCTTTTCTGCAGAAGCAGAAGGAGCCTTCTTGGGTGGCTCCGGAAGCTCGTGGTGATGGCAGGAGGCTGTTAGAAATTTGTTGTGAAAGGAAGTCTAATGCCTGATAGAGATACGGGCAGTGCCCGCGGTCCTTGGTACCAAAGCGTTATGCAGGTAAATTGAACACCTCTTCCATCCGTATAGGGAAAGCAAGAGGCGAGGAAGTCCCCAGCTGCTGCCTCTACAACACCTGCTCGGAGTTAGAGAACACAGGGTACTGAACCGCCCTCACCTGCCGCGTAGTGGTAGGTGTGTGCGTGGCCGGGCCTGCGGGTGCATCGGCTCAGCCGTGGAAGCCCTGTGGTCAGTGGACATGTCACTGGATCTGGAGTCAGATGAGCCTGTTCTTGGTCCGTGACCCTCCTCACACGAGCTGCTGGGCTTCACATGTCGCCCTGAGTCTTACCGTGTTCCTTTTCACAGTGAGGCGAGCGTACCCGCTCTCCCAACTCAGCGGGGCTGGGGCACGAGATTCCGTATGCAGCCAGCCTGTCCAACGGGCATGGCTCAGCAGGGCACAGTCAGAAAAGCACTTTGTCTCTTCTCCCACAGCTGCTCCCAGATCTGCTTTGTTGACACTGACAGAGTGTCCACAATTTGACGACGTTACTCCATATGATGGCTTTCTGGTCGCTTTGGGGATTAAAACCGCCTCTGCGTCAGGGTCTAAAATGCCAGTCTAATGTTCTCGAAACTTCCCGGCCCTGCCCCTCAAGCCTCAACCCCAAGGAGGGGCCCCACGATGTGGTGGTAGATTCCACCTTCTCCTGCTTCTCAGTCTCTGGACCCGGCGGGGAGGGAAGGAAGGGCCTTATTAAAATAGTGGTGGAGTTGTACTCAAACAGGTGTCTGGATCTGGCATAATCTGCTGACGGGGGCCTTTGTGGGCTATTTTTGTAGATTTTTCAGGAGTTCCTTATTGCCGCTACCTAGGAGATACATTTCCCACTGACCTCCTGAGACCGTCTGGCCCTTCATCTCTGACCTCACACAGCACACCCGGAGGTCTCCTTCCCTCCACCCCTGGCGGAGAGACTGTGATGGTGGCAGTTCGAGATGGCTGTAGCCCAACCCTCCTTCTGCAGCATCCACTTGGCTCGCTGGAATTGCTGAGCTCTTGCCCTCCCCAAAAGATAGAAACGCAGCCTCTTCTCGTTGCTCCCCTCTCTCCTCATCCTGCCGTAGGGATGCCCCAACCAGCGTGGCACGTTCAGACTTCTCTATGGCAGAGCCGAGCCCCATTTTGTGCCTCCCTAGCTCCACAGCCACGTCCCAAACCCTTCCAAGCTCGCATGCATGGGGAAGGGAGCGGGTCAGTAAATGTTTGCAGGTCTCAAGCAAACAGGTAGGAAGGGGGATGGCCATCTCCTCTACGGCCTTCACATTCTCTCAGGGGTGTTCTTGCAGCCTTCTTATTTATTTTATTGGGGGTGTGAGGGGGAGACACCCCTTTGCATTACTTTCTGTATTCCTGTAATTCTCCATCACAGAAACTCTCTCTCTCAGGGTCTACTTTTCCATGGGCTAAAGGTGAGAGGTGAGAGGTGATGCTGGCTACTTCTTATTAAGCCCCTAGGAGATGTCTCTGTCAAGAATGCTGGGTGGCATTTGTCATCAGATGTTTTCAGTTTGGGATTTTTCAACTGAAATTTCAGACAGAAACGCAAGTTCCGTTCCATGTCTGTTATTCATATATAACACATGAACATAAATATAATCTGTTATTATATATATATATATATATATATGGAAAGAGAGAGAGAGAGAGAGCGATCTTGAAATTGCAACGTCACATTTAGGCAATGCAGATAATACTGACACAGGGGGACAAATTTCTCAGTAGGCATTGGTTTGTTTTTCCTGGTGGTCTCTATAGACTCTGTCTTTCCAGTTGACATTTTGAATGTTAAACTTGCCCTTTTTCCAGGTAATTATTATGATTGCCAGAATTTGAGGGCTATGCTTTAAGCATCCTGATAATAATGACACACACAATACAAATATATAGAGAGAATTGCCTTTGAATTTATTTATGGAGCTCAGAGGTTAACAGTGCAGGCTCTGCATGGGGAATGCTAAATTCAGTCCCGGCCTTTCTACCTCTCTTTCTAGGTAGCATTGGGCACATTATTTAATCTCTGTGCCTCAGTTTCCTCATCTGAAAAATGAGAATTAGAATATACCATTATGATGAGAATTATATTGGTTTGGTTACACGTAACATGCTTAGAATGGCACCTGGCAAGACATACGCATTCAATAAATGTTAATTATTGTGGTAAGCAGAATAATGGCCACCTAAAGATGTCCATGTCCCAAACCCTGATACCTGTGAATGTTATGTTGCATGACAAAGGCAAATCACGATGCAGATGGAATTAAGGTTGCTGATCAGCTGACCTTAAGATAAAGGTGATTATCCTGGATTTCCCCCAATGGCCCACGGTGATTACATGGAGCCTTAAAAGTAGAAGATGTGGCTATGGAAGGAAGGTACAGAGGAACGCAACATTGCTGGCTTTGATTTGGAGGGAGGTGGCCATGAGCCATGGAATGAGGGCAGCCTCTAGAAGTTGGGAAGCACAGAGGAGTGGATTCTCTCTGGAAAGCCTCCAGAAAGGAATGTAGCCTGCCAAATCCTTAATTTCAGCCCATTTCTATTGTTTAAGCCACTAAGTTCATAGAAATTCTTTTTATATCATCAATAGAAAACTAATACAGTTGTTATAATTACTATTACTACTTCTACAATATCGTACTCATTTATAAGGAAACAATTTCCTCTTTAAGGTGTTAAAGAAAAAAACTGTAACGATTTAACTAGAGTAGCCTATACATATAAAGACTGTTCGAACTTCACATATCCCATTTTCTAGAATATTACTAAATCAAGCCTTAGCTCTGTGTTTCGTCTCAGATGCTTTGATTTGGCACGTTCAGGCCCCGTTGCCCATAATTCAGAGACAGCTATTCTTTGTGTTGCCCAATAGACGCCATATTGGCCTGTGCTGGAAATCACAGGCCCTAGATCCTTTCGACATCTAGCAACTCCGCTTTGTTTCCTTCTCCTGTTTTAGCAAAATTAAGATCTGAAAGGTGGTGTTTGATTTTATCTCCAGTGTAAAAATAGCAACTGTTTTCCATAGCCTTTTGCGTCTGAGTTTGCGAGCATATTGGAGTTGCTGCTACACGCACACTTTCAACAGCAAAGAACACAAAAGCTGTTACCATTAGCCAACAGATTTTGCTTGAATTCTCATCTGTTGCTCAGATGCTATTGACTTAGTTTCTTTCTTATTTAAAAAAGATTGATCGCTTTAAGCTTCCCTAGGAGTTGGGTGTGTGGTTTAAATATGTATTATTTTTTCCATTATCTGCGTTCGCAGCCACTCTCCTGACATGGAGCTTTAATGTAGGATGTTGCCCCTGTGCCGTGTACAGTGGCACCTGGCCAAGGGCACGAGTGGGGACCGAAATGGCCTCCCTCCCTTCACCAAACCACACGCCATGAAGGAGCGAATGTGTTAGCAGTGGCTTTGCTCTCGCTTGTAAAAAGCTAAGTGTTGTGTGCTTTTCTGATATCAGCTGGTCCGTTTGTGTTCATGATATGTAGTCGTATGGTTTAGCTCATTAGTTAATTTGACCTCCTCCTGATCCTTTTGAAAAACTTACGGGGATCTAATTAATTCATACCTTTCAATGTGTGGTCTGGTTCCAGTATGCTTTGCTGATTTCAGAATTACCTCCTTGTAGATTCAACTGTGGCCCTTACACAGGCCATGAATTATGATGGCAAACTATGCAGATCAAGAACCTACCCACTTTCCTAGTTTCTCCAAATCCTGTTTACCTGCTGTTGAAAGAGAATGTTAGGGGATCGAGGTGCTTCAATTTTTTCATCATGTGTCTGGCTTCCTTAGGGCATTGTACTCTTCATGGCAATACCCGCTACCATGCCTGTGGCTCCTTACAGCTCCTTGCAATCTGAGGCTCAGACCCCCTCAGTACACAAGCCAAATGCTGTCAGCCCCAGGCTGCTTTCCTGGGCTCTAGCAGATATTTTCTAAGCATTGAAGAGAAATATCCTTTAGCTAACAAAATCTTGCCCTGTCTAGAGTGGAAAGCCTAGCATTCAGTCCCTGATTTCTTAATTATTTAATAACCTCGTGGATCTTTACGTTCCTTAAACTGAATTCTGTCACAGATCTGTATTTAAAATCCATTCCTTTATATCATACTTGCTGTTGTTTCCTTTTGATAGTATAGGCCACTCACTTCAAAGACCTTTGAATTATCAACTTGTGCTGGACCCTGAACGGAAAACTTTGACCTCGATCAAGTACCTTTTCTATACCCTTTGTGCCATTTGGTACCAGAAGGAAGCGTGCCTAGTAAACTCCTTGTTGACTTTGCTTTGATTAGCAAATAACAAAGTGGTAAACCTGCCAATAGAAAACGTCACCTCTGTTTCAAAAATTTGTTTGCCCATAGTCATTTGATTAATAATGTATATTGAATGCTTACTCTTTGCCAAGCGCATTCATAATTACTCTTCATTTATTCCACATTATCTATCAAAGGTTTATTTTGCATCAGGCACTGTTCTAGTCACTAGGCATACACCAATGAAGTCCTTGCTTTTATGGTGTTCTTTGGGTTTTTTGTTTTGTTTTGTTTTGGTTTGGTTTGGTTTTAATGAAGGAAAACTCAAAGACTTTTGAATGTCTTACGGTGAGTGTAAAACCAAACAAGCAAAATATCACATAAACATGTAAATTACTTGTAGCAATGGATTTCCCAGGGAGAGGTGAGACATTTGGCTGGGATGGATACCTCTGGGACAAAGCACTACCTTGTCAACTTGAGGGAATCAATAGTCAATTTATTTGGTGCTGAACAAGACAGCCAGGCTGTGGCTCCTGCGTAATTTGCATTCCAGTGACGAGGAGAGAATAAACAAGTAACTCAAAATAATTGAGATTATTTCAGACTGTAGCAGGTGTTATGAAGAAGGTAAAGTCAGAAGGGATGGGGTCATCTCCCCCATAGTAACTAACTGCCTAACAGGCTGTGTATCTGCCCAGGCTCCACTTAATTTCAGCAGATTTGTTATCAGAACCTAGCATGCTGTGGTCCTAAAGCCAAATCACTTTATGCCTGCTCTTTTTTTTTTCTTTTTCAGCATACGAATATGAGGTTATTTTTAAACCAACCTCACATAGAGCTATAACAAAACGCTAACCCAAACTGTGTCTATTTTAGTACATAAAGGCCTATTACACCTGAAGTAAACATTCTGAAGACATGTGGGCTGTAATCTAAATGCTGGACTTGATTTGTAGCTGTCTGTGTCAGTGCTATTCCTCCTAGCCCATCAGTTGGATATTCTTTTTTTTTTTTTATTTTTTAAGTAGGCTCCATGCCTAATGTGGGGCTTGAACTTACAACCCTGAGATTAAAGGTCACATGCTCTACTGACTGAGCCAGCCAGGTGCCCAGTTGGATATTCTTTGTTTCTTAACTCAGGTAAGGTAGGTATACGCCAGTGATACGCTGGCTCAGTTTCTACATAGAAAAGACTAAATTATGAATCCTAATGACAGAGGAATTTTTTTTTAATCTAGAGGCATCAGCTTTTTATTTCTAACCTTTGGGAATGCTAAAACGTCTATGTTTCATTGGTTTTATACTAATATACTGTTTTATTGAAACTAGGGCAACTCTACATAAGGGCATCTTACTGTGGATTGTTTTAAAAGGAGCGCCTTCTGGGGCACCTGGGTAGTTGATTTGGTTAAGTATCTGACTCTTGATTTTGGCTCAGTCATAGTGTCATGGTTTGTGAGATCAAGCCCTGAGTCAGCCTCTGCACTGACAGGGAGGAGCCTTCTTGGGATTCTTTCTTTCCCTCTCTTTCTGTCCCTGCACACATGTGTGCTCTTGGTCTCTCTCAAAATAAGTAAATAAACATGAAAAAAAATAAAAAATAAAAGGAACACTTCTGTGCAGGCGCGCGCACACACACACACACACACACACACACACACACACACACACACACACCTTCCTCCATCACCACAAACAACACAGACATCATCACCATTAATTAATACTTAACCTAGTTAAAAACCTTTTCATTACAGCCTCTGTGGCCTTCATTAATCCCTTTGAGTCTCAGTCTACTCAGCAGTGAATGGGACTGTAACACACCTTCTCCAAGTTGTTGTGAAATTGAAGTTAATTGATGTAGGCAAATCTGTCACTGTAGCACCTGACTTGGTAGGCTTTACTTTTTGTCTTCCTGCGTGGCCTTAGCCAGCCATCAGATTCTGCCTTTGACTTGGAGCCCATTGAATTTCTGTTTCATTTTTTTCCCTCTAATTGCTATTGGGTCATGCTAATTTTTCTTCAGACTGTACAATTTTGTTTAATAAACTATAAGAAGTAATGACATAGCTAAAATTCAGTCATTTCTATCTTATAAGCTTTGGGTCACTCCTTTCTAAATATAACTTGAACTGTTTTCAAAGGTCATCTAATTATTTGGTGGTATTGAATACGAATAGAAAATGGGCTCAAATGGAGAAACAGGATTTTTTTCTTTTGTATTTTTTTCCTTCATGTATTTTATTTCAGACCAGAGTGTATGGATGGGTTTTGGACTTGATATTCTCAGTGCATGGCTCATAGTTATTTCATTGAGTTGCCTTGGAAGTTGTCTTATAATACATTACCCATAAAGATACATTTTGACTTGATTTTTAAATTAGGTTAGATAGAGACTGAATACTTAAATCTCCAGGGAGCATGACATCTGTCATACATTTTTCCTCTTTACCTTGATCCCATAACGGCTGTTATAGGTCTCATGTACAATAAATGTAATGTGGCTGTGCCTGTCATTACCTCTTTCTAGATAGTGGTTGTAAAATGTCTGGGTATCCCTTCAACTTTATGGGTATGAAGGGTAACCTATCTAATGTAGCCAGGCCAATGAAATTTTAAAAGTCGTTTCCCCAAAGGCAAAAAGGCCAACAACAAGCTGGAGATAAGGTGCTTTGCTTCATGAAGTAGAGGCCAGTTTAAAACATGAAATTTCAGATGAAACATGAAAGCCAAAGTAGGTCAGACTTCTTCATTCAGCTGCAAGCTGTATACAGAAATACATTGAAAACAGAGGACCTTACAGGATCAGGGCGAAATGGCTACATGTATTGAGCATGAGAGAAATATATGACTGGCAAAGAAATACATTTGCATGTCAAAGGATACTTACAGGTACAACCATCCATCCTTTTTCATGGCTCACTACGATTGAGTGAAAAAGGAATAGAAGCTGAAATACATTGAAATTTTATTAGGCTTCTTTTTTGTCTTTTTGGTAACTGCATTTTCTCACCTCACAATTCATCTTAAATTATTTACTTTCTCTTTCATAATATGAACCACGAATATTTTGTTTCTTCATTTTACTAATTTGCCAATTTTCCTTTGAGCTAAGTGCCCTAGCAATTTTAATTTTTCATTCGAGTTAGGAAGAGAAATGACCCTCCCCCCCCTTTTTTTTTCATTATTACTATCACAGGCCTGGGCTCAGAATGCTACATTTTATGACCAGCAGTGTTGAGCCCGTAATGGAATTGCAAAGTAGAGAGTGTAATATACCGATATTGACTGCCATTAAACCCAGTGGTGTGATAGCTGATAATATTTATATATTTATGTATTATACATCCTAGCTTTTGTTCGTTTGCAACTAAGCACCAGAGAGGAAAATTAGCATCACAATAGGAATAGATTGCAAACAGAAGAACCTAAAGAAGTGGAAGGAGAGCCTCTGGGAATAGGGCAAGTGATAGAAAATGATGAAGATAGAGGCAAGTATGGTAACTAAAAAGTATAGATTAAATTTGGATCAAACAAATTTAGGGTTGTGCGGCCAACATTTATTTCTTAAGTCAAAGAAGACCCAGAGACAGATGGGCTGAGTGCATAGACAAATGAGCCGCTGCAGTGCACCACGCATAGAGTTTATTTGGTGTCTGACTTTAGTAATTTTTTTCAGCTGTCACGCATGCCTGCAAATGTTTGTTTATCACTCTATCTGTTTTCTTTCAGTATATGTTCATAGAGCAGCGAGGGGCATAGATGGAGTTAATTAGTATAAAAATGTATGGGTAGCTTGTTTTCAAAATCATTTTAAAAGCTGATTGCTGTTCATCTCCTTTTCTTCCTACCAAATGTAATCTCGATTCCTCCGTCGCTCTGTTTATGACTGTCCAAAGCAAGACGATTTTCTCGTATTTTTCATAATAACAAATGATCACACAGAGTGTCCACCAAAAGGCTTATTTGTGTAATTAGGGTTCTCTTCTTCTCTTAATATGCATGCACAACTCCCATTAACAGTGATGTGAATTATGAAAGAGCACCGAAGAAAAATAGACCCCTTTATCTCATTACTTTTCTTGGATAATGAGGTTTAGATTTGTTAACAGATCAGAACAAAAGTCCAGTGGAAAAAAGAAAGATGTCGGCTTAACTTTTAAAGAAATTGATATGCTAAAGAGAACTTTCACAGGTGCTAAAGTGGAAGATACACATTAATAAATAAACTTCATTAGCATTTAAGGTGAAATATAATCATTTAAAATGCTGGATTAATAAAATGCAAAGGATTTCCTAATGGACCTATTTGCATACTCGTATTAAATAACTAATAAAACATATTAACAGCAAGTTTACTCATATATATAAACACTTACAAGTTCCTGGTTGTGACTGCATTTGCCTAATTTGCTTTGTAGCATGTCCAGCACAATGTCGTGTCCTTGTGCAATGTTTACTTAATACTATTAGATAATGACATGTATAGATTTAATAATTTGCTTGAGGGAAAAATGAAATTAGTTCTTTGTTTAGCACCTTTTATCTGAGAACTTCAATGTAATTTGCTAGCATCCATCTTTAAGATGCATGGGAGATGAGGGTGGCAAATAGTAGCTTTATTTCACAGGTAATAAAGAATGAGACATTGAGAAGTGAATCTGCCTGCCGAGAGCCAGATTTGAACTGATAATAATACCCAGACCCCTCTTAATCGTTGCTGCTATTGTATTAGCATCTAAAAATGCATTGACACCAGCCATAATTCTGTATCTACTTTCATACACCCTGTAGAACCCATGCTTTTTTTTTTATTTTTGCTATTTGTTGGATTTTCCTGTCTTAAGCCAACCTATGAAGGAGCAATTTAACAATATGAGATGGTTTGTAATTAAGGGAAAAGGCTTGAATCTTTGGCATAATAACCATATAAGCCAGAGTCTTCCCAGAACAATTACAGACAGACAAAGGAGATCCACAAATTGAAAAATGGATAAGAGATACACAAATATTATTGGATTGCACATCTAGGACTATTATCTCAACCATGCTAAATAATATCTAACAGGATTTTGGAGGCAGTCCAATTTTGCTTCTCCAGCTAGCTGCTGATCATTTCTGCCTGGTGGCCTTGCCTCAACCTCAGCTTCAACATGGCTGAAATCTCATGCGTCATCCACCCATCTGAGTCACCAGCTCATCCTGACGTTCCTGATTCTGTAGGAGGCACTGCCAGGAATCCCGTGCCATCCGAGAGCCCACTGTCTTGCCAGCAACCCTGCTGATGTGTGCAAAAGACTCTCTTCCATCTCAGCCTCCACCTCCACCTCCATCATCATTCGCTAACCGTGGTCTTTGTCTTCTATAATGAGGTTGTTTCAACAAACTCCTAACTGCCTGCTTTCTTCCTTTCTTCATTCCAGTTCATCCTAGGCATAGCTAATGGCCATGTATTCATTTGGTGATCAAATATTTAATGAAAACCTTCTCCACTAAAATGCACTGTAGCTTAGTGGCAAGAAACAGATCCTCTGGAGCCAAATCTACTTAGGTTCAAACTCCAGCTACATTTCTCTTTAGCTGTTGGTCCTTCGGCACCTGCTTAACTACTCTGTGCTTAGTTTGGAATAATAATAGCATCTGTAAAATTGGATAATAATAAAATTGGAATAATAATAGCATCTACTTCATAGAATTGCTTTGAGAGTGAATTAGATGATATATGAAAAACGCCCGGCCCATAAAATGTTCTTAAAATAGAACCAGTTCTGCTCTAGGAGCCAAGAGGTTCCCAATTACCTAGTAGTTCTCAAAATCCAACGGGCCTCTGGAGCCTCTACAGAGCTGGTTACAATTAAAGATCCCTGGACCTTACATCAGAGGTCTAGGATGAGGCCTGGGTGTCTCGGATGATTCTGATGCAGCCAGTCCTGGGAGCCCCCACATGGGAGCTGTCAGCTCCAAAGTTCAAATTGTTTAGGCTGGCATTCAATACCCTCTATATTCATCCTAATTTATTTTTCTATCGTTGTTTTCAACTGTTCCTTTGTGCAAACTCACCACTCTAACGGATTACCCAAAACGAGCTTTGCGAAACCCTAAGATAGCACCTCCTCCCTCCCTTTCTCTCTCTCTCTCAGTCCTGCTTTCTCCCTCTGAAGCCCACCTTAAGCCCCATCACCTTTATGAATCCTTCTTTGAACTGCATGTCTCTTTTTCTCATCAAAACTCCTACGCCCCCAATCTTCTTATTTTGGACTTCCCATAGGCAGGCTTGGGTTTTAGTTCAGGTTTTTACATCTTTGTCTCCTGTCCTCGGTGCGATCAGAAATTCCTCTAAACAAAGTGGCTCCCTCACAACACTTTTCAGAGTGTTGGCCCTTACTGAGTTTTTGCTGTCTAACGGCATGATGGTGTGCTAATTAGAATAGACTTATTTGGATATTAATGTGTTGTGCCCTTCAGTCATTCTAGATAATAGTACTGAAAATAATGAAAACAGCGGAAGTGGTTCAAAAAGAAGAAAGAGGGTGAACTGCATTGGGAGTTAATTATTTTTTTTAATTTCTGTTTGAAGAAAAGGTTGAAGGATGAGTTAAGTGGTAATAGTAACCAGCTGTTCTCCATCTCCACTGAGGACAGGGCTAGAGAAAATGGGCCAAAATCACTATCAGAAAAAAAAAAAAAATGAGGTTAGATATAAAAAAGAAGACAGTTGTTAAGCACTGGAATGAGGTTTCTGAACAGGTTGTAGAATTGACCTCCCTGAAGTACTTTAAAATTAAAAATGATAAATATCCATCTAAAACGATATGAAAAAAAATGCCAATCGGTTTATTACTTGATTATCTATTAAGTGCTACCCTGGGGAAACCCAGAAAAAAATATACAGCATGAACCTTTTGCTTAGACTCACTGTCTAATTAAGATGACCCATAAATACGAAATTATTAGCAATTAAAATGGGATTTAAAATTAAGAGCCATTTTGTGAGATTATAACCATAATTGTGGTTGGAATTCAGGTGTATACCCTCTCTACTTCTTCGCCTCTAAGAAACCTACCCTGGGCTTTTTTTAAATACATGGATTTTTATATCTATTTCCAAGCTGCTTTTCTAGGTTGAGTGGAGCGATCCCCAATCTTTTCTGAAATAATTTATTCAATACTTTTAAGCAAGTACCTGGTAAGTATACAACAAGCATGTTGTAAGCATGCAGCCAATCTTTTCTTTTTGTTCCCCTGACATCTTTCGTTCATTCAAAAAATACTGACAGACTGTCTTATAAGTGACAGTCTCAGTGCTCAGTTTGGAGAGAACACAGTCAACAAGTCAGATGTCTTCTCCTGGTACTTGTGATCTTTCCTTAAAGGGTGGTAGGGTACAGAAGTTCTAATAGTAAAGTAACATACAATGTGTTAAGCTCCTTTTAAATAAGCAGAGCTTCCATGGATCCCATAAAAGTATGGTCAGACCATTTGCAGTGTACTTGGTAAAAATGCTGAAAGTGAGATGCCCAAACCTACTTGTACAATTACCTTCTTGAATGGCAGTTTGTCTTTGCCTGGGAGATACACTCCTTCTGTACACTTGCAGTATGTGCATAAGTTGTCATTGCGATCGTCAACTGCTTGGCCATTGGCTGATAATGCTTATAGCGCAGATGGGTCTATAGACTAAAGCCGGTAAGGGCTGGCAATCTGAAAAGTCAGTTTAACAAAGTGAAATGGCACGGAATTGAGGGAGGTGGCTCAAGACTACTACATGTAACTTGCCAAAACAGAAGACCTCATTCGAGGCAAAATGGAAAATTTGGCCTTTAAACATATTCATACTCGGTGTGTCCATTGGTCTGTTTTAGAATAGTGAGCTCATCCCAGATTGATCACCAAAAACCCCTGGAAACTGTTCAGTTTTAAGCAAGTCTGTCTGCATTTTCCATTTTATCCACTGCCCCTCCCTACCTTTTGTTTATATGCCCCTCCAGTCATAAAAATTCACTGAAAAATAAAACAAAAATAAAAACTAATTTTGTTTGTAATACCACAAACCAAAAGAAGTATACTACAAATTAAAAAAACAACAACAACAACAACATATGAAAGAATGAAAGCTCTGAGAGAAAAGTTGAGTGAACTCTTCTATTATCTTAATTTTTTGTGCTTGCCTTAGCCTGAGCGGCCATCTCTTCTCTTAAGGCTTTCTTGGTATCTGAAAAAGCCCTCTAACTCCGGGAATCAAAGCAGAAAGGTCTCAGCAAAGAATGACTAAAAGCAGCACCCCACTTGCCAACAAAAAAATCCTTAAAAATATTATATAAATTCAAAACTCAAGAAAGAGCGAGCTGAAGGGCACATCGACCAAAAATAATGGTTGTAACTATGATTGCAGACAAAATCACCGGTGAACAGTAAAAACCCTAATTTTAGGGCTTTCGGTAGTAGTTCCTCCCATCGATAGGCTTCTTCTCCCCCAGGGACTATAATTTTCCACTTTAAATTTGAACTCTAGTCAATGTATAGTAGAAAATCAATAGCATAGATTTGTTCTGCTTTCCTTTTGCCTCTTGGAATTTTCAAAGTATATGAAGGAACAGCTTTTATGATGAAGATGGACTGTAAAATGAAAGGAGTGGCTTTGACCAATTCCCTAGAACTTTGACCCAAACACTGTGTACCAGACTCCCCGGCCCATCTCCTCCATTTCTCTCATGCCTCTGTCATTTCCCCTGTGTAGGGCATTTAATGTCTACATTGATATGATTACTGAAACACTTTTGTAAAGACCCTTTGACAGGTTAATTGGAACTTGCTATCAGAACATTCTTCCTATTTATCCTACCTTCTTCCCTTCATCTGGTTTTACTGTTTTCAATTATAGCTTCCTCCTCTATACTGTGATGCGAGGAGAGGGAAGTAGAGGGAGAAATTCACACACACACACACACACACACACACACACACACACACACCACAAGAGTAATCCAAAAACCGAGGCATTTAACACTCATTTAAATAATAGTGCTTTCATTGTTAAAAATAAGCAAAGATGCCAAGGAATGTACCTACAAATGCAGATGCGGGGACAGATGTGGGACGTGATAGGCCTTTCTTGTCCTTTTCTTTTTTTAAAAAAGGTTACATTATTTTGTTTAAATATTGATTTACTTAAATATTTATTTATTTTTAAATTAAATTATTTATTTAAATAATTTTGAGAGAGAGAGAGAGAGACAAAGAGCGCATATGAGCTGAGGGTGGGGCAGAGAGTAAGGGAGAGAGAATCCCAAGCAGGTCCTGCGTTCTCAGCATGGAGCCAGACGTGGGGCTTCATCCGACAAACCCAAACCGTGAGATCATGACCTGAGCCAAAATCAAGAGTCACATACTTAACCAACTGAGCCACCCAGATGCCCCCATTCTCAGTCCTTCTAACTCCAGCTCACCCAGCATCTTCTTAGCCCCATATGCTCAGGCCACATAGAAAAGTCATTGGCCAAGGCTGATTCCTCAAGACTTGCGTTAGAGTTGGCCTGGATCATCTTGATATTTTCCACTGAGTTTACACTACCTTGAGTATAAGATCCATGTCTTATAAATTCTTGGTTTCTTCTTAGTGTCTCTGTCTTACCTTCCCCTCATATCTCCTCATAAACATAACCCAATTTTCAGGTTTCTCCTGGTCCTCCTGGTCTCTTGAACCAAACACAGAGCTGGGCTGACTTTCAGGCATCTCTCTCCTGACGCTGGTCAGCTTTGTATAAACACCTTCCACATCTTAGCATCTGGTAGTCCAAGCACAGTCCCATGCAGACCTCAGCTTGAACCATGTTGTCTTAGACTAGAGCACTGGTATAGTGGAACTTGCCTATTTCTGATGGGTCATGCCTGGAATACTCATTCCTGGCTGCATCTCCAGCCCCGTGTCTTTCTTACAGGATAGTTTTCCTTGAACCCTGTGGATCATACCTTTCAAGAATTCATTTGCCATTTATTTTCCTCACCACCATGGGCTGTGCTGCTAATGGAATATGCTCAAGTGCACCACTTCTAGACTAGCTGGCTGACCTCTCTAGGTCATCCTCTCTGTCTTTATGTAATTCCTGCAGCCATTATCCATCATGGCTAGTGGGACTCTAATTCCTTTCCACAGTGATCCTGAGGTGTTAGGCGTTTCTGACAGCATATTTGCTATTGCTCACTGCCTTGCCCACAGTATGCATTCCACAATGGATCACTGAAATAATTCTTGATTCCAGGAAATCCCTTCTAGAAATAGTAACTAACAGTCAGTTTCTAGTAGGCATCTCCATAGGCTGATGTGGTTCTTAAATAAGAATTGATGTTTTTATTCTTCTAGTTGTTTTTTTTAATCCAAAGTATTCATTTTGTAAAACTCAAGTATTGTAAAAGAGAGAAACAAGTTTATTGAATACTGGAATCTCTAGCAGAAGGAACTCTCTTAATTTTGGAAATACAGGTTACAACCTAGTGATAAGCTCTGCTGTTTAGTTCTGCATTTTTAGTGTTAAACTTTAAATCTAACTGTCTATCATGTTTTATTCCATAAGAGATGTATCAGCATAAAGAGAAATAGTGGTAGGTTATAGGATGTAATAGAAATTCTAATAGACTGTTTAACAATAATATGGCAGGCAGATTCCATTTTAATCAGTATTGTCATTAACAACTGTCAATAGAGAGGGTAAGATGTTCTTGTCTTTGTGAATTATGATTTATGGCTGGCATAGCAGTCACACGGAAGTATATTTATTTTACAATGCAGAGACATTGATTAAATGCACATGGCATCTCAAATACAGTTGACATTTTAAGTCAAAATTATTACAGACACACAGCCATTCATTTAAGCTGTTGCTTTAAAAATGTGTCTCAACTGATTGTTAATGGAAGAAAGTCTAGCTGGGCCAATATTTCAATAAGTTGATCCTTTATTTTACTGGTGTAATTGCGTGGGGGAAATTTAGCTCCTTTGAGCAGTCCTGTCATTTTGCTATATCTGGTGGGTGGACCACCAGATGAAAATAGTCCTTTATGTATATATACCCTGGGGTTCTAGATTGTTCAGAAGGCATTCTCTTATTGGGATAAAATCCAGTTTGGGTTCTCTTTCCATTATTCTCCGTACCTTCTCTGAAAATCTTGCATTCTACAAACCCACCAACCTGCTTAGGAAGTAGGTCTTAAATAATTGATGGCAGCTGTGGCTGAAACATTAATATCATTTAGGGATGATGGTTTTTGTAATGTATATTGCTGCATGTTGCCAATAGACCAGTGGCTTTAAACAACGTAAGTGTTTGGGTTATTGATTGTTGATTTACAAGACAGAGGCCAATAGTAATTACGTCTGAGAGCATACTTCTATACCTTGTCTATAAATTCTTTGATCTGGTTTCTCATTTATGTCTTTTTAACCTCAGAACTTGGAATTTTTTTTAAATTTGTTACAAGATAATTTTAGACTCACATCAAAATGACCAAAACAGTACAAAGAATTTTTGTATACCTTTCACCCAGACTCCTCAGATGTTCACATTTTGCCACATTAGCGCTAGCATTTTCTCTCTCTCTTTTTCTTTCTCTTCATATGGATGTAAATACAGATGCAGGTGTCCATTCCTTTTTATTTCTGATTAACGTGTGAGTATCTGCAAACCTGATATCCCTTTATCCTTAAACTTGCTCTAAAGCTATTAGCATGGCCTCATTGTATAGTTTTTATCCTGTAATCGAGAAGAGTAAACAGGTGGCCTCAGTTCAACCTCAACTCCGTAAATTTAGAAATTAGAAAATGAGGGAGGTGGTGATTTCAAGTATGATTACAAGTCAAGAAAGCCAGTATGCATTATTCTTTTATTTTTGTGGACTGTGTGATCATCATCTAATTTAAAAACCTGAATTAAGTCAGTGTTGGCTTGTGGTAAATGAGTACACATTTCCAAGAGTGAGATGTGTTTCTCTGGTAGTTAATGAAACTACAAAAGTAAGACCTCTGCAAAGAGGTGCAAATGTCTCATCCCGGGAGGAGTCCTCATTAACCATTGAATTTAGCACAATGTGCTTGAACAAGATGGTAAATAGGAAAATATCCTGCTGATTATTATTAAAATTGTGCTACAGAAGGATTGTTAGAAATCAGATACTCTTTTTTCTCAGACTTCTTATCCTTTCCATTTTGCTGCAAGTGATCTATTGATAAGACTGGAGGGGGAGCTGGGGAAGCAATACCAGTCTCTGATCACTTAGTGCTTTTCTTAAAGTATCTGTGCATTTGAACACATGTTGAAGACAAAAAATGCACAAAGATAAATGTAACATGATAGCTATAGTGGAGTTAAATTTATCCATGAAATTTATAATCAGCCTAACCAGGAAGGAGGATTTGGAGAAATAGGGTGTATCCTGCCAGTCTTTTTAGTAACATTTGGGATGCTTTACGTTGGAGAGGCCACGCCAATGGTTCTGACATTAGTCAAGCTCCTGTGTCTTTGGAGAGAAGAGAAGGAGCTATAATAAAGGTTATATAAGTAACATAAGTGCAGTAATGTAAGTAATATCACTTATAAGTAATATGAGGGGAGGTACAGTGCATATGATATGTTATAGTAGAATAGAATATGCAATATAGATGTAGCTAGCAGAGGGGGTAAGACAACACATCTGTTGAGAATCAGTACTTAAATAAAAAAAAACCCAATTCCCTGAACATTCAGTTCAGCTTTTACAGAAAATAAAGCAGTACCATCTGAGTGCGTTCCTCATCATAGGCCTGACCCTAAGTTACACGAATGCAGCGGTAACAGTCCTCCTGTGCACATGACCACATGTTGCTGAATTGATTCTGGATAAGGCGAAAACAGTAAGAAATACTGTAAACACGCTGCAGAATCCTTTTCTTCTTTCTGCACGTCAGGATTTAATTAGTCAGAGCCGCTGAAATCGACTCTGTTCTTCTTGTCAGCTGAGTATGTCTTTGAATGTCTGTGCACCAAGTATCTCCCATGCACAAGATAATACAACTTTATGAAGCACTTTGAAACTTTAAGCCAAAAGGTAGCTTGTAGTGTGTGTTGGTAAATCATTATTAACATCTCTTTTTAACTTTTTAAAAATTAAATCGGTAGGTAGCGTTATGAATATTTTGTGAACATTAGTATGTCAGCATTTTTTTTTTACTCTGTAAATTAACTATATTCTGTCAAGGCTAATGGTAAAAAAAAATTCTAGAAAGTAAATCTTAATTTTTCCATTCGCATTGAGAATCCACATACAATGACATGGTATTTGTAAAGTATATGTATACATATAAAGTATATACAATTAAACATCTAAGGCACAGACCTGGGCTGTCTAAAAATTGTGTGCAAAATTTGGACTGTGAGTGAGAATGCATATTTTTATGGAGAATGAGTTTTTCATTTCCTTCTAATTCTCAAAGGGTTCTCGAAAGAAGTTAAGAACCATTTCATAATGAAATCCAGCCTCTGCAAGGCCAGCCATGTTCTCCGCCTGACAAGTGGCTGATTTCTTATTTCTACTCTCAGAGCCTTTTCACTAATATATTCAACGTTCAGCCTCGATAGATACAATAGCTGTCATTGGAGTACAAATGTAACTCTGTGGAAGGAATAATGGAGTATAGAGTGTCCATCTCAACACGTTTTGTGTCTCAAGGACCCCCTCAAGACAGACCCCCTCACACCCCCTGGTTTGGAGATAACCATCTAACTGCGGTATCATGGGAAGCAACACTGTCCACCATGGAAGGGTGTTCATTAGAGATTATCTTCTTGGGGCGCCTGGGTGGCTCAGTCAGTGAAGCGTCTGACTTTAGCTCAGGTCATGATCTCGCAGTTTGTGAGTTCGAGCCCCGCATCGGGCCCTGTGCTGACAGCTCAGAGCCTGCTGCCTGCTTCAGATTCTGTGTCTCCCTCGCTCTCTGCCCCCCCCCCCCACTCGCTCTCTCTCTCTCTCTCTCTCTCTCTGTCTCAAAAATGAGTAAATGTTTAAAAAAATGTAAAAAAAAAAAAAGATTATCTTCTTTCTAATACTCTCTAGCTAGGCTCCCTCAAGTGTAAACCAAACATAGCTCTCCTGAATCTAACTAATTCAAAGAAATCTAAATAATTCAAAGAAATATGAATCTTTTTAGTGGAGGCTCTTTCTGGTTATATTACCCTGTGCTTTTCAGGGGATCCTCAAAGCTGAGGTTTCCTCTCTGCCGTCACAGCTCAGACTAAGAAAATATCAAGGTTGCTTAGGTAGCTCCTTGAATTTCATATCACTGGGACTGTATCACCCACCTTCTCCTTTTGTTGGGGTCTTTACAATGTCTAATAGAATTAGGGTGTAATGTCATACTTGGTCATGAGGTATTGCTTCTTTGCACAATGTACTCCAAACTGGAAAAGGATTATGTTTGGAACTTGTGCATCTGTAAAACAAATTCTTCTACTAATTTATCAATTCTGTACATTGAAAATCTTTAACATGAATGGGCTTAAGATAAGAAATGGCTATAATAAAATAAATAGGATGTATAGATAAAGTTTACCCTTTTAATTTCAATGGTATACTCAAATACTTTATGCTTAGACTTGTAGAGCAATGCTCATTTTTATTAAGTTTTTTTTTAATTATACTTCCTCAAAAAACAAGGGTATCCTATGTGACAAAAATTAGTGTCCAAGAAAGTAACGGGCATTTCCTTTCCTGAAAGGGTAGGCAATTAGAGGTGTAAGTAGAGTTTCTGTAATGTTTGAAAAATGAATTGTTTCATTTCCACGTAGATCACTGTCTCCCTAACATTCCTCATGCCGTTATATTCTGTGATGCTGCTCACTCAAGGTATTGCTTATAGCTTTCTGGCTGCCACTTCTAGCTACTCATCTTAGTCTCCTATTGAAAGTTGACATTCCCTGGACCTCTCTACACAGCCCTCTCCTGGCACACTTCTCTCTCTCTCTCTTTCTTTCTCTTACCTTATACCTTCTTTCCTCCTGCTCCTCACCCTCACCCCAGCAACCTCAACCGTAGACCATACTTTTCACCCAAACGCTGGATCCATATACACCAACTTACTAAAGAGTTTTCCCAGATGCCTCGATAGATACCCCGAACACAGTGTGTGCATTGTGAGACAGACTTTGCTTGTCTACCCTTACTAAAGCCATCTGGGAAGAGAAGAGGGTGACATATCCTTTCCCCTCACCCCTAAATCCAATCTGTTACAAAATCCGTGAATTCTACTTTTTAAGTATCTAAGTTCTTTCTCTCCATCTTCATTGTACTTCCTTAGTTCCGATTCTCTCTCATTTCTCCCCAGATGAAAGCAGTGGCCTTCTGAGCAGTCTTGACTTTCTCCTCCAACCCACCCACTACAGTGCTGCCCATATGATATTCGCAAATATAAATCTGATCTGCCCACGTTTTGCTTTACAGTGCCTTGAAGTACTTAAATTTCCGAGTTGTCATTTGATGCCCCACCTTTACTCTTCCCTGCAGCCAGAGATAAAAGTACATGCAATTATCTGAATGTACCATAAGAACATTAAGCCAGGCAATGCTTTGGGCCCTTCCTGTTCCCCGTAAGTAAAATGCCATCCCGCCAACTTTCAACCCACATTCCCCTCTGGCCAACTCTTAGTCATGTTTAAATGCTGAGTTCAAGGATCACCTCCTTGGAAACCTTGCTGACAATCACTCTCCCCTCACTCAAGGCTGGCAAGATACGTTACTGAAATCATCCCACTGTTTTGAATAGTTAGACATCCTGTATTGAAACGAGACATTTTTCTGGTCCTACTTGGTAGATATCTGGGTACAGAGAGGGTTGTTGAATTTCATAGTCCATTATTTTAATTTACCTGTAATTATGAGGGCAAATAAACACAAATACATAATATCATCTCAGACTTCGTTGTTTATCTTAATGTAAAAATCTTGTGGTGTTTTACGAAGCTTTAAATCTGAGGGAATAGGATCTGTGAAAACTGCCTAATTTGTTGATTTGCATGTGAAGTGTGTTGTTCCCGGTGGGTGGTAGAAACTGATTTGGCATGTAGCTTACTAGCTCAGAGCGGATCACCGGTGTTAGTTCCCGCTGCTGTAACAAAATGGATTTGGCCTTTATTGTAGCTCTTATTTGAAAATTACTGTTAAGAACTGTATGCCGGAGATGTGAGAGTGCTTTCCAGAGATGGATGCGTTTATGTTGATGAAGCAGAGCAGGAAACAGTGACACCATGTCTTAATGACATTTTATATTCTGCCAGTGTACTTAGCCACAACTTCTTCAACGGCATCATCTAAAATAAACAAAAATCATATTCCATTAGAGACCCAATTCGACAATTGAATTTTTTGGTGAACTTTTGGCATCCATTGAAATAATTGGCTCCAACCCCAGAGAGGGGGTTAATCTTTTTAGGGCATCATTGCCTGGGAAGTGGAAGAAAGAGATGACCAAGTAAGGGAATAGAAGTAAAAGCATTAACTCTAAGAGCTGAAATTAGGGAACTATTCAACACTTATCATTTCTATGACCGCATTTTATTCAATCATAAAGAAACAAAGCATATTATTTTACTGAGGAAAATTGAAAAAAAAAATACAAGCAATCCCAGTAGGCTGAGGCTTGGCTTAATTAAATGAGGTAACATTTTATTTCTGTATTTTAATAATATCCTAGGGTCAGGCCAAATCCATAAAGAAGTGTTGACTCCCCAATGTGGAATATTTACTGTAGCATCCACCTGGTTTGGAAACGGTTCTTCATTAGGGAAAATAACTGGTACATTCTTGTATAGTAGTAAATACTTAGATAACTATCATGTAGCAAGGCAGAATAAAAATCAATATTAATGAGAGCAGACAAATGCTTCCAATAATAGCTGAAAACTCTCAAGCACTCTGTGTTCTTGTTAGTGTCTTTCCTTCTTTTCTTTCTTTCTTTCTTTCTCTTTCTCTCTTTCTTTCTTTCACATTTTCTGCTTCTCACATCAAATATTCCTCTAATATAAGATCGTGAACTTTTGATAGTCTCAGTCTGATGATCAGAACACCCAGCTCTGTCTCTTTTTGTCTTCTTAGAAAGAGTATGTAACGTCTCTTTAAAGATCTTCGACATCTACACGGCTGCTGTTTTCTCATCTGCATATCCTAAGATAAAGCTGATGGAATGGTTTAGTACTGTTTTATTCTTGCCCACCGCTTTCCAAACCCTTGAATATTCAGTCCATAATTTGTTCCTATACACTCCATTGTTCCCTTTTTATGAAGACATGGCTATTATTGCTTCTTCCCATTTTTAGGGCAAGTGGGGGCACCCCTATTTCCACTACTAAAGTTGGACCAGTCCCAGTTATATGACAGAGCCCATGACAACAGCTAACCCCGATAGTGCTTGTTGCTAAATAAATGCCGATACTGTTCTGAGTAACCCTCACATGAACCTATGAAGTGAGCACTGTTATTATACCCATTTTACAGATTTAGAACTGAGACATAGAAAGGATAGGTTACTTCTGGACACATAGATCCTAAATGGGCAGGACTGCTGGGATTTGACCCCAGCAGTCTGGCCTCATACTTCTTCTTTCTTCTACTGCTTAACACCTTGCTACCTGGACAATGTTGGGCACCTTAAAGCTATTTAGTTACTCAGGCTCCTTGTCCCAAAGTTTAAAAAAGGGGACAAAAATAAGCTCAGTCTCATAGGATTGGGGTTAGAATTAAAACATTCTACCTTTTAGAACACTTGAACTCAGTAACTGATATATAGTTAGCATTCATGTTAACTATTCTTATTATATAGATGAGAGAATTAATTAATAAAGAGGCATAAAACCCAGAATCACCAAGTTGATCATTCCCGGTGTCATGATTTATTTGGAGAAGCTCATTTAGAAGAACCAGACTCAGTAGTCTATGGCTAGAGCTTGGGCTCTTTCTGGAAAGTGTTATGTATAGCAATCAAACACCCTTGTGCCTTCTTCATCAGGCTAAAGAAAAAGATTAAATTTTTATTATATCAATTATACCATAAATTAGAAATTTTAAAAAATACATAGGATAACCCATGGAATGTTATAACTTTCAAAACCCCCAATATTTCCAAAGTATATACTCTAAGAAGAGTGAAAAAGAAACCTATTTTATCATATTTCAATGCTCATGCCCTGCTTTTCTCTTTATTGCATTATGAGATTGACATTGTATCATTATCTCTCATTGTCACCTTAGCCTTGTGAGCTTTAGATGCTGCTAATGTTATGGTAATAACTGCTACAATTTGCAATTTTCAGTTGTATTAGACCTTGATTCATTTTTTTTAACTACCTTGTATAACCATCAGTGATTTTTCTTGCAGATAATAAGCAACTTAATGGTTTTTATAAATGAATACTGGTGTGAAATTATCAGAGCAAGAAAATCAATATTAGAAAATTTCCTATATGAGTGACAACAACAACAATAGAGTAATATTGCAGTAATTGTAAATATTCAGAAAGCAAATGAATTCTTTATTTTGAAACTAGTGTTAGAGTTTATAGTTTAACACCGGCCAGTTTGCTATACTTTTAAAATTTCACTGTACTTTTAAAAAATAGTAGCCTCCCCTTTTTAAAATTAAAAAATAACACATCTGGGATCACCACAGATTCTCAGAGTGCTCCCATATACTTCTCACAAACCATCCCTTTCCCTGTAATTGGAAGTTATATAAAGTCAGGTTCTTGAAGGGAATCCATCACATGTCTCCTGAAAGGTCAGTATATTATATTTTCATTTGTTTTTGTTGGTTAAATGGGGCCCTAGAGATTCATCAGCCACTAGGAAGGTAAAGCAACACAATAGACCCTGAAATGGTGCGTCTTTCCTCCGAGCTTTTCCTCAACGCATTTGCGATCTTACAGCCCCACCTCCCCTGGCATATTTCATCTGCCCTAAATAACCCTACTGGCAAAGCTCCTCTGCTTCTTATTCCCCAGCCCCTTTTCTGGCACAACGTTCATTCATTTAATACGTATTCGTTGAACACCAACTGTGCATAGGTCCTGGGTGCAGTGATGAATGAGACGTAGTCCTACCCTCACAGAACTGAGAATATAGTAACTTGTCAGTGTCTTGTATCATTACTTATTTTTCACAGGTCTGTGTCACATATAGAGCAAGGACTACAATTTAAAACCAGTTTGCTTTCTGTATACTTTTCACCTAGCCACTGCTCAAGTTAGGTTGAGTTGATCGAGTGAGGTCATAACCATATGAGGGACAAGAAGTGTACTGCCCCACTCCTACACCAGCCATTGGCACCTCTGGGGCCTGGGTAAGACCATTAGCATATGCCACCGGGTGAGTTTCTTAGCTCAGACAGTGGATGACTTTGAAGTAAGAGAAAATACATTATTTCATCATGTACCACAAAGAGTTGGGAATTAATTTCTAAAATATAGTTAAATTCCGTAGTCTTCTTTCCCAAAACAGACATAGCTTTATCCAGGGCTATTGGTAGACAAATCTAGACCAAAGCAGTGACTTCTCCCAAATGGCATATCTTCTTTGTCTCTCCTCCTCTAGGAAGAAGAAAAGGGAGAGAGAGAGAGAGAGAGAGAGAGAGAGAGAGAGAGAGAGGTGGAAAAGGCTGAGCATGCTGTCTCTCCCCTATAGTACTGCTTCACTGTTAGCAAAGAATACAGTTTCCCTTCACCCCCATTCTGTATACATATACATAACACAGATGTGTGTGCATACACATATACATAAATGCAAGCAAATATATGGAGATACAGTGTGTGTGTGTATGTAGGTATATATATACTCACATACATACATGTACAAACACACAAGCATGTATGTTTTATAAACACACAAACCATAGCTGACAGATCAGATCTCAGTGTTCCTGGACTCTTAAACTTATGAGCAGACAGTAGTCTTCCTGGAAACCCAGGCTATAAATTCCCCACGAAGCAGCCTCATCTGGACTAGAGAGTGCTATGTTCCCACAGGCCCTCTCCACCCATCTTCTCTGCACTCCGAAAATCCTATGTTGATATTCTTATAATATTAAAGATGTTTTCTGCAGATGCTCTCTCACCCTCCAACTTTCGCTTATCTTTTTAGCTAACATCCTTTTCTCATATCATCTTAGCTACTTTCTAGAGCTGAACTTAGGCTAGTTTGCAATTATAACAGTCTATAATCATGAACTATTTCTATATAATTCCAAAAGTGGTATCAGAGTCTTAATAAGAGGTATCAGAGATGGGTGGCTCCACCTAGTTAAGGATTGCCCCCAAACCCTTTGCTTGGGAGAAAGAAAAGAGAAGGGAGAGACAGACAGAGAGAGAGATAGAGAGGGAGGGAGGGAGGGAGGGAGGAAGAAGGAAGGAAGGAAGGAAGGAAGGAAGGAAGGAAGGAAGGAAGGGAGGGAGGGAGGAGGAGAGGAGAGGAGTGAGGGAGTAGAGAGGAGCTCTGGAGAGGATGGAAAGAGAAACAAAAGGCAAAATGAGGACAAATGGAGAAAAAATGGAAGGAGAAAAAAATGTTTATGGTTCTCCACTCTTTATTGTTTTCTCCCCTTGACTCCTTCTGGCCACTTATTCCATGGAAAGGCTTTAAGCAGAACTCATGGAGGCTTTGGGAGGTTAAGATGCATTCAAGACCACTTGCCATTTCCTCCTGTTCCCTTGGACTAACAGCAGCCAGGACATTGTGGAGAATCCAGTGAAATTCTCCCTTACCCATTTGTACTAAATAGCAGCCACCTCTCCCTGAAAACTCACAGTGTGCAAGATACCTGGCTAGGTAATTGATAGGTTTATTTTTCTCTACTCCTCCGCATAACCCCGTACAAAGAGGATATTACTATGCACATAGTAAATATGAGGAAATGTACCTTGGCGGAGGAAAGTGATTTACCCATTAGTTGCTATGTAGCATAGCAGGTTGTCTATTTTATTCTTTTTCTTTTAGCCATACAACATTACTACAGTATTATTGACTATATTCCCTGGGCTGTACTTTTCATCTCCGTGACTTATCTGTTTTATAACTGGAATCCCCTTCATCTATTTCAGCCATCCCTCTACCCACCTCCCCCTCTGACAACCACCAGTTTGTCCTCTGTATTTAAGAGTTGGTTTGTTTTCTCTGTCTGTTCATTTGTTTTGTTTTTTTAGATTCCCCATATAAGTGAAATCATATGCTATTTATCTTTCTCTGTCTGACTTATTTCACTTAGCGTAATCCCCTCTAGGTCCATCCAAGTTGTCACAGTTGGCAGGATTTCATTCTTTTTCATGGCTAAATAATATTCCATTGAATATACACACCAGACCCTCTTTATCCATTCATCAGTCGATAGATGCACAGGCTGCTTCTATAATTTGGCTATTGTAAATAATGCTGCAGTAAACGTAGGGGTGCATATATCTTTTAAAATCAGTGTTTTTGTTTACTTTGGGTAAATATCCAGTAGTGAACTTACTGAATCGCATAGTATTTGTATAATTTTTTGAGGAACCTCCATACTGTTTTCTAAAGTTGCACCAATTTGCATTCCCACCAACAACGCATTGAGGGTTCCTTTTTCTCCACATCCTCACCAATACTATTTCTTGTCTTTTAGATTTTAGTCATTCTGACTGGTGTGAGGTGATATCTCATTGTGACTTTGATTTGCATTTCCCTGATGATTAGTGATATTGAGCATCTTTTCATGTGTCTGTTGGCCGTCTGTGAGTCTTTGGAAAAATTCCTATTCAGGTTCTCAGCCCATTTTTTAATGAGATTGTTTTTGGGGGGAGGGGGTGAGTTGTATAAGTTCTTTATATATTTTGGATATTAACCCCTCTATTTTATTCTTTTATTAAAAAGCTTCTATTTATGGACTAGGAAGAGGGTCAATAGAAATGAGTAATAATTAACTCCTAAATATGGTTTAAATTTGCAAAACAAAACAAAAACTTTAATTTAGTAGAGCACTTTTACAAAAGTGCACACTGCCCCAGATAAAAAGAAAAAACAAGAGGGACTGAGTTCATTGGGTAGGTGAGAGGAAAGTGGAAAAAATTATAGGGGAAATAATCTATACTTACACTGTCCAATATGGTAGCCACTAATCACATGCAGCTTTTGAGCTCTTGAAATGTGACATCTAAATTGAGGTGTCTGGAAGGGTAAGATACACATGTAATTTCAAAAACTTATTATGAAAAAAAGAATATAAAAAATCTCAACCATTTTTATATTGATTCTATGTTGAAAGTATGTTTTAGATATGTTATTAGCTTAAATAAAATATATAGTTAAATTAATTTCACCTGTTTCTTTTACTTTTTTTAATGTGGCTAATAGGAAATTTAAAACTACATGTGTAACTCACATTACAGTTCTATTGGCCAGCACTGTTGCAGAGCATAGGTTTTCGAACTGGGTTCCTAATGACTCTGGACTTTTTCCTGTGGCAGCCAAGGACAAAGAAGGAGAGCCACAGTCAATTACATCAAAAAATTCTTTATTTGTGTATTTATCAACTCAGATTTCTGGCTATGAGCTTCTTTGAAGGAAAGAATCTGCAGCCAAAGTATTTGACAGCTGTAGTCTTGGAATATTTTCCATCTACTCTGAAGAGGTGGAATGAGAACACATGCAAATACCTTTCTGTATCCCCTGTCAATGCACATGCATTAAAGAGAAGGGGGCTACTAGAGCTTTCTATGATTCCCAATAAGATGCTAGTGGGCCTGTTTTCTTCTTAGTTATTTTAGGAGTTCATCAAAGGTTTATTTGTTAGTGAAATCGTACCCCTTTTCTGTAAGTTGCAGAAATTTATTTGCAATGGAATGTCTTTTAAGTATTCCTAATTGATAGCGTAGAGGGCCAAGTTGCAGATGGTCTTTATTAAGAATTCTTTTTCTTCTGGAAAATGTAGACCTCTTCCCCCTACCCTCTTAGCAACCATGAATGGAGGATGATTGAGTGGTCTCTTGTGGAAATATGTATTTACCTATGTAAAGATCAGTTTCAACTCAGCACATTCTTCTTTAACCAGTGAGCTAACCTGTAACCTCTAAGGGGTGTTGACGTCTCTTCAGCTCATAACTCCGTGTGTGTGTGTGTGTGTGTGTGTGTGTGTACACATTTTTTTTTAAATTGTGAATCCAGCTGCTAACTTAGAGAAGAGCTTTTTAAGCTAGTTTGCAAATTTAATTTCTTAAGAGTAGGTTATAGGGCTGACCATTTTAACCACCCCCTCCCCAAAGTAAAATTAATACATGGTCACATACTGGAAGGTATACTGTGAATTAAATTTCAGAGTGATAAAAGTGAACAGAAGAAAGAAAAGAACAAGTGGCATATTGTGAAAAAGTCATTGATTTCCTTGACACTAATTGCAACCAAAAATAGCAATGGAACCTCATGGGGTATTCGTATGTGTTTGTTGTCAGGGAGTAGATACAGGGACCCAAGATAAAGAACAAATGGTTTCCTGATTAGAATATCATCTGTGCTGCTGGAAGTCTTATAGTTTTTCTTCCTCCATGACCTTTCCACTGGGTCCTCCAAAAAATCCGTCGATTTCACTCTGACAAGTCTTACATGTTTTATGGAAAGGAGGATTTCAGATGTGAGAAAGTTTGCTTATCATTAGCTGAATTCATTTGCCTGAGAAATGTTAATCCATAGATCACACCATAGTGAAGGATAGAGCATAAGTGAGAACATACTAGATCAAGTAATTTTTTCCTCATGTGTCTTTTTTACCTCAGGCAGATGTGCATACTTGGTGATATAACATAATTGACACGTTCCTCCCTCAAATGTGGGTTTTATACATTTCTTCATGATCAAAAAGGAATGAATTCCATCTTGAAGTTACAGATGAAGCATTTATTTTGCCATTCTTTTAAAAGCAAGCATATCTGCAATTTCACATAAGGAACAAGCCCATAGTTTATGCACTGCCTTCTTTCCTTCCATCCGATGTCCTTCCTTCCCTCCCTCCTTCCTTTCTTTCCTTTCTCCCTTTCTTTCCAAAGTACCAGCAGTGCTAACTGCGATGAGAATTATAGATGTAAATAAGGCCCTCTCGTGGAATTTACATTCTTTTGAGTTTTGATCTAATCTGCACATAAGCGTTAGTAGCTATGCCACTAAATGAGCCAATTCCAAATAGTTATTTCTGCCCCAACTTTGGGACATGGTGGGAAATTACAGGAACAAACAGCAGATATCTACCATGTCCACTTGCTCCTGTTCCTTCAAAGATCACCGCCATGTTCTCTGAAAGTCTGTGCTCCCAGGGACTGATTATGCTAGGTTAAAATTGTCAAATATGTTAATAGTCTCTTTACCATGGGTGTGTGTTTAGCATATAACATGAGTCTAAGTCCCATGTGCCGTGTCAACCATGTATTCCTGTATGTTCTGCTGAGGTGCAGTGAGCTGTAGTGGGAAGAACATTGGTACCTAAAGGCAGAAGAGGTGCATTCTAAACATGGCTGTTCTACCAACACATGGAGCCGTCTTGTCAGAGTCACTTTACTTCTCAGGTTAGGAACGATCAGACTTATGACTAGCTGAAACTTGGGTATCATAACGCTTCTTCCATACCCGAAATATTTAAGATTCTCTGAAAGATGGTGAACAGAGATTTCACTATCAGAATATATATAGCAAGATGGTGACCCCCTAAACTCCATCCTGCCTTTAAGACTGAGCTCAGAGCCCTTGTCTTTGGTTAAGAATATTTCTTAGGAACCAGCATAAGTAATTAGTAGACAATTTCACATGAGTTGAAAATATATATGAAATCTGGAATGTGTCTATCATACCATTTGGCCATGAGTTCACTCTAAATCTGTGTTAGTCTGGGTTCTCCAGAGAAGCAGAATCACTAGGATATATCTGTATAGATAGATATAAGAGGAGGTTTATTCCAGGAATTGACTCATGAAATTTTGGAGGCTGAGAAGTACCCTAACCTGCCTGTCTGTAAACCCGAGAGCCAGTGGTATAATTTAATCTTGGTCCAAAGGCCTGAGCATCAGGCAAGCAAATGGTGTGCATCCCGGCTCCTAGTCCAAGGACGTGAGAACTAAGAGAATATGGGATGGCCCAGCTCAGGCAAAAAGAGCAAATTCTCCCTTCCTCTGCCTTTTTGTTCTGTGCAGACCCTCAGTGCATTGGATGATGCCCACCACACTGGGGAGGGCAGGTCTTTACTCAGTCCCTTGATTCAAATGCTAATGATCTCTTCTGGAAACACCTTCACAGATATACCCAGAAATGTTTTACCAGCTCTCTGGGCCTCCCTTAGCCTATGCTGACACATAAAATTAGCCATTACAATCTGCAAGTCAACGTGCAGCTATTTCTTGGGCCTTAATCTTTAAAAACTATAAAAAGACTATGCACAAAATGAACATCCCTGCTTCTGATTCTTACACTGGACCTAGACTTTCTGCTCGTTTCCCTAAAGGCAATGTTTATACTACAAAGCTTGAATTTCTTCTTCTTCCTGTCTCCCTTTCTTCATCTCTTCTCTATGCCTGCCTTTAACTTCTACTTAAACTAATATCTGGGTGTACAATCACCATTTTTATTTTTTTTTTAGTTCTTATGCAAGAGATAGGTCTAGTTACCATCTTTCACAGCCTGAAGAAATTCATTCATTCATTCACCAGACATTTGCTAAGTGCCTATTATTTCCTGGGCATAATATTTCCTGGGAAATATTAATTAATAATCCACAGCCCTTGATCTTAAGGGATGTATTTTCTGATGGAGAATGGAAACAGTAAACAGGTCATTGTTACAGTGCACAGTAACCACTATGAAGAGGAGAGCACATGGGGGAGGGCCCCAAATCCCTTGGCTGGGTGAAGAACCGTGACCCTCTATTTGCCAAGATGCAAATTCAAGTCTGGATGCAGAATTAGGGCTCAGTTCAGCTTGCTCGTA
The DNA here is from genome assembly GCF_027475565.1 of Acinonyx jubatus. Classification (NCBI taxonomy): domain Eukaryota; kingdom Metazoa; phylum Chordata; class Mammalia; order Carnivora; family Felidae; genus Acinonyx; species Acinonyx jubatus. The sequence continues at coordinate 187,900,605 of NC_069381.1, forward strand.
AGCTATTTTGTCAGTAACTTAAGGAAAAATTTTAGGGTTGGCTCTTTCTTCAGTGGAGCATTCTTCTTAAACTGCTGTAAAAAAAAAAATAATAATGCAACCTAACCTTTTATAAATTGAACCTAACCCATGTTATTTTAAAAAAAAGAAAAGAAAAATAGTATCATTAGCTTCTTTGTGACTGGTTCAGTCTTCCTGAGGCAGTAGTTTCCTAATTGGATAACTTGTGTGGACAATTCCAAGTCTAAAAGAAATCCAGATACATGAGTCACAGTGCAAACACTTTTGGCACTTTTCACTAGTGGCACCTTTCCACAACACAACCAGGTGAAGATACAGCTGTTTGGAAGTGTCCGTGTGATATGAGGTGCCTTTAATCTAATAAGCAATGATAATTTGCTGACTCAGAATGTGCTTCCCAATTTTGGCATAGTTGCATCTTTTGTGTGCTTCCATGCATTTTAAGTGCCTGAGTGAATGTTCATAGATGCACTGGGAACATATTTCTTAGCTATTGTCTCAATTCCAATGTGATATTTATATCTTGTAGGAAGCCTGTGCATTTGGAAAAATGGTTTGGCATCAGCTAATGTCTTCATAGACCGCAAATCTTTTATTAGATAGAGTCTTCTTAAAGCTGAAATTCCAAAGCTGATCTACTCTCTATCCTCTGACTTTTCGGTTGTTAGAGATAAAGAGGTTTACTCTGATGAGAGTACTAATACTACTTAAAAATTTTGTTTGTTTGTTTCCACGGTAAGTGTTTCATTTATTCTCTCCCAAGTTTTATGGGGTAACCACTTAAAAATTCCCTAGTATTACTTGTAAGTTAACTGTAGCTATTTTTTTGTGTTGGTGTCTGTGACATGCATTAATAACTTTCTAAATGAAAATAATGAGTGCCTATGTCAAGACTAGCTGGCTTATCACATTCTCATTCATTTACCTTGGGTATAATTACCAAATTAGTCTTCTGCTTTTTTTTTTCCAAATAACAAAAGGCTTTGTTGAAGGGGTTTGTGGCATATTAGACATGATGGATAAAGATTGTAGTGTTTCTCTTTACACATTAACAGCACCTACCCAGTGATACAAAGAAGACTGTTGTAGAGCTATCATGACCTTACATCAAAACTTTGTTGCCAATGTGTGGTTATAGATATTTTAGTTCATTTTGTTGTTGTTTCCACTTTGTCATCCGCTCCCATTCTTTTGTATTATTTTCATTTCCAGTTAAATTGTTAAACTCCAGATACATGGAAAATATTACCATGGGAAAACATAAGTTTATTTATATCGCATTCAGTTCTGTCAACACATGATGTAGCTTCTCAGTGGTTCTAGGAATTAACTAGCTGTGACATCCTAGATTAAGCAACCTACACTCGATAATCCATTTCACTATTTTGTGTCTTCGTATTATCATGTCACAAATCAGTTAATTGTAAGTATTCCTGGTTAATTCATGGGAATTCTGAAAGGATATTTCATAATATATTTTGCTATGGAATTTGTCTCTAATAAGGAAGTGGCTGTGAGCAGCCTGTTCAAGTGGGAGAACAGTCCTAAAGACCTAACTTTTAAGTAACTTTTCTTTGTTGAATTGTAGTGAGTTTTATGTCCCAGAGGACAATACATATTGCATAAGGAGGGACACCAAGACAAATTGAACAGGTGTTCCTTGGAAAACAAGTCTGGAAGGAATCCAGAGATTTGAGAGTGGAAGGATAAAATGTAACCAATGGTCCAGTGAAATATATCCTATCCCAAATAGTTATATACCTATTGGTAGCTTCTACCAATATATGAAATTCATAAAGTTAACTTGAAGTTTATTGAACACCATTTGTTTCAAGTTGATGCATTGAAATCAAACTTGAAACATTTCTCTTTTTTTTAATGTTTGTTTATTTATTTTGAGAGAGAGAAAGAGAGCACAAGCAGAGGAGGGGTGGGGGAGGGAGAGAATCCCAAGCAGTCTTCACGCTGTCAGTGCAGAGCCAGACGTGGGGCTTAATATCATGACCATGAGATCATGACCTGAGCCAAAATCAAGTGTTTGACGCTTAGCCAACTGAGCCACTCAGGTGCCCCCAAACTTGAAGCATTTCTTGACACAATAATAATTTATATTTATACAGGATATTCTTCACTTTGAATGTCAGCTCATCATCTAAGAGGTACCTTAAGGCAAGTGTTAATGCATTTTACCATCGAGGAAAGGAAGTTTTTTGTGGTAGTAAAGTTACCAACCAGAGAACTAGGGGGAATAGATTATTTGCAGAATTATTGAATCAAGATTCAAAAATATGAAACTATGAATTAATTCTAAAAAGCAGGATTTTAGTAGGATCAGAGAGGTTCACAATCTGTGTGACTCAACTCCAGGTTGCAGCGCTTTGACCTTAGGTAGTTTAGTTCTGTGTTACTGAAAGTGTGGTCTGTGGACCAGCAGCTTGAGCATCACCTGAGAGCTTGTCAGAAATAATCCCAGAACCCATGTTAGGCTCCTTGAGTTAGAATTCGAGTTGTAACCAGTACTCCAAGTGGTTTGCATGCAATTTAAAATTTGAGAGATACTGGTTTGGTAAAGTTTAGGATGAATTTTAGTGAGTGGTGTGGTATTAAGTGAGCATAGACCATGTTGCTGAGCACATGGTATCCAGAGGGAGAGGATAACCAGACTTCCTGCTGTGGTCAGTTTGTTCCGTTCTGGGCACTCACTATACTGTAAATGATACTTTAAGGATGTCTGTCAAGGGCACTAACCAGCATGATGGAGCAGCTCAAACCACTTTCATACAGGGAATAATTGAAGGAACTAGAAACATTTGACGTGGGCAAGAGGAAAGCAAGGGGAGCTATAATAGCGATGTTCAAGCATTCAAAGGCTGCCCCTTGGAAGTGAGTGAGGGGGTGGCAGAAATAAAGCAATTAATAGAGACAATAAATGGGAAGATATATTTTTGCTAAAGATAAACATGAACTTGGAAACAACTACATGTGTCCTGACATAGACTTTCCTTTTTCTGTAAGTAGAGAGTTATGTTGTTAGAGGTTTTCAAAGAGAAACTAGAAAACTGCCTGCTGAATGCTCTCCAAGAACCTTCTGTTTCACCCTTGTGACACTTCTCCCAGTGTTTCTGTAATTTTTTTTAATGTTTTATTTATTTTTGAGAGAGAGCAGGGGGAGGGGCAGAGAGAGAGGGAGAGAGGATCCCAAGCCAACTTCATGCTGTCAGCATCGAGCCCGATGTGGAGCTCGAACTCACAGACCATGAGATCATGACCTGAGCTGAAATTGAGTCAGATGTTAACCAACTGAGTCACCCAGGCACCCCTGTTTCTGTAATTTTAAAATAATCTTAAAAAAATATATTGTCTGTTCCATCTAGGCAAGGGATCGTCTGTTTTAGTCACTGTTCAATCCCTAGCCTGTAACACGGTGTTTTGACAGAAATTTTCATTGTGTTTTGTTGTTTCTTATGATTAAAGGAAAGAAGGAATACATGGGAGAGAGAATTGAGAAATATACTCATTAGGATATTCAGTTAATATTTACCCAGTGCCTTTGATAGGCCAGGCACTCATCTACAGGAGGGACATATAAGTGAACAAAACAGATTAATATTCCTGCTCTAAAAGTTCACTTCCCCATGAGATTAAGTAGCCCCAAGAATTTGTAAGTAGTTCATACAGAAAGAACACGAAGCAAAGAACAGGAATCAGATGTCTTTACTAGAGGAGCACATCTCTGAAGAAGTTAACACCTTCAAAATAGCTCAAAAAGCAACTGGACCAGCATGAAGCATTTAGAAGTTGAGATAAAATAGAGACCTCACTTCGTTATTTTAAAGTCACCTTGGATATGAAGTTAAAACTCTTCAGGTGCTGTAAGGCTGGTGAAAAGCTTGGACAAATTACAAGAACTTTGGAGATCGCAAGACTCTAAATAGGAACAATATGACGCAAGGCAACACGTACATCTGTATTACCAGAGAATTCCTGGGAATGTGCTCTGATTTCATTGTTGGTATTTTATTTTGTGATTCATTTTGATTACAGGAAGATAAGTAATCAAATTACAGCATGATAAGTAATATGTCAATATTCAGTTTTAGAACTATTTGTGACCGACAAAACTTACCTAAAATATGTTATTTTGCTTGAGTTACTATACCATCCAGGTGCCAACTTTTTTTTCCCCCCATCACCATGCATCTTTGATTTTCTAATGTAAGTCAGTAGGAAAACAGGATTCATTTAACAGAAAATTGCTTTTCACAATCTTCTCTGGAATCTCTTTTGTCTGTTACCCAGGCAATATCTATATTATTATTTTGTCCTCAGAAGCTTTTACCAATTTGGCAACACAGAATGACTAAATCTCTTTTCTTTATCTGGCTTTTCATTAGGAGGGAAACTCCCCAAATTCATTTCTATCTGGCTTTCCTTCAGTGCTAAATCTTGTGTGTCTCAAGTCTGTTTATAGTAAATACCCACATTATGACTCAGGTCCCTTTGGTTCTCTCTATTACCTCAGTTGCTAATGAAGACGAGGCCAAATGACCAAGTGGATAAACCCCCCCCCCCTTCTGCACACCCCCCACAGGAAAGCTTTCCTGTCAAATATTTTCTAATTGCCCTCGATGAATCAGCTTCATGCTCGCCTTATCTCTGGCACCTTCCCCAGCTTTCTGCTGATAGCCAATAACATGCGCTCCAAGCATGAAGGGGATAAAAATGGTGTTACTCTTAGAAAGCCAGTCTTAGAGTGGAGTTAGAGAGCTGTTTAGATTCTTTACTTTCATGGTTCTGACATGATTTATTTTAACCAATTTGCCTTCAGACATGGTTTGCTCTCGTTGCTTCAAACATTTAACTTTGGATCCTACGGGGACACTTGTATTCCTTCGATTGTTTCTTCTGCCTTACACATAGGTCCTGTGTCAGGACATCTTGTATTAATCAGCCTTCAGTGCTAACTTTAGGCAAGTAATATAAGCACTTTCCCTGGCCATCTGTAAAATTAAGAAGTAACTACAAAGCGTCTGACACATTCCTTATAAAAGCACAGTCCAGCCACCCTGGCCTGGCTCACAGCTGTGGAGAACAGCATGCTTGCGTCTTGGCCTCCTAACGTATGTTTTCTTATCTGTTCCTCTGCCCCCCTGCCTTCCTGAGGGCCCCCGTGTCTCCTCTTTCTCTCCTTAAATGGTCGCCTTCCTCCCAGCCCCCCACCCCAGGCCTGACCCTCCTCCTCCCACCTGCCCCAGCCCCATATAATACAGGATGTTTTAATATACTGTATACATGGAAAAAAAAGGAAATTGAAGTTGCCAGCCATGAACTTTCTTTTCTTCTCTTTTAAGTGAGGAAGAGTAGCGCCAGCAGCAAGGAGGCTATTTTTGTGGCAGCGGAAAAGTGGTAGGGGGTTAGGGAAAGAACGTTCAAGAAATTCGAGTCTCCAGCGGATATGCAGTGTTTGATCTTTTAATGGTGTTGCCACCGGGCCTACTATATTTTTGAACACGGGAGATGGTGAGAAATCAGAACGTTGGAGTTGGGAAATGTGTTAGTTGGTTTCTGTTTTGTGTTGTATCACGGGAGAGACCACAGAGACCAAAAGCTGTGGAACTGTCAAAAGAAACAGAAATAGGGGCATGTGGATAACGGACTAAATGAGACACACAGAAACATATTACATGAGGACCTACCAGTGATACTCTGAAGAGATGAGAGAGGTAAACAGGCTTGATGCTGGGGGGAGAATGGCAGGATCAGTGAAATAATTTCTGCGCTGCCTTCTCGCTCTGCACAGGCTGTGGGCAACTCACAGGCTGTCGACTCGGGACATCTCCTTGGCATGACTGTGGACAGACCACCTGTGCCAGATGGCCCTTGATTTTGTAGCTGACTTTCTCCACAGGTGTTTCTAAGAAATACTGAATATAGTCTTCAATACCTCGGCTGACAAATGCCCACTTCTGGGTCTCACTCAGCGGCCTGTCTTGGGGACTCCGTTCTGTTTCTCTGGTATTGCCATTATGGTCTTTGTCAGTAGCGTTTGGGTCTTTATTTGAGGATCTTTGGGCATTTTGCACTCAAGCTCCTTGAACTACATGTAAGATTATGTTGGTGTGTATGTTGGGGGGCAGAGGAGGAGTGTCAAAGAATAAAAATAAAGTATTCTAAATTCAGGAAATGTATCACAAAAATGTTCAATCAAAAGTCGAGTAATCAAGAATTTTATCTTTTGGGGTGCCTTGGTGGCTCAGTTGGTTAAGCATCCGACTTTGGCTTAGGTCATGCTCTCATAGTTCGTAGGTTCAAGCCCTGCATCAGGCTCTGTGCTGGCAGTGCAAAGCCTGCCTGGGCTTCTCGCTCTCTCCTCTCTCTGCCCCTCCCTTGCTCACACTTCCTCTAAATAAATAAATAAATAAATAAATAACTTAAAAAAAAGAATTTTATCTTTTAACTCTTCCTCCACCCTTATAGCACTTAACAATTGTTTGACTTTCATATTCCAAAGGAAGAATTTTTAATATATTCCAAAACCACAACTCTTAAAGGTATTAACTATGGATGAGAGCGTGCATTGGCACAGAACTGAAAACAAATGGTTTGGTTGAAGGTTTCTTTATGAAGTTAGACATCCCCTCCCCCAATTTCCTGCTGCCAAGTGTCACCCCTCCTTCCACCTCCTTAGAAACCTGGAGAATTTGAACTCCAGGTTCAGAGAAAACTGAGTCCAACGGAAGTGGGTGGGGTAGGACTAAACCAGGGAGTCAAATGAAAAGCTGGGATTTCTAGCTCTAGTGTATTCTGTCCAAAAAATTCTTCTCGGGTGAAATGCAACCATCACAGAGGAAAGAGCTACAGCTTCTGATAGTGGGAGACAACACAACACAAACCTGGTCCCCACATTATGCTACAATGAGGCTCACTAATCAAGGTCCACCCATTTCCGCAGAAAGTCTCCGTGGCCTTTTGGTGACACACGAGCACATTAAAAAGCAACCATGGATCACCAGATATTGAGGAAGGCCTCTCATAAGAAAGAGACTAAAATTTTAAAAAAAATCAAATAAATAAAAAGTGAACAGATACATGAATCAAGCAGAAAAAGAGACAATGAGCAAGGCCAAGGAAGTCATCATTTCATTATAATGTTATCAGAAAGAAAAGACATTTTATCCTGGCACCAAGAACCAGATGCAATTATAGAACAAAAATCTTAAGTTATGAGGAAAATCGAATAGTAGGATTGGGACATAAAGCTGAGGAACTGTCGTAAAAAGAAGGGAAAAAAAAAGGTCAAAACATGGACAATGGTAAAATAAAGGTTATTGGAAGATCATGTCCTACCTCTAATGGGGTAGAAATGTCAAAAAGAGATAACAGAGAAAAGGGGAGTAAAAAAGATAAGATCCCCAGCATAATTAAGGCCTATCCTTATACCATTTCAGAACACTAAGAATAAGGAAAAGGATCCTAAAATGTCTGGAAAGGAAAAAAAAAAAAAGGGCGGGGAGGCATGTTCCTGAGAAGGATCGGGAATAAAAATGGCATTGAACTTCTCAACAGTAATCCTGGAAACTAGAAACCAGCGGTTGAAATGCTTTCAAAATTCCGTGAAAGCTATTTTCAGCTTAGGATGCATTATTTGCCCAACTATCAATCAAAGGTAGGGGTAGACTAAAACCGTTATCAGACATGAGGAATCAAGTACTTTCTCTCTCATGTATCCATTCTCAGGATTTACTGGAGGATATGGTCCACCAGATAAAGGAGAATAAATCAAGAAAATGGAAGATGTCAGTCAGGTCCAGGAAGCAAGGATCCAATCCAGAGGAGAACAAAGGGCAACCTGAGAACTACGGGGTAGGGAAGGCCCCCAGACAGCTCCATCTAGTAACCAGGCCCAGCAATAACCAAACCAGAAGAGGCAGCAACATGAAGGAGATGATGATATCCACACTCCAGGAGAGGTAGCTCTGAGGAAAGAAGTGGAACAAATTTTTTTGACACGATGGCAGTACTGGAATGACCAGAAAGTATTAGGAACAATATATACAAACTATGCCAAATTTTAAAAGAGGCAATGATTGATTCCAGTGGGAAAAATGAACAAGAATGAAGGAATGATTGTTGGGACACTGGACTAAACAGTGTTTATTGGGTTATAATAACATAAGCATTACAGAGAGTATTTATTTAAGCCAAATGGTGGTGTAACTTTATCAGGAGTATGGGTATATATAAGAGGATGAAGAACACAGATAACTGACTCTATCTACCATCATGGAAGGACACCAAATAATGACTAAAGTTCATCAACCAAGAAATAATTTTGTAAGCTCATTTTCTAGAAGTGTGGATATCAATTAAAATATTTCAGCATGGGTGAGGCGCCTGGGTGGCTCAGTCGGTTAAGCATCCGACTTCGGCTTAGGTCATGATCTCACAGTTCGTGGGTTCGAGCCCCATGTCAGGCTCTGTGCTGACAGCCCAGAACCTGGAGCCTGCTTCAAATTCTGTGTCTCCTTCTCTCTCTGCCCCCCCCACTCTGTCTCTCAAAAATAAATAAACATTAAAAACAAAAAATTTTTTAAAGATTTCAGCATGGTTGCCTCAGGAGCAACCTCAGGAGCGAGCCGGGGAAATACCACTTTTAGTACGTTATAAATTTTTAAATTATGAATTATTTGCATGTATTATTTTGAGGAAATCTCTTTCAAAATTTAAAAAGTAGATTTCTTATATTAAAAACTGAACATAAGTGCAGATGCCTGGCTTCTCCAAAAAAATTAAACCATCTGGCCCCCTAGGGCCATGTTCCATCTGACGATATGGCTGGCCCCATTTAGCAGGAAGCACATACTGGCCAGCTTGTTACAGTCTCTACTTTGCCCCATTGTCTCCCTGCAGCTGAGGCTCTGTCAAGTGATATTTTGCACTGTAGTTTTGCAGTCATTTTACTTGTTGTGGAGCCTTAAGAAGAAAGGGAAATGATTTTGTGCCCATACCTCCATTAAAAGTAGGACAGAGGGGCGCCTGGGTGGCGCAGTCGGTTAATCGTCTGACTTCAGCCAGGTCACGATCTCGCGGTCCGTGAGTTCGAGCCCCGCGTCGGGCTCTGGGCTGATGGCTCAGAGCCTGGAGCCTGTTTCCGATTCTGTGTCTCCCTCTCTCTCTGCCCCTCCCCCGTTCATGCTCTGTCTCTCTCTGTCCCAAAAATAAATAAACGTTGAAAAAAAAAAATTAAAAAAAAAAAGTAGGACAGAGAGAGAGATTCCAAGAGGACTTTAGGTTTCCCCTGGCTTACTCTACTAGGTTATCTGCCTGGCTTTCGAGGCATTGAAGTTTACTGCCTAAAATTCCCGGTGATACCGTGCAAGCTTTTGTTAGCTTCCTTATAAGTACGGACACCATCCTTCATGTGGTCACCTCTTTATAAGAAGCTGCAAACTGCAGGTGGTCCTTCTCCAGGTTCCTGTCTCCGAAGATCCTACTCTTCATTTCCTTGATCATATCCACCCATTCTCTATCTCCACATTTCCTCTCCCCACAGAGTGAGGACCTGATTGATGAGGAATGACCGTCTGTTGATGAGTTCACAGCTCTCACCCATGTTACTTCGGTTCAGGCATGCTGGTGTCCTGCTTCCTTTTTGAATAGAACCAGTATCCTGGCTAATTCCCTGTGAGTGGCCTTCTGTGACTCCGGTGTATTTTTATGCTGTGGTCGAACACCGGGAGTACATTTCCATCTTGTATTTATGCACTTGGGTTTTCCTCCTTAAGTGCCTTTCCCTCCATCATTTCCATTAAATTTCATATTCCTTATTCAAAAACACTTTTCCAAATTAGTCAAGATAGGTTTTGATTTTTCTGATTGCTGTCAAAGGTATTGGTTACCTCTCTTTGAATTGTTGTAATCATCACACTTTGTAATGATGCTGTTTTGTCACTCAGATCTGAAATGACATGCACTATGAAATATGAAATTATAAATATAAATTTATGAAATGATATAGACCCTAACATGAAATTATATATAGATTCTATGGCTAATCTCTGTAGAATATTATAAAGTGTCTAGGTCAAGATTATCAGTGAACCATTGAAAATTATGGTTAAAAAAAATAAAAAACTGAAGCGCCTTGGTAGCTCAGTCAGTTAAGTGACCAACTCTTGGTTTAGGCTCAGGACGTGATCTCGCAGTTTGTGAGTTCGAGCCCCTCATTGGACTCTGCTGTCAGCACGGAGCCCACATCAGATTCTCTGTCTCCCTCTCTCTCTGCCCCTCCTTTGTTTGCTCTCTCTCTCTCTCAAAAATAAACATTAAAAAAATAAAACGTAATAAAAAAATCTGTGAGTGAATTACAATTACTTAGAGTGGTTAAGTAGCCTGAATTAATTATAATCTGTAATTTATTCTTAAGTAAACATGGTTAAGCCAACCTATATAAGAACACCTGAGATGTAAAAATTTATGGAATTTCCTACTCCTGGATAAACAGAATCCAAATAATCTGAAGTAAAAAGCCATAATGGAAGAGGGCAAACGGGTTAGGAAGCGTCCTAGGGTTATTTTAACATGCCGTCCTTTATATAAACAGCATGAAAGTAGTAGGATTAATGACAGATAGTCTTGTCAAACTTGGAATCATCTGTGAAACAACCTGCAAGTTTTCCATTGCATTTGATGCCCTAGCAAACATTACCAACATTTGAGATATTTGTCTCTGGTTCCTTATATAAAATAATATTTGTTACTAAGCCTGTTGCCTGGTGATTTAGGGGGAATTTGGGAACCTAGTCTAAGCTAAGCTATCTCTTTCCAGAGGTAGGTAATGATAATCAGAGGTTACTAGTTGGGTCCCCCAGAAACAGTAGCTAAGACAAAGTGGGAGTGCAAAAGGTTAATTAAGGGGGTAATACCTGCGAAAGATAAAAATGGGAGGAGACAGGATTGGGCAAGGACAGCCTCTACCACAGCACAAGTCTGATAAAGCCTTGGCCAACCCAACATGAGCTCCAGAGCAAATCGTTCGTTAGAGGAGTTTTACACTGGGCAGAAACAGATTCTGGAACCCTTCTGTATTCAGTCACTCACTGACTTGTGGCTACCTCAGAAGAGTGTGTCCTCAAGTCAAAAACTTGAGAAGGATCCTAAAAGCATAAATCCCTAGAGGGTGTCAGCTACATCCATGCTCCATGCAACTGAATGACAGGATATGTCTTGACGAGGGACACAAACAGTGCCTCTCCATTGCTGTGCATAGAACATCCCCTTTATTGTAGAACAACTAATTAGAGATGGTTTTGCCATTCTTGCCCTCTTATTTTTAATGGGTCACCAACCCACAAAAATTCCACTTTTATGCAGCAAAGTAATATAGTCACGAGAGACATGAAGTTACCAAGACGTGCAGTGGCTCCAAGGTGTTGGGTGAAGGAGTAAGACTACAATGTGCAAGACTGGACAGGCAAGTTGCAGCACAAAGCTGGATAGGAGACAGACTTCCCGAGCGGTGACCCTACCTGGAGATGAAAACGACACGACAGGTAGATGACCAAGGAATGAGACATGGACCATGGTTGTCTCATATATTGGTTTTTCCTCTCATTACACAAAATGGTGACATTTACTTTTTGAAAACGGTTCATTCCCAACACTTTGAAAGTCACAGAGAGAGTAGATTGGGGATTTTAATCTTTCAGAATTAACCCTAGTTTTGAGAGCTGTGCATGTCCATTAGTTCTCATAACATTGAATCTTGCCTTTGACTATTGTCATTTAACCAATAAGGAAGATTTTTATTTCAGAGTAGGATAGATACAAAATAATGAACAGCAAAGGATAATAATAATAATAATTCTTAGGTGCTGTTAGAAAGTGACTTGTTGAATTCTGGAAAATATAAATAAATTGAAAAGGGAAGTACAGATGAAATAAAAAATACATACAGAGGTAGAGAATAATCTTAGCTTTGATATTGTGTATATACTGGCTCATTACCCACTGCATCAAAGATCATAATGTGTTTATTATGCCATTTGCCAAATGATAGCTATTTCCTGAACAACTGGCCTCTCCTGCACCTCCCTATATTCTGTCCTTTGCTAATAATAATGATGTCCTCACTTCAGGGCAGGAAGAGAGAAAAAGGTATCTGGAAAGAAGCTGCAAGAAATGAGAAAAGTGATAACCTCTTCAGCTTTGCTTTTTTACACTATTACATTGGCTGTTGGTTGGACTGGGGAATCTGAAATGTATCATAGATGCTACAACTAAATCTTCAAGGGAGAAGCCAGGAAAGGTGAGAAGGAAATACCAAAAACAGTCCCTTCATATGTACTCTCCCTTGGATCTTACCCAGACTGCCTGTCCAAATTCTGCTGGTTTGTGAGAGGTCTCCCATAGTCAGATAGTTAGGAGGAGCTAAGTTCATGTTTCTTGTTGCATTTCTTTTTCAAAGCAGATAGTGAAGACAAACCTACTTTCCCTGCATGACCCAACCATCACTACAACACAGGGTATTTTTTAACTAAATTAAACAGTTTTTAAAAAGAAATATGCCTGCATTAATTATTCATTTGTATTTAAGATTTTCATCCATTAGCATTTTACAGCAATAAGAATTGAAGATATAATTAAAGTTCAAAATGAAATGAGTTTTAATTAGTGAGTAGGTAGCACTCAGTTACCTGACATTTTCCCAATCATAAAATAAAATGCTATGAAAGAAATACTTTAGCTAAAAAGGATTTTTTTTTATTTTTAGAAAAAGGAGAAATGTGATATTATGCTCCATAGTATCTTATTTGATTATGTCATTCGATGGAGTACAGACTTGTTAGAGTTTTTTAATCCAGAGAGTGTAAACACACAATAAAAATCACCAGAATGTACCCAAGCAAACACCAAGCAGCCGTGATTTGTGGTGGTTCAGCTGGCTCCCCTTCAGCTCTGTCCCAAAATCTGAATGTTTCTTGAGTTAGGTCAGTAGTCTGTATGCCGCTGGTTAGCAGAAAGCCCTGAGTTTCTGGCTTGGCTTATGAAGATTTGGGTTTAGGTTAAAAGCACATCACAGGCAAACATGTGTTGAGCATTATTCTGTGCGTGTAGACTTTGAAGAGCCTCCCAGGTATATGTAGGATTTTGTATGATGAGGAGATGAATTCAGTTCGAGGTACTCAATCTTATTGCCAATCTTTTTCAATAAGAAACCATCTCTAGCCTCTTGGTTTGCACATCTGTGTTTGATAACATGAGAGAATGTCTTTGATTAGACTTTCGGAGTAATCATTCAAAGGCAACTTTCTCCTCTGCTTTGCTGCATCTCATAAAGTTAGATTTTGCACATTAGTGATGCACTTGATTGCACTGAAATAATATTGGCTTTATGAGAGAGCATAATCTCGTTCAAAATATGACGCTCCCCTCCCTACAAAGTACTGCTATTTTTGTATCAGGTTCCCCTCCACCATCACTTTTATGTGCGCTTCCCAAAATACTATTTCTTTTTGTTTCTTTTTTTATTGTATTTTTATAACTTTTAATCATGTTTTTTATGGTACTTAATAGCCTGAGGCAAAGTCACAAGTGGCCTTTTCTCTTCTCTAAATCATTTTTTACTTTACTGTTCTTTCTGTAAGCCTAATGCATTGAAAGAAAAAAGGTGTCTCTGGAGTGTCCCCCCAAATACTCCTTTATCTTTTCCCACAATATTTTTAATATTTCTAAGAATCAAAATCTCTACTCTTACAGTAAAGCCTGTGCACTATCCATTTTTGCTTAATTTCTGTAATGATTTGTCTCTAGCAATTACAAAAGTATATTTTTGGCCTTTCTCTTCTTTTTTATTATACAGTTCATGACTGTCATATTTTGTTAAAAACTATTTATTTTATACCTTGTTGGCAATTAGTACTCTTGTTAAATTTTACTATTTGTACTCAAGTCAATGCTAAGAGCAGCTTTTTATCTACCTTATTGGTTTATCTTCCTGGTTTTCTCTTCAAAATAAGTGAAATTCTTTTATTTGTTATTTTTCGAAGATGAATATTATTTTTTGGAATAAAATATAGAGTTGAACATAGAAGCAGGGCTATTGGTGTTTGGATAGTGGTTATTAAGCCATTATTCTCTGTTTTCTCACTTTGTTCCTTTCCCCTGCCCCCCATTTATGATGTGAAATGAAATATATTTTGAAATCACTGTTCTTGATGAGGATTTGTATCAATGATTTTGGGGGAATTGTATCAGTGATTAATGTCTTAATCCTAGTTGGCCATAATCTCTTTTTTACCTTGCCTATGAATCTTTTTTGTTTGTTTGTTTATATATTTGTTTGTTTTGAGAGAGAGGGAAGTGCAGCAAGAGGGAGAGAGAGAATCCCAAGCAGGCTCGCACTGTCCGCGCAGAGCCCAGTGCAAGGGCTCGAACTCATGAACGAGAAGATCATGACCTGAGCTGAAATCAATCAGACGCCTAACCGACTGAGCCACCCAGTGCCCCATACCTTGCCTATTAATCTCCATAGTTTAGTGGAGATCATTTCCTTTGGGCAAGGAGTGGTGGGTTTTCAGAACACTGTGAAAGGGCACCCTTAGGCTAGGTAGAGGTGGGGAGAGTATTTATCAACTGTGCCTAGAACTGAGTTGAAAGATAGAGTATACAATTTGGCTGTGATTGAGAGAGGAGGGAGGAAGAAGCTACTGCAGAAGCTTAGGTTTTAAGAAATGAAGATCTTGCTAAGTAAAAAGGTTCCATGGGCAGAAATGTCTGCAGTTCTGCTGCCCACCAGGAGCCTTAAGATAGGAGCAATTGCCTTGGAAATTGGAAGTAATTATTCTTGTTCCCAGTGATTTTTTATATGGTTTTAATTCTAAAATTGCTAAATGTAGCTCTGTGAGTAAGTTTGGCTGCCATTCCGTCTCAAGAATATTAAAAGAAGTGAAATGTAGGGCAAGTAAGAGAAAACATTGATTTCCAGAGATCAGAGACTTCCTTTAAAGAGGTGCATGATGTCATCTGTTGAATGTTTGTACACATAGCATCCCGGTGTCTTTCCGTCAAACTTCCTGCCTCCCAGGTGTATGCATATTGCTGAGGAAACACATCCAAAGCCAACTGTTTAAAAGAAAATGATTCTTTATGGAGTAGTAAGCTCTTTTAGAAGACTGAAATAGATGTGGGAAATTTGTAGATGAATAGTCTTATAGCTGCTTCGTTCTACCCCGTTTGCTTGTTCTCGTTACACAGATATCCATAAAAGCCTTGGATTTTGTGTCTATATAAAGATGGTATTTGTAATTGAGCTTAGTACTCTTTGTAGGGTCGGCATATTATAGGTTTCCCTCATAATGATAACAGAATCTTACATCAAGTGAACATGGAGGAGTGAATATTTGAACCATGTGTGAAGGAGGGAAAAAGAAACATAGTGGAGCTTTTATTTGCACTGTACAGCCGTGGATTATCTTTGCTGGTTGGATATTTATTTCAGAGTTTTGTGGTTTCTCATGTCCTGGATTATAGGGAGTCTTGTAAATGGGTTTCATATGGTAGTTGGTGACCCTGAAGGACTCTATTTTTAAGATAATGAACTTCACAATTTTAAGTCAGATCCGTGTCACTCAGAGAATGAAGTAATTTTTATTTAGTTATGTAGGATTTTATCAGGTTGGTTAATACCTATAGGAAAATAGAATATTTGCTTTGATTTACCTCTCTATCACCTTCACTTCAATATTTCACACAAAAAGAAAAGGATACATTTTGGGTCATATACACAGGCAGCGTTTAGTCTCTGTCTTGCCACCGAATGACACTTCAAGTTCTTTGAGATGTGAGAGATGTACAGACAGTACCAGACTTCCAGAACCTCGGGTTTCACTCAGCTCCTGAGTCTGCATCACCTAAAGGGTGCCCAAGACTTTGTAGCCACGAGCCGTCCATTTGCTGTGCCCCTGACTCATTACTTGTGACTGCTGACTCATCTAGTTTCATTGCTCTTGTGAAAACCAGTCTGCGTTTTATCATGTAATTCAGAAGTACCCTATTACAGTGGAAAGAGTACCCCCACAGTGGCTACGTCATACAGAGAAAAAAAATCAGTTTTTCATCTTTCTGTTTTTTAAAAGTCTCCCAAAAATGTATTGAGGTAAGAAGCAACAGAATCTCCTTACCTTCAAAGCAGTAGGTTTTCCATTAGGCGGTCTAAGAAGGATTTGTCTAGACCAGTATCTTCAGATCCTTTAACCATTAATTAATTCCTTTAAACCATTAGTATGCCCAGCCTGTGCCACCACTTGGGAGTAATTTGCCACCACTTGGGAATAATGTGTCCGCAAACGGTAAGTGAAAGACATTAAGGGTACCACAAGGAACATATGCAATAGAAGTACACGTGTGCTCCTAGACAAGAGCGACATTTGTCATAGTTTATCCAGAAAGCTTTTTTGAACACATCCCCAGTGCCAGCCTTGCACTAGGCAAGGTCCACTTCTTTGCTGCCCTTGTGGCCTATGAGTAAGCCCCTATTGAACAAATTTGTCACGTATATAGTAATTTTCTATCTACTTGGCTATCTCCCTGTTGAGCTCCTTGAGCATACAGACCAGACCTTACTCATCTTTGTTCCACTCAGGTGAAGCATACTCTTCTGGAATGTTCTGGGTAGCTAGTAAACTCCTTAAAGAAATGGCCTGTCTTTGTATCCCAAGGACTCTAGGTTATTACTTGGTACATAGAAGGAACCCAGTAAACATTTTGCCAAAGAAATGAATTGAATAAAATACAATTAATTTAGAATTGTTAAGACTCTGGGTGATACAACTGAAACCTCGCTTCACAAATGAGAAGACTCGGGCCTGGAGAGGTGGATTCATCTGCCCATCATCCCTCAGCACATTATTAGCAACTGG
This sequence comes from Acinonyx jubatus, assembly GCF_027475565.1. Taxonomy (NCBI): domain Eukaryota; kingdom Metazoa; phylum Chordata; class Mammalia; order Carnivora; family Felidae; genus Acinonyx; species Acinonyx jubatus. Next base: position 187,917,545 of record NC_069381.1, read on the forward strand.
AATTAAAGCTAGATGCACTGATTTATAAATCAATGTTCCTTTCAATCTAAATTGGTAGCTGCCTACGGTTTGCTGGCATTACAGAAACAAACTCAATGAAAATCACCAAACTGGGGCGCCTCGGTGGCTCAATTGGTTGAGCGTCCAACTTTGGCTCAGGTCATGATCTCGCAGTTCGTGAGTTTCAGCCCCCACATCAGGCTCTGTGCTAACAGCCTGGAACCTGTTTCGAATTCTGTCTCCCTCTCTCTCTGCCCTTCCCCCACTCGCACTCTGTCTCTCTCTCAAAAATAGATAAATTTTAAAAAAGCTTTTTTTGAAGGAAAAGAAAAAGAAACTCACCAAAATAATATCCTATGTATCTAAAGCTCTTTAGAGGTTACAAAGCATTTTTTAAGTTTATTCATTTTGAGAGAGAGCGTGGGAGGAGGAGGGGCAGAGAGAGAGGGGGTAAGAGAGAATCCCAAGCAGCCTCTGCACTGTCAATGCAAAGCCCTTTGCGGGGCCTTTCATGCAGGAAACCATGAGATCATGACCTGAGCCAACAAAAAGAATCAGATGCTTAACCGACTGAGCCACCCAGGTGCTCCAGAGGTTACAAAGCATTTTAATAAACACTCTCTCACTTGCCTCTTGTGTTACCTCGATGAGATCAGTAAAGAATATAGTATTCCTGTCTAACAGATAAGGAAGCTGGGGTTCATAAATCCTAGTGACTTGCTCAAAGGGTAGGACTCAAATCCTTATTTCCTGATGAGGCCTCTTTCTTTCAGGCAGTTATCTTCTGGTGCTATGAGAATTAAGTGATATTTCCAATGAGGGGTTTATTACAGAGATTACAAAGATTTACCATTCTCCCTCCTTTCCCCCGAAAAAATATTAGAACTGTGCAGGGCCCTTTGTAGAACACTCTAGAAATGAAGCTTATGTAGGATTGGATTGGCTGTGGATTTGGAATGGGAAGGAAGGTGGGCCAGAGTGATAGAGGAGGATAATCTCCTGGGATACAGTGGAGGTAAGTGAGGTGAGAACTTTTAAATGGGAAAAAATGCAGAGAATCAGCACAGGACTAAGAAAATGATAGATGTGTGTGCTCAGGGTCCAAAGAAAAGGAGATATCTTTGATATAAAATAGAATAGGTCCTTGTTTAACCTTCTTGGATTCTTGGGAAAATATTTCGCAGCTTAGTATGTCTCGTCCTTCCCATGGGCCAAGAGCTGCCCTTCCATTAGGCCATCAGAGCAGGCCTGCTTTGTGGTCATGCATGGCACTGCATTTAATGCTCTGCTGTTGATCTCTTGAAAATCTTCACAACCTTTGAACACCAGACTGCACATTTTCATTTTACATGAGGCCCCCCAAAGAGGTAGCTAGTTCTAGTTAAGAAACTAGGGCTTTGCCAATTTTTCCCAATTAGGTAGGATTTTTTCCATCTTTTGCAGGTGACTAATTCTTTAGGATAGAAGAATCTTTAAGCCATGATGCATACTTTCTATAAAACAAAAATTAGATTGCAAAGAGACCAGCAGAAATGAAAACTAAGCAAAAATGGTAAGCCTAAAGTGATTCTGTTAAACCTTTACGAATTTGATAATGATCAGCAAATGATCATGTGTCAAGAATTAGGATTTTTGAAATGATCAATTAAGTCCTTTATCCTGAATCTTCACACATTGCTTCAACCATGTAGAGGAAGTGATTGCTCTTTTCATATTGAGAAAAGGGTTGTGGCTGAACAATCCTGAGAACTTGATGTGGGTGAAGATGCCCGTTCTCTTCTGAATAACTCACATCCTTACCCAGAAATTTCAAAGAGCCAGTATGAAATCATCAAGAGCTCTTGAGCTTACACAGCTGCCCCTTCTTGCCTGATGCCTGGAAGTTCTTTCTCTTCCCCTTTCTCCTGCTGTCCCTCGGTAGTGGAATCTTATCAAACTTTATATTACTGAATAATAATCATAAAAATAAAAACAACTTTATATTACTGCTCAGTTCTCTCTTGGGATGGTTTGGCAAAGAATGCGACGAAGAAAATTGAAAAACTGTTTATCTTCGTATTTTATCCATCTTACAGTATCTATTAGGACGGTAATAGAGAAAGTGTTTGTTGGGATTATTTCTGAAATTGATGTGGATATTATCCTTTATTGGGAAGCTCTGCTTAGTGTACACATAAAAGAATATCACTCCATTAACAGTAAACACAAGAAATTTCTGGGGGAAAAGTTTCTCTTCCCCTAGACTCAAAGTGTAAGTATTAACATTTATTTGAGTAATAATCGTATGGCTGCTTTGCAACTCTGCTCCACTGTGATCTTTTCTTTTCTGGCCTCGTGTTACACTGAATTCGGACGAACACATGTTCATCTATTTACTTACTCATTGATAAAACAAAAGTATCAAGTACCTGCTAAATGTTGGTCATGGTGTGGTGGGGAGGAGGAAGGAAGCGCATATTTTACTACTCAATCATAATTAGTCCTGAGTTTCAGATGTATGTGTTTGGACTTCTTCAGTGATAGTGAAGCATTTGAAGACAAAATGTGTCTTACACACTTTGGACTGGGTATTGAGAACAGAATACGCTCCATAAAAAGTTCCTGGGTGGAATTCAGTTTGGAACAAAAGTAGAATTACTTTCGGACTTCCACACATTAAGAACTCAGGGACGCCTGCGTGGCTCAGTCAGTTAAGCATCCTGACTTCGGCTCAGATCATGATCTCACGACTCATGAGTTCGAGCCTCGTGTCGGGTTCTGTGCTGACAGCTCAGAGCCTGGAGTCTGCTTCAGATTCCATGCCTCCCTCTCTCTCTGTCAGTCTGTCTGTCTCTCTCAAAAATGAATAAACATAAAAAAAAATTCAAAGAACTCAAAGGATAGGAGTCAGGGAAGGAAAAGGGCTGAGACGGGCACAGATGTGTGTTTCATAAAACAAGAAGAACTTGCCCGAGTGAAACCAGAGGGTTATTTTAGCTGAGCCCATAATGACAGAGAAAAAGAAAGAAAAATACCAGTAGAGGGTAGAAAATGTTAAGTATGTGAAGTGAAAGAATCTGGAGTTCTGAAGAAAAGCTTTAGCTGTGGAAATGAAAAGAACATTTCAGAGTTTTCTGAAAAAATAAATTATAGGTTGTAATTATGCAGAGTGCTCTAAAGTCAAATAGAGAAGGGAGATGGCATTTTCTAGTAGTTGTTAGAATAAAGATTAAGGAAAAGAATCCATGGTGTAATGTTCCTCTTTTGTTGAAATGTTAGGAAGTTTTAAGAAAGGTTAAAGTAGAAGAAATAGAAATAAAACAAGAGGCCATAGATGCAGTGATGTCATTGATAAAAAAAAAAAAAGGATACTGTAACTGGATCGTTGGCTTTGGAGGGGTCTTCCTGCCTATTTAGCAATGTCCCTATACCTGGCTGAATGGCGGAATCACCTGATGAACTTTTGAAAGTAATTCCAACATCCCTCACCTCCCACAGTGAATCTTTTAGAAATAGAAAGGAGGTGAGTTTGGCACAAGCTGTTATTAGTGAGTCCTTTTTAGTCCCTAGTAATTACCCCGTTCTCATTCTTTTTCTCTTGAGTTTCTATAAGCCGTCTATTTAATGATTTATCCAGGAACTTGAAATTCACTCTTCCACTATTTTTTAAAATGTATCTCTTCCCCTCCCCAATTACTCGCCCCGCCTTAAAACTCACACCGGTTGCCTAGGCTTACTCTTCTGCCCTCCCCCGTGTCTTCCAGGCTTGCTCCGAGAGCACCACAAAAGTTCTATGGTCATATCTTCCAGTTCCTTCAGTGAACTTGGATAAGGTTCATTTGGGCCTGGAGATAGGAACCTAAAGAAAGCAGCTAGATGCCGCTCCCTTTTAGTCCTATCACCTCTCTCAGGCTTCAGTTCCTTCTTAATCTGTTGTTTTGTGGCCTGGTTTGAAGGTCATTCCCTCTGATAGGGAAGGTGGGAGCGAACAGAATGCTAACAGTTTCTGTTCTCTTTTACTATCATCTGCTAATACTATAATACCTGCCCCCAGGGGGATGTGAATCATTCCTTGCATTCACTCTAAACATACGTTAACAATTCCTTTTATTGTCCTCTGCATTTTTCTCAAGCTTGAGCTCATTCTCAGATTTAACCCCTCCTGACACTGTTCTTAAGCCAATCCTCTTTGTATTGGTTTCTGATTGTGTGCTTTTCTCCTCTGTTGTATCATTCCTGTGTCATCAGCCACATGCCATTATTTACATCCCCACATCCTCCACTGCATTTTAACTCACCCATATTAACTTTACAGGTTTATCGTCAACGTTTCATTGTTGGGTACCTTACTTCTCCCTTAAGCCATCTTTTTGTCTTAGACTCTGGTCATGGGACCGTATCATTTTTTCCTCTGAACTTTCAGAACTTTGCATCCCCAAATCTTGAGAAGTATAGTCTGTGGCACAGCTTGCTTTAAAATTGGAAAAATGTCTGGGTCATCCCTAGGCCTGTGGAATCTGAAGCCCCCCGGGGTGGCTCTGGGAATCTGGAAATTAGTAAGCTTGAATGATGAGAAATGACTCTACCCAGCCGTTCTTTGTCTGACTCTTATGAACACCAAGTAGCACTTTCTTTGAAGTTTTCCATCACTTCAACTTTGCTTTGTTGGTAATTCCTCTCATTAACCCCTCCAATTTCTGAAAGACAAAATTGTCAGCAAATTAATATTTCATCTGTTGCTCTGCTTTTAAGAGAATACAACTTTTGAAAATAACTTGAATTTTTCTGAACACTACTATATCTTGCCTCCATGGTAATGACATGAAATATTATGGGGGCGCCTGGGTGGCTCAGTGGGTCGGCGACCGACTTTGGCTTGGGTTATGATCTCATGGTTTGTGAGTTCAAGCCCCGCATCAGGCTCTGTGCTGACAGCTCAGAGCCTGGAACCTGCTTCAGATTCCGTGTCTCCCTCTCTCTCTGCCCCTCCCCCACTTGTGCTCTGTCTCGCTCTCTCAAAAATAAATAAATGTTAAAAAAAAATTTTTTTTTAAGTATTATGTATGTCCCCAGTCTGGTGAGGTTGTCCATAAGGTATTTCCATTAGAATCCTACCATAAGAGTTCAGTTTTGTTTCTTCTTCTTTTTGGACTGAGTGCAAAGAGTTGACTGAACAATAATCCTCAGTTCACAGCTCTCTCATTTATCCACCCATCCTTGTGTGAGTTTCTCTCCCCTCCTTTTATCTCCAATCCATACCTCTGTTCTCATCTCCTCTACATATACTTACTGTAAAGTGCTTAGTCTATATTCGTAAACAGTTAAAGTGGTTTTACCTAGCTATTTTTAATTTACAGAAATGATATTTTGCTCTAAAGATCATTGTTTGATTTTTTCCACACAGCAGTTTTTATTGTCTGTTCTAAATAATTTTATATGGATCTAATTTATTCCTGTAATTATATCTTATGGTATGTGTATTCTGTCTTTTACTTCTGTATCCCCTAACAATGGACGTCTAGGTAGCCCCCTTTCCTACCCAAAGGTAGTAAAAAAAACATCCTCTTCCATAACCCCTATTGCACCTGAGGAAATTTCTCTGGCTCAGAATCATGACCCATTGAATGAACTCTTTACTGCCAGGTAACATCCCCAGAATCATGGTGTTGATATATGTTTCCATCTCCTAAGGTCTTCACCTGTACTTGGTATTATCCACCTTTCTAATTTTTATCATTCTAATGCATATCAAGTTGCATTTTATTATGGTTTAGTATGGATTTCTCTTATTGCAAGCAAGTTTGGGCATCTTTTTATATGCTTACTAATTCTTAAGGCTTGTCATTCTATAATTTTATTTATCTCCTTTGACCATCTTTTTGGTTTGATTTCTTCTTTATTCTTTTGGGTTCTCCTTATCCTTATTAATTCACAGTCTTTTGAATTTGCCACTGGTATACATACCTCATAAAGCAAAAATCCTTAACTTTGAACTGGTCCAGTCCACCCTATCATTTTCAATGGAACTGGTTACAGTTTGGGCTTTTAGGCTCTTAAGAAATCTTTTTCCACTCCTAGGTCACAAAGATATTTTCCCTACATTTTCTTTTATTTGGTTGATGTGCTTACCTTTCATACTTAGGTCCTTAATCTATTTACATTCTACTTTGTGGTTTATAGCATAATCTAGGGATGTAGTAATCCAACTTGATTTTTTTTTTTTCTTAACGTAATAAAGACGTTTTCCCAGCACCAGCCACTAGAGAACATTATTCCTGTCCATGAGGATTGTGATGCCCTGAGACAACACGCAGCGCACTGGTCAAGGGCATGGGCTCTGGGGCCTGACTGCAGCGGTCTGAATCCCGGCTCTGTCACACACCGGCTTTGTGACATAGGCAACTACTTAATAGGACTCCAAGTCACAATGAAGAAGAAATTAGATGTTCCTAGGCATACTGAAAGTACTTAGTTCTTGTTATTTATCAGTATATAATTTTGTTGTATATATTCTTCTACATACATGAGTCTATTACAGTTCTATTATTCTGTACTCAGTTTCATTGGTATCTTTTTTTTTCTTGTGCCAGTATATGGGATAACTGTGTCTTTCTAATATGTCTTATATACCTTCCTCGTTCCTTTCTCCTTCTTTTTTTATTTTGTTTTTGCAATCCTAACCCAGGATCACCTCAGTTTTGCAGATTGAGAAAGTTGATTTTGTCCATGCTTCCTTAGGTGGATGTAACTTGGACACCTGTTCTAGGGAATGAAAAAAATCTTGGAGGAAATTACTGCATAAAACAGATTGCCAATGTAATTTATTAATTTACAGTGGGATAGAGTACTGCCACGCCAACCTGGGTACTTGGTTTTCTTGATTACCTGCACATTCTTCTCTGCAGGAGAGTAGGTTGGCAAAGCATTTTAGAGTCAGGAGCTCATGGGACCAGAGAAGGTGGTAGATGGAAGATCTAATGTCATCACACCATATAGTTAGAGACATACGCGTGCTATAAAATATAGTGCCCAGAGTGGAGATATACTTATCTGCCAAGTAAGGCAAAAAACCTGACCACTTCTTCCTCTGGACAGCGTCGAGGACACACTGACAGATTCTTCTTTGTCCATTCTGCCCTCTGCTCCCACCCATGCATAGATTTCAGCAGAACACATTATTTCCCTCTTTGGGTTTATCAACACCATTGACTGAGCCTCAGCCATCTTCCCACATTCCAGCCACACTCACCTTGATTAGGTTTCTAGACCCTGGATTTCATCCTGCCCCTTAAGGTAACATCTCCAGATAACTAATCTCATCTAATGGGAGTAAATTTTACTAGTTTAACTAGGAGAACGAGTGCAGGAGATTACCCGTTGCCCTATTTTGCCTCCTACGTGTCACACATCATGGCCACATAGAATCAGGTTCGTTCTATCTGGCTGCTTTCCACACTCTCCTTTCAGGTCCTCTCTTACCCACTAAGCCCCCAAACACATTCTCTCCACTGTCCTTTAGTTGACTCCACCCTACTCATCTTCCTAGCTCTCCCCACACCTCAAGCCAGTCTTACTCTGTCTTAAATTAGTACCCAAGCTGGTGGCACTTTAGCATCTCAGCATTGGAGGGACAAAGAATTGTGATCTTTAGAGTACTAGGTTATTTTAGGTTCAAACAGCTAGACCTTTTCTGAATGCATTTAAACCCATTTGCTATGGATAACCATTATCTAACCTACGACCTTGGGCATGTTTGCCTCATCAAAATTTATTTACAGAGATTCTTGGACAGAAGAAGCTGGTGACAATGAAAAGCAGCCACTACTAATTCAGATATTTTATATCAATTGTTTTTCTGACTTGACACACAAAATTGAGTCACAGCCTTAAATATAGGTATTATTATACAATTAATGTCAGAACAAAATAATAGCCTGCTCTATTTTGATTTTCACATTGCCATTGTATTTATAGCTATTTATTTCCATTGTTCAATCATAACTTACTTTGACTTCGTGTTCAATAGGTTGTGCAACAAATTTACAGTTAAATAACATTATGTCTCGTCTCAATCAGTCATGCTGCCATAATTCAGGTAAACAGACAATAATGAAGTAGACACAGCCCAGAATGTGTATTCTATTCCTCAGAAAGCATCTTGAGAGGCTCAGGTCATAAAGGAAAATACCCCAGTCCATTTTGTGATTTTTTTTTTCTATGCCATCTGTATTTGGGCATTCATAATCTTGTAGGTAGTCCATTAGACATAACCAGGGTCTGTAATTTTAGTCACATCAGTAGCCTACATTTATATACTTTTAACTTGTCCAAGTAGTCGCCTTCATTAGCTCACACTAGCTAGTTTATGTGACATAAATTCAAGAATGGATTATTATTGTATTTTGAAATTGGGAAATCAGACGTTAGAGGGAATAAGTGGCCTGCCTGCACTTTCCGGCGTTGAAATTAGAAGCCAGCTTTTCTGATTTCTGCCCTTCCCCGGTGCCTCTACACTCTCTTCCTGATGGTGGCGCTCTTCTCTCAGAAAATGCCACAATTCCTGTGCACTGCTGGGCCATGCTCAAGCCAACATTAGAAAGGTCTAGAACCTTCCTTGTAAATGCATATGGGTGAAATAGGCTTCCTTCAAGGATTGAAACTGGGGAGGTGAGGAGTCTCTCTAACCCTTGCCAGAGTTCTGGTACTTGGGATTTCCACGGGGCCCTCTCCTTGCAGCCCAGGACACTGAAGGTGCTGTTAAAGGGCTGTGTTCACTGCTGAAGTGAATACAAGGAGCCTTTGGCAACAGCTTACAGTATACCTTTGTACGCCCTGTGATTACCTGAAGCTCAGCTGGGACCTCAGGAACTAGGAATTAAGAAAGATTTAACAGATGTCAGGGCATCACAAAACTTCCAGAACAGAGAACTGTTTCCAGAAGGGCCACCGCAGTGGGATGCCTTGACAGGAATCCCAGGCAGTATCAGGTGAGCATTGGAGAGGAGAGTGCTGCCCAGCTAATTTCATGGTCTTTCCAAGACTGGTCCTTTTCTGTACCAGGATCTGCCAAAGTAAAAAGAGTAAGATAAGGATCAAGTTAAACGAGGTAGAACATATAAAGCATTTAGTATAGTACCTAGCACAGTAAATCCTCAATTTCTCTTTGCAAGCAAGAAAGCAGAGAAGCACAGTTGCACAGAAATGAGAATTCAGCCTTGGGAAAAAAACACACATGGAAGAGCAAGAAACAAAATGTACCTCTTTTCTGGAGCCCCTTCTCCTCCCATCTCCCAGCCCATGTCGTGAACATCATGTAGCCTCCCTGTCTGCAAGTTGAATGCATCTGTCAGTTCTAATATGGAGCTGAAATATGGAATTCTTAGAAATCTTCAAGTAAATCAGCCGTGCCAGGATAACAGAACAAGGGAGAAAGTTTTCCATTTGTCCATTGACTTTATTTCAGGAGTTAAGAAAGTCAAGGCTAAATAAACTAAAGGCTAAAGGCTAAATAAACTAAACTTCAGACCAAACTTCAAGATTTTAAAGTCCCATAGGTTGGTGATTTCCTGTATGAATTTCCTAGAGAACCATTCATGTTCAGGGCCCCCTCCTTTTATATCTCTTTTTTATTAGTCATGACGTAAATGAGAGACCTGGCATTCCCCAGTGTACTGTTTTCTCTGTCCCCTATTATTCAAGCCTAGAAATTACATCTGAGTCCTCCTTGTTACAGGTGACAAACAGCATTTGTTTTACATTTTGATGCAGTCAGGTTCTCAGGTTCCAGCCTGTCAAACAAGCTCGGAACGGCTGGTAATCTCCCAGACTTTAATCCTCTCCATCTTTTATTTGTGTGAAGGAAGTGCAGGGCATTAACCCTCTCAAAATTGCAAAGACTCGTTCTGTTTGCAACTCTTGAATATCGTATTACAAGGCAGAGTGTGATTTTTATTGTCAACTGGAGTATGCTTAAATGAAGCATACAGATGCCTCAAGAGGGGCCACGAATTCCCTCAACACTTAACCTGGGCTCTGGTAACGAGGACACTTGCTGGCTAGGTAGGAATGTCAAGTGGCCGTGGCTACACTGATGGAGGCATACAATTAGTTTAATTATAGTACCTACTCCTATGTAATCATTTCTCAAGAAGCATGGACGGTTGCTCACTCTACTGGTAGTTTTTAAGTCTTCTGCACCGCAAGACTTCTCTTAGGAAGTTGGCTATGGCCTAGCAGGTGTGACATTCTTTGCTGCCACATAACATCAAACCAGTTTGCAGATTCAGTCCCCACTTGCCTTCCCTTCTCCCTGCCCTCCAAGTATCACACGAGGGCCATATTTGCCCAAATAACTTTGTTGTTGTTGTTGTTGTTGTTGTTGTTGTTGTTGTTGTTGTTTTTTATCTACAGGAGAGGAAAAAAATTAATATCTTTTAAGGAAAAAAAACTTATCTTAATGATAGGTTGCTTTTATTAAATGTACCTTCTTCAGGGACCTTAATCTTTGCACCCAAGTATGTTAGAGACAACCAGCATTTATCTTTATAGAAGGATAGGCATTCCAAGCACAGTGTATTGCTACTCATGTCATTTATTATTTTCCTTTTGTTGTTCACACTGATGCAGTTAAGATAGTCTTTGGATGAATAAATTAATAAGCTCTGTTGAAGAAAAATGGCTTTGGCTATATTACCACACATATGAATCACAGGGTGCAAATTCAGTAGTGTTTGAAATAGGATTTTTCTAGTCTCTTTGGGAAAGGGTAGAAGGAAAATGAGCAAAGTGGTTAACTCTTGTGGACTGTACTCAGTGGAAGGAAGTCAGTGACAAAATCAGCAAAGCAAGCAAAACAAGAGATTATTTATCCATCAATCTTTATCTACCCATCCATCCATCCATCCATCCATCCATCCATCCATCCACTTGTACTTGGCTGGAACTCTATAGAATTCCTTTAAACTGCTCTTTTGCTTACCTCATTATATTCAACTTAGGAAACATTAAAATTAGTTGTACATTCCATAAACATTAATACACTGATGGAAAGGAAAGATAGCCCATAAGTTTTTGGTCGAAGGAGTTAGAATTTTAAATTATTCCTGAATAATCCCCAACAGACTGATGATCAAGTATAGACTCAACTCTTAATTTTGCTGTGCAATGCTTAAATGGGCACAGGTGAAGAATTCCCTACTTACGTATGATGGCAAGCTAAGGTTTTGTTCCATCAGTACTTAACCGTAGCAGCTTATATTTGTGAAGAGTCTTTTTCTGAAGAGTTTAAAATATTCTGTAATTCACTACCTTTTATGCGCGAGGACCCAGAGGAATAGAAATGTCACATCATGACTGAGGGACATAGCTAATGCCAGAACACAGCTCTCTTAACTTCCAGGTTATTACTTTATCTTATCTTGCTACCTGTCAGCATACTGATGACACTAAAATCTGTCTCCTCTCAATGCTAAATTCACAGATATATTTTTTTTAACTGTGACTGAATCTCAGTGGACAGAGGCAACCAAGGTATCTGGCATTTCATCACTAACCTTGTAGATTCTACATCCTTTGAAATTTTGTCTCTGCACCTGGGAGCATCCAAGGTGGCCCCAAGGCCATGTGCTTTCCCACTAAAAACTGCTTGATGCTGTATTACCAAAGGTGTCAGCAGCCATAACTGGGTCTAGCTTTTAGTTGCCACGGATTCCCTAAGGGTGCAGAAGACGAACCATCCTACTTAGGTCTGGGAGGCTATAAAGACAAAATCTGTAGTTCCATGTAACCAACCCTCTTCTCTACTGTGAATATCCCCCAATATCTTTGTCTACCAACAAGTGTGAACTGTCCCAGAAAGTTTCTTCTTGCTGAAAGCAGTGGCTCCTAGAAAGATGACCTCTGTTTCTACAACCTTTACTGATATCTACATCCAGTGTCTTGTATCTGTCTTCATGAATGATCGGAGGTATGTAAAACTCGGAAAATTTAGAGACATTTAAAAAGAGTGCTGTGAATATGATTAAAGGGCTTGTAAATTAACCACTTAGGACCTACAATCCTAAAACTTGAAGGCACCAAGTTTATATAGTCGAGGGAAGAGAAAATAAAGAAGAAACATAATAATCCTCTACCAGTGGTGTTTACGTGATGAGTTACTCTGTAAAGAGTGCTGATCAGATGGTCCCCATCCTCCTCTAGGTGAGGGAAAGGCAGAGGAAGGGGATAGGTTTAAACTAAAGCATGGGGGATTTAAGTTAGATAAAAGAAAGAATTTCCTGACAATACAGTTCTTAAACTCTGACATGGGTTATCAAGAAAGGTTATGGAATCTTCTTATCTAGAAAACCTTAAAAACAACATCGATTCCCATCTGTCTGGGATAGTTTGGAACAGACAGCCCTAAAAACCTCTCAATGGATTAGATTATCTTTTAAGGTTCTTTCTAGCCCTATGATAAACAAGGATAACTGAGAGTATTAGTAAATGGCCAATCAGTAAACATTGCATGGCAAAACTATCTTGACCCTACAGATAACCAACATCACAATTACCAGTTTCAATGGGCTTATACTAAGACCTGCCTAAAAGTGTAAGAAAATCCAGCCATTTCTAGCAGTTTGTTGTTCTGCTATTTATTTTTATGGGGTGATTCTTATGTGTAGAGTGTTTGAGTTTATATAGCTAAATCAGCTGTTCCTTCCCCCCCCCCTTTTTTTAATTCCTTTTATTGTTTTACTGCTGAAATTTTCACAATGAAATTATTTCAGTTTTATAAAATGATTTATAAATAAATAGGTATGGTCACTGTTGTGTTTATTTATAAGAGCAAAATTGTAACTTAAATATCCAAAATGAGGAGGTTTACCACAGTAATTGTGGTATCCATAGGATGAAACATAGTGGAGCCATTAAAATTTTAAACTTTCAAGAACATTTCATTACCTGGGGAAACGCTTTATATGGGAAAAAATACTGCACAAAATTATATCCATGGCATGATTCCAAATGTCTTCATACAAGGAAATACAAATCTGGGAATAAAATGCACCAGTATTGGTGGGATTTTGGTGATAAAGTAACAAGAGCTTTTGTATTTTCCCTTGAAATTTTTTTTAGTCTTTTTAGATTTTCTGTAGCATATATGAACATCTCTTATCAGGTTAAAAAGTTGTAATATAAAATAAGTTCAAATCTAATCTCATAGATACAGAGAACAAATTGGTAGTTGTCGGGGGGAGGTAGTTGATGGATAGATGAAATGGATGAAGGGGGTACAAAGTTACAGTTATAAAATAAATAAGTCATAAGGAAGTAATGTACAGCATGGTAACTATAATTAATAATACTGATTTGCAATTTGAAAACTGCTGAGAGAGGGGCTCCTGGGTGGCTCACTAGGTTAAGCGTCTGACTTCAGCTCAGGTCATGAGCTCGCCGTTTGTGAGTTTTGAGCCCTGCGTCAGGCTCTGTGCTGACAGCTCAGAGCCCGGAGCCTGCTTTGGATTCTGAGTCTCCTTCTCTCTCTCTGACCCTCCGCCGCTCATTCCCTCCCTCCCTCCCTCCCTCCCTCTCTCTCAAAAATAAACATTTTTTTAAAAAGTATTTGAAAGCTGCTAACAGAGTAGATCTTAAAAGTTCTCGTCACAAGAAAAAAAAATGTTGTGACCGTGTGGGGTGACAGGTGTTAACTTACTGTGACCATCTCACAATACATGCAAATATTGAATCATTATGTTGTACATCCAAAGCTAATGTTATATGTCAATTTTACCTCAATAAAAAAAAATTTTAATCTAAAAATTAAACATCGTATACTTTAGATACAAAACTGACATCCTCATTGTGGTCTTTTCATTGTTGCTCAAATACTCTTTTTTTTTATTAAAGTTTTTTTTAAGGTTTTTCTTTTTTTTTTTTTTAGTATTTTCTACACCCAACATGGGGCTCAAACTCATGACCTTGAGATCAAGAGTCACATGCTCTTCAGATACCTAGGCACCTCTAATTCTAAAGCATCTATAGAACATTAGAGCCTTAGGTTTCTTACTGCCGTCAGAGTGGCACTATGTCTACTTTCTAATGCAAATTATCTACCTATTCTCAATTCATGGTGCTTGGGGGTTGGAAAAACAACAACAACAACAACAACAACAGAAAACCCATAATGTTAAAGAGCTCTCATAACTCTCCTTTATCACTTGTCTTCCTCTGGACTCAGGGAATGAATCAGAAGTTAGCGTGCTTCGTAGCCCATACTTCAGTTCCTTCTCCTGGCAAAACACTCTAAAATGTAAGTTCCTGTGTTGTTAAGTTTGATGGGACTGTTGCATATTTCAAGCATAGATACAGCTTTATCTACTCAAATGCTTGCCCTCTCTTTTGCAGCTGCAAGAGAAATTCCGTGGTTTAAAGGCACTATTAGTGTGAAGTTATCTACTGAGAGGATTGTGTGCAATACGTTAGTATTAACATGCACAGCTTGTGATGAAATTTATTAGGGACAAATTGTGAGTTTGGATTTTTACTCACTATCTAGTTCTTACCGTTTCATATGCCTGCTATCCAGTCTCTGCTCGCCATCATTACTGTTCCAATCCAGACATTTATTATCTCTCACTTGGGCTAGTGTTGTAGGCTCCTACCTGGTCTATCAATACCCTGCATCTTTCCGCTGTGCTCCATCTTCCAGCTGACAGCAAGAATAGTCTTTCTCACATTCCAGTAGGCATGTCACCATCCCTCCGTAGCTCAACTTCACATATGGGATGAAATGGAAATTCTTTAGACAGGCTATAAGCTTCTCCATGTTCTGATCCTATTTGTCTCAGCACATCTTTAGTTTATTCCCTGGTTGTAAGTAATGTTTCTTCAGTCTGGAGCTGTCTCTTGACAATGGGGTTTGAAAGACCGGTGTGTTCTCTTTTTTAAGACCCACACCAAGTCCCCCTCTCCACCGGGTGAAGGCTTCTTCCACTTACAAAAGGAGACCTAAATGCTCCTACAGACAATCACGATGTAATTGTTTGTTTGCTAACTTTCTCACTCTGGGACACTGAGCCATTTAAGGGCTTAACGTTCACACCCTTAGCACCTTGGACAGAGACCGGGCTATACCAGCCGAGTATCTTTTTGTGGTTGAATTAACATGTTAACTAATAAAATGGCCTATAACAAAATAGATATTAGACATTTTAAAATAAATAACCAATAAATGAGCTTTAGTCATTTCCAACAAGTCATAGCATAGACTTAACTTTTCCTGGCTCGTGAGAACTCCTAGAGACTTTGTCCCCTGAGACCTCCCTGCTGGACTGCTCCCAAGAATATCTTTTCCTCAATACCCCAAGGATATGCCTTCACAGAGACATGGGGACCCTTGCAAACAAGGAAGGAGTCCGTAGGGAGAAAAAAGGCGGAAGAAACTAGTCATTTCCCCCTTGTTCACTAGTTGTCTTAATGATGTGGTGAAATTAGAGCAGCTCCCAGACTTTTCATGGGCTGCCCAACTTTTTAAAAATGGGGAGGTCATCATAGGGCAACCAAGTTTTAATTTCATCAAGTGAAAGCATAAATTAAACTCCCCAACTACTATAACCTACTATTTCATCAAAAAAGAACATTTAAGTATTAACAAAATGGGAAAGCTAGACTTGCAGAGTATGGGAGAGTTCTTCAAGCGTACGTAATGGCTTTCATGAAATGACGTTGTACTTAATTTTCTCATTTTGTTGCTATTTGGAGAGAATTTATTCTGGACTGGCATGGAATAACATGCAAAATGTACTATTCTTCGATGCGGATGGGGCGGCGGTGGGGGTGGGGGGGAGCCTGCAAACAGCAAGATAGCCAAAGGAGGAGGACCAAGGAATTTCTCCGTGCTGCTCATAACTGACCTTATGGAACCACCAGTTGCCGGGAGGGAGACAAAAACTCATCTTATCTTTTTTTCCGATGCTTCCACTGTTAAGAATTGCTCTTGGGTTGAGCAAGGGGAACCTACATCTTGAAGGCTGAATTCAAGCCATTACTTAAGAATTTCAAAAAGTATCAATGGATGACAGTAGCACTTTAACTTCCAGGAAAAGAGCACTTTAAGTGCTTTCTGTCATCTTGGTTACTTACTGAAATCTGTTGATGGTGTGGTGGGTGGTAAGGTAATGTTTGCATTGGCATGGCAACCGCCACCTTAAAAATAATTATGTTCATGTACGGTTTGTCGTGTGTTACTTTTACCTTGTGTGTGGTCCTAGGTCCATACTTCTTATGGTATTTCAACCACAGGCACCCCTAGAGGACCATCTGTGGGCTCTTGGTATTGCTAACGTGGCCCCAGACGTGTGTGGTGTTGCCTAGCTTTTCTGTTGGCACCTTATCCTACCAAGATCAATTGACGTTCTTAGTTACAGATCAGTGTTCTGGTGATTTTTATTCTCATAATTGAAACCTATCTCATAAAAGTGGGAGTCTATTCCACCAGTCTGTAAGATAAGTATTGTTTTGAGAGAGAAATGAATATACAGTTTTAACGTCTCAAACATTGAGTTTTTAAAATATCAAAGTTATAAATAGTTCAGCCTTCAACCTGGCCTTATAAATTTTAACATATCATTATAATCAAACATAAATAGCCCCCCACACAATGAAACTTGTTATATATGGGGCCTCCTTTCTCTGGTTGTTGAATTTATTAAATATGGTAGGTAGACAGATTCTTCTGAGTTTTGAACTACGGTCTGGAGAATCCAAAGGCAACTTGTTATTGTGACATAGACTTCAGTGTCTTTGTTGATCAGTCACAGTGCTAGCATAAAATTAGAGAATTACATCAGAGGCTGGAAGTTGTCTGACTTGTGTATATTTTCATATACTCCAAGATTATCCTCTAGAGAAAATAACCTTGAGAAACCTAGAGAAACCTGGAGAAAATTGAAAGCAGCAGTATTTGGAGTGTGGGTTTTTTTTTGTTTTTTGTTTTTTGTTTTTTGTGTTTTTCCTTTGAAGGTATTAGAGACCATCTAATCAAAACCTTAAACCTGTAACGTGATCATTTAACTTTGGGGGAATAGTTTTAATAAGATATAATTCGCCGGCCGTATACTTTACCTAATAAGCATACAAGTTAGTGGTTTTTAGTATATTCAAATGATTGTGCAACCATTACCATGATCAACCTTAGAATATTTTATCAACTCAAAAAGAAACCTAGTACCTGTTAGCAGTCACTCTCCATACATCTATCCTCAACCTCCTCTCCAGCTCTAGACAACCACTAACATGTTTCCTGTCTCTGTATATTTGCCTGTTCCAGACATTTTGTATAAATGGAATCATATACTCTGTGGTCTTTTGTGACTGGTTTCTTTGGCCTAGCATAATGTTTTCAAGGTTCATCCATGTTATGACATATATCGGTACTTCAATCCTTTTTGTTGCTGAATAATATCCCATCGTATGGGTAAACACATTTTGCTTATCCACTCATAAGTTGATGGGCATTTGTGCTTCCACTTTGGGAAATTCTGAATAGTGCTATTATGAATAATCATGTACAAATTGTTATATGAGTATATTTTCATTTTTTGGATATCTACCTAGGAGTGGAACTGGTAGGATATACAGTAAAACTCTATGTTTAACTTTTCGAAGTACTACAAGGCTGTTTTTTCAAAGTGACTGCACCTTTTTACATTCCTACCAGGAGTCTGTTCAGGTTCCAGTTTTTCCACATCCTTGCCAACACTTGTCATTATTACCTGTTTTATATTATCTCCATCCTAATGGGTTTGAAGTGGTACCTCCTTGTGGTTTTGATTTACATTACCCTGATGACTAATGATCGTGAATATTTTTTTTCTTGCACTTATTGGAAATTTATGTATCTTCCTTGAAGAAGTGTCTATTCACATCCTATTCACTTAACTTTAAGATCTGTTTTCAAATACAATAAAAGATAAGAAATTGGAAAATGGGGAATGCGGGGATGAAAAGGAAATAAGAAGATTCATAGAAAATGTCCTCTTTTCTAATATTCTTACCTATTGAAGACTCTTAAAAGTTATCTCTCACCCCCACTGGATAAAATTTTAAAAACTTTTTAAAAAATATTATTTTCTCTGATTTAAAAAGTAAAATTTTGGGGTGCCTGGGTGGTTCAGTCGGTTGAGCATCCAACTTTGGCTCAGGTCGGGATTTCATGGCCGACGAGTTCGAGCCCCGCATCAGGCTCTGTGCTGACAGCTCAGAGCGTGGAGCCTGCTTCAGATTCTGTGTCTCCCTCTCTCTCGGCCCCTCCCCCACCCATGCTCTGTCTCTCTCTGTCTCAAAAATAAATAAACATTAGAAAAAAATTTTTCCTTAAGTAAACTTAATATTAAAAATGTAGAGGCATGGCTTTTATTTGTTTTTATTTCTAAGTGAAATCTTTTTTTCAGAAGGGCCCAGTCACTATGTGATATGCAGGGAAAGATGGTCAGTTTTAGATTCTAGGACATAGTCCAAGATGCTGATCCAGGATTTTTCCTTCTGATTTTTCAGGGAGAATCAGGAAATGAAAACAAAATCTGTCTCACATCATTTCAGATTAATCATAACACTGTCTTTCCTGATTGCTCTGATTATGGGTGTACTCAATAGTCACCTGTTAATCATGGAACAGAAGGATGGCCCCTAATGTGGGATATTTTATAGAGAGTATATGTCTATTAGAACTTTATGTCTATTAGAACATTTCTCCAGAGAAATGGATTATGATGAACTTCTTTTGCTGTGTTTCTACTAGTGCCTCCTATGTGCCTTCCACCAGAAGCAAGAGAGACACTACTAGAATTCAAATAGATTGACAAACAATATCAAGTGGAAGAAAAGCAAATGGATGAATTAAACAATTAAAACTCCTACTGGAGTTTTATTACTAAGAAGTAACGGTATTTCCAAAAAAGAATAAAGAGGAGATCTTAATTCCATGGCAACATTTCTCATCCTCAGTTATACTTGATGCTTTTAAGCTACAGGAAGAGTTAATATCTAGTCCCAGAGTACATTGATGATTAGTCTGGAATGATAACTGTGACCTTCTTTAAATTCAGTAACTATCCAGTAAAAATTGACCTTGATCAGTGTGAGAACTGGGTTGTCTTCCCTTTGCGTTGTCCATATAGAATCATGTCTTGAGATTATCGTTTCTTAATGCTAAAAGATGGTATGTTTAATCAGTTCACATTCTTCTATTAAATTCATCACTGAGATCTATTTTCAGGGCATTGTTTTCTTATTCTGTTTTCTATAAACTTTCTCTTAATATTCACTGAGCATGTTCAGATGAGAGGACAGAATAACCATCAATAAGGATGTTCATGAGAGTCATTTTTTATTGTAATAATGTTTTATATAACCAAGTATATCCAGCATATTATCATGTTGACATCTGTTATCGGCTGAATCATGTCCATTCAAAATTTGTTTTAAGTCCTAACTCCCAGTACCTCACAATGTGACTGTATTTGGGGACAGACTCTTTAAAGAGGTAAATTAGGTGAAACGAGCCCGTTAGCAGGATTTTAATCCGGGACGATCAGGGTGCTTATAAGAAGCGGCGATTTGGAAACAGGCACATGCAGAGGGAGGGCCATGTGGTGACACAGGGAGAAAGCAGCTACCTACAAGCCAGTGAGAGAGGCCTCAGAAGAAGCCTACCCTGCTGACACCTTGAGCTCAGACTTCCGGCTTCCAAAATTGTGAAAAGATGAATTTTTGTTGTGAAAGCCACTCAGTCTATGGCATTTGCTATGGCAGCACTAGCACACTAAAACAATGTATGGTTATTATAAAAATTATGAACGAGTAGTTTAAATTCTTTTTTTTCAAATCTTTGAAATTGGTGTATATTTTATGTATAGCACATCTCCGTTTGCACTGGTCACATTTCAAGCGCTCAGTGTCCATATGCAGCTAGTGGCCACTGCACTGGACAGGGCAGGTACCAAAATATACAATATTATGAGCACCTGGATGATGGGGAGAAAGCGAGCTCAGAAAACCAGGAGGCTAAAATAGAGGTTTAGTGGCAAAAGATAAAGAACACAGTGTCTGGATTTTTACTTTTTTAATTTAAAACTAATACAGCCACATTACAGAAAATACGGGAAAAACAAAAAGAGAAAAGATAACCTCTTTCCCATAATCCCATAACGATAACACAACTACGTTAATTTTAATATTTTCCATCAGCCTTTTATTCTAAATATTTCACCTTGGCTTACACACAATTTTGTTTTTTGTTTTTATTTAATGTATCCTAGCCAGTTTTCCATATTGTTACAGTCCTCACAGCCATCGTTTTCAGAAGCTATGTAATACTCGAACAAGTGGAGGCAACAGAATTAGTGTCCTTTACTATGGCAGTGGTTAATGTGTACCAAGAAAGAAAATAGATTAAAAGTATAAAAACAAAAAGAACCAAACCCAGAAAATTAAGAGAAAGTTTTTAGAGCAAAATTCCTTTTACTTCTTCAAAGGTTGAGCAGATCACCATGAGCACAAAGCATAGTGAAGACTAAGGATAGGTGATAAATAGGTTAATTTATAACCAACGTTTTAATTAATGTGATACACTGAATTCTAAGCAAAATTTTAGTGGCCCTTTATGGTAATTATGCATAAATAGTAAATGTTAACATAGTATCATATAATTAGGGATAGTGTCACATGACCAAACAGAAGTTTTAATTTTAATTTTCTCTCTTAGTTTTCCAGTCCTTACAATCAGTTTTAATGTCAAGTATTATCCTGATATTTGTCTTATCCAACTGGAGGATTAGATGTTCCTTCAAACAAAGCTTATTCATTTATTATAAATTATTATTTAAAACAGTGGAAAAAGCACTGTGAAATGCAACATAAATGACCCAGATGATTTTGATATGGTTCCTGATTTCAAGTGACCTTAGTGATGAGTATCTCATTAATTTACTCATTCATTTATTAGGAGAGTAATACAAAGTAAGATTAAAGTAGTGAGTTGGGAAGAGGTTGAGAAGGGCCTGCATAAACAGGGTAGAGTTTGAACTTGATTTCAGAGGCAGTAGGGAGCCCACAGAAATCTTTCTGTGGAGCTTAAATACAGGTACACGGTTATAAATGTTTTTAGAATGACCATGCTGAGGACCATGTGGAGGATGGCCTGGAGCGGGAGAGATCTGTGGCAAGACATCCAGATAGTAGAAGGCTGATAGAAAGACCTGGAGAAAAAAAGATAAGGCCTGAATGAAGGCATGGGCAAGAGGGAAGGAATTGAGAAAGACGATTTCTTCAGTCTGTAATTTAGGAGATTGGCTATATGCCATGATAAGCTATAAAGGAAGCGGAAAAGGAAGAGGCTTAGAGGAAAGGGAATAAATTTTGTTTTTACTTGAATTTGAGGAGCCTCTAGACACCTGAGCAAAGAAGTCTTGTTTTTAGGAAGTAGATGGAAAGAGAGAGAGAGCAGGAAGCCCTTCTAGACAGTATGAAGAAAAAGGCTGAAAGGCAGGCACACCAAGAGAGCTTGCCCTGTCAGCCATGAGAGAGTTGCACAGAGCATAGAGTGCTTGACAGTGCTCTACTGCAGAAGATTTACAAAGAATAAGGTCCAAAAATGTACCACGGAAGTCATCAGTGACCTTAGCAAGAGGAGTCTAAGAAAATTTGTTGTGACAAAACCCAGACATTCATAATAGACGCTTATTAGGTATTCTCTATGTGCTGGACACTGTTCCAACTTTACCATATGTTATCTCATTTAACTTTTCTCACAATCCTATTATATATTTTCTAGAATTATCTCCATGTTACAGGACACAGGATTGGAGGACTGAGTGCTATGGAAGGCCACCAGATGATTAGAGATGGCTGGCGGAGCCCAAGCTTCAGTTAAAATTAAAAAGTTGAGGGAAAGGCTTTAGTTAGGAGAAGAAATTGCAATGTAGAGTTAGAAGAAAAAGCAGAATGACTAGTACATAGGTCAGTGTTTCCCATACTTGCTGGAGCTAGGCATCACTTGGGTTCTTACTAAAATACG
Source organism: Acinonyx jubatus (assembly GCF_027475565.1). NCBI lineage: Eukaryota > Metazoa > Chordata > Mammalia > Carnivora > Felidae > Acinonyx > Acinonyx jubatus. The sequence continues at coordinate 187,939,578 of NC_069381.1, forward strand.
GATTTTTTTATTGTTTAGATTAAAATAAAATTTAAATTAATGTAATATACTTGATTATATGCAAAATTTTAACCGACCTGTATGGTAATTAGACATAAAGAGCGAATGTCGACAAGGTAATCCCATAATATAATTAGGGATACCTTTACATGACCAAAGAGAATTTTCAATTTTCTTCATCTCTTAGTTTTCTAGTACTTAAAATCAGTTTCAGTGTCAAGTATTATCCTGATACCCATGCATATCCTCACCACACTGAGTAATTAATTGAACGTGTGGGAGTTGAAGAAGCCGAGAAAGCAAGATTTGGTGGGGTTGGGCGGCAGGGGCTGGGGGAGGAGTCAGTAACTACTCCTAGGAAGCATGGAAGGCACATGGGTGGTGTTAATGTCTGAGAAACTGAGGGAGTCCAGGCAAACCTAGAGAGAACTAATGACATGAGGTCCTAGGGGAGGTGGAGAGGAAGAGAGGGGTCCCTTTGGTGGTCAGCTGGTTGCTGTAGATAAATCTAAGGGTGATGGTGGGGACTTGACGGGGAATCCTGACTGATACATTCCAACACCGCATGCAGTCGAGAGGGAAGTGGTATGCATGCAGTTTGATGGCAGCGTAAAATCTGGAATCGCTGCCACGGGGAATGTAAATGAGAGCTGAGGAGGAGTAAGCGAAATCACCACTGAGCATTTCCAAAGCAGGAGGAAATGAATGGGAGGTTGCATCTAGGCAGCTACAGTTTTATGGGTGTGACGGAGGGCCTGGGGGAAGAGGTGTGAATTCATGGGAGTCCTGGAAGACCCTAGATGCCTGCAGTGAGAATGGTGAGAAGGTCTGTTTCCTCATTTGTTGTTGTTTTGTTTTTGTTTTTGTTTTTGTTTTTATTAAGTCTGGAAGAACAAGCCCGGTAAGTACTAGAGATGGGGAAATGCTAGAACAACCTCTAGGCTCAGAATGAAAATAATAGCTACTGTTAATTGAGCACTTAGGATGTATGAGAAGTTTTCTACACACATTACACAGCTAGGGCTATGATGCCGCCTAGCTTCAGTTCAAATAAGAAAGTTGGGGATGCCTGGGTAGCTCAATCAGTTGAATGTCCAACTTCATCTCACGGTTCGTGGGTTTGAGCCCTGCCTTGTGCAGGGCTGCCTCGGATCCTCTGTCCCCCTCTCTCTCTCCACTCCTCCTCCTGCTGGCTCTCTCTCTCTCAAAAATAAACATTAAAAAAAAGTGAAAAGCTAGAGGAAAGTCAGGAAGAGAACATGCCCTGAAATTTATTCAGAGTGCAATATAATCCATTCATCAACCAGTAAACAACTGACCTTTGTGTCCCCAAACAGGCAGTTTGATGAAAGGGACTGGGTACCTGGAGGGAACGCACCTCCCTTAGGAAGGAGAACTGGAAGGGCAGAAAGGAGGAAGGTTATAATCCTAAATTTCAGTTTTCTTTGTTTTACCTAAGAAGGCCTAAGGGCTGACCTGTTCACATTCAGAATAGAAAAGGCAAGTGGAGGGAGGTTCCAGACCAGTGTTTTTCTGGTGTCACAGTTCACCCAGGTGCAGCTTCTTAGGAGAGTGGCTTGAGAGTGCTAGGCGGGCTGGAAGTTAGCAGAAAGAGACATGATTTTAAAAAATAATAAGAGAAAAATCTATGGGCACTTCTAAGGCAGCTGCTGATGGGCTCTGGTTAAGAATTATCTGTGGGTTCCTTCAAAGTCTTGAAGAGGAAGCCATGAAAAAACATCCAAGGAAAAATATGGAGGGGAGTTTGAGAGGCTAAGTACTGATTCTCATAGACTTTGATTGAAAAATTGTAGTGAATTTGAAGTGTATGAGCAATGGTCGTCCTCAAAGGCTCCATAATTCAGCTAGTTCACTACAAATTCATTGAACTGCCTCTGGTTTTGCTTCAAATCCCTGCCACTACCAAAAATGTTAGCAGCAATCAAATACACGGTTATAATTTATAGCTGCTGTATTGACAGGCAGACAGATCTCTCCTCCCAGAGCCTCATGGTATTGGCTTCCAGTGAACCTGGGCACTTGAAAAAAATTATTGAGTGAAATCTATGGGTGCATGCTGAATCTGTAGGGATGATTTCCATATGTGCCCAAGCTCTAGGATTATGGTGAAGTCTAAAGTTATTTTTAGATTTTTTAATTTTATTAAACAAAGAGTCTGATTTTAACAAGTATATGGACAAAGAAAAGATACCAATGATTCTCTTATATTCCTGTGTTAAAATACAGTTTCACAAATGCCTTTTGTATTATTCCCTACCCTGTGTACTTCAGGGTCAAATCCTAGTAAGCTGGCCCAGAAAAAAATGGCAGCCTGGTACATGTTTTAATTTAGCAGGTATTAAAATGAGGCCTCATATTTGAACCCTTTCACTTTGGAAACAATTTTATGTGTGGACATTTATTTGCCTGTGTTATATTGTACACATAAAATTCAAAATTAAAATTTGGTCAGAATGACATGTGGTGTTAACATTTGCCTTTCCTCAATCCTTGACACTCAAAATCAAGTTATCCATTGTAAATATGCTAATTACACACTGCCTAAACAGTAACTTCCTCAAAGGATGGTGTTTAAAGTAGATAATGCCGAAGGTTGGAAGGTTGGAAGGTACTGAATATGTATGGTTTACATGCATTTAATTAATCATTTATCTCCTTCCATTTCACACATTTCTGCTTCTCGTCTGCACCACATCTTTGTACTGTTTTAGGTGGATCCTTATATCTGGTGTTAATGCCAACGCTTACACTTCAGTTTCACTTGCTTTTCCTTTGAATCTAGTGAATTCCCAATTAAAAACAAAAACAAAAACCAAGGGGGAGTTGTATATATTAGGAAGGCAGTTAAATAAACGGACATGTTTCTGGAAGTCTCAGAAACACGGGGATAACATATCCACTCCTGTTTAGGGGAGGTCTGCCCTGAATTGTAGGGAAGGGGGGCAGTGAGAGATCCAACAAGAAATTATAGGGGTGAACAAAGCAGAGTAAAAGCAAGTATGTGCTTCCCTCTTCAACATTTCCTATCTATCCTTCACCTTCTACTTTTCCTTATTCTTGTTTTAAAACTTCTATTTTGAAATAATTTTCGATTTCAAGAAAAGTTACCCCCAAAAAGTATAATTCCCATATACGTTTCACCTAACTCCTCCCAATGTTAAGATAGTGCAGACCTATGATACAAAGAGCTAAAGTAAGAAATTAACATTGATACAAAACATCAAACCCCAACTGAACATCACCAGTTTTCCCATCAATGTCCTTTTTCTGTTTCAAGATCCAACCCATAATCCCACATTGCATTAGTTATGGTGTCTCCTTGGTCTCCTCTATTCTGTGCCAACCCTTAGCCTTCCCTTGTCTTTCATGACCATGACGCCTTGAGGAGTATTTGTTAGTTACTTTCTAGAACAATCCTCAGTTTGGGTTTGTCTGGTGATTGGTCATGATTACTTCACTTATTCACTTATTACTAGTGAAGTTAATCTTGGTTGTTTCATTAAAGTAGCGTCTGCTGGATTTTTTTTCCCATTTTTAATTTATACATATCTTGTGGGAGATATCTGAAACTATACAAATGTCTAGTTTCTTCTCATACATTCACCGGGTTAATTTTAGTACGGTTTCTTCTCAGTGTTTCTTATCATGGCAATTATTACAGTGGTTGCCAGTGGTCATTTTTAGTTCACTCCTTCCTTCCACACTTATTAATTGGAATTCTTCTTTAGTGAGGAGCTATCCTTTCTCCTCTGACCATTAATTTTTTGTTGATTTATATTATTATAGATTCATGGATATGTATTTTGTTTTATAGATTATAATTCAGTCCTATCATTATTTTGGTACTTAAGTTATTCTAACTTTGTCTGTTGGGGGCGTTTTCAGGGTAACTGTTCCCTTTTGACTTGCCTAGTTTTTTTGTGTGTTTTTTTTTTTTTGAGAACTTTCTTACTGTTTGGCACTGTGAGATGCCCTAAGATCATTTCATGTTTTCCTTGCCACAGTCAAGGAATCAAACATTTTTCCAAGGAGATCTGATTTCTCTTATTGCATAATCATATACAGAGGCCAAGAACCAGGAGTACTCACTTTTAGGTATTGTTTCTAGATCCTCTCAGCAGACAGAACTTGGAAATGTATGTATGTGCACGAACCAATGCATAAACACATATCCATATTTCTGAATTGGAGATTCAGAAATCTTTTAATGAGATTTCATATTCTCATTTAAAAAGCTTTAAGTTTAGGGACGCCTGAGTGGCTCAGCCGGTTGAGCATCCGACTTTTGATTTTGAATCAGGTCGTGACCCCAGGGTCATTAGATTGAGCGCCATGTCCAACTCCACGCTGAGCATGGAGCCCGCGTGGGGTTTTCCTCTCTCCTTCTGCCCCTTCTCCACTCACACATGCGCTCTCTCTCTCTCTCTGTCTCTCAAAACAAAAACAAAAACAAAAAACTATAAAAAACATGAGTTTATACCGATACCTCCAATTCCAATGTAATACCACAGTCTTCATTATAGACTTCCTCCTTTCCTTATTTGTAATTTCTTTTTCATTTAGCTAGAAAGCTGGCTCTCGTTATTTGCAATATATTTACTTATTTGTTCAACCCTAATATATGCTGAAAGTTATCTCAGAATTCCTAACCCATACCCTTGTTGAGGCCAGAGTATGGTATTTGTGTACAATTATGTTTGACTTTACCCTTACTGTATCCACTTTTCCAATGTTACTTAAGTTCTTTCCCAAGCCCTTCAATGTGGGATGCTAGTTATTTATAATATAATTAGGTTTATTCTTATAGTTGTATTCCTATTTGGGGTTCCCCCCCAACACATCTTGATTGATTGTTGTTAACATATTGTAGAATAAAATTTACTCTTTGTTTTGTACACTTCTAGGGCTTTTGTTTTGTTTATTTTTGAGAGAGAGAAAAGAGTAAAAGGGGGGCAGGGGCAGAGCGGGTGGGGGGAGAGTGAGGATGCAAAGCAGGCTCCCTGCTGACAGCACAGAGCTTAACACAGGGATCTAACTCATGAACCATGAGATCATGACCTGAGCTAAAGGCAGATGCTTAGCTGACTGAGCCACCCAGGCGCCCCTCTAAGGGTTTTTATCAGTGTAGAGTCACGTGTCCACAGTCATGATACAGAACAGTTCCATGATCTCCAAATCACCCGACCCCCGATTTCTGACAATCGTTGATCTGTTTTCCATCTCAGACAATATGCAGCCTTTTGGGTCTGGCTCCTTTCATTTAGCAGAATGCATTTGAGATTCATCTATGTTGTCGTGCGAGTAGTGTTCCGTCGTATGGATATTGTACTTTATTCTTATGACATGATTTGTGATCCTTGCTCATGCATCTCATGTTTATATCCATAAAATTGCCCACTGGACTGATGCTTTTTGGGACCCTGAAACTGTGACTTTTAAAGTATGCTTTTCATCTTTCTTTAGCACAGTTTGCCTCACTTTACCTTATTTACTATGGTTATTTCCTATGACCACCCATCGTTTTAACATTTGAAGGAGGGTTAGAGCCAACCTTTAATTATTTTTGGTAAGATTGACAGGGAGAGTATGGATAATTGAAATCTTCACATAATCTACAAGCCTTGTAATAGCTACTTCTTCTTCCCCCAACTACTTAAAGGTAGCAAAATGGACTCATTTTAAGTTTTATGTCCTTTCCCTTCCTTTACTTATCCTCTGGTAGAAGCACTAATGAGTCCTCAGGTGACCATAAAAATGGAAAGACAGAGAGAAAGGGGAAGCACAGGCTGTGGGTAATCTGCATAGTAGATAAAAAGCCTCTGAGTCACTGAGAATTGATTGCACTCTAGTAAAGTAGATCTGATTAGGGATTATGTATCTTTGACGTATTTTAGATTTCCATTTAATGCTTGGCACTTGTTGATTCAGTGGTAGACTTATGGTCTGTCCTAAAAGTCTACCTAAAAGAATATATTCCTACCCAGAAAATATCAATTTCCTAGCTCTATTGTCTCTTTTTGCTTTCTGTACACTTCACCACAAAGTATGGCATTAATTTGTGACATCGGGCACATCTTAATTGTACCAAAGCAGATATTTGTATCTTACATCCATGGATAGGCACAGATGGGTAGTCTTTTGACAATCTGTTAACTTCTACAAATCTTATATGCTAATGTAGGCACATTTCCTGAAGGAGAGGACCCTCGTTTAAGTCAGATTTTTCAAAGCTGCAAAACAAACAAAATTAAGGTTGTTACCAAAGAGATCATCTACATAACTCCTCTGATACTAACTGGCATGGTAATCTTGAAAACCCTCAGGATGCTGTCTCTTAGTCTGAGATATCTTCATTCAGCCTCAAGAAGCATTCACTAGACTATACGTTTCTTTTTTTTTTCTTTTTTTTTAATTTTTTTTTAAATTCATTTACTTTTGAGAGACTGAGAGAGACAGAGAGCAAGCAGGGGAGGAGCAGAGAGAGAGAAAGGGAGATACAAATCTGAAGCAGTCTCCAGGGTCCGAGCTGTCAGCACAGAGCCTGACGCAGGGCTCGAACCCACGACTGTGAGATCATGACCTGAGCCAAAGTCAGATACTCAACCGACTGAGCCACCCAGGCACCCCTAGATTATACATTTATTAAGAGAAAGTATCGAATCTTTTTCTTTCTGTATTTCCAGCACCTAGCACAGAGCCTGATATATAATAGGTGTTTGATAAATACTTCCCAAATGAATTCAATATTTCAGGCTACTGATAGGACTTTTTAGTTTACTCATCTAAGAAATCTAATTAGTTTAGTTGTTTGTGAGACATATCATTTAATTAGTTTGCAGGAGTTCATAAAGCTTTGTCATCTAGGAGTTAATTAGCTAGTAAATCACCAAGTGCTAATAAGTATATGCAGTACTTTTTTCTAGTACATTTTATATTTATACATATGTCTTCCTTTCCTAAATCCATGTTGCCTGCATTGGTGAGAAATGGGATTATCCTCCTCCCTTTCTGTTTCGCCTAAGGTAAGGAAGGTTTGACTGATTTTGAAAGACACTTCATAGTGTGAAATCTTAAAAAATAAGTTTTATTTTAGTTTCTTGGACTCTGGATATAAGGTCTAAACAGCAAAACTGAGTCATTCTACAGAATTTATTGTTCTAGATCTGTTAATCTATAAATTCTTTTTTTGTAAGTCTGTTTATTTTGAGAGAGAGAGCACAGGTGCATGAGCAGGTGAGAGGCAGAGAGAATCCCAAGCAGGCTCTGCTCTGCACAGAGCCCGACACAGGCCTCAATAACACAAACTTTGAGATCACGATCTAAGCTGAAACCAAGAGTCAGATGCTTAACCGACTAAGCCACCCAGGTGCCCAATCTATAAATTCTTATAGAAGACTTTCTGAAGAAAACATTGATAATTTATCTGTTTGGTATTCCAAGCAATATACTTTGGCTGAGTTTGGCCTGGTGTGATCCTATCCTTGACAAAGTGGTCACCAACCACTTCAGCCAACTATAATCTTTTTTCAGTCAACTAATGGCATCATTGAAAGGCAGCCCATCCAGGTTTTGGGTATCTAAGTCCTGACTCCCCTGTTTCAACATGAGCTGAGAGCTGAGCAAGCAGGCATGGCTCAATGAATTATACTAATTTAAGGTCACCATAGTCATTAAAACACATATATATACATACATAGGTATAAAAAAAAAAAAGAGAGAGAGAAACTTAGTTATACCAGTGTTTGCAAACTGGGATTCCAGAGGCTGAATTTGGCTCACAAATATTGGATGCTTGGGCCAAAGACTGTTACTTTAAAAAAAAAAAAAAAAAAGAGCCAACATTTTAAAATAAAGGTATTTCACAAAGGGAGACTAAATTTGCTAATTTTTTTCATATTTTTGAAGCTGGTAGAAATCACCAGTTCACGCTTAAAACTTTTCCTGTATATCTCAAATGATTGCTTGATTTTAAGTTTAACCATATGTGTTCTTATTTTCTAAAAATTACTTTCAAAACACTAGGTTAGCAAATCTGTGGTATTACAAAATCTGGAGCCATATTCTGTCTTTCACCTGTGAAAATGTTACTATTAACCCACATATGTTCAACAAAACTGGCATTGAGCTGTTTTTCTAGAAAAAGTGATGGATTTATGCTACTCTGTCCACACATTCTTGGCGAGCGCCCTTTTGACCACTGGCACGTATTTGTAAGACCATCTGCATTGGGGGTAGAGTCTGTGGTTATGGAGTAGGTCCAAGTTAACTGGCCCACACAGGGGAGCCAACCCATGCCCTTGACCCCATTACCACAGTGTTCTAACCAATTGAGCTAAATAATTGAGTAATTGTTTTTCAGCAATCTGATCAAATCAGCTGGCATATATTAGGAGTCTGTCTGTGGACAGGGTGATAATGTCAGTGAACAAGGGAGCTTAAGATAATGGGAAAGTTGTCAAGTCCTCACATTAGTTAGCATGTTATATTTGGCCAAGTAGTCACTAAATTGAACTTTGTCATTACAGCTAATTGCATTTCTGGGCAATTGGTACTCACAAAAACACTAAACTTTTATTGAGTAGGGTTCCTTTATGAAGATTCGGAATTTTGGGTAAATAATTCATAACATATGTACAAACAATTGGGGAACATAGCAGGATGGAAAGAACTTTGTACTGAGCTGAAGTGTTCAAATCCCTGTTTAGTCCCAACTTTCCATGTGGCCTTAGGCCTCTGGACTTTCTAAACTTTGAGTGGGACTAGATAATATGATCTCAAAGACTTTTCCAGTCATAAGGGACTTTCTATAACCGTACAATTTTGAACCCATAAGAACCACTTTGCATACAAATCTCTTTTTAACTAAAAATGCAAACGAATAATTTTCACAGATAAATAAATAATATTTCAAAAGTACTAAGAAAATTTATTTATTTTTTTATGTTTTCTCAAGTTAGTTAACATACAGTGTAGTCTTGACTTCAGGATGAGCAAATTTATTTTTTAAATATATTGCTGATTGCATTAAATCAATATATAATATACACATTTCACATAGAAATTCAACGTGAATCCAATAAATAAATAAACCGTAATATTAAATATTGTATTATCAGTTCTTTTTTTATGTTTTATTTATTTATTTTGTTTTTCATTGATTTTTTTTTAATTTTTTTTTTCAACATTTGTTTATTTTTGGGACAGAGAGAGATAGAGCATGAACGGGGGAGGGGCAGAGAGAGAGGGAGACACAGAATCGGAAACAGGCTCCAGGCTCTGAGCCATCAGCCCAGAGCCTGACGCGGGGCTGGAACTCACAGACCGCGAGATCGTGACCTGGCTGAAGCCGGACACTTAACCGACTGTGCCACCCAGGCGCCCCATTAATTTTTTTTAACACTTATTTATTTTTGAGACAGAGAGAGAGCATGAACAGGGGAGGGTCAGAGAAAGAGGGAGACACAGAATCTGAAACAGGCTCCAGGCTCTGAGCTGTCATCACAGAGCCTGACGCAGGGCTCGAACCCACGGACCGTGAGATCATGACCTGAGCCAAAGTCAGACGCTCAACCGACTGAGCCACCCAGGCGCCCCATTAATTTTTTTTAACACTTATTTATTTTTGAGACAGAGAGAGAGCATGAACAGGGGAGGGTCAGAGAAAGAGGGAGACACAGAATCTGAAACAGGCTCCAGGCTCTGAGCTGTCATCACAGAGCCTGACGCAGGGCTCGAACCCACGGACCGTGAGATCATGACCTGAGCCAAAGTCAGACGCTCAACCGACTGAGCCACCCAGGCACCCCTATTTATTTATTTTGAATGAGAGAGAGAGACTGAGAGTCGGGAAGAGGCAGAGAGGGAGAGAGAAAATCCCAAGCAGGCTCCTCACTGTCAGTACAGGGCCCGATGTGGGGCTTGAACTCACAAACCATGAGATCATGACCTGAGCTGAAATCAAGAGTCAGACTCTTAACTGACTAAGCCACCCAGGCGCCCATTATATGATCGGTTCTTAATGACATTTTATATTCCAAAGCACTTATGAATCACCTGGAAAATTTTGCCACCTTATCAAAAAATTATTATTTTAGATGTAACATATTAATGAATTGCTTTGGGATTACTTTTTATTAATCTTCTGATTTTAGGTCCATTAATGTGGCCCTTTTAGAGCTACCTGTTTCTTACTTGCTAAATTTAGATGAAACAAGTTAAGCTCAGGCTTTCTTTGCCAAACTGTACAATTTTTCTAGTTCTTTCTTCTCTTTCTTACTAATGCACTCAAATATTGCTTTTATAGGACTGAGGTAATGGTTGGATTTATTGTTCTTTTATCCAAAGTGATTCTTCCATCACTGGATTGACTGGATTAGTGAGTCTACAGAGCTCAATAGGTTGGGTCCTAGAGAGGGTTAGGGTTGGTGTAAAATGAATAACAACAGCTTAGTCACACTTGAAATAATATATTGGCTTGAGTTTCCAAGCCTTCCAAATAACCTTCCAAAATGAAAAACACAAATACTGTGGGTTTCTACAGAATCAAATGTGACTATAATGTTTGTAAAAAGGATTAGTTATCGGAAGTTGCTTCAATATGAGGTGGCAAAGTTTAGAAATACCAAACCTGGGGAGACCAGGAGTGTTAAATCCAAAGCCAAATATAGGTTGCAGATGCGCAAGGTGATCATTGCCAAGCCAACGTCATCCAAGTGATGCTGCGTGTGTACCCTGCGCCCGCCGTCCAGAGCCATTCAGAAACAGGCTGCCAGGGCATTGTGGCAGATTACAAGACACCTCTGTCATCTGAATAAACAGGTAGCTGAGCAAAAGTAAAGTTTCCAGTATTATTCCTTTCATACAGTGTGATTTGAAATTGATCTGATAATTAAAAGTAGCCCCAGAGATAAGGAAACACACCCTCTGGCTAATTTATTTGGTTGAATCATCTACATTTTTTTTAAAGATCTACTCACCAAAAAACTCCATCTGGAATGTTCCATTCAGAGGCTCACACCTCTGATTTATTTAATTATGCACTTTATGTGATTGTGCATTTAATTACCTACACACAAATTTCCTAGCATTTGTTTCTTTTATCATTCCATGAGAACAAGGACAGCCATTTTGAACCGTAGAATAGGACTAGGAATCTGAAGGAATTATTTATATGTGGTATTGAAGAAAGGAAAAATTAGCCATTGGTATAGGGAAGGGAGGAACAAGAAAATATACTTACATAGCAGAATTGTAGTTTCACAGTCTAGTGGACAAGCAAATAAGAGGCTGATGCTTTGGACAGACTATAAATCAATTTCTGGTTTCTTTGGTCAAATTGTAAATCATCACTGTGCTAAGCTACTATATACATTTCCAGGTGAAAGCATACTTTTATGATTGTGTGTTACCAGTCATGGGTCTCTATGAATTGCAAGTGATTAGAAAACCTTGTCAGAAATCAAGTTATTGTTGATGTTGTTGTTTAATCCTGGATATATTTTCTTTAGGGATGTTATATTGCTGGAGAAAGAGATTAGATCCATTTTGTAAAAGTAGGTTACAATCCTATGGGAAATCTAGTCCTATGAAAAAGATTACTGTCTTTTGCCCAGCCCCTTCTGGACAAAGGAAACATTGTTGATTGCTTGATGGCCCTTGAGTGACTGTCACTTTGGCCGAGCTCCTTCAGAATAAAGTATTCTGGGACCTGGAGGGTATGTAGGATGTTCTCTGTGCTGTTCAATGGATAAGCAGCAACTCTATCTGAAACAATAAATTACACCTCATTTTGTGTTTGGCAACCCGATCTTATGTACGGGTTCCGAGATTTTAGACTTAAGAAAAGCTACGGAAAGGGAGTTTTTAGATGTTTAAAAAATGAATTGGGGACCCGTACAGGTAGCACAGGTTTGAAAAACTTCACAGACTTGTGACTTTTTGGCCCTGGAAGAGCCAAAGTATGATGTAGAATTTCACTTGAGACATTCAGAATAGATATATTTCTTCCCTCTCAGCCTATTCATAGTTGAGAATCAATTCAGTTTTATGGCCTACTCTTCAGGGACTTATTGAATAAGAAGGCATATTAGTTAACTTTAAATCTGACATAAAAATATTGAAATCTGATCCCTCACCTTACAAACTAAGTTAGGGCTCAGATTTTTTAAAATTACCTCTTTTTCCAAAAGAACTCTTTCATGAAAGAGCACAGATGGAAATATTGTCATTTGGAATTCTGTTAAGGAGAGGACAAACCAATGACAAAGATGAATGGTGTCAGAACTCCGGAGGACCAGCAACTACCTCACACCCATCTTTATTCAAAACCTAAGACTAAAGAGGCCATAATTTCTGAAACGCTGAAATTAAAGGTCTCGGTATGAGATGACATCTTGCAGATTAATCATCTTTAATGACGGCTTTGGGTTTGAATCTCATTCTAGAATTTAGCCTGGTGTTTTGAAACAGGGTATTTGTACAACACGAAAGACTGGTCATCACGAGGTAGAACCCGAAGATGACCCAGTGCCACCATGGCACTGGGATCACCAGATGTGTGTTACCTTTGCCATGTAATAGCTGTCCCCTGTTTGATCTTGCTGTGGTAGTAGACATCCAGGGCTGTGACCAGCTTAGAGCTGCCACACCTACATTAAGTCAGTTTGGTGATTTCTGTGTTCATAGGGAAATTAGATTCCAGCCTGGGAGCTGTGTGGGAGATTGACATGTTTGTTATGAGGCACTATGAGGACAGAAGCCATGAAGAAAAGAGATAAGTGATACCTCCCTGAAATCCCTACTTCACCTTTAATTCAGGTCAGCAATGCTTGTTGGATTTTTTCTATGTGTCAGGCACTAAGAATGAGAGTGGAGACCACCTTTGACTAATTTGCTTGGATCCTCAGCATCTACTAGATCTACAGAGTAGGTGTCCAGTAAGCATTTGTTGAATGAATGCATGTATGCATAAATGAGAAAAACATGTAAAGACCCTACCTGCCCTAGCCCTGGAGGAGCTCACATGTAAGCAGTGGTTCAAACAGTGCCCTACCCCAAATACAGGCGCTACCAGAAGTACAAGCCCTCCTCATCTCTGTACTCTCTGCCTGAGTCCAGTCTCCATCACATCTTGGCTAAAGATAGATATGCTAATCCAGGTTGGTTTCGTGTGGTAAAAATGTTACCCACATAAAACAAAACAAAACAAAACATCAAATATGAGTTCTAGTGAATTGAGACATCCTGGAAATTAACCCCCCACAATTCTCGCTTATTCAACATCACTTTTTCTACTGCAGAAAAAGAAGGAAAAAAAAGAAGTCCAAAGTTAAGAAAGCTTCTACCTTTTAAGAACAGTTTCAAACTTAGTATCATTTATTATGAATCAATATAATAACTCTTTTCTATTGTTTAAGGCTCTCTTACCAGCTCTATCGTGCATTAATTATTTTGCTTCTTTTGTATCTGCATAATAAATGCTTGACAGAAAAAAGCCACATAATTTAAGATTTTTATGGCACAATGGAAATTTGCCCACCCCCAGGAAAAAAATTGTGTGATATTCTCATTGTCTCCTCAGGGAAGATTTTATATGTTAAAAAGAAGAAGAAGAACATGAAATGAAAAAAAAAAAAAAGAATAAAGCCCTAGTTACACTTTATGTGACATGCAGAAGGTTTAGAATATATAGAACATAAAAGAACAGTACATGAGCTACAGTGGGATAGAACTGTGTGTTCTTAATTTTAAATTTCAGATAAATATGATTTCAGCTTTGATCCTACATGGACTAATTCTTTTGTCACTCAACTAATTAATTCAGTATGCTGGAGAAAAGATGCTAATTTGGGCATCAAAGAAGTGATAATTTTTTTTGTTTAATCGGAGTTATAAAGATAAGTTTTATTCCCATTAGACTGGGTCTGGAGCTCAATCATTTTATTCTTCTTTAGTGTAGACAAGTTCCAGAGAAAATATGCCCTGTTTCTCATAACTTATGAAGATGGAGTAAGTAATATCCAGGATTCCCTTTAAGATGGCCCTTTGCATAGTCACTGTACATATATGATATATATACATATATATGTATATATCAACCATGTCTTAACATTGTCCTTTTGTTCTTTACACATAATGAGTTAGTCACCATCATCTGTTCTTTTGATAATGGACTTTATACACAGTACACATAAGTTAATTTGTGTTATTGGAATATAAGTTATAGCTGACACTTTTAGAGACTATAGATGAGGCCTCCAGTTTCCATAGAACTTTTAATTGGCCCTCCCTGGATTAACTTTCATTATGAGTCAGTTTTTCCCTTACCAGGAAGTTTGCTGAAATGACCCCACTTGCCAGTGAATGAACCGCAGAACTGTTTCCTGTGGGGGGACATTTCCTTCTGCAGGATGAATCTGTGGTCATTATGGAGTGAGCCCTGGCAGGTTGAGCATGGGAAGGCCATGGGCATTGAGGAACCTCCCACAGCTGGTAGACAAAAAGCTTATACGTGGTGTATGATTTGGTCTCAGAATACTCCTTTCCTAGTGTCTGGGTTCCCGGGACAAAGGAGGTAGAGAGAAGGGAAGAAGGGGATGCTGTGAGCACACAGATGAGAATTCTAGGTTCCAGCCATGTGGTCTGTTTGAGTCAGCATTAGAGTTTTATGGACAGGCCATCAGTTGTCTGTGCACTCAAGCTGCCTTCAGAGATGCTCAGAGATCTACTTAAAAGTAATAAAAATAAAAAGAAAGGAGCCACATATTCTGCTGCTTTGAAATAAGTAAACATTTAATAAAAAGAAAAGCCTTTCTAACTATTAAGGAAACATAAAAATGCAAAAAGATCTATTTCTTTAATGCTCTTGTTAAATATATTTCCCAGAAATCATAAGCATTTAGTCTGAATCACTAAGACCCTTGCCTACAATGTCTTAAAGCTAGTGAGAGCGTATGAAAGCAATTAATCAAAGTTCACTGTGCTCCTGAAGAGTATTTCTTCTTCTGGAAAGCAGGATAGAATAACTTAAAACCCAGTGTGGTCGTGACAGTTAATAAGCTTTTTATAGTCCCTGTGTGGATCTGAAAATCATACCTTATTAGTATCTTTATCTTTCTTGCTCACTCATTCACGCTTATTTTCATTTAATTTTAATCTCTAGCCCCTTTTTCATATTTTTTTTCCTCTTTCTCCTAACAGAGTGCTACTTTAATAATGTTAGAGTGGAGTTTTCATTGGCTACACAAACCCTCAGCAAAAGTAACTGTTCAGTAGGTTACAAATCCCTTAACGGATTCTTGCAAGTCAGTCTTCCACATGCCCTTTTTACTTTGTGTGTTTGTTTGTTTGTTTGTTTGTTTTTCAGAAGATGGGTTATTGATGATGTGCATTTTGCTTTGTTTTGCTTTCTGGGCCCACTAGAATTACTTGCAATATATTTAGTGTTTCCAAATCTACTGCATTTCCTAGCTCCTCAGTCTGGGAAAGCAAATTCGCTCAAGGATTCCCAGCAGCTGAATTCAGAGAGCTGCTTAAGACTCTACCCAGCAGATGTTTTATCCACTTAGGCAGAAATCTTAGAATGTTATAGGACCTCCCTGCCTTTCAATCCTAAAAACAAATATCAACACATTTGAGCTCCAAAGCTTCCCTGCTTTGGAATGAAGAGTCGCCATGACCACCAAGTTAGGAATCCCATCCTGGGAATAAGCAACAACAAGCCAGAGGCAAGTAGCTGTTTAAGGGTAAGGTGGGAATGTTGGCCTCAAAGGAAGTAGTAAAGATATCAGTGGGATTAAACATGTTTGTTGTTTTCATATCGTTCATCTTCATCTTGGAAACATATAAACATACCCAAAATAAATGTCTAGATGATATACCAGAAATTAACATTTTAATTAGAAATCTTTTTAAAGAGACTCAACTGCTTGACCCAGTTAATAAGAAAGATTTTTAATATGGAGTTTTTCTTCGGTTACTAAACCATCAACTCACTCAGTTTCCCCTTGTGAACATATCTATAAAGCAAATCCCTATCTCCTCTTGCATGCCATGGAGTGGGCTCAGAGAGTTTAAATCACAACCCTTCTGTTATAAAAGCATACTGAGCTTGTAGCATTCCACCCTAGTCCCGAAAAATCACAGGCGCCAGCATGATAACCATATATACTGTGGAAAGCTAAAAATAAAAGTAGAATATTTTTCTTTCTTTATCAAGATTAGCAACAAACACATTTGTTCATTATTCTATCAATAATATTAACATAAAAATAGGCAGTGGCCTTAGGTATCTAAAAAAGGGGGGGGGACTCTAATTGGTCAATTTTCATTGAATTTGTATCAGATTCATTAACTCTAAAGTACAATGGGAGCCATCTCAGGTAAACAAGTAAAGACCTACACATTTTAGAGAGAAGCAATAGCCAAAGTGCACATATGAGATTACAATACGTGGAAATAAATTTCATTAGCATATGCATATGCTAATTCAGAACTGACTAGAATGCATCAGACAACAGAAACCTTTTATGGGCGAATTTCAAAATAAACTATGGAAATACAGTCAAAGGTTTGTGAACTTCTCTGCCCCCATATTTTGCTCGAACTATTTCAAAGTGTATAATTTACAAAATGATAAGACAATATCATAGTTTATAAGTCAGCTAGGTACAGGGAGAATGAACCACTATCAAAGTCCAGAACATATTCTGACTGCGAAGTTGGTGCATTTCCACACCTGACATCATTCCGTAGACATTCAAAGTGTAATATTAGTAATGACTGGATCATGTAGCCTCTTCCAAATGGGTGTCATTGACACCCAAAGATACTCCCTGATTGCAGGAAGAAGAAATACATTCTGTTTCAAATATTCAGCTCTCCTTGGATTCATAGCTCACCACGAATTTGAAATTAGAGTGTTTGAACATTTTCCTTACCGAACTTTTTAGTCCTCGTAAGCCATTGCTCAGGATTGCTTTATACAGTGTGTGCACTAAATGGAAGAAGAGTGGATACTAATAGCTGTGTAAACTGTCCAGTGGGATCTGGGAGGGAAATTGTAGATAGATAGTACTTAGCAGAATTAAGAAGTGGATTAAATGAGAGACTAGGCATGAACAAAGCCAGAAATAGAGCTATCCATGTTGTAAATTTGGACCATTTATCAGGGTGCGTGGGAATCTGGGAAGGACTTGAAAGTCATTATCTAGAAAACTCATGGAAAGAAATAGAAGTGGAAGAAAATATTTGCTGAGACATTAGGAGATAACTAAGAATTATAGTGAAATCTTTATCATATAGAAAACAACAAGAGGCTGAGAGCATATTCAGTTCATTGGATTAAGGACTTACCTAACAATTGATGGTGTTAATGGTTACATTCCATGTGAATAGTCCATATGATGTGTCATGGCAGCTCAGTAAATGATTGATTGAATGAATGGATGAACCATTATTAAATTCTACTTCCCCATATGGCCTTTTAGGGCCTCCCTATGTAGGTAAAATAGCAACATAAGAAAGGTCTGCTTTTGGTATTTTCCTATAAACCCTTTCTGAGATTCTTTTCTACCTTATATAGTCTATTTCCTTTGATTTCTCAATTTATACCAAGATGTCTCATTTTATGAATAGAAACCATTTCTCTTATACGTGTTGTATCATGTTGACTGATAAATTAATTACCTGGAACTCCTCCACTGTCCATTCATTGACTCTATAAATGAACTAGTCTCCTTTCTGGCTGCTGCTTTTCTTGAATCTCCTCCTATCTCCATAAGGCCAGTCTCTCTGGAGGTTCTGTATATCTCTGTCCTTTTCTCTTATCAAGAGCTTTGTTCTCCTATACGAGTGTTCGTAGCATTATACACAATAGCCAAATGATGAGCACAGCCCAAATCTCCATCAACAGATGACTAGGCAAGCAACTATGGTGTGTCCATACAATGGAATGTTATTCAGCCTTAAAAAAGAAGGAAATTCTGACACATGCTATATATAGCATCAATGAACCTTGAAGACGTTATGCTAATTGAAATAACCCACACACCAAAGGACAAATATTGTATGATTCCACTTATATGAAGTACCTAGAATAGTCAAATTTATAGAGATAGAAGGTAGAATAGTGGTTTCCAGGGGCTGGGGGAAGGAGAAATGGGGAGTTACTACGTAGCGGGTTCAGAATTTCACTTTGGGATGATGAAAATATTCTGGAGATGGGTGGAGGTTGATGGTTGCACAACATTGTGACTGTACTTAGTGCTACCGAACTGTATATTTCATAATGATTAAAATGGTAAACTTTACGTTATGAGTATTTTACCACACTGCAAAAGAAAATAGCTTTCTTCTCTTCTCTCTTCCAGCTCCAGCCTCTCACACTCTGACGTTTTTTCCTATCACCAAACAAAAGTCCTCCAGTATCAGCCACATTGAAAACCTCCTTTTTCAACATTCCACCCCACCTCCAGCAATCACCCTACCAGCCAAACTTCTTGAAGTGGTTGTACACAAAGATACACACTTTTATACTTACCTACCATTCACTCTTGCGATCACTGTCACCTGGCTTCTGCTCATACCACTGCACTGAGCCATACCAACATGATGAATGGCTTCTGAGTGCCAAATCCAGTGAACTCTGGAGTCCTGACCTCAGTGGACTTCTCAACAGTATTTCCATCTGGTGACCATGGCCTCTTTACAGCGCTCTTCCCTCGGGTCTCTTGAGCCATACTCTCCTGAATTTCATCTCTCTGGCTGTTCTTTTTCTGTCCCCTGTGTACAATGCCTCCCTACCCCTCTCTCCAGACTTTAAGTATTACAGTTCCTCATAACTTTGCCTTAGTCCCTAGCCCATTCATTTGGAGGACCCAAAGGCATACTGAAATAACCATGTTTAAAAGTGAACATTTTGAGGGCGCCTGGGTGGCTCAGTCACTTAAGCATCTGACTCTTGATTTTGGCTCAGATCATGATCTCATGGTTCATAAGATCAAGCCGCACATCAGGCTCTCTGCTGACAGTGTGGAGGCTGCTTTGGATTCTCTCTCTCCCTCCCTCTCTCTGCCCCTCCCCAGATCCTCTCTCTCTCTTTCTCAAAATAAAATTTTTTAAGGTGAATTTTTGGTCCTTCTCCCTTGACCCACCATTTTCACATCATTGTCTTGTCTTCTCAGCAGCACCTTCTCCAGTCCAGACCACCACTGTCTTTTACCCACAGTCCTGAAGCAGTTGTAGCAGTCACCAGTTGGCTTTACTGCTTTACTTGATGCTTTTTACTTCAGCAACCAGGATGATGTTTGAAAATGTGCATCACATAGTATCACTTCTGCTTCAAGTGACTTGGTGACCCCTCTACCAACTTGGTTACTCCTCAACCAACTCTTTAAATTTACCAGTTTCTTTATCCAGTTTCTCTTTGTCCCTTGAATTACCAAGACATGACCTGATGCCACTCTGAGACTCAACTCCAAGCCTCTCACACCTGCACTCTGTGGTCCTCCCCCTCTGCTCCCCTTGCTTAAGCTATTCTGCCCTTCTTTCACCACTTAGAATGCACCAGACCTTCCCCTCATTCCCTTTGTGTGTGCCGTGTCTTCCACCCATAAGGCTTATCTCCAATCTTTGCTTGTTTGGAAGCTCTCACCCATACAGCCTTCGTGTAAATGTCATTTCCCCACTGAAGACTTCCCCAACCAGTCTCCTATTATTATCTCTCCTAACACTCTTCATAGCACACAGCTTTTGTGTTTGTTTTTTTTTTTTTTTTGGTTTTTTGCAACTTACAATTGCATATTTATACTTGTTTGGTGTCCAGCTCCTCCGTTAGAATGTAAATTCCATAGGGATAGTGTCTGGGTTTGTATCCCAATTCAACATCAGCCTATACTAAGCGCTTACGACAATGACTGACAGAGAGTATATATCTAATAAATATTTCTTAAACAAATGCATGAATGAAAGAAAAAAAGAAGATAGAAAGAAAGCCAGTTTTCCATAAAGCTGTTTCAAATAACCTCTTTATAGAAATGAACAGGGACAGGTGTTTTAAGCAAACTTATAATTCATGAAAGTCTAAATTTACATAAAGGGTATGTTGAAAGGTGATTTTTCCACTTTACAAAAAGATCCATCATAAGAGTCTTTAAACAGGCTTCCCAGGTACACAGAAAGTAAGATTTTATTGATGCAAACCATATGTTTGTACTGAATTCTTTAGGAAAATATCTTTTATATAAAGCAAAGTTGACCTATAAGCAATTTCCTTAAGGCACCTAGCCCAAAATGGCCAACTCTCAAATTTCCTAGGTAATAGATAATGGGAGGCCTGGAATGCAGGGGATATTTGAAACCCTAGAATGCAAAGCAGTAATTTTAGCCATTTAGAGCTCTTGTGACTTTTCTCACAAAAATAACTAATAGTGAAATGAATCAATGTATTTGAACCTCCCCACCTCCTCTTTCTGTATGTCCATGAATGTAAGAAAGGCTTGAAAGTAACCCCCAAATAGGCTGACATGGAGAGAACAAGGCTTACACGATTCACCAAATTGATGCTTTTCTTCCAACCTCCCCCCTCCCAACCCACCCATCACCACTACCACTGATAATTAAGTTGTCTGATTGCAAAATTGGAAAAAAGAATTCAGTGTGCTAATAAATAAAAGCAATTAACTTCTCTGGGTCTCAATTTCCTCTTCTTAACAATGTGGGAGTCCTTTTGAAGATTACTGTTTTATAATTCTGTTCTTGAACCTACCCAAACTTTACAAAATAAGGTAATTTATGACTGTTTTCTCTGTCTAATGAAATAAATTTCACAGCTATTTCTGCCCTTCTTCTTGGGAATTTTAATAAATGATCATGAGGTTTAAATCAAAACATTTATATTATTTGTGGAATTGGTTGATTTGACTGTTATTGATGGTTCTTGCTAAGAAGAAAATGCTTTGCAGAATTTACTTACAACTCACCTTTCTCAGACGTAGTCCACTATGGTGAAAACAAAGTAAGCTGTTTTTGAACTTCAGTACAAGTGAAATATTTTAGGAACAGGAAGAAAAAACAATTCACTGGTTGTGGTAATAAAGATCAAGGTAGACTAGGGTATAGGTTAGTTTTGCCCTTCAAAAACAAGACTTCTTTCATCTCAGAAATTCCAAACCTTCAAATTCAGAAGAAATATTTGGAACATAGAAGAAAAGCATGCCTAATATCTTGAGTTTTTGGCAACATTTTTGCCTTCATCATCTTCCTGGAACACTATTCTATCCTTGCTCCCCACAATTTTGATTTTTTTGGCCCAATTTTACTATATTTGATGACATTTTGAGGGAAAATTATTTCTCTAAGTGATGTACAAAGGTATTCTCACATAAAGGAATTTAGAGTCATAATGTTGGTCCCTGACACTCTTCTTCATGGGCATGAAAAGCTAAAGAATGTACTCATGAAAATGCACGTTATTTATATAACGCCTGCTTTGTAGGTTAAAGAGAGATCTTGAATATGTCAACAAATCTCCCTTATACTTGGGAGTTAGTGATCTTTTATTTTGTCTGTATTTCTTTTTCTCTTCCCTAGTCTATAAATGATATTAGGTCATTTCTTCAGTGGGAAAGAAGAAAATACATTAGGAATAAGAAGGAGGACCAGGAAAAAAAAGACTGGGGCTGATGGAGTGAAAATTCATAGCTGATTGACCCAAATCCCAAAACAAGACTGAATACAACAAAAGAATAGCAGTAGGAGCAAAGGCAGATGGTAAATGGCAGTGGGGAGAGAGAAGGTTCATGAGCAAGAATTTGCTAATTGAAATTGTAAATTGAAAAATTGTTTTAATTATTTATTTGTTTTGAGAGAGACAGGGAGAACAGCAGGGTAGGGGCAGAGAGAGGGGGACAGAAGATCCAAAGTGGGCTCTGCACGTACAGCAGAGAGCCCGATGTGGGGCTCGAACGCCCGATGTGGGGCTCCAATGCCCGATGTGGGGCTCGAACTCACAAACCATGAGATCATGACCTGAGCCAAAGTTGGATGCTTAACCAACTGAGCCACCCAGGCACCCCTAAATTGACATTTTCACAGAAGAGTCAAGACTTGGAGAGGCTTCTGGGGAAAACGGGGTGCTTTGAACTCTGATAACAACAGAAATACAGAGATTAGCAAGGAGGTCTTCCACTCAGTGCTGCCAGTTGACCAACAACCTATGATTTGGATTGAAGCACAATCCTAAGAGACAGATGTTTACCCATTTTTATGAAATTCTGAAGAAGACAGGAGTTTCAAGTTTATGAGTGGGGCCTTCATGTGATGAGATTCTGACTCACTGTGTGTGTTGGGAGGTTGGGGGATGGGGACAGGGGGTGGGATGGGCAGTCAGCCTGAACATGTGTAGAATCCTCAGGTTGCATAGATAGTTGGATGGCTACATAGATACATAGATGGGGTGAGCAAGCTAAAGATATACACACATTTACACACACAGAAGAAAAATTTGCAACTATTTAATAAGAAACCAAGAATAAATAGGATTTCCATAGTTTAACAAGAATCTTTTACTTCACTGAAGAATATACATACTTGAGTGACTTTTTTTCCTGGTTATTAGCAAAGTATCAAATTATTTTCCTTTTTTTCACGTACGTCATTACCAAAACCAAAGGAGATTGCTTCTAAAGAAAATCTGCTTGGGAAAATGCCTATTATTTAAGAATGTGTCCTAGTAATAACCATAGCTTTATTATTATTATTATTTCAGATGTGCAGTTTTATTTTAGTAAAAGTGGTAAGAAAGCACAATGCTCTTTTAAAGTATCATAATTGCAGGAAACCCTAGTGCGTTGTTGGTCCAAATGCAAACTGGTGCTGCCAATATGGAAATCAGCATGGAGGTTCCTTAAAAAATTGAAAAATGGAACTACACACACATGAAAAGATGCTCAACATCAGGGAAATGCAAACCAAAACCACAATGAGCTATCACCTCACCCCAGTCAGAATGGCTAAAATCAACAACACAAGAAACAACAGATATTGGCAAGGATGTGGAGAAAAAGGAACACTTGTGCACCGTTGGTGGGAATGCAAACTGGTGCAGCCACTGTAGAAAACAGTGTGGATGTTCCTCAAAAAGTTAAAAATAGAACTACACT
The DNA here is from genome assembly GCF_027475565.1 of Acinonyx jubatus. Classification (NCBI taxonomy): domain Eukaryota; kingdom Metazoa; phylum Chordata; class Mammalia; order Carnivora; family Felidae; genus Acinonyx; species Acinonyx jubatus. The sequence continues at coordinate 187,962,758 of NC_069381.1, forward strand.
ACAATCCAGCAATTTCACTACTAGGTGTTTACCCAAAGAACACAAAAATACTAATTCAAAGGGATACATGTACCCTGCTGTTTATAGTAGTATTATCTACAATAGCTAAATTATGGAAATAGCCCAAGTGACTGTCGACAAATGAATGAATAAAGAAGATGTGGTATATATATATACATACATACACACAAACATGTACACACACAGCCATAAAAAAGAATGAAATCTTGCCATTTGCAATGACATGGATGGAGCTAGAGAGTATTATGCTAAGTGAAATAAGTCAGAGAAAAACAAATACCATGTGATTTCACTCATGTGGAATTTAAGAAACAAAACAAACAAAGACCAAAAAAAAAGAGAGAAGCGCCAACCAAGAAACAGACTCTTAACTATAGAGAAGAAACTGATGGTCACCAGAGGGGAGGTGGATGAAGGTGGTGGGTGAAATAGGTGATGGGGACGAAGGAGTGCATTTGCTGTGATGAGCACTGGATGTTGTATGGAATTGTTGAATCACTATATTGTGCATCTGAAACTAATACCACACTGTATGTTAACTAACTGGAATTTACATAAAAGCTTTTAAAAAATGGAACTACCTTATGATCCAGCAATTCTACTTCTGGGTATGCATCCAAAGGAATTGACTTCAGGATCCCACAGAAATATCTCTACTCCCATGTTCATTGCAGCATTACTTAGAATAGCCAAGATATGGAAACATCTGAATTGTCCAGCAACAGGTGAATGGATTAAGAAGATGCAGTGTATATGTGTGTGTATATATGCATACATGTGCACATATATGAATATGTGTATGTATATGTGTGTGTATATATATACATACATATATATATATATACACACACACCTATGCACTCACGCACGCACACACACACACACACACACACACACACACACACACATACATGTACACTATGGATCCGAACAAAGAAAACTCAGAGAAACAGAACAGGGTGGTAGTTACCAGAGGTTGGGGAGAGGGGAAACTTAGGAGACACTGGTCAAAAGGTGAAACTTTCTGTTATAAGATTAGCAAGTTTGGGATCTAATGGACAGCACAGTGATCACAGCTAATACTAACAATCTAATGTTACCAAGAGAGTAGCTCTTAAATACTCTCACAACAAAAAAGAAACTGTAACTGTGTGATGGGATGAAAGTGGTAGCCAGTACTGTGGTGGCAATCATTTTGCAACTTAGAAATATATCAAATCAGCAGTTGTACACATTAAACTTACACAATGTTATGCGTCAATCATGTCTCAGTGAAGCTGGAGGAAAAGAAATAAGGTATCATACTTGCCACTGTGCCAAAATTAGCTACAAATATGCCAGGCATCAAGGGGACTGAGAGCACACTAACACTGGGCTGATTTAGGAAGACTGGGGTTACATCCACAGAGTAAATGTAGCACGAAGGAGACAGTGCAGTAAAGGAGACAACCCAAGTTCTAATCCCGGGCCTTCCCCGGATTTATTGGGTGGCCAAGGCCCAAGGGCTCATTTGCAAAATGACAGCAGTAAACTAGGTGTTTGGCAAAGTCCCTTGAAGCACCATCATTATCTCTTCCCAGGAGTTTCAACTTTAAATGTCAAGGCCACTTGGGGCTCTGAAGGCCTGGTTAGGAGTTCGGTCAGTTTTGAGTTATATATTAATGATAACCTTTCAGTTCTAAAATTTCTAGTGAATTCATAGTTTGAGATTTTTAGTCTTTAACCACATGACTGTATGCATGCTGCACAATCAATATCTCAGTGGAAAGATGGAAGGAAGGAAGGACGAGAAGGAAAGAAGAGGGATTTAGTGACTATTACTTTTCCGCTTTCAGGATCTTATTTTACTTCCATTTTATGCAAAATGATCTTGTGCTACTTAGAATAAAGAATTACAGTTTGATGAGTTCATCTCATAAATATTTTAAATTTACCACCAAAAGAACATGGTTAGTGTTAACATCTTCTGCTTCATGTGTTTCTAGATTTGGAAAGAAGAAAGATGATAAGGGAGGCAAGGCTGAGCAGAAGGGCACTCGGAAGCATGGCAGCCTGAGGGAAGAGGAACTGGAAAAAATGAAAGAAGAACGAGAAAGGTGAGCAGAAATGCTGAGCCCCTGATTTTGTTTGGGTCCATGGCCTGTGTTTAATTTGATTATTGCATCAGTCAGCTGGAGACATTTTATTTCAAGAAGCATAGAGTTGAATACAAAAGCAAAGGTACCTGACGTAAAAGGAACCTGCCTTTCTGGGGAATTTTTAGTATATTTGGAGAAGAAATTAACTTTATGTTTTTATTATATCAGTACATACAATCCCAAGATATCCTACCCTGGTTTTGACTATATCAATGTATATTTTTCCTATGGTTTAAACAATGAGGTTTTTTTTTCTAATAAAAAGGTCATTGTGATGTTGATGTTTAGAACTATCAAATTTCCATAGTCTGTTCCTAATTTTTGTCAAGCTGTTGTATGCCTTCTTAATTTTATTCTGCTAAATCCATTTGGGTGGTGTAATTTGAGAAGCTCATGTCCTTCATTTTTAAAAAGCCAGTGTCTTTTATTAGGCTATCAGCAAGTTGCAAAGTATGTTGCCCATCTGTTAAAGGGCCGGTTTCGTTTACTGAAATAATGACAGTTTGCAAGGACTGAATTCTCCTGTTTGAGGGGCTTAATGTTCCATTTGGACAAGAGGCCCTTCACTTATCTTTGAGGTTAACTCTACACTTACCGCACGTTGATGTGTAAATGTCTGATTTTGAAACATGTAATTGAATATTCATGTTTCTCCTGAAAATTCTTCACCTGCACAACTAAATGGATCTTGGAGAAAGACGGAGATTATGACAAAACTAGCATATCATTTTAAGCACTTGATTCTGACTTCATCATGCATGAAGTCAGGTTTGTCCAGCTTGTCACTCGCTTATTAGTAACAGTAGTCCTTGTAGTTTTTAAAGTCAGTTCTTGTACTTATTTTAATACTCTAGTAACGTGTACTAAGAAAATCATACTTATACATCGTCCTTTCTAGCACAGAGCAGGCTGAATACCTACTGTTAACCTTTGACTTCTGTCTTGTAGTCTATTCCCATTGATAAAAGCTAACTTTATCAATAGCGAGGAAAGAAGCCCTATTTGGTCCTTTCTCATGCGACAGTGGTTGATAAGCTGACTTCCAGGGTCAGCATGCAGGTAAAAGGAAATCAAGTGCTTTATATTGTTGCTGACTATTCACCTGACAGAGCTACCCCCAAAACTGGAATGATGAATTCTCCATCATAGTCCAAGATTCAGTAATCCTGTAACATAAAATGTAATGCAGGCTAAGATTTTAATGTGTATATTGGCAGAGGCATCGATGTGGTGCGTCCACATCATAGATCTTTGCTGCTCCCCTGACTTCACTTACTGAGACACCATATCCTTGCCTCGTCTTCAGGAAACGGAGCTGTTTGCTAGAATTCAGACTTCACATTTTTTTGTAGCTCAATACTTGCTCGGGGTTGGGAGGGTTTACTCTTAGTAGCAAGGGAAATGTGTGCCAGCTAGAAAATTGATAACCCATAAAATTAGGTGGGTTGTCTTTAAGCAAGAGTTCATTTCCTTTCTGGTTTTGCCTTTAGGAAGCAGGTGCCTGAGGGAGTTTTGTTCTTAAAAGCAGGGCTGTAAATTCACCTCAGCTGGCTATATAGGCTTCGGGTCCAATTTTCTTAAAATATGTTTGGTCAAAACATTGAAAGAACTCTACTATTAGCCTCCACTTAGGCCAATTCCCACACATGAACACATAAAACACATCTGATATGGGTTTCCTAGAGACAACATTGTCTCAATCTTGTGTGAGGGGAAGAAGTTGGAGGAGTGGCTTTTATGGTTGGGTGCTGTAGAATTAATGACCGAGGGCATTTCAACCACGCAGGAGCTGAGGGCCACAGAGGGTGGTGGTGGTGGCTGAACATTTGGCATTGCTCCCAAACCTTGAGTCCCATTTCTTGGCTCTCCATCATCCATAAGAAACCAATTCACAACCCTTAAAGAACTCAGTGAGTGTATTACTCTTTGTGACATGGCCACTGGAAAAAAAAAAAATAGAATATAATAAGAAACAGTGTATGAAAGTTCACAAAGTTGTCTTTTTTTCTAATGCCTTTGCAATTTGTTACCTTAAGATGATTCGAGCTGCCCTATTGCTTATTTGGTTCATCCTAGCTGTCATAGATACAATAGCTTTTCATTAACATATCCCTTCTTCGAAGGATTTAAAGCACTTAAATAAAATATATATTGTGCAGTGCTGGAGCCAGCTTGTATCAGCTTGTGATTTTTAAACTTTCAGGAATTTTGTGAGCTCGTCATTAAGCCATTAGTAGTTTGAAATTGTTCATGGTGGGAGTATTTACACCACAGAAATTGGCAAATGCAATAAGTTGGGTTTGCTTTCTCAGAGAGCCAGTTAATCAGCATACCCCTGAGGGTTTATACCAACTCTATTTAGTGTATAACCAGGAAGAAATTGTCCAAAGTGGAGCATAAATTTAAAAATATTCATCCAAATCAAACCATATGACTTCTTCTAGCTGTGTTTCTCAAAGTGTACTTCGTAGACCACTTGATGAAAATGAATCACGTGGGGAGCGTGTTAAAGATGTTTGAGTCCCATACCAGATTTACAGAATCAGAATCTTTGGAGTTAGAGCTCAGGCATCTGTATTTGAGAGGTAAGCTCAGTGTGATTCTTCAGCATTCTAAAGTCTGAGAACCACTAACTTGAAGGGACAGGATTTGGTTGGAACATTAAACTATCCTTATCCTATGAGAAAGGATGTGCAGAGATTGTTTGTTTTTTTTTTCCCCCCAAGAGGACTGAATAAGCCAGTCTAAAAGTATTGTCATCTTTTCTTATGGGTCCTCTTTGAAGCATTCTACCTTACTGGCATATTTTTTTGGCAACAAAAGAAAAACACTCGCCAGTGCTCACTCACCCAAGAGAATATGGATTGCTTACCCCCAGTACCACCCACGCGCACAAAACTTACAAAAATTGCATGAAGAAAATTTTGGAGGCATAAAAAAAGCGTTAAGAAAACTAATATGATCATGCCTAATTCTACAACCACTATTAATATTTTGTGATCTTTTTTCCTATGTATGTATTTTCTTTTGAACTTGATATCTATGCTGCATATATAATATCCCACTTTTTCCACAGCATTATATTGTGAGCATTTCCCCATGTCATTAATGTGTTGAAAATATGCCATTTTGATGACTCTCTAATAGTCTGTGAGAGCAGTATACCATAACTTATTTATCTTCTATTGTCAAACATTTAGTCTGTTTCTATTTTTCTCTCTTCCAAATCATACTTTGATGAGCATGCAGATACAAAAGTCCTTATAGATGACCTCTTAAATGATATAATTCCTGTTCAATTTCCTTGTAACTGTTTTACCCAATGATTAATTTAATGTCAACTCTAAATTTTAGGATTATATTATCCCTCTTCACTCTCCTCATTATTTTTCTTATGATTTCCATATCTCATTTCAACATATCCACATATTTAATTCCTGATAAGGAATTGTTTTGGTGCTATAGATGAATAGCCCATTCATAATTATAGCTATGAAAAGGTTAAAAAAAAAAAGCCATAACAGGTGGACTCCAAGTATAAGATTACATTGGAGGAATGCAGAATCCAGAACAGTGGTTCTCAGTTAAGGAGGGACACTGTTACTCCCAGTGAAACATTTGGCTGTATATGGAGACATTTTTGATTGTTACGGCTTCTAGGGAGGGAGGGGCATGATAAGGGGGTTGCTACAGCCAGGTGCTGGGTAGAGACCGGGAATGCAGCCAGACGTTCTACAATGCTCAAGGCAGCCCTGCTCCCTAACAATAAGTCATCTGCCTCAAACTGTCAATCGTGTGTAGGCTGAAAACCCTGTTCTAACCTCTGGACTTTACAAGTAAGGGCACTCTCCTGGACATTAGAATTTCCTTGTCTCATGTTTTCCTGTGGCTAACACAGAGAAATGTACGCCACATGACATAACCCTAGAAGGATTAGTAGCTATTTGAGGAATTGTACCCAAAGATTGCTAATGAGTATTTCCATCAATATAAACTTGCAAGACAAAGTTTTTCTTCAAAATTTATTTTTTAACTCTGGCCCGCTGAGCATTGGCATCAATGCTGGTGATCAGATTGTGAATGCCAAGAAGCTGCAGGGGTTGATAATGTATATTGAGGACACAATCATCTGGAACAATGGACTGAATCAAACGTAAAAAAAAAAACTTAATTGGAGTAAGTGTAAAGTCTCGATTTTAGGCCCCAAAACAAACTGTACAAACACATGTGGAAGGTTTGACTTAATACCAAATATATGAAAGAAATTGCCTGATGGTTTTAGTTGAAGGCAAGTTTAGCATGAGTCAACATGAGGATATGCCTGCCAAAAACTTAATCCAGTCCTAGGCTGCATTACTGGAAGTTCATGTGCAAAATGAAGGAAGAAACAATAATTCTTGTTCTACACTACTCAGATCACACTTGGAATATCCCATTGCCTCTCTCACACACAGAATAACAGCAACTAAATCATATCTTTTGAAAAATGTTGAAGGACTGGGGAATACATAGCCTGCAGAGATAAGACTTAGTTGATTTCACAGGATCAAAGAACTTTCACATAAAAGAGGAATTAAATGTATTTTATAGCATCCATTCTATCCTCTCTTTCTCTCTGCTTATTCATCCATTCATTTATTTTCTTGAGGATACTAATGGATAATCATCATTTCAAGAGAGGTAGTCTTGAGCTTAATAGAAGGGAAAACATCCTAACAATTCGAGTGTCACATGAGACAGTAAGTTTGTTGACACTGAAAATGTCTAATAAACTGATGATTACGATGAGAAAGGATTAGTGCATCAGGCAAGTATTGGACTATATCAGAGTTTTATAAACTTCAGTCATTGATATAGTACCTTCATTATCCTCTTTATATTCATATATTCAAGTAGGTAAAATATATAGATGCAAAACTACATAAGTTAATATATCTACATTAAGCCACATAGTGTCTGAAATCATATTGTTTATCATTAATGCTGCATTTGTCCTTAGGTGATTTCTATGGATTTTCCCAGATCATAGGGTCTGAGAAATAAATACATAAATATATCCAAGTATAGAAACATTTGCTTTGAATTTCCTAGAGCAGCCTTTCTTGAGCTTGCCATAGCATTGGTTCAAGGCAGTGTTTGCACTATTCTTACCTGAGCGGATAAGCCCAAATTTCTTGCTCGAAGTTGTGTGTGAGGATTTTCTTAGTCTCGTATCTGACTTCCTGAGCTAAGAACAGGTCCTCTCCTGATACAAGTCAAACAGTCCATTGCAGTGAAGCCCTGTTTTACATAAACTCATCATTTTGTTCATGCTTCGGTGAGATTGGCCATAATAAAACGTAAGTTCAAAATACCGGTATCCATTGCTGGAAGGATGAATCCAATATTATATCCAATGATTATTTCCCCTAGAATTTTTTAATCAAGCTAAATTAAATTAACATTTTCCAAACATTCTGATTATATGGTGAGCCGAAAGCAAGAGATTGTCTTCACAAACCAGTAAACGTATTTTTGATGTTTAATTCTAAGACGTTAATGTACGTCTGTAACCTTCTCCAAAGTGTGAAATGAACCAGGCTCGTGGACCTACAAAGTACCTAACTACATGCGTGTTGCACTTGTATTGTTAATACCTTCTCAAAAGTCAGGTGGAGTTTGGTTAAGGAAAAATATGTCCCCCTCATTTATTTAGGATTATCGTACTGGGGGGAAAGTCTCCATTGACACCAAAAGGCTGTCTTCAATTAAAGTCCCATATTACTGACCCTGAAATGAAATTTCACTAAATGAAATCTCTTCCTGAAGGGGGGCACAGTTTAACATATGGGTTTGTGCTGTAAGATCTTCTCTTACTCTTATACCATGTCAGGGTTTCCTTTGCAAGGGAGCTCATTTACTGTGTTAATGAAACATTGTTTTTGCAGATCTTATTAGAATCTTAGCAGGATAAATGAGGAGATGAGGGGCAAAGAGGCAGCTCCCCCAGCTTCAGGGTTGAGAAGCATGAAAACATATGGCCCTTGTTTTCAACAACCGGCCTGAACGGAATGCCTAAGTGAGAGTGAAGCTAAGATGTAGGAAAGCTGATCAGTTTCAGCGGCTGAATTCAGGGCTCTTAGTTTTCTTTCCTTTAGGAAGCCTTCCAAGAGCTCCAGAGGCTTCTCTTTTGCCTTATCAACTGAGCTGCTTGTGGCCTATTCCCTTAGTTTAAATCAATACATGTGTTTTTGATATTTGGCAAACCAAGATTTAATTATGCAGCTGCAAGTTCCCCACATAAACGAAATTCATCTTAGAGAAATAAAAACATTCAGAAACCATTTATAGTTTCAGAATACAAGTGGGTGAAAATCTATTCCCAACCTCTCAGCATTTTATTTAATTATGGGAGATTTTTATGTTACTGGAAATTGAAATGAAAACCAGAATAAGGCTAGAGTGTATCCAATATTTGTTCATACTGAAAAGTGAGGATGCTTACTGTATTCTAAGAAGGACAAGGAAAGTATATTCTGAAATAATATTTTAGCTGTAGCCTGCATAAATGTGGCACTCCGAAATACATAGAGCAACAAATAGAATTGATAGGATTGTGTCATTATTGTATCCTAAAAAGAGTGCGTATTTTGTTAAAGAATCAGAGGGTTGTTTTCTTTAATTTGCCAAGAGACTCTCTATAATTAATTATTTACTGAACTTAAACTTTGGCACTATTTAAACTGTTGAAAACACCCATGTTTTGGCATGATTACATACAAATGATTAATTCAGCATGGTTTCACTCCTCACTGAATATCCCTGTCTTTTGCAGTAGAATTTGCTAGGTCCTGTGGTGTGGGCAAAATAAAATGTTGGAATGGTTCCCGGTCTTAATAGTCCCAATTTATTATTACCACTGAACCCTCGTCAGATCATGGACTGGATTAGATCCCAGTTTTTCAAAATGCCCCAATTTATGGCTCCCTTAGAATCCTGATAAAAATGTGTATTTGAATAAGGCTTTGGTTGGCTAAAAGAGATCCAGTTAATTACTTTTAGATTCTTATTAGATCATCACTGCATGGAAGTTAAGAAAAATATGACTAGATGGTGTTTCCCAGGACAAGGTCAGGGTCTCATTTTAGGCTGACAGAAAGAAGCTGTCAGATTTTTGTTTTTCATAGCACTAACCATAATGGTGAATGAAAAGATATTTGCCATATCCCAGTAATTACTATTGATGCTTGTGTTAGGGTAAGAATTGCCTTTTTTTCCTAGAATAAGAGTTAAAAGCAGAGGAGATGGGGCAGAGAGAGGGAAGACACCCCTACTACACCCCATTCAGAGTTCATCTTCCAAGATTTACCTTTTACTTTGAGGGGCGAAAGAGTGAGACACAGGGGAAAGGCAGGTGTCTTTAATCTCCATACATTTATTTGCTCTTTGTAACATTTGTCTTCTCAGAATGCTTGTGGTCACCAGCAAAATTTGGCCCATTACTATATTCCAATAGACGAGATAGGAACACCTACATCCTGATGCCATGCCAGCATTTTTTATGAGCCAAAATCCTTTTATGGAATTAGAATCAATGTTAGAAGTGCTGTATTAGCAACTACTTGTCAGCTGAGCCGGATTAATACGTAAAATGAATCACTTGACTGGCATCCTTTCCAATAGTCATTTAGACAAACTTCTAAGATTAACGTACACCAGCTCTTTTAAAAAGTGTTTTAAAAGGATACTCCTATATTCAAACACCCTGAAGTGATGTATTATATTATTGCATTCAATTGTGGTGCTGTTGAAATACATTCAGACAAGGAATTATACTAAACTACCCACAGTGATCTCATAGAAATGTTTAGAATGCCTAATCTGATAAACACTTGGGAAGAAGCTCTAAATTCTGTTGATCTGGATATTTGGCTTTAGTATACACATAAAAACATATTCAACATAATAAACAAACTTTGATACTTCACTGGATTTATGCCAATCAGAGATACAGATGTATTTGTTTCCGTGGAGGTTGTGTAGAGTGGAGGTGGGACTTGAGGAGAGAGAGCTTTTTTTTTTTCTTTTATTTTTGAGGGTGAGGGAGAGGGGGTGCAGAGAGAGAGGGAGAGAGAGAGAGAGAGAGAGAGAGAGAGAGAGAATCTCAAGCAGGCTCCCACCCCCAGTGCAGAGTCTGAAGCAGGGCTCAATTCCATGACCCTGGGATCATAGATTCCATGAGCCTGGGATCATAGCGTGAGCAGAAATCAAGAGTGGGTACTCAACCGACTAAGCCACCCAGGAGTCCCGGGGGAGAGCATTTCCCGCAAAAGGTTTGTTGACTGTGACTGGGTGGAAGGCCATTGGGTGGCTAGAACTTAGGAATGAGGGTTAAGTTTCCATTGTATTAGTTGTTTTCATGGGGGCTTTGCATTACCCACTTTGAGGATGTATTCCTAAAGTCCCTCTTCTTATCATCATGAAATGAAATGAAAGTAATAATACTTGAAGACCTCAGTTTTATGCATGTTGTCTGAATAAAATCCTTTTCAACTGCTCAGTTTTGTTTTGTTTTGTATTTCAAAGAAAAAAAATGAATGAATAAATAAAAGTTAAGTGAATCCAGAATATTTACTGTGGACCAGTCTGGTGCTGGACAGTATACAAGTAAAGTGCTCTGAAAAACGTGAACAAATTAAACTCATAAATCAAATAGCATTTTCCATAATTTGTAAGGTATCTCGTCTTTATTTCGTATTTGGACATATGCTATGTTGTATCCTGCTTTGGAAAGCATCCATGACGATACATCCGCTCTGGAACCCAGGATTAGTCATTGTTCACGTAGGCTGGTAAATTGTGCAAGTAGAAAAGATACTCAACCTATTATCCTCCAGAATCTGCTTCCCCCTCCCCCCTCACATTCTTTAGGTAGATATCCTAAACTCGGCCTGTGATTTGCAAACACCAAACTTTAAAAATGCTTTTCCAGGGCATCTGGGTGGCTCAGTCGGTTAAGCATCTGACTTTGGTTCAGGTCATGATCTCACAGATCATGAATTTGAGCCCTGCATCGGGCTCTGTGCTGACAACTCAGAGCCTGGAGCCTGCTTCGGATTCTGTGTCTCCCCACCCCCCCCCCCCCACCTTCTCTCTCTGACCCTCCTCTGCTCATGCTCTCTCTTTCTCAAAAATAAAAAACATTAATATATATTAACATTAGTATGTATATGCTATTCCAAATTTCCTGGGAAGATTGTTTGCTTTGATTTGTTTGTTCGTTTGTTTATAACAAAGGTTTTCAACTGGCAGTGATTTTTCCCCCCAGGGGCATTTGATAATATCTAAAGTCATTTTTAGTTGTGCCCTAGCAGGGAGGTGCCACTGCAATCTGGTAGGTAGAAAACAAGGATGTTTCTCACCATCCTACAATACACAGGACAGTCCCCTACAATAAAGAATTATTCAGCCCCAAATGTCAGCTGTACCCAAGTTGAGAAATCCTGTTTTAGATAAACAGATAATTAAACCCTGTTTTAGATAAACAGATAATTAGATAACATGGATGTATAGATATAAATTTGCTATGGATACTCGGTATATCTGTGGTTGGGCCTGAGGATGTGTATTTTAAAACCATTTCTCAAGTGATTGTTGTTTATAGCCATGTTGGAGACCAACTGGCCTAGGTGATAGCCCAGGGGAGGTATGTGGCCAAGTGGAAAGATTAGAAGACCCAGGACTGGGCCAACCTGGGTCAAAGTCCTGACTGAATGAACACGCTCTCAAGCTACTTAACTACTTTAAGCCTCTGTGTTCTGATCTGTTAAATGAGAACTCTGTCTCTCAGACTTTTGTAAAAAGCAATATTTACGAAGCAAGTACCCGGTTCACTGTAGGTGCTCAGGGTCAGCTCTGAGGATTCGAGACCCCAGATAATCCATTCAGTAATCTTTGGGGGCCCAGAGCACTCAGACACACCATCTGTGAAAGTAGCTGAATTGGATACTGCCATGATGAAGAAGGCCAACTTGAATTCAGACTTTGCCCAGCTGGGCCTCAGGCCAGATACTTCCATTCAAGAAGCTTCTCCTCATTTCTTATTGATCACTGGTTGGAAGTTGCTCCTCAAGCCTAGTAAGCTTGGCATGAGATAGCTGCACAGGAGCGAGAGAGTGCTGGCTGCTGCTGGGGCTTGGCAGCCATAGAAACGAATTCAGGGCGGAGGGGCACAAATAGCTCGGGTAGCTGCCGGCCCCTCCAAGTCCACAAGGCCTGTGACAAGAGAACACTTGTAACCGCAGTCATTAAATTTGCAAAATCCTCACATTTGCATTCCTGTTACATGTATTGCATTGAGGGGTGGGGCATAACTCTTGTCTGCTAATATTTAGCATCCAGTCTAGAGTGGAAGCAGAACAAATGTGTCCATTGCTTCCCCGTCCACCCTCGCCCACCTGCCTGCCCTTGCTCTGTAATTTAATTACTTAATGACTTCACAGTGCATGTGAATTGACTTCGGATTGATGTCCAAAGGAATCTGACCCCTTTCCCGGGCTCAAACTCCTGCCTCGTTCTGCTTTGTGCCCTTTGTTTGATTTTAGTATTGAGAATTAAAGAGGTTGAAGTGGTTTCGGCTATGGCACAAAAGTTTGCTTTTCCAAGAGGTCACTTGAAAAGAACATTTTTTTTTTAATAACAGTAATAACAATTGGCTGTTTAGAATAGAAACAGTAAGTATTCATGTTTTTGGAGGAACTTAAACAAATAATATTTTGTGAAATCTTGGTATCTTGAAGCAGAGATTGTTAAATGTGACAGGATGGAGAAAGTGGATTCATAATAATAGCTTTGATCATTCCTCTCTCCAGAATTTTCAATGGCCCTCTATTGCCTACTACATACAGTCCAAACTCGTTGGCTGATATCTGACTATAGCCTAGCTTTCCAGTAATACTTTGTAGTCCTGGTCCAGATGGCCCACATACTCCACCACTCTAGAATGCTCACTCTTTTTGAGATGACCATAGCCCTTTCCCATCTCTGTGTCATTCCTAATATGGCTTCCCTGGTCCTTATTTGTCTACCCTCCCCCCCCCCCCACCTCAGTTGGTCCAAATCAATGGAAAGTCAGTGAAACCTCACTTCTTCCATTACACCTTCCCAAACTGCCTGGGTTGGAAGAAAAGTTTTCCACTAGATAACCTGGGTTAAGTAACTTATTTGCCAATCTTTAGTTTTGTTGACTGCAAAATGGCTGTATAACCATTGTAGCATCATAAGAGTGTTGTGAAGAATCAACAAGACACTGAAGCGAAGCATTCAGAGTAGTGCCAGGCACAGAGACATTCTATAAATGGTGAACCTGCCATTTTTCTCAGAGACGGTGTTTAGTTGAAAGAGAATGAGTATTAATATCAAATAGCAGTGGATTCAAAGTCTGATTCTTTTCTGTACTAGCTGTGTGACTGTGCATATTTTGCCAAACCTTTTGAACCTCAGCTTTCTCATTTGGAAAACTTTTTTTAAAAAGGGGAAATAATGTCTAGTTTCAGAGCGCCTGTGAAATTTACATATGACGAAATACTTAAAACATCTAGAGCAGTACTTGGCACATGGTAGACACCCATTGTTCTTATTGTTGTTCCTTTGCTGCACTGAATTGTAGATGTTTGTGATTACACACATGCCCTCTCTCCCTTACTACCTTGTGATTTCCTTGAGTCAAGGACCATGTCATAACCATTTTTCTATTTCTCCCGGCATCTAATAAATTATGTTTCACAGAGTAGGCACTCAATAAGCAATTGTTGAATAATGGATGAATGAATGAATGAGCTGTACTGATTTTAATTTTATTTTTCAAGTGAATAATTGCTAGAATGGAACCAACAGGCAGGATAGGCTAAATCAATGGCCAACAAAGCTATATAGTTAGCAAAATAAGACTTTCCCCTGAGCTCTGAAGTGGCGTCAAGGAGCATGAGGTCATTTGTAACTGGCAGTAGAACAGTGGAAATGGATCACTGAGGCATAGTGGCCAGCCCATCAGGACTATCAACACCTGTTTCCACATCACTGAACCAGGTCCTGAGAGACAAGCGAGTAAGGGAAAGTGAATGAAATCCATCCATTCCACAAACAAATGAAAATGCTATGGACCTAGAGAGTTTGGGGTTTTTTTTTTTAATTGGGTTTCTGTCCCCATCCTCTTCCAATGGCTTCAATTCAACCAGTCGAAAATATTTTTAAGTACCATTCATTTCAGCCTTCGGAAATGAAAGATTTGCCTTTCATTCATTCAAACACCAAATTGGAGTGTGTAGATGAGAGACACTGTCCTTGGCTTATTCTCCATCAAAGGAGGATCTTTTCTGTGCTGCCTGTGGAGCCGATTCAATCAGGATTCACGGAGCAGATTATATTTCAGGGGCAAGCATAAAAAACTGTAATGGAAATAGAGGTTCATGAAAAATGACAACAGCCATTTGTAATATACCAGATGCCATAGAGCTACTGTCTCAGGGAGGCCATATTACTAAAATCCTAGTCCATAATTAGGAGTCCACATTGCCATTAAATTAGTGTCTTTATCTTACAAGATAATTCCTTATTATATACTCTCCTGCAATTTCGTGGGTTTTTTTTTCCTTGTCTATATCCTAACTCTCATGAGGCATAGATTGCAACTTCTCCTTGTTTTATTTCCTACATCTCAGTAGAGAGAAGATATTTAGTGAAATCGTGAGTTGACTTAAAAGTGTAAAATAATATCAGGTTTACGGGGCGCCTGGGTGGCTCAGTCGGTTGGGCAACCGACTTCCATTCAGGGCATGATCTCGAGGTCCATGAGTTCGAGCCCCGCATTGGGCTCTGTGCTGACAGCTCAGAGCCTGGAGCCTGTTTCAGATTCTGTGTCTCCCTCTCTCTCTGACCTTCCCCCATTCATGCTCTGTCTCTCTCTGTCTCTAAAATGAATAAATGTTAAAAAAAGATTAAAAAAAAAATAATGTCAGGTGTAAAATAACTTACTTATGTAATTTTAAAAATTGATAAACTCGTAATAATCAGTGGGAAAATAATTAGTAAATATGTATTAAAATATCTTGCCTAAAATTCTTGCCTGCTTTTGAAAGTATAATGCTCTGTTTAAAAATTACCCTGATTATAGGCGCACCTGTGTGGCTCAGTCAGTTGAGTGTCTGACTCTTGATTTCAGCTCAGGTCATGACCACAGGGTCGTGGGATCAAGTCCTGCATTAGGTTCTACACTGAGCATGGAACCTGCTTAATATTTTCTCTCTCTCTCTCTGTCTTTTTCTCTCTCCCTCTGCCCCTCTCCCCTGCTTGTACTCTCTCTCTCTAAAAATAAAACAAAAAAATTTTAATTACACTGATTATAATAATAAGCACCAGATTTGAAAAGTAAAGAACAAAAGTGTAGATAAGGAGTTGCTTGGACAAATCATTTTTTTAAATAACAGTGAACTCTATTATTGACAGTATCAACAGCTAATTAAAAATTCTACTAGTGAAGATGTAAAAGATGGCACATTTCCAATTCAGATAGACACTAAGGACACAGACATAATTGATATTTGTTCAATAATCCTAAAATGTTTCACAGTCTCTAATAGAAGCTATGATGGCCGGAGAAAGTTTCAAGTGCTAAAAAACATAGATTCCAGACACTTAAAAATATTTTCAGATCAAATAATATGTCTTTGCAAAAAAAAAGTATGAGGTTTTAGCTGAATGAGCATCAAAGGATATTTTAGTGAATTGACTTTGTTTAAGAAAAAAGAAATCACCGAATCAGGGAAAACATATAGTGTAATTCGTATGTTTTTAATCTGGTTATAGTGGATGTAATAAGAAAGTCAAAAGAGGATAATTTACCACTTGGACTTTTAAACTTCAGAGCTGCATTTTGTAACACTCACATAAATGAATACGTATTTTTAAAAATTCTGCAATAACCATTAAATATTCCAGTTTGGAAAAACAAGATCCCAGTTTTAACAAGATGCTTCAGTAACATAGTTGGCTGCTTTTGACATCATTAAAGCCAAACTGAATATGTTCCTTTTTTGTACACAGCAGATTAAAAACTAGATGTAATTCTTCTAGTTTTTAACAGTTACTGTTTTTAGCAGTCACTGAGGAAGCCTAATTCTTTTCACCAGCAAACAAAAATTCTGTGCCAACAAAACTGACATTATGCTAAAATATTCCCTACCTCAAATATGTATATTACTTAAGATAAAAATGGGTGCTTAATATCAATGACCAATTTATGATCATCAAATGAAAAATATTCCGAGGAAATAAACACTCTACTGGAGCTAGTCATGCAACCCTCATTGATCAATCCGAAATAACCTCCTGCAGATATCAATTACCGTGGTTCACACTACTGTCGCTTGCCTCTGCCCAAGTTCAAAGAAAAAAAATTATGACATAATAAACCAATACAGAGTGTGAATCAAGATGGAAATTTAAGTTACCAAAGATATACTTAGAGATTTTGCTTCTTCGTGGAGAGAGGAACACATTTTGTTAAAAATGTGCCAATTAAGAAGGGAAAATTGAGAATCTCCAAATATCACAAAATAAAAATAAAACGTGTAGTATGTTTTTACAGCTTTCTGGAGCATTTGGAAACATATGAAACTACATAGACATGTTTATGATTCTATTTATACATTTATTTTTACATTGCCTTTAATGGATGACATAGGAATTTTTCCATCTAAAGACAATTTCAGGCAGGGACTAGCTGCAAAGTGCTTCAGTTTTATTTTGTTACCTTGTGGCATCCGAGGGCATCTCTCTAGTATTAAGAGAACTTAGCTGATTGGAAGTTTTCCTGTTTGTGGGAATATCTGTAATTCTGTGACCATGCACATAGCTGTGTGTGTGTGTGTGTGTGTGTATCTGTCTGTCTGTCTTTGGGACATTGATAATTACTTTCATAGTTAATTTGCATACAGGTTTGATAACGCCTAGTACTACACTTCTCAGCCCCCTCTCCAGCATTTAATAACCATTCCTTGATTGATTGGAAAAGTAGCATTTTTCAAACATAAATGAATTATTGCACAATGTCAGTTTGTATACTATTAAAAAGATATTCACGAAGAGAATTGGGTACTTAGAGGAAGAGGGAGGTGTTGCAAAGAACACATGAAAAATGGCAAGGTGTGGGGAGTGGGACACCCCATGGGAAGGCATCACCTCCTCTCCTGCACTTGATCCCTGAAATGCTGAAGCCCCAGGTCTGCAGGTGAGCAGCACACAAAGATGTAGATTTGTTAATTTTCTTAAGTGAATCCAGCTGCTTGGCTCAGACAGTTAAGGCAACATGCTAATAAGGTTACTATCATGTAAACTATACCCCTTTATGGACCTTTGATGCATAATAGATTCTAAGGACTGAGATATGAATTTTTTAAAGAGATGAAGAGGGCATCTTATCATCAGGAAATTTGCGATTTTTATAAGTAGCCCCAAACTGTACCTCCAACCCCACATGAACATCTAAGAAAGCATTCTTGGGGCTCCTGGGGAGCTCAGTCAGTTAAGTGTCTGACTTCAGTTCAGGTCATGATCTCACAGTTTGTAGGTTCAAGCCTGCCTTGGGCTCTGTGCTGACAGCTCACAGTCTGGAGCCTGCTTCAGATTCTGTGTCTCCCTGTCTTTCTATCCCTCCCCCACCCATTTTCTCTCTCTCTCTCTCTCTCTCTCTCTCTCTCTCTCTCTCTCTCTCTGTCTGTCTCTCTCTCTCAAAAATGAATAAACATTAACAAATTATTAAAAAATAAAATGCATTCTCTTGGACCAAGGCTTTCCAGCTAAGGAAACAAGTGAATCCCTAATTTCAGGGAGAACAGCTGAGAGGGCAAAGGAGAGGGCGCCAGGGCATGTCGTCCTTTTGAACAAGGTGGCCTATTCCTTCCCCCATTGATTGAGTGCATCTCTTTGCACCTCTTCTTCATAATCTTCCAACCTGATCCTCACATGCTGGACACTTTCTTAGATGACCATTCCAGCCCCCTTTACCTTCCAGTGAAGTACAGAAATGTGTTGAATGTGGTCTGTGTTTGACAGTCTCAGGTGCCATTCAGACAGGATGTAGGCTACGGGCCAGCCTTCTAGAGGGCCCTCACTTGAGGCCTTTATTGCATCCCATGTACTTCCTGTGCATTTGCAGATCTAACAAGCAGGTGTCTTTCTAACTGGCAGAACTTGTTTGGATAAACTACTGCTAATCCTTGCCATCTTGTATTCACTTTCTTTTTTAATTATTTTCTTCTTACTGATTTTTCACATTTCTCGTATGAAAGGTCACCTTAGGTTGGTCACTCCAGTTGAATAGCTCCCAATTTCAGTCTCTTTTAAAAACATGTAAGAAAGATTTGTATTTTGATGAATTTTAATATTTTTGATCATTTGGAGAACTAATATATATTTATGTCCCTGGATCTTTTTCCTTGAGCTACACCATTATGCCTTTGAACCTGAAGTTAAATTGAAGTTATAAGAAATGTTTCCACTTAGAGGATTTGGGGTAGATACTTTTCTGCTATGATTCACTTTTGACTTTTTAATTATTTTTGCCCTGAACTCTTCAATAATTCAGCAAACATTAATTGAGCAGCTAGGCACTTAGGGGAAATAGCAAAATGAGTAAAACACAATCTAGTCTCTGCCCTCAACAAGTTCATGATTAACAGAGAGGAGAAAGACCAATACACAACTAATTATAATAAAGTTCAACTGTGATAAATACTGTAATGGGATATAAAAATGCTATATGACCGCAGAGAAGACAGCCGTGAAAAGAATAGTGTTACAGCTGGGATGGTAGAACAGAACTTCTTTATCATCCAATATTCCTAGACACTTGCAGTGAAATCATTAAAATCAATTATAAAAGTACAAGTTAACTGTGCAGCAAATCGAAGAGACTTTTGAAATTTTAAATTCTTAATCCCATCAATAATATATGATGTTTTTGCTGCTAACTAGAGAGGAATTTAAGACTCAGGAAAAAAATTTATTTAAAAGCTAAGGGATTTTCCAAGCAATCAGGGTACTTTTTGTTACAGTGGGTTTTTTGTTTGTTTGTTTGTTTGTTTGTTTTCCTCTAAAGCTGACAAAGGAGACAGTTGAAATGTAGTTTAGGGCAAAACTTTCTGGGAAAATAACAGTTTAGTTAGGCAGATAACTTTGGGTCATAAGTTTATATTACCGAAGGCCTATTCTGCAGAAGATTACAACATTTATTTAAATATTTTCACTATGAACTATAATAATTTTAGTAGTCTGGGAAGTTTTGCCCAAATATTTCTGTTGATGTGATATGTGGGCTACATACTGTTGATAAGGTCTACTATCTGTCTATCTATATGATAATATAGCACCATAATCAAAAAAGGTAGAGCAAACTAAACTTCTGTTACGGCTTTGAAAAAATGAAAGAAATCAAAATAGAGTGGGAAAAAGCTATTTTTCCTCTTTTGCCCCCTATATGGCCGTGAGAATGACAGACCCAGGCTGCCTGAAAAAGCAAGTTCCATATTCCATACAGTTCCTTTACTCTTTAAACTTTTTCAGGTTAGTTATTATACCAAAACTTCATTAATCTGGACTCAACTAACCAGATTCTTTTATAATTCTTTTGAACACTCTACTCTTAACGGGGAAAAAAGGAGAGGAGAGAATCAGGAGAAAATAAGACACACTCCCCAGTTCCAGGCACTTGTAGGCACTCAGGAAATGTAGATTGAGTAGATCAGGTCAGTGGACAGGTAATATTTGGTAACTCCATTGTGACGCTTGTATCTTGAGTATTATAGGATAAATATTGGAGTTGAGAACAACAGTCCTAAAATAATGCCTGTTTCTCAGTCTTCTAAACAAAATTCTGCTTAGGGAATTCATTTAGAGCAAATTAAAGGATTAGTATATTTTATTTTATTTCTAATGTTTGTTTATTTTGAGAGAGAGAGAGAGAGGGAGAGAGCATGTGCATGAATGGGGAAGGGGCAGAGAGAGAGAGAGCAAGAGAGAGAGAGAGAGAGAATCCCAGGCAGGGTCCGCACTGTCAGCACTGAGCGGAAATCAAGAATCAGTCATTTAACCAACTGAGCCACCCATACACTCCAGGATCAGTATATTTTGTAAAGATTTTCGACCAACAGATTCAAACTAAAAAGCTTTGCTCTCAATCGTGCTGATAATTCAAGTAACCATAACACCCCCTGTTCCCTGAGCATTCTGGCCAATCTAGGTTAAATAGCATCTATTCAAAGTATCTACTCTAGGTAGGATTCCAAGTGGATCTGTGAAGGAGCCGGCAGAACTGATAAGTGCTGTTCAGTGCTGCTAGCTGTGTGTGTACATGAAGACCGCCAAGGGATCTGTCCTCTCTGCTGCCTCCCTTCACCTTTGTCAGCTGATTGTTGTTAGTATATTACAGTTAGTTATTAGTAGAGTTATTAGATTGTTATTGATAGATTACAGTTAACGATGGTTTTTTATGTGCCAATCACACTCTTCTGACAACTTTAGTTGTATTAAGTCAGTTAGCCTTCTCTTAGAAGTAGGTTCTCATTTTACAAGTGACAGAGAGGTTACCGTATTTGCCCGTGGTCTCAAAATGAAAAAGTGGCAGAACTTGGTTTCAAACCAGGCCGTCTGGCCCCTGACGCCATCCTACCTATTTCTGAAAGCCCAGAATGTTAGCATATCCATCAACAGCTGCTAGTCTACTCTGAAAAAGGCCTTGCTTCAGTGAAACTGTTCGGGTGAAGATGCCACCTCCCATGAAGATCTTAAGACAGAAATATAAATGTAAATTTCACTCATTAAAACCGTAATTAATTTATTGGAAGTGAATTGTTATTATTTCAGGGACGAATGCATATTGGAATATGCTGATTATTTTAATGAACCACGAGCCTCTTCTGGGATACTTCGCCTGTATTATTAGCCAGCAGGTCACTGTAGATTTTCTAAGAGGGGAAATAAGAGATTGCTGCTCATTTTCAAGTTTTGCTTTATTAAAAATGCAAAAGAAAGTGTGTGCTGTATAATGTATTTTGGGGAGATGATAAGAAGGTATCTTTGTTCAGGAAAGGCCGTAAATCATCTGTTTTAAATCCACATTTCTCCTTCTGGCCAGTCATTTCTTGGGTTACAGATATCCGCTGCCAGGACCCGGGTGTGTGTGTGTGTGTGTGTGTGTGTGTGTGTGTGTGTGTTGTACCTAAAGCAGTGTCTCCAATGTCATTGTTATGTTTGACATTGGGAACCACTCATTTAGGTCTATTCCACGGGATACATATTCTTAATCTTTTCATGACACATGGTATAAAGGCTTGCAGAATTTGGTTTGCTTATTCTCTTCATGAGCTATAGGGTATGAGGTTGGTTTCACTGCTTATATTTCTATATTGCAGAGACGATTAACACTATCACAATGCCTGGCTCTGAAAGAAAGCAAGCCATTCCTAAATACATTTTTTTCAGGTAGAATCATCAACTCTATTCTTTCATAGCCTGTATTAATTCCCCATTGCTACTGTAACAAATTATCACAAACTTAGTGGCTTACAACATATCTTTATCCTCTTATACTTTTGGAGGCTGTAGTTCTGAAATCAGTGTTATTGGGATAAAGTCAAGGTGTAGGCCAAGCTGATTCCTTCTGCAGGCTCTAGGGGAGAATCCATTTGCTTGCCTTTTATTTAGCTACCTACAATCCTGGCTGACTGATGGCTCCTTCCACCATCTTCAAAGTACATCTCCCCAACCTCTGTGTCCATTGTCACATTGTCACATGGTCTTCTCTCCCAGACCTTGCTTCCCTCATCACATTATTGAGTGCCTACTATGTGCCAAGCACTGTGCTGGATGTATCGATAGACAAGGCACATAAGGTCCCTGCACCTGTGAAGCCTATATTGTTGTAAATAGATAAATGAAGACAGTAAAGTCAGGTAGTGATAAAACTGTAAAGAAATTAAAATAGAACCATGGGAGTTGGCATGGGGAAGGGTGTCTAAGATGCTGAGATGCACAGCACAGTGAAGAGCCAGCCACAGGAACACCTTCAGGCAGAGGAGTTCAGGCACAAAGAGCAGCCAGTGCTAACCAAGCCTGAGGCAAATGAAGCCATGGGACTGGAGTTTGATAACTAATGCTTGAATGGCATAAACCAAAGTTGTGGAAGACTTGTGTCTGATGAGACAACCTCCTGGGTCCTAGGAAGGAGATTGGGTTTTATCTAAGCATAAAAGGAACACATGGAAGGTGTTTTAAACAGAAAAGCAGCCTAACTTATATTCTTTAAGAGATGGTCCAGGCTGCTGTTTAAGGAATGGATTCTCCCTGTAGGGAGGTATCTAGCCACACCATTCCTCCCTTTTAAATTTTAATTCTTTCCCAATACTAGCAGGAGCCTGAATAAAGATCCACATCTCAGGTAGTCATTGAGGGAATTGAAGGCTGTTTCCCCATACCTTAAAACTCAGACCACTGCAGTACCCTGCTAACCACAGTAAGAAATGCCAATTCTGGGATGACTGGGTGGCTCAGTCAGTTAAGCGTCTGCCTCTTGATGGGCTCAGGTCATGATCTCGCGGTTGATGGGATTGAGCATCGCATCGGGTTGTGCACTGACAGCACGAAGCCTGCTTGGGATTCTCTCTCTCTCCTTCTCTCTCTCTGCCCCTCCCCCCCCAAAAAATAAATAAACTTTAAAAAAAAAGAAGAAATGCCAATCCCTGACTTCTCCCCAACACTTTATAGACACTTTGGCAGCTTATGGTTCTGATAAAAGGTAAACCAAGCCTCTTTACAAGGGTAAGAGATTTTCTCTATTAATTATAGATAAAACCTGCAACAAAGGATGGCCCAAGAAAGAAGGAGGCAGTCAAGAGTAGAATGCAGTAGTCAGAGCTGAGAATGAACACTCAGAAGAATATGCCGGGCATAATGTCTGTTGGTCTCTGTGGAGGGACAGATGAGGACACATGAGACCTTAGACTCCCATGTACAAGTACCCATTGTCTGTCATATCAAATAAAAATCCCTCACTATAATTCTCAAGACCACATGCATGTGGCATATGCTTCTTTAAAAAGCCTCCCTCAAGGCTCCACATACCTAGGTTGGAACCCATGATTATGGTTGAATACTTCTGCTCAATACCCTGGAGAAGAAAGGGGGTCATTCCTAGTAGCTGTCTAGTTACCTAATTGCCCAAGACTCTTTGAAAGAATCACCATAGACACCCATGCCACCTAGATGAGCTTGTTGGACCTTCTTCAATGGCTGTGTGGTGGTGATCATCTCAGATGGTTTGTTGGCTTCTTCTGTGCTTCACAGGCACATGGTGGAGGATCGGATGACAAGGATGCTCCTGGCATCAGTTCATCTCAGGCCTGTCCCTTCTATAAGTGGGAGGGAGGAGCTCTTAGTCTGCAGACCTGATTGGTCCTTCCACCTGACCCTTAAATATCCCCTGGCCTTTTCACGTACCTAGCACAGTTCTTAGTACATAGCGACTACTCAGGGAATGTTGGAACCAAAGAAACCAAACGGACTGACAGGCCCCCCCCTTTTTTTTTTTTGGCATGTATCTGGACTTTTGAGAATATTCTATAGTTTCTCTAGGACAAAGACATCATAAAAAGCCAAAAATGACAATCCTAAAAACACTGCAGAAAATGCAAGAGTTGAATGAAATATTTTTACTAACCTCTTTAAAATATCCTGTACAAATAGGATAAGAGGGAAAGGACTGTGTTTTCTACTTCTTTTTAAATTCTCCATCATGCAGGGAACATGACTTTTCAGAGTAAGAGTGCCCTTCACATATTGGCTGGATGGAGACAGTAAGTATAAAGTGTGTGTTTATCCTTGTATGAGGTACAACCATGGTTCCATAGCTAAAATGGCTTTCCCAGGCCCTGTGGAGGTCAGTAGTACTTCTAGAGCTCTTCATAAGCCCAGAGTTCTTTTAAACATGCTATTCAATGTGGGAGTGGATGTTCACAGCCTTGAGGAATCTGGCATTTATGGCTAAGAAAACAAAGGAAATAGAGCAGCCTATGCCTTGTGAATGTCCACATGTTCCCCATGTTTCAGCACATTTTCATTGTGAGCAAGCTTGCAGAGGCAGAGATCAAAGACATGTCCAGTGGAGCACTGGCCAGGTGTGAAATTCCAGGTGGCAAAATGGAAGGAAAAGAAGAGTTTGAAGGGAAAGGAAAGGAAATGTAGCTTATTTCCTTT
Source organism: Acinonyx jubatus (assembly GCF_027475565.1). Classification (NCBI taxonomy): domain Eukaryota; kingdom Metazoa; phylum Chordata; class Mammalia; order Carnivora; family Felidae; genus Acinonyx; species Acinonyx jubatus. The sequence goes on from NC_069381.1 coordinate 187,987,201, forward strand.
TATTCTCTGTATTTTTCCTGTTTCCTCTCCAGGAAGTTTGCATAGACTTACGATAACCCCAAGCAGTCAATGTTTGGGATTAGCCTCATTCATTTCCATATGATGACAATCACCACCATGTCAAAGGCCAGTCATTTATTTTTGCAGATATCACCCCTGGCAGTCCCTAGGATTAGCAATATATTCCTGATCATTGTAATACAGAAAACCTACTTTCCCTTCTGCTTCTCGCAGTGCTGCAAACAGGGGACACATATGAACAGGGGATATAAAAAATAAATCAGGCTGGGTTTTTTTGCTATATACACATGTCAGTAACAATAAGAATAAAGAGTAAGAATGAAGTACATCAACAAGTTACAAACTTTTTCCAACCAGCAGAGCTCTCTCAAGGGCAGATGCGTTCTTCAGTGTGAGTTTGGCCAACAATCTAGAGGATCTCTTCATGTCTTCACTGCATAGTGAGGCCTTTTGTAGGGACACTGTCTAGAATTGCTCTAAGGAAACCATTATCAGAGAAGATAGTAAGCACTGTGTCATTTGTCCCCCTCCCCCACCCCAACCCCTCTTTAGGGCTAATTTCCCAATGAAAGCTAAGTATGTTTACTAAGCATTTCTGAGAAATTTGTTCACATTACGAGAATATAAATTACAGGAACTCAGTACATTAGCAATAGAGAAAGTTTAATGGGTTTGGGAAAGGTATAAATTTAGGGAAAATGTAAATTGCAATGATAGGAGAGTCTTCACTGGAAAGGCAAGTCTCTTGAAATGGTCGTATTTAGTAGCAGTGGGAAGGTACTAAAGAATCTTGCCACTTTGACATTGTAAAAAATGTCCCTTATAAGTAGGAATTGAAAATGACCACCAGGATTTTAGAATATGAAATATTCAATGTCAAATAGATAAAAAGCCATCTGATATGGGAAATTTGGTTGGTTCTGGGCCATGTACGATATGGAAGTCTTTCCTCTGGTCGTCCCACCTGGGCAAAGAACCAGTTAACCTCTCTGGGACCTCCAGGATTAGAATGTTCTAAGACCACACATAAGTCTTATAGGCTTCCCAAACTTCATTGCCTTCACCTGCTCTAATGAGCATTAGCATGACCTTTGCCTCATGATATTTGGCAAGCCTAGACACAAATTCACATATGATATTCAGGCACAATATCCACAAGGAATAGCCTAATTTGATTCTGCGAACTGTGAAGGACTCAGTGTGTTGTGTGTGTGCACACAAAGAGAAAAATGTGAAGAAAAAACCTACCTAAAAGATTCAATTAACAGCATTAAAGAATTTGCATGTCAGTATTGCAGAATATACAATTCATTATACATAAATGTATTTATTCATTTCAAGAGAAATGATCAATTGTTTCATCAACCTAGCTCCCTTACCACATCAGGTCTGGTTTAGGCTGACAAGAAAAATGGACAGGACAAAAGAAGGTCATCTAGAAAATGTTACAGATGCGCAGGCAGGGATGAGAAAACCGTGAAAAATATTAATGCAGTTAAAACAGCTTTGTTGAAAAGATGAAATATTGATCACAAGGACTGTATGTAACTCTGTATTGGCTGGTGAGAAAAATAATAGTAATAATAGCAGCAATAATAAGCTGTAATTGGTCTTGGCCAGGTACACTTGCAGCTTTGAAACCGCATTCAGAAGGAAAAGCTGAAGAAACTGGGTCTGGTCACTGGAACAAAGGATAATTGTAGTGACCTAATTGCAGCTTCTATTATAAGAGCAGGAGTGATAGCAGGACAAATTATCTCCACTGTCAAAAAAGAAAGCTGTACAGCAGGTAGTTTATAATCTCTTTTAATGGTACTACTTCTTTTACCCCATAGCTCTCCCCTGAAAAACCTTTTCTGACCTCAACTACTGTCACCACTATAGGTAGCAAACCTCCTCTTCTGCTGTCTATTCATCTCTGTCTCTGTTGTTTGGGTTCACACGGTAGGAACAAAGAGCATGTCAGTGCCTACATCTTCCCAGAACTGGGCAAGCCAGTCAGAACTCTACTGTTGATGCATTCTGCATGAGACAAATCCATCAGGAAATAATATGCAAGAGTAACAATAGTTAATAAAGCTTTTGAGGGTACAGTACAAAGTATGAAAGACTGATCAATAATGTGGAATCATGAACAGAAAGAAAATGACAGCTTGCCAAAAATATATGCAACTTACATCACAGATAAAGTGCTAATATCACTACTACGCAAAGGTCTTCGAAAAATCGAGGGGAAAATTGACAATCTGATGGGAAAATCAGCAAGAGATACGGACAGCTCACAGAAGAGGAAATGAAAATGGCCCTTAAACATATGAAAAGATACTCAGCATCACATAATAAGAGACAGGCTAATTAAAACTATCGCTTCTCACCTACGCTTATCAAATATCCCAGAGTCCAGCAGCACATTCTGTTGGTGACATGGTAGAGGAAGACACCCTCCTACGTTGCAAGTGGCAATGCAAAGAGATCAAGCATGGAAGGAGATTTGTCATCATCTGGAAGTATTATATGTGAGTTTCTCCGTGGGCCGGCAATCCTGCTTCTGTGAATTCATCCTAAAGTGGCAACAGCAAAAATATGGACTTAACTTTTGCATAAGATTTGTCATTATGGCATTATTTCTAACATTGGAAGATTGAAAAGAGCCAAATATTCAAAAATATGGGACCCATTAGAGAAACAGAAGTATGTCCACACAGTAGACTATTATGAAACTTCTTTGTTGTTGTTGTTTTTTAATGAGAAAGATCTCTGTTCACTAATAATGGAGATGTCTTCTGAATTGCTATGGGAAAAAGCAAAATGTAGAGGAAAATGTATCCTACTTCTTGTGCGAAAAAGAAGGAACATAGATATATAACCATGTTTGCTTTCATTTGAAAAATTAAGTATAGTTACGTTGCTTAGGATAGAGAAGACTCTTGAAAGCCACATAATTGTATGTTGTATATAGTTGAATTTAGAAATGTAAATGTTTTATGTATTTAACAAATGAAATTAAATCAAAAGAAAAAAAAAGGCAATGCCTAAAAACTAAAAACAAACCAGGACAACCTAACTATGAAACAAATTGGCTGCATAATGACTCAGAAAAAAAAGAATGATAGAATACAGCATTTTTATTCTACATAATCAGTGGGATATGTTCTAACAAGAAATGGTGAACATCTTGAACTTCATTCAATGGTATTTTAGTAATACTGGCATTATGTTAAGACTGTATGTACTTTAAATTAGGGATATGATAACACAAATAATTTTGTCAGTAGTATTAAGAATCAAGATTTTTCATTTATAGGAAATAAACAAATATAAACTTTTTAAAAGTTGAGTAAGGATTCCATAATGTTAAATTTGAATTGGAAAGAGCAGTATGAACTTGAATTTTTTTTTAAAAGACATATCTCCTAGCTCTGTCCATGGAAAAAGCACAGAAGCAGTATTCCATTGTAGATATAAAACCACATCTTCTTTATCCATTCATCAGTCAATGGGCATTTGGGCTCTTTCCATAATTTGGCTATTGTTGATAGTGCTGCTATATTTGGGGGGCATGTGCCCTACTATGCTTAGTGAAATAAGTCAGGCAGAGAAAGACAAATATTATATGATTTCATTCATATGTGGAAGTTAAGAAACACAACAGATGAACATAGCTATGGGGAGGCAAGGAAAGATAAAATAAAACAGAGAGGGAGGCAAACCATAAGAAACTCTTAAATACGGAGAACAAACTGAGGGTTGCTGGAGGGAAGATAGGTGGGAAGATGGTCTAAATGGGTGATGGGCATTGAGGGCACTTGTTGGAATGAGCCCTGGGTGTTATATGTAAGTGATGAATCACTGGCTCTACTCCTGAAACTGATACTACACTGTATGTTACGTAACTTGAATTTTTAAAAATAAATTAAAACAAATTTACTGGTATATAAAAAAGGGAGGGAGGGAGGAAGGGAGGGAAGGAAGGAAGGAAGGAAGGAAGGAAGGAAGGAAGGAAGGAAGGAAGGAAGGAAGGAAGGAAGGGAGGAAGGAAGGGAGGAAGGAAGGAAGGAAAGGCACAGAAGCAGTGAACTTCCTAGAGCCCAGGTTGTGTTCTCTGTATATCACATCCCACTAGAAAGAATGAGTTCCTGGGTGAAATGGCTGCTTCCAAGGTAGGAATACAAGATACTCAACATGAAGCTGGGACAACTTATTTGTCAGAAAGCAAAGAAGCTATCACAGACAATTTGGTCCAGCCAAAAGGACAAAGGAGCCAACATAAAGCAGTTTCCATTTACTAAATATGGGGTAATGTGTGCAAGAAAAAAGAGTAAGGAATGCAATTGATTGAAAACCCTAAATACGTATTGTTTTTGAATGTGAGTTCATAATGATACTCACAACCCTTCATTTCCCCCAAAAAGATGTCTCACAAACCATTGGTCACCATTGGAATTGCGAGGGTACTAACCGCTTCCTCTGAAAACCTAGCAATTAAAAAGAATTAAGCATTAATTCTGCCTCCCCTATACTCTGTATAATTCAGGGTAATCAAACTTCATTGTAAGTTCACATTGACAGGCTCCAGGTAGACACATCTTTTGGGGGACCAACATTCAACTCACCACAGTACCCTTTCCCACCAAAAGTTGAACCTGAAACTAAGTGTTCAGCTACACTGCCCAATACAATAGCTGCTAGTCACGTGTAATATTTATATTTAAATTAATTATAATTAAAAATTTAAAGCTTAGGGGTGCCTGGGTGGCTCAGTTGGTTAAGCATCTGACTCCATTTCGGCTCAGGTCATGATCTTGCAGTTTGTGAGTTCAAGCCCCACATAGGGCTCTGTGCTGACATCATGGAGCTACCTTCAGATTTTCTCTTTCCCTCTCTCTCTGCCCCTCCCTCCCCATCAAAAATAAGTAAATAAACACTTAAAAAAATAAAAATAAAAATTTAAAAAACTTTGTACCTTAGTCACGCTAGCCACATTTCAAGTGCTCAGTAGTCACACATGCTACTGTATTAAACAGCACATACATAGAACGTTTCCACCATCACCAAAAAGATCGACCAGGCATTGCTGATCTGGAAGTACTTTTCATAAACAGGAAATGTGGGGAGTGGAAGAATAAGTTTAATCACGACACAAAGAAGCAAACAAATCTAGCATGCGGGACCACCTACAGGACAATCTGCCTGGTGTCTGCAACAATTCAGTGGCATGGAACAATTAAAAAGGAAAAAGAATATAGTTCTTTACAGGAAATGAGACTTAAGAGACGTAAGCAGATGTAATGTGTGGATAGTTTTTGGAGCCTGGTCCAAATAAATCCACTGAGAAAGAGACATTTTTTAGGCACTCGGGGAAATTCGTTTATGAACTAGGTTTTTAGATGACATTAAGGGATATTGTTAATTTTCAAGTGGATAATGGCATCGTTGTTATAAAATGTTAATGATTTTTTGTGATATGTTTTCTGAAGTATATAGAGAATAAGTGACTAGGATTTGCCTTCAAAATACTTAGCGAAAAACAAATTTTTGAAGAAAAATTAGATAAAACTGTGGGAACATCTTTAATTATAGAACAAAGAACGGGATAATAGGTATATGGAGGTTCATTGTACTATACTCTGTACTTTGGGGTAGCTGAAAACTTTCACTATATACATTTTTTTAATGTGATCATGTTTAGGGGCACCTGGGTGGCTCAGTCGGTTGAGCATCTGACTTTGGCTCAGGTCATGATCTCGCAGTCTGTGAGTTCGAGCCCCGTGTCGGGCTCTGTGCTGACCGCTCAGAGCCTGGAGCCTGCTTTGGGTTCTTGTCTCCCTCTCTTTCTGTTCCTCCCCCACACACACTCTGTCTCTCTTTCTCGAAAATAAACAAACATGAAAAAAACTGTAATGTGATCATGTTTAGATTGTTTGTACCTAATATAAATGAAAGAAACATTCATACTGAAGTCAAGCACCCAGGTGGAATTCAAAACTCTATTTCCTGCCACTTACCAAATATACAGTCTCTGACAAAACACCTAACCTTTCTGAACGTCAGTTTCCTCATCTCTAAAATTGAGACTTGTGTGCCTTGTGAGAAATGAGTTCTATAATCATGGGAAAATTCATCATAAATACTATTGATATATATTCTTCCTGCTGGATAGATGAAATATGAGCTAGGATCGGCTCTTCTTTGCTAACCTCCCTGATTTGGAGTGTTTGAAGAACAACCTTGTTTACAGGATTTTTTTAAAAATTCAGTTTTATTTTTAGCTCATAGATCCAACCAGTTCTTACCATCTCCACTGCTACACCTTCATCCAAGCCACCATCTCTCATCTGGGTTATTCTGATAACCCCCAACTGGTCTTCATGGCTTTTTTCTCACCCCACACCCCCACGACCTTCCCAGCTATAGCAGTCAAAGAGATTTCCTTTAACATGTAGTCAGATCATATGGCTTCTTTGCTTGAAACGTGCCATTGGCTTCCTACCTCACTGAGATGAAGGCCAAAAGCTTTAGCATGGACGTCAAGGCCCTACATGATCAAGGCTCTAATTTCCTCCCTGGCCCTCTGACTCCTCACTCTCTTACATTGACCTCCCTGCCTGCCTCAGGGCCTTTGTATTTGCTGTCCCCTCTGACTGAGATATACTTCCCCAATTATTTGTGAACATTTTACCCTCCTCGTCAAGCCTTTAACTTAATATTTCCACATATTACCCTACCACATATTTAAATGTGTAACCTTGCCACTCTATCCCCCAACATTCCTAGCACCTTTCCCTATTTTATTTTCCTCTATAGCACTTATTGCCATCTGACATTATTTTTTATTTTACCTGGTTAATTTGTTGCCTGTTTCTGCCTCCCCTGACTAGAGTATAAATTCGATAAAGGCAAGGATTTCTATGCAGTGCTCAATCTCAGCATCAAGAACAAAACCTAAAACATGTACGTGCTCGATAAACATTTATTGAATGATGAATGCAGAAACCTGTAATAGACTCAAAACAAGTTGTCTGGTCTTTGGAGAATGTGTTTATGGATCAATAAGAATGATATGTACTTATCAAAATCAATAGCTGGCTTATAAATTGGTACTTTGGAAGTGTTCAAATTGCTTGAAAAGAGGATGTGTTTCCTTACGCAGTTAAAATATTTTCCCAGCAATCACTGTCTTAATTGTCTTAATTTGTTATGATAACAATTATTTTTAGGTAATGTCTTCAAAAGAGAAAGAATTATATATAAGTAAACTTAGAATTGAACAGTTCTAATTTGTTAGGTTCCATCACGTTTATTTTAGTTATTTATTTATTTATTTTAATGTTTATTTTTGAGAGAGAGAAAGAGTGGAGCGGGGGGCGGGGCACACAGAGAGAGACCCACAGAATCTGAAGCAGGCTCCAGGCTCTGAGCCATCAGCACAGAGCCTGACGTGGGTCCCGAACCCACGGACTGTGAGATCATGACCTGAGCGGAAGTTGGCCGCTTAACCGGCTGAGCCACCCAGGCACCCCGCATCACATTTATTTTAAAAGGTATAAATAGCGTCATTGGCATTTTTTGCTTTAATTTTGTTTTCTGTTTTAAGTTTTTTTTAATTGGGCTATAATTTGCATACAGTGAAATATATAAGTCTCATATAAACAAAAGAATGTATTCCTTTTTTTTCAGGTTTATTTATTTTGAGAGAAACAGAGAGTGTGAGCAGGGTAAGGGCAGAAAGATAGGGAGAGAGAGAACCCCAAGCAGGCTCTGCACGGACAGCACAGGGATTGATCTCACAAACTGTGAGATCACGATGTGAGATCATGACCTGAGCCGAAATCAAGAGTCAGATGCTCAGTTGACTGAGCCACCCAGGTACCCCAACAGAAGAATGTATTCTATTTTGATGAATGTATTTCAAGATACAGAATATTTCTCTCACCCAAGAATGCTTCCCATTCCCATGCCTTTCCCTATTCAGTGCATCCCCCACTTCAGGAATCAACTGATCTCATTTCTATCACCATAGGATTGCTTTGCCTAAGCTAGAATTTACAATTGAAATCAGGTAGTAAGTTTATGTGTGTGTATATTCAGCTTCTTTCACTGAGCATAATTTTGAGATTCATCCCTGTTGTTATTTCAGTAGCTTATTTTTTGTTGTTGTTGTTGCTATTGCTGATTTACACTCTGTCATATGAACACATCATTGTTTGGTTATCCATTCTCCTGCTAATGGACATCTGAGTTATTTCCATTTCTTGCCATGATGAATAAGGCTGCTACCTCACACTCTTTAAGGATTTCTGTGGACCTCTGTTATGGTTTCTCTTGTGTATCTGAGAGGTGAATCGTTAGGTCACAGCTTTGGTGCATGTCTAGTTTTATAAGGGGCTCCCAGATCTTTTTCCAAAAGGATTCTGTTATTTTCCAACAGCTGTGTACAAAAGTTCTGGATGCTCCTCATCTTTTCCAACATTTGGTGTTGTCATTCTTCATTTTGATGAGGGTATCTCATTGTGGCTTTAATTTGCCTTTCTCTAATGACTTCTAACATTCAGTGTATCTTTATTTGCTTAGTAGGCATTTCTAGATCTTCCTTTGTAAAGTATCTGTTTATATCTTTTGCCCAGTTCTAATTGGGTCATTTTTCCTTTTGTTACTAAGTTGCAAGTACTTTTAGTATTTTTTATATAAATCCTTGGTTAGATATGTGTGTCACAAATGTCTTCTCTCATTTGCCAATCATTTTCCTCATGCTTTTTAATGAGACGTTTTTAAGTTTGGTGAAGTTCAGCTTAACCAATTTTTCTTCTATGACCCATGCTTTCTGTGTCCTTTCCAAGAACTATTTGCCTACCCCAAGGTTGTGAGGATATTCTCCTTTATTTGTTCTAGTAGCTTTATTGTCGTAGCCCTTATGTTCAGGCTTATCTTCCATCTTGGATTGTTTTTTGTTATACTATAATGCAGGCATCAGAGTTCTTGTTTCCCTTAGAGATTTTCCAGCACCACTTGCTGAGAGATTCTCCCTTCTAAATCAAATTGTTTCGTTATGTTTTATTATAAATCACTTCACCAAATACGTGTGGGTATATTGCTGGACTCTGCCTTCTATCCCATTTGTCTATTTGTCTAACCATTGCCCCGACTACTGAAGCTTTATAGTAAGTCCTAAAGATAGTAGTGTAAATCTTCAAGCTTATTCTTATTTTTCAAAATTATTTTGGCTGTTCTTTGCCCTTAACTTTCCAAATCAATTTTAAAATCACATTGTTAATTTTTGGAAAGTAAACCTGATAGGGGTTTGATTGGAAGGATGTTAATCTCTTCATTTGGGTGAATTGACATTTTGCAATATTGACTCTTCTGCTCTATGAACAAGGTAGAACTTTCCATTTATTTAGATCTTCTTTAATTTGTCTCACAAGTATTTTATTGTCTTCAGTGCAGAGAACTTGCACATCTTTTGTTAAATTTATTCTTAAGTTTGTAATGTTCTTTAATCCTACTTTAAATGGTATTGTTTTCTTGATTTTATTGAGTACCTCTTCACTACTAGTATGTACAAATACAATTGACTTTCTATGTACAACTTGTATCCTACGACATTAACGATAAAAACTATAATTCAAGAAAACTTTTCTGATAGAAGCAGTACACTTATAAGTATATATTGAAAGCATTATCCACCCAGAATGACTTTTCTAGTAAGATCATTGGACTTCAAAGAAAAGAATTTGACAAGATAAGCAAAAAGAGTAAGTAATTTATAAGAGAAATAAAATTAGATTATCATCCAACTTTTCCAATAGCAGCATTTTGTCATAAGAAAATGATGTCACATATTTAAATACTCAAGTGGAAAGGTAGATAATTTTATATACAGCAAATGTGGCTGTGAAGTATATAAAAGACATACTGTTATCAACTGAAGAAACACTGTTCCATGAGTTCTTCCTGAGGAATCCAGTAGATAACTGCATATTCATTGGCATATCATTCACCACTTTTGGTCTTTATTAAATATGTATTTATTTTAATATATTAATTAGTTATTTGTAGAGCTAAGATTAAATGAAAGCTGAACTAATGACAGTATGTAGCTGCTATATGCCTTAACAATGTAGATGTGATACAACTACAAAAATGTAGGGATGACAGAAAGAACATATGGAAAAGAGAAGTTTAACTCTTTTTATAATCATTTTGTTAGTGGTAGTATTTGGCATTGCTATTCTGAAACTGTTATATATGTAATACAGAGTAGAGCAAGTTGTAATCATGGAATATTTAGTTCTAGTATTCCCTGTGTCTTGAGGAGCAAGATTCTTAATGTGGAAGAAAGGAGATACATATGTAATGTAGAAATATGGCTGTAGTTGTGAAGAGAGACCCTATGGAGACCTTATCCCGCAAAGGTCAATTTCTTGACCTCAGTTGATAGTTACAATCATGTTTGCTTTAGAGCAGCTCTTAGATCCATAGATTTGTTTTGCATGACTTTCTGTATCATTGTTTCCTTTTATAATGAAAGATTAGACAAACAAATGAAAAAAGGCATAATAGGACTTTCCTCATCAAAACTTTAAATATTAAACTCATGTTACATCAACCTTAAAGAAATTTGCCAATACTGCCTACTAAATGTGTTCCTTTTGTGGGAGAAGTATGGGTGGATGACTCAAACCAGTCTGTTGCACATCAGACTTGCCCCCCAGCATGAAATAAATCATGCACTTCCATGCCCTTTTACTTGGGTCCTTCCTTCTCACTGGAGTACCTCATACCATTTCTATATCTCTCCTGTCCTCCTGGAACAAGGTGGACAGGTTCCTGCGAAATCCAGTTCACATGGGGGGCCCTGGGTGGCTCAGTGATTAGGTGTCTAAGTCTTGGAATCAGCTCAGGTCATGATCCCATGGTTTGTAGGTTTGGTCCCTGCTTCTGGCTCAACGCTGATAGCACAGAGCCTTCTTGGAAGTCTCTCTGTCTCCCTCTGTCTCAACCCCTCCCCCTCTTGCTCCTTTTCTCTCTCTTTCTCTCAAAAAAATAAATAAACTTAAACAAAAATCCAGTCCATGTGGCACCACCTTCATGATTTTCCCTCAGAACCGAGAGGCTGAATTGACTCTGACCTCTGTACATGCAGTATCTGTTTTCCCGCTGAATTGTAGTTACTTGCGTATATCTCCCTGACAGTGAGTTGGGGACTGAGAATTTTTCTTTTATTTTTTTATTTCTACTATATGATCTAATATCAGTAAGTATGAGTGATAAATCAGTTATTCAGCCAAAATTAACCGAAAGAGAACTCACAGGACCCTCAAGGAGCTTATAGTCTAGTTCTGGAAGCAAAATGTCTAGAAATGAAACAAAACTCTTTTCATTTTATTTTTTTATTTTGATTTTTTTTTACAAAATAATATGTAACAATTACAGATTAATAGAGAATTTACTGGGTATATGAGTTGAAGAGGGGAATTGTGGAGATCAATATGGAGCTGTAAATGAGTTTAAATGAATTTTAAACGAATAGAGTTTTTATTCTAGAAAAAATCTAGTCAAAGATTTGATTAATGGAGAATGGGTACTCTAGGCAAAAGCAGTTGATTTGAAACGGACCAAACAAATGTTCAATGAACAGTAATTTGAAAAAAATTGTCATAACTGAGTTGATAATGGAATCATGAAAAATCAGGTTTGCAAGACAAAGGATGCCTGCTGTTGCCTGTTTAAAAAAATTTTTTTTTTTAAGTTTTGATTCACTATGACAGTCAGTATGTAGTTGTAAGGGACTTTTTTATATTTTTTAAATATTTTAAATTATCCTAAAAATATATGGTATAAAAATTCAGATAGTGTGCCTCCAATTACATTTTCCAGAGCAATCACTGTTAGGAAATTCTTTTCTATCCTTCCAGACATTTTCTATGTATATGCAAGAATATGTAATATATCATACAAATATCTATATCTATCTTGGCACATATGTATATCTTATTTCCTTTTAGTATGGGAATAGTATGCTCATATTTTTTTAGCTGCATCATATGTCTTTCCTAGTCCCCTGTTACTGCACATTTAGGCGACTCTTCATTTTTCACTATTTTGATAGCGTGTACTATGTTTTTCTTTTTTATCATATCTGGGATTCCTTAATTACAATAAAGACATTTATTCCATTTTCATTTATTGTCATAAAAGATAAATCTAGTCATCTGATTTTATATTAGTCTTTTTTACAGCTTCTCCTGTTTTCTGTATGGTCGGAGTTTTGTTTTGTCCATCCCTCTTCTGATAATTTGTTGTTTGAGTAGCTTTTTCTTGTAGTAATATTTAGTATATACCACATCCTCTATTTCCTGATTTATCAACTTTCAACAGTAACTACTGATCCCTACTCTAAAAAGTGAGGGAATGAATACACTGTCTCCTAACATCCTTATTGATTTCTGACTTTCACTAATGATTATCATGTTTATATTGCCAGCGTTTATCATATTTGTGTTTTTCCATAATTATGCTGCTACAAATGTTTACCCTTAATGTGAGGTTAAGGTCCTGCTCACCATCACACCTGTCATTCCACAGCTTTATCGAGTTGACTTCCTCATTTTGATTCAATTTTTGGTTGACTGATTGTAATTGTTAAGTAGTTTTTCACAACAGGTCAACAAGCTGTAGTCCCTTGAGTTTTGAAATGTTTGAGAATGTTTTTCATTGGGCTTTATTTATGTTTGAGGCTAGCCTCAGTTTGCCTGAATTTTTAGAAGACTTGATTCTTCTCCTTCTGGAAATAATACTTATGCATACTACATGCATTAATAACCCCTAATATTTTCTCTTTTATCGTATTTAATTTTTCAAAAGCTTGTTATGACCCATTAAATTAATTTCATATTATATAGTGTTTAAATAATACTTTTAAATATAGTGTTAGAGGACATGGAGGGCATAGAGATCTAAGGTCACTGGTAGGTAGCTTCAATTCCATATGTTCTTCCAAAATATCTTCTTGTCACATCTGCTGGGTGCATGCCTGGGGGGCTTGTTTTCCATGGTCTTCCATTTTGGGAGAGCAGATCAATCTGAAAGACATCAGCTTCCTTAGTGAAGCCTCTTAGATTATTGGTTTTATTTTGATGAGTTTGTGTTTGTTTATCTCTGCTCTGCTAATTCTGCCTTTCAGCTACAAAATAGGTTGGAGCTTCTTTTCTCTTCTCTCCTTTTACTCCATGAAGGTTCTTCAGTGTAGGACAAAATATATGTCCCAGAGGAAATATCAATCTTCTAGCTCCACCTCTCCTCCAAGCTTAATTCGGCACCTCACAAAGATTTACCCCTCAATTCCAGGATCTTACACTGGCCTTCAAACTATATTTTTTCTGAATGAAAGTTTGTTGTCTGTAGTCGTCTGGACTCTGGATCTTACTTTCAGTGAAATGTGTACCCTGCTAGAAACAGAGGCATGTATCAGCTCTTGATATACTCCCTCTTTTGGGGTGAGTCCAAATTTCACTGCATGGTGTAAGATTACGGTTATTCTCTAATTCTACTATAGATGAAATTTCCTTCCCAATTTCTCAATTTGCTTGTTCACTTAGAGTTTGAGGGAGGGAAATAAAGTAACCATACTCTTACTCCATCATTTACTATAATCTATTGTTAGAAATCCTTGATCTGACAGAGATATGATGTAAATGGTCTTTAGGGAAGCTTATCCAACAGTCTTATAAGGCAGAGATTAAAGCATTATAAGATAATACACCAAAAAAATGTTAGAATAATCTAGGCTAGCACAGTCCAATAAAACATTCTGCAATGATGGAATTAGTCTATATCTATCTACAGTGTCTGGTATAGTAGTCATGAGCCACTTGTGGCTATAGAGCACTTGGAATGTGGTTTATGAAACTGAGAAAGTGAATTTTACATTTCAGTTCATTGTAGTTAATTCTAATTTAAATGTCTATAGCATCATGTGGTAGTGGCCACCATATTGGACAGTACACAGGTAGGCAATATAAAGCCTGAATACTAGAGTTTGGTGAAAGAAATGGAAACAAAAGAGGGTATCCAAGAGTTATAATGGAAACAAGAAACAACAATGCTTTTGCAAGGAAAGAGAGAGAAGAAATTTAAGTAATTCAAAGGCACTGTGCTGGGGAGAATGGGAAAGCCGATGGTACCATCCAATAAAAAGGACATACGATCAAGAGCTATTTTTGAAAAATAGATATTTTAACAGGTTGAGGTCCCAGTGATATGAAGACCTCTAAGTGGAAATGATAATAAACAATTAGAATTCTCACACCGAATTAGGGCAGAGAGAGGTCAGAACTACCAAAAACAACAAAACAAAACAAAACAAAAATCCATTTCCTTGACATTTCTCTCTGGACAGAGTCTCTTCTGCCTCCATACACCCCTTTTCAGATTGCCTTGTCCTCCCCCACATGGAGAGACCCTGACATATGGCATAATAATGATGGTTCAGAGAAATTACTATTTCACCTACTGAGTGATTAATATGAAATTAGTTACTGAAACAGTGTTGCAGAGAGGATCAAGGAGAAATTTAGTTTTGTTTTAGAAAGAAAAAATACAAGATAAAATACTGCTTTGCATACACAGAGTACTTTTCATCTGAGAATCTTTCCATATCCAGAGTCTAATTAATGAGAAAACCTCTAAGAAAGGGAAGCGATGAGATAAGGGGCACAGATACCGGTGTTCTATTTCTGTGACTTTTAAAAATCACGCTTGCTGTTTTCTTCTTTCATTAATGCAAAAGTGGAGCTTTATGCAGCCTCCATGAGATGTTCATCTTTCTACTGAATGATTCCTCATGAAATCTCATGAAAGCATCGCACTTAGGAGGCATGGTAACCACACAGAACCCCACCCCCTGACTTTATTGATGTCCTGCGCTCTTTGCCATGGAAATTCATCCCTATCATCATAGTGCAGCGAATGTTCTCTGATAATCCTGTCTGCACTGTCCCTGAGAGGACAGTTTTGTTGCAGAATAGAGTGAGTTATCTTCTTTATAAAAAATTATTCAAAACAAACATCCATGAACCTAGGACTAACCTGCATTGAAAGGGGACCGGCAGGCCTTCTTAACAGGTACCCTACTGTGTAATCTCCCTTTCATCTTCATTCAGAATCCCTTGGAGATTCAAGCTCCTCTTTACAAAAATATAAATTCTTCTAATTACTTATGTGTAGGGCACATGATTTGACCTAGTCAAAAGAGATATGCAGCAATGTATCCTGACATTTATTTTCATCTGTTGTGGCTTGAGATGGATGCTGGATTTTTGTCCTATACCTTCTTCTTCTTCATGTTGTTTTTTTTTCCTTGCCTTCTCTCCACTGGATAGGGGGAGGGAGGGAAGCCATTCTGCCAAAAGAGAAAATGCCTTGAAAGATAAAGATAATAAACAAAGCTAGCTGCCACGTGCAAACATAGGTGTTTTTGCTTGAAGAGGAGAA
Source organism: Acinonyx jubatus (assembly GCF_027475565.1). Classification (NCBI taxonomy): domain Eukaryota; kingdom Metazoa; phylum Chordata; class Mammalia; order Carnivora; family Felidae; genus Acinonyx; species Acinonyx jubatus. The sequence goes on from NC_069381.1 coordinate 188,002,714, forward strand.
GATACCGAAAGAGTTCAGTTTTGTTTTGTTTTTAATTCATCCAAGCTTTCTATAAATGTACCCAGGCACGTACAGATCTTTCACTTCTAGCCCGCGGCCCTCTCATATTCTCAGAGCCCAGGCTTGTCCCCATCATTTCTTGAGTTCTTGCTTTTGCTGCCTGAGCCAGCATCGCCTGGCTTCTCCCGTCCTGTATGCATGCAGTGCACTGGGTTTGCCCAGTGATGTAAGGTTCCGTTCGTTCCTCGTTAGCACGGTACACCTCCTGACACCATCAGATCACCATTGTCCAATAAGATGCCACAGTGACCTTTGCGTTTTAACACTCAACTGAAAATTCAGGAGAGCTGATCTAACACTTTGCAGATTAAATGTCACATTCTTAAAATTCAGATGGATTTGGAATCCACCTAGGTTTATTTTTTGCTTCCACTGCCAGCAGTCTACACAGCACACTGATTAGTAGTAGCATTTTGTAATATCACTTAAGGCTTGAGCGCTGTGGAATTCTGCCAGTAATGTTTAATTCACTTATATGTGCCAATTCATCTCTGTCAGGAGCCTATTAATTTCTTCACTATTTTACTCTGTCCCTAGCCCCTATATAATGAGGCACAATGATCCCCATTTGTGTAACCAAAAAACTTAGAATCTCTCATAAATTACCTCTGATCCCACTGCTTTTAGTGACCAGAAAGCCTCTGTATTTCTTTTTCATATTTAAATCAATTTTGCTAAGCTCTTTTCCTTAAAGGAATACACTAGAATTCTAGGGTACCAAATGTTGAAATCACAGCCCAAGTATACGATTCTGATGGGCTCTTTAACATGCATCCCTCTCCCAAGGAAGACTTCCATAATATCACACCACAGATGTACTGTTCCCCCAGGCACATCCCATTTGTAGGAAGGGAATTTTCATGAAAATCAGCCTCTGACTCTGCTATCAGCCCAGTCATCAGTGGGCAAGATGTCAAAATACCTATAGCATTGCTGTAGAAGACCCACAACAAATAAAAGTCAGAAATAAAAAATTAACCCCATGGATATTCTGTTGGCATTTCTACATGGTGTGAATTTGGGTTAACAGGAGAGTAGCAGCTAAGTGACTGATTAGGAGGAATCAACATAGATTCAGGAGAGTCTATCATATTACAACATGAAATTCACATATGTCTCTACTACGTGTTCTACTTTTTTTTCAGGATTGGAGCAAAACACCAGGAGCTAAGGGAAAAGCAGGCAAGAGGTCTTATTGATTATGCTACTGGTGGCATTGGGTCACTGCATGATATGGACGATGATGAAATGGATCCCAATTATGCCAGAGTGAACCACTTCCGGGAACCATGTGCATCAGCAAATGTCTACAGGTCACCATCTCCACCTCGGGCTGGACCATTGGGTTACCCACGGGATGGCCGTCCACTGTCTCCAGAGAGAGACCACTTAGAGGGTCTCTATGCCAAAGTCAACAAACCATACCATCCACCGATGCCAGTTGACAGGTAATATAACTTACTAGAAGACAAATACAGTTTTAATTCAGTAAGTTTCAAATCATCTCTACTGCTGAAGCAGATAAAAATATGTCTTTTAATCTATTAAAACTGAAATGGCATAGGACTCTTGATAAGAGCTATGCTTTGACCTGCCCATAAGGTATCAGCCATCAAAAATAAAACCAAATAGCCAGTTATAAGGCGGCATGAATGGATAGCAGTCATTGAGTTCATGGTGCAACAGAGAGCAGTTTTTGAATGAATATTGTGACAGAGGACTAATGATGAAAACTTGGAGGGACATTTACCTGTCTCCTAAAAGTTCTACTGTGAAAGACTTATTCAGGAAGATGGCCTGACCCTGGGAGGTGAGGAGTCAGAGAAGAGAATGGTGACTTCTGTGTAGGTATAATGGAGCTAGAATTGCAGACAGCTGCACAGGTGCAGAGGACCTTGAAAAGTAAGGTTGGGATTTTGCACTCAAGGAAAATGTGATCCTGTATAGATTTTCATGGATGATCAGAGGTAGAAAAGGAGATAATCTTAGCAATAGGAGTTTGATGAAGTAGAGAAAGATAAGAGGTGACAAGGCCAAGGATCTTTAGGCTTAGCAGCTAAGGAAAGAGATAATAAGACCATCTGTCAGTACAATTGAAGTAGGTAGGAAAGAAGATGATTTCAAGCCCACCTCCTGCCAAAAATAAAATGTCTCATCTCTTGAAACGCTGATATAAGAGAGTTTTAGTCAATATACATTGTTAGGTGACCCCTGGAATTACACGCGCAAGGAACGAGTTGACTGACCTTGGTTTAATGGGGCTGTAGCTTGAATTCTGGAGGGAGGAGGTGAGGGGGAAGGGTGGCGGACACAAAGAACTCTCATTCTAGATGAAAAAAAGACTTGTTTTCCAGATTTCTTTTGGTCCTGACAACCACCCAGTCCCTATTAGTAACCAGCTTTTGTGTGATAGCATGATATATTGCATCTGTTTACCGTTTACATTTCCCCAGCTGGGTGATATTATGCACTTTCAATTAGGTTGGGGAGAGGAAGGGAAATCATGGCATTTTTATGCAGACTGTAAAGTGTAGCTTCACAAGACTGATTACCTTTCAGAGCCTTTCCAATAACCAAGTGGGAAGGAAGGAGCAATTTTTAATCCTTACTGTCAAGCTTCCAGGTTGATAGTATTAAAAAAAGATGGTCAAGTTTTTCTTTGGGATAAAATGAAAATATAAATTCCTATGACTGTGTGAGACAGCCCTGATAACTAAACTGTTAATTCAAACAACTGATTAAGAGTTGGCCTTTTCTCCTAAGCTTTCATATACGGCTGAATTTTTATCATGTAAATGATAATACCACTCATGAGCCTCCTCTGGCCCAGACCAAAGCCAATCTCACTTTCCCTAAATCAAACTGGTCTTCATAGCAATCCCCTTTGCATGCGTCCACTGCTAGAATCCCAGCACAGAGGGCCTGTTTCTAGGAACCTCCAAAGCCAATATTCCCCTGTACTAATTCCATGGAAATAAACGCGAGGCATTCTATTAAAAAAAAGTTCACTGGCCAAATGCGTATGAAGAATTCTGGGTTAAGCCACACTGAGCAGGTTTTCTTACTGCAGTCTTCATATCCCCAATATGCTAATATGCATTGTAAGCCTCTAAAAAGGATCGTACAACAATCAGCACTAACTTTCCAAATTGTTGTCCCCGCACGCTTATTTTTTTTCCCAGATCTTATGGTTATTCTTTGGAATACAAAGAGACTCTATCCTAAGCCGATTTTCACCATTGAGATTTGACCGGTAAATAAATTTCTTAGGGTAATGTTAACTGTAGCCAGTGTAGAATAATATGAAAAAATATTATTTACTCCCCAACCCAGAGATATGTATAGGTTATAGTCTTTCCTTTGGCTCTGACCCCATTGTATTAATAAATGATCTGAAGCTCTGTCTTCAGTGGAGTTTCAGTCACTTGTCATATTTTTGGATAATAGATCAAAGTATGACTCTTTATACCAGAATTATCTTTATTCTGCTCTTCTCTTTCATTGTATCTAAAGATTGTTCTGCTCCCTGTTCTTTAAGTGTTAAAACAAGCAGTTTTTGTTTTGGCACACAATAAGCGCTCGATAACACTAGCTGGTATCATCATCATTGTTATTAATATTATTGTCCTTTATGAGTGAAATTCTCAACTTTCCTGATATGCCTGGAACCAGGCGAGTCTACGAGGAGAGTGTCTATTAGCAGGAACCATGAGTTGCAAACCTACCCTTATGTACAGTTAGAGGCATGTCATTCGTTTTGTCATCTCTTTGGTCTTTCATTCAACAGACACTCATTTGGCATCTACTGTGTTCCGGCTACTGTAGTAAGTTCTAGGGAAGATACAAAGATGACTAAGAAATGGCCCCAGTCCAGAGGAAGTCGTATTCTAGTTAGAAGGAGATCAACACGTATGGAAATAGATCGTTGCAACATAATGTAAATAGAGGAGGAAGCTTTTCTAACTCTGCTGGTCAGGAAGGGTCTTCAAAAGGAAGTGATATTTGGACTGACTCTAGAAAGATTAGTAAATATTGACTCCATCCAATAGAAAAATTGTTTTCTTCTATAAAAGAATTAGGACATACAAGGTTAAAGTGGCCTGAAACAGCATGGCATAGTAGGGAAGTTCAGAAGCATCCTGAACATGGAGTGTGGATGGGAAAGAAAGTAATATGAATAGGAAGTGAGTCTGGAAAGCAGGTTAGAGCCATGTTATAAATGAATAGGTTCTATCTTATGTTCACATCTCTTGATTGGTAGTAGCTGTCTGGAAATCTGTGATAAGAAGGGCTCTGAAGTTATACTTAAATCATAGTGTCAACGCAGGGTTCCAGAGGATGAATGGAAGATGTGTGCAATAGGTATTTATATATTGGCTAATCCCATGGACAGTGGGAGCCATCAAGTGTCATAATTGGGGAATGAGCTGATAGTTTTGTACTTGGAGAAAATAGCTCTGCCAGTTTGATGGCAGACAAAATGGAAGATGGTTAGACTCTGAGACAAATTAAAATGTGATTACAGCATTGGAAGATGGGAAGGACATGGAATAAGAAAGTGGCATTGGATACAGGAGAAAATAAGAAACAGTCAAAAACTTTGGTTTCAAACTAAGAGAAAGATGTTTAGCAGAGACCAGAGAAGTGAGGCTTCCAAATACTTCAGAGAGATCAGTAAAAAGAGAAATAAAGAGAGGATTTAGGAAATAGCCACTAAGAGGTCTTCAATTAATTTAGAACAATTTCAGCAGCTAGATAGGAGCAGAGAGAAATTGCAGTGTGATGAGAATTGATAAGGTGGTAAGAACATAGCAAGGTTGGTGATAAAGAGAGCATTGATGTTATAAGATGGAAGAGTGGGGGCGTGCTTGGGTGGCTCAGTTGGTTAAGCGTCCAACTCTTGATCTTGGCTCAGGTCATGATCTCATGGTTCAGGAGACTGAGCCCACGTCAGACTCCACACTGACGGTGCAGTGCCTGCTTGGGGTTCTTTCTCCCTCTCTCTCTCTACCCCTCCCCTGCTTACACACGTGCACTTGCTCGCACTCTCTCTCTCTCTCTCTCTCTCAAAATAAATAAGTAAACATTTTTTAAAAAGATGGAAAAGGTTGCAGCTTTGAAGTTCCTTACATGATAGTACAATTGACCCTTGAACAATTCAGGGGTTAGGGGCACTGAGCCCCACACAGTTGAAAATCTGTGTACAACTTTGACTCCCCCAAAACTTAACTACTAATAGCCTACTGTTGACCAAAAATCTTACCAATAGCATATCCAATTAACACATTTTATATTTTATATGTATTACATATTACATTCTTACAACAAAGTAAGCTAGAGGGAAAAATGTTGAGAAAATACATTTATAGTACTGTACTCTTTTTTAAAAATCTGTGTATAAGTGGACCCACACAGCTCAAGAAAGTGTTGTTCAAGGGTCAAGCACATTTCAGAGTTAACCAGAGAATTCAGCGGCCATCCAGAATAACTTTCTAATATTATCATTGTAGAAACTGAGGCCTGGAAAAGTTGAATGACTTGCCCATGTCACACACATAGCACGGAGTTAGGACTTTATTCTAGATTCCTTTGTGTTATACAGTCTTCTTTTCCCTACCCCACACCACTATATAGACCCATACTCTCATTTCCTACTTAAGGAAACCAGATAGGTGGATTGGCACCCATTAGTTTCCCGGCATGCTAATGGCAGGTTAAATCTCCGGCTTTGGAATGACACTGACCTGAGTTCAATCCTCTTCCAGATAGTATTGCATGATTTCCAGTGAGTTAACTTTTCTGAGATGCTGTGTCTCATCTTCATGCATGTAATTCAACAAACCTGAGAGTTCATCAGGGAACAAGAAGGAAGATGGGTACCTTTCTAGAGCTTACAGTCCAGTGGAGGCTACAAGATGTACACATGCAATGAGAGCACAGCGTGAAAACGTACTACTTATGGGAAACACAGGGCAACTGCTGCAGGTGGAGCTGGTGGGTGGGAGGCATAGAGAACGGTGTAGGGGTGAGAAAAACCATGGTATGTTAGAGGAACTGCAAGAAGCTTAATAAAATAGAAACCTGAGTGAGAGATTAAGTGGCAAGAGATAAAAATGGGCGGGTCCGAGAGCTGGGCAAAAGACCGATGATACAGCCTTGCTGGGGATTTTGGACTCTGTCCTGAGATGTGGGGCAGGGGTAGAGCAGGGAAAGCCTCCCTTAATGTGACACACATCCTGTGCTTAAACCTACTATTAAATGGCAATTTACCCTCCCCTCCTTATTTGCAAAAGGAGGATTATCATAACAGCTTTACAAGTTATGATGATTAAATACAATCTTACATTTTGCATTTTTTGGTATCTCTATATAAAACTTCTATCAGTCCATGTCTCTCTACGTCACAGAAACATGTCATATGTGTGGCCCACAGTGGCTTTCCAATAGGGACAACTAGCTTCTGCTTTTACCTCCCTGCTTCTCAAGGCTTGGCCCTGAATCTTCAGGCTTTCTAAGAACAACCTGGCTTAGAAAGGATTCTTCTCTAAATGATGGTGGCTAAACACAGTCCCTATCACTATGACAGAATATTCAGACTGGATTTTCATGGCGCTGCTTCTTTCGGGATTTGAATACCGCAGGGGTTAAGTCCTGTCTCCACATGCCTGACAGCTACTTGGGGTAGAATGTGTTGGTTTCTCACTGAGACACCAGCGATTGGAGGGCTCCCACAATATATGAACATTGAGGCTTTGTATTTGAGTGAGCTTAGAATAGTCCCAGGCATGTAAGGGACTGACATGGCTGCAGTTTTGCATTCATTCACATGATTCCTTGACATTCTTTACTAGAGGTTGCCAAACATCTTTGATCACATACCCTAACAGTAAAAATACTTTTGGGTGTTACTCCTCAAAATGTGTGCATTTGTTTCTAAGGGATATATTCGTACTTACCCTACTAATGATATTCTATGCATTATAGATTATATTATAAAATATAGGAATTAATGAAAGAATGAGATTTTTTTGGCCATGAATAATGGTTCTATTTTCATTCTCACCTCAGATATACACACAGCCCATTTTGGAGACCACTGGTCTCAACTCCAGGCTCCATAAGGATACGGACCTTGCATGCCTGGGTTCACCATCATCTCCTCAGTCCCTAGATCAGTCTGTACTCAGTAAATAGTTTTAGAATGAATGAATGAATGAATCATTTGACAGAATCTTAGAGTTGAATGGGACTTTAGGGGGTCAAGTCTCACATCCCATCCATCAGAGGCATCTTCTCCACAAAATCCCTCATCGGATGTCATTTCACCCGTATTGTCTTCCTTACAGGGACAAAAATTCATGAGACATCCTTTTTTTATTTCAGATTACTCTAATTGATGTAGAAGTGCTCACTTTGTCTCTACCCAAATGCTGTCTCCATGCAACATTTACTATAAATCCTGAATTGACCTTCCTGGACACAGAAGCTAAGCCTCATTAGTCGTTCTTCCTTCAGATATTTGAAGTGACTGTTATGACCACCTTCATTAACAAACATTTATTGAGCTCTAAATATGTGCCAGACTCTGTGTTTAGACCTGGACTTATGAGGATGAAGAAAACAAGCACATAGCCTTGAGAAATGTGATCATTTATTTAGTATAAATTCCTCTAGCTGCGCTAGTCATTTAAATTATAACCCACACCTGTAGCCTTCTTGGTAGCCATATTCTGAGTGCTTTCAAATCTGTTGAATTTATGATTGCCTTCTGATGAGCATGGCATGGAGAACTGGACACCATATTTAAGATACAGTGGGGGAAAAAAGGCATAGAAAATCGATGGGACTCTGGCATCTTTTGATCTTAATTCATTGTACTTATTAATGCAGCCCTAATTTTTATATAAGCTGTCATTATTGGCTTATACTGCACTTTTTAACTAAAAGCCCTATCACTGTCTATTTTGAGTTGCTATCAAGCCAAATATTCCCAAATATTTTGTGCAAAATCCTATATTTGTACAGTTACTTCTTTAAACAAAAGATATTCTTCTTATCCTAGTTAAATATTTGCTTGTTAGATTTAGCCCATTGGTATAGCCAATAAAGATATTGTAAGGTGTTGATTTTTGTCCTCTAATATATTAGCTATCCTTTCTAGGTTTATACCATCCTCATACTTAATCATTTTGGACTCATCCATGTCATTGATGAGATCGTTGATCAATGTCAAGTATAATCCCTGCAACTCATCACTCAAGACCTCCATTAATCAACACTCTTTGGGATGTTCAGTTAACTATTAACCCAGACTACTATTATTTAGTGTGCATTCTCCAGTTCATCTGTGAACATTGTGGAAGACTTTGTCAAAATATTTTAGTGATATTGAGGTACACTGTGTTTGTGAGAAACCCTTGATTTACCAATCAAGTAACCCTGACAAGAAAGGGAATTCCTTGTTCTTGGTGAATCCTACAGCTTTTTTTCTCTTCCAGATATTCACACACAATATGTTCATTTAGATTTAATTATGCAAAATGAGACCTTTCTGTGGTTCAGTATAATACTAGGCACTTAATATCTGCATATTAAATACTTATTGACTGATATACTGCAGCTGTGAAATTAAGGTGGTCAATGGCACACAGCTCCTCAATATCCCAGTTAAGCAGCCTTGATTCCCAACAGGTATTCACCAATGCTTGTAGGACACTTTCATTGAGTTGTAGCCCATAGATCACACAAAGAAGTTTAGAAACTCTCCTTACCCTCAAGGAACTTGGTCTAACAGCTGAAGCGATCTCATAAACAAATAATTAAAGTATAATGTGTTCCATTAGAATAGAGGTACATAAAGGACATATTATAAAAATTATGAAATTACATATGCATTCAGTTTGGGAAAGACCTGAGATGGTGTATCGGTCTTTCTAGGAACGTGGTTCAAATGTATTAATTTTTCAAAGCCTCAGTTTCCTCACTGTAAAATGAAGAAATGAGTATACCCTATTTCCTATGGGATTGTTTGTGGAATAAATGAAATTATCCCAGTGCCTGGTTTAATAAATATTGACTATAATTATTTAATAAGGTCATTAGACTACATATTATTGGATGATATTATATATTATTGGGCTATAAAAAAGTCATTGAACTAAATACAACTATTTAGGAAGGTGATTGATTATATCTAGCTGTTGACCCCTAAAGTCCTGGGTTTAGGAACCTGTTAGAGTCTATCTGTCTCGTGGTCACATGGTTGATAGTTAATTCCTAACCCCATCCAAAACTCTTGCTGCTGTATTTCAATCATAAGAATTAAAAAGTAGAGACAGAAAAGAAAACAAGGGTTTAAAAGGCATGAAAACTAGAAAATGGCTCAGATTCTTTTCGATCAGTCATTTGCCACAGATTCACAGATTCACATCTGTCATGTGAAGAGCACAGCTATTACACACTTACCTACTTTGTCAACTGCTTGTTAAAAATCATCCCTACCTCATTAGATGTCCCTAAGCTTGCCATCAGAACTAACTGACGTTATCTTCCTGCTACTTGAATCTGTTTAGTTCCCACTTGAACTCAATAGTTGACTATTGAATATGATGAGCCCAGTTCCTGTGAGCTCCAGAAGTCCTATCCCATTTGGCTGTAAACAACCAAAAATTCAACTGATATATTTCTTTCACCCTTTAAAGAATTTAGGTGGTTCAGGCCTCATTAGTGACTTCTTTCCATTTTTTTCCTCTGTTCTCCCCAGTAGTTAGATTGTTTTTTCATGTTACATCATGATTCTAAGAACCCTGTTGCAACTGTAGGCTTCATGTCCACTTTCAAAGAAGAAAGGCACAAATAGCCAATGGAATATGCCAGTCAAGTCCATCCCTTTGAAAAAATTTCCCAGAAGACCCCAACACCTTCTCAATAGGAAAAACTATTCAAAAGTCTCTTCCAGGTTCAAGAGGATATTGAGACATAGTATTTCATCCTCAGTAAACAAAGACAAGAGAGAAAGGAGTTGCAAGTAGCTTGTAGGGAGCCATCCCGTTGCATCTACCACAAACAGATTACCCCTAGATGACTTTTCTGCTTTGTTTTTCACTTCCATTAATAATGCAAAAGTTATAGATTAATGCTACACTGCACTCTGTTCAAATATATTATTAACTTCCTGTGGGAGGCTATCCTTATTATGTAGACCCTCTTTTATAGCTGAGACCAAAATATATCAGTCTGAGTAACTTCTAATATCACTTGAGTAAAGCAGGTGGGGGACATACATTCTTGGTTTTCATAACCACTGAAAAGTATGTTTTGGGAAATTCTAAGATCAGGGTGATGAAGGATAGAAAGAGTGTTAGTAGGAAAGCTTCCTAGCCAGGTGTGAACAGCTGGGTGTGAAAATATCTTGTGCTATTTGAACAATGCAGAATAATTGATATCTAGTTTCTTGATTCCAGAGATTTGGCACTTCATGGAGGCATGACTCAGTCATACACAGCTCATGCCTCTGTTGGTGTTTGTCCCCAACCCCTTTCTAGTAATTTTTCCTTTTCCTTTTATTTTAGTTTAACGGCTTTTTGGTCTCATTTCTGACTCACAGTTTTGTGAGGCTGTGTGTAGGGACTTGAACAATAAATACAGTAGATGACTTGGAGATGTGTTTTTAGTTTCTACAAACAGAGCCAAAGTGATCTCATTTTACTTTGGGAATGCCAGTGACAAATGCCGTTTCCATAGAGAGTTAAAATTCATCAGTTGAACAAAGCAATCAGTTTTTTTCCTTAGAACATATTACCATCAATTTTTAAGTGACTTTTAAACAATAATGAGAAATCTCTTAATGAAAAAAATCTCTATGACCAGATAAGTGCTAATAGTAACTGACATACCATTAACTCTACTTTCCTCCATCCCCTCTCTTTAAAACTTGATGTTCTCATTAATTTTTTTCTTTTCCATCTTCTGAGAGCCCTACTCTTGGGATTATGCTAGACTTGTGTCTGCCTAAGTTGTCAGCTTCCAGGGGTGACAAATGTAGATAACCTCCTCCTTTATTATACATGAGCTAGACCAGGGGGGTTAGTACTTAGTGACCATCCATCTGCAAGACCTCCACCCCCTTGCCATCTTCAACCACTGGTAGTAAGTGGACACGTTTGAGGAATGCTTGCCATAGGGTTACTCTTATTTCTTAAAGCTGTCATTTAAGCACTGACTTAACTGTTTTTCAAACAAATGACCTGATCCTTAAGATATATTTATCTAACTTACCCAGTTTACCAAGAGGAGGTGGAAGGGAGTGTGCAGAATTTCTTCACACATATAAATAACACAAAAGAATAGAACAGAATATAGTCTTCTGTCCTCTTGAGGAATACAGCTGATATTTTGTAATATTAATGGTGGTATGCTATAATAGCTATAATAAGGGTTGGCCAAAGATGCTATAGGAGCACTTGAGAGGGGCACTGAATGCAGATCTGAGTGGTCAAAGAAGGCTCTCTGAAGGAATCTAAGCAGAAATTTATTGAGCAGGTAGAAGAGCATGTGCAAAGAGCCAAAGAGAAAATATGGTGCATTTACGGAACTACATGTATCAGAATATATAGACTGTGGTACGTCATTTAGGCCAGCTGGAGGCAAGAAATGAAGGTCAACATAAGCCATACTCTTAATGTCATTGTTGTTTAAGGTAAAACATTTAGTCTCTAGTTCAAGAGCAACAGGGAACCCTTGAAATAGGGATGTCATGTTCAGATTTGTGCTTTAGAAAGAGAACAGAAAACTTGGTGTTCTCATTAATTTTTTTCTTTTCTGTCTTCTGAGAGCCCTACTCTTGGGATTATGCTAGACTTGTCTGTAACTAAATTGTCAGCTTTCAGAAGTAACAAATGTAGATAACCTATGGGACACTGGAAGCTCAGAAAAATTAAGAAACTTGCCTATGGTGCCACAAGTAATAAGTTGGCATAGCCAGTGTTTCGACCCAGATATAAATCCAAAACCCATGCGTCAGCTTCCACCTATGCTGGGTTCTTCAAACTGCAGGTTGTAACTTATGAGTACACCCTGAAATCAATCAACATTTTTTTAAGAAAATAGGATAGAAAAGATCACTGCATAGCTTATAATAAGTGTAAGAATTATTTAATAATTTTAATTAGATTCTATGTGTATGTAAAATGTACACATGTGTATATATATGGAGGGCATGTATGTAGCTGAGCACTGGGACATGATGCAAAATTCACTTGTTACTGTAGATTACAGTAAAAAATGGTCAAAGCCACTAAGCCCATGCAAAAAGCTTGCCTGTTGTTCCTCACCTGCCAGACATCCTTCTGTCCCTCATTCATTCATTCATTCATTCATTCCATTAAAAGAATATTAGATGCCTATCATGTACAAAGCACTCTACTCAAGGCTACGGAGGTACAAAGACATATCGGAATCCTTGGGCCTTGACTTACCTCTCTGTAGTAGTGCTAGATTTGTGTTAATCTACCACACTTACTCCAGGCCTCTTGTGACCTGTGGTTTGCATTAATCTATTAGGCTAAGCCACATACCTTTTCATTACAGTCTTTGCTGATGTTAAAGACAGATTCCAAAGAGCCCTCTTTATAATTTCTGTATTTAATGCAATGTGTAATCAGGTATAGGCCATTGTTAGGTCAATTGCTTTCCTGTATTTATCTTTTCAAACAATAAATAATCGGTGGGATGAGAAAGGGCAGTAAAAGATAGTTTTAATGTTAGTACTCATAAATATCCAACATCTTAGAGATGTTTTAATATTTATATGTGGTAGAATACCATCCCCTCTGGAGACCTGACTGAGGATTGATATGAACCCATCCAGAAATAGAATTCAAGAGATGTAACTTTACAGAGACTTTTAATTAATCCCGAGCAAGCACTCTGGATTCCCTCAAACTTGGTCATTACTCAGCCTCTCACTTTCCAAATTGCTAACATCTCTGAGCACAAGGCTAGGAGAAATATTCTCTTCAATGCAAATACAGTGGACTTTCTGCATCAAGGTCAGTAGGTGGTCTGGGCCTGAGCCAGAGCAAAGCCTGACTGGATATTCTTATGCCACTTTCTCTACTGATGTTGTAGCTTCTCACTAGCTTAGTTATCTCATCTATAAAGTGAGCATAAGTATAGTGCCTACATAAGACTGTTACAGGGATTTAACTACATATATACATACTATATACAGATATATACAAAAAAAAGCATCTGTCCGTTAATAAGAATCATTCAAGCTTAAGTTAATATTATATATGCTAGTATCTAGGCATTTACACCATTCTATCATTAAGATTACTAGGAATCACCTAGGAATGAACTGAAGTTGGGTGGAAAATTCTAAACAGCTCTTTCTTCTCCATTTAGTAGTTTTTGTTTTTGTTTTTAATTTGGTGAGCCAATATGACTTCATGTATTTTTATTTGCATTTTTCATAACCATATGCTTATAGTTTTTACATATAGTCACATTTTATATAGTCATAGTTATTGTTAACTCTTTATTCTGAACTTTTTATAAAGCCACAGGAAGTTGCAAATATAGTGCAGAGAAATCCCTGTACTCTTCACTAAGTTTTCTTAGTGAAGTCTACCTATAGTTACATCAATATAATTAATTATAGTATAATATGAAAACCAGGAATTTGACAAGATACAGAACTATTTAATCCCTTTACACACCTTTCTTTCCACCCTCCCCAACCCTCGGCAACCACTAATCTGTTTTCCAGCTCTATAATTCTGTCATTTCTAGAATACTACCTAAATGGAATGAAATAAATAGGGAACAATGTAACCTCTGAGACTGGCTTTTTTCACATAACCTGTTGACCTTGAGATCCATCCAAGCTCTCGTAGGTATCAGTAGTTCATTCCTATTTATTGCTGAGTAATATTCCATGGTATGGATGCACCACAATTCGTTCAATCATTTACCTATTGAGAGAATTATAGTTGTTTCCAGTTTGGTGCTACTGCAAATAGAACTCTATAAATAATCATCTGCAGGTTTTTGTGTGAACATAAGCTTTATTTCTTCTTTTTATATCTTTTGGGCCTTTTATTTCCTTTTCTTGCCATATTGCACTGGCTAGAATTTCCAGTACTATGTTGAACAGCAATGTGAGAACAAATATTCTTGACTTCTTCTTGATCTTAGGAGAAATGCATGCTCTCTCTCCCCCATTGAATATCATGCTACACTTAGGTTTTTTTTTTATATATATTTATCAAATTGAGGAAATTATCCTTGGTTTCTAGTTTTATGAGGGTTTTTTTTCATCATAAATGGATGTTGAGTTTTGTCAAATGATGTTTCTGCTTCATCTTATATGATCATATGATTTTTCTTTTCTAGCCTGTTAGCATTTTAGATTACATTTATGGTTTTACAAACATTGAGCCACCCTTGCATCCTGGAATAAAACATATTTGGTCATGATATGTAATTCTTTTTGTGTGTTACTTAATTTCATTTGCTAATATTTTAATAAGAATTTTTACATCTATGTTCATGAAAGATATTGGTCTATTGTTTTGTTTTCTTTTGTTTTGTACTCTCATTGGGTTTGATACCAGGATTCATTGGCTTCATTGAATGGGAAGGGAAGTGTTGCCTCTTTTTTTCTGGAGGACATTGTGTATAACTGGTGTTATTTCTTTAAACGTTTGGTAGAATTCTCCAGAGAAACCATCTAGGCTTAGAGATTTCTTTTTTGGGAGGTTTTTAATTATAGTTCAATGTCCTTAATAATTACAAGACTACTCCAATTATGTCATATTGTGTGAATCATGGTAGCTTCCCCTTTCCAGGAGTTGGTCCATTTAAGTTGTCAAATTTACATATGGAGTTGTTCCTAGCATTTCTTTATTGTTCTGTTGATAGAATGTTCCCTTATTGAACCGCAGAGCCTGTTATATCACCCTCTGTTTCATTCCTGACATTTGTAATTTTTGTCCTCTCTCTTTTTTTGCTTTGTCAGTCTTGTTGGAGCTGTCAATTTGATTGACTTTTTCAAATAACCAACTATTTATTTTGTTTTATTAATTTCCTCTATTATTTTTCTGTTTCCAGTTTTATTGATTACTGTTCTTTATTATTTCCTTCCTTATACTTGCTTTGTTGTTTTTTCTCTCTTTTTTCTAGTTTCTTAAATAAGGAGTTTAGATTTTGTATTTGGGACTTTCTTTTTTTTCTAATGGAGACATTTATGGAATGTTTCTAATGGAAACATTAATGCTATAAACTTCTCTCCAGCTCTGCTTTAGCTGTATCCTATGTATTTTGACATACTGTGCTTATATTTCATTCAGTTCAATGTTTGTTTGTTTTTTAATTTTCCTTGAACCTTCTTTGATCCGTGGATTATTTAGAAGTGTGTTGTTTCATTTCCAAATAATGGGAGATTTTCCTTTTTGTTGTTTTTGTTGATTTTATCACATTTTTGTCAGAGAATATGCTCTGTAGATTTTTTACTTTCTGTTTTAAAATCAAAATAACCTCCTATGGTTGTGGATGTATTCATTTCTCCTTTTAGTCTTGTCAACTTTTGCTTTCTATATTTTGAAGCTTGCTATTAGTTTCATAAAACTGTATGGTTGTCATGTATTCCTGGAGGATTGACCCTTTACTACATTATTAACCCTTTATTACATTATTCTTAGTAATGACTACTGCTTCAAAGTCTACTCTGTCTGATATTGATATAGCTGTACCATCTTTCTTTTGCTTAATATTTGTTTAGTGTATATTTTTCATCTTTTTATTTTCAACATTTCTGGATCCTTACATTTAAAGTATGTCTTTTATAAAGAGGCATATAATAGATTTTGTTTTGATATCCAGTCAATTTATATTTTAATTGTAGTATTTAGTTGTTTTACACTTAATGATACTACAGATATAATTTGGTTTAAATCTCTAACTTATTCTCTATTTTCTATTTTTCCACCTATTCTATGTTTATTTTTCTCTCCTTTTTTTCCTTTTTTAAAATGTTTTAACCAAGAATTTTATATGAGTCAACTTTATGTAACCTCTGTGAGTTTGTTATGCATTCTTCTACCCTCCTTTTAGTTCCTTTAATACTCAAAAGATGCATTCTTCATTTATTGTATTTCAAAATAAAGTAGTGTAGTAAAACCTTAGTTTGTGAGCATAATTCGTTCTAGAAACATGCTTGTAATCCAAAGCACCTGTATATCAAAATGAATTTCCCCATAGGAAATCATGGAAACTCAGATGATTCATTCCAAATATTCATATAAAGATGATACAATACTGTGATATAACACAAAATAATAAAGAGAATGCAAAATATGAAGAAAAATAAACAAACTTGCACTTACCTTTAAAAACTTGAGTGGCTGGTGTGAGGGAGACAAGAAAGAAGAGGGTTACTGTGTAGGACGACTTTCACTATCACTAACAGAATCACTGCTATCTGTTGGCTCCGTGGAATCTTTTTATGCATGGGGACCATTGTATATGCTCACTCAGATGTTGACTACAGTACAGTATTAATAAACTCTTGTCATATACTATATTAAGTTTAACTGACAATAAGGCAGCAGAGGAAAGAGTCTATATCTGCAGTCAGCCTGACCTAGAATGAAGCAAAGAATTCCTAAGTTTACTCTTCTATGGAAAAGCAAAGGACTGTCCATAGATGCTTTGAAGTGATAAAAAATACACTAGTTCCAGTTGTGGGCACCTTCCAAAGTTCTGAAAAATCACTGATTTCTACCTAACACAGCAGCCTGAGATGAAGCATCAAATCATGGGAGAGGATCACCCACAATCCCGCAGCAAGAGAGAGTGACAAGAACGATTGGTTCAGTTGTGATCATGTGAAGTTCAGCATCACATACTACTTGTATTGCAAGACATCACTCATTTATCAAGTTCAAATGTATTATAAATGTTTGCTCATCTTGCAGAACACTTGCAGAACAAGTTACTCACAATCCAAGGCTTTATTGTACTTTTTTCATTTCCTAAACAATGTGTAGAACTTGGAATACTTCAACAACATTTAACCCCTCCTATTTTTTAGGCTATATTTTCATGTATTTTAAATATACATATGTTTTGAACCATAAAGTGCACTGTAATTATTGTTTTATATGGTAACTATTTAACTCTATCTATTTCTCTTTATTTCCTTCTGGATATCTTTGCTGCCATCTAGAATATTATTCCTTTTAACCATTATGACTTCCCTAGTATTTCTTGTAATGTAGCACATCTTCTCAGTTTTTATTTCCTTTAAAAAATGGTTTTTTTTTAATTTTTTCTTTACTTCTTGAGAGTATTTTCTCTGGGTATCTAGTTATCAGATCTTTTTCTTCTTTCAACATTTTAAAAATAGCATTCCATTGTTTCTGGCTTTCAGTGTCTTCACCAAAGTCTGTTGTCAGTTACTCCTTTGAAGATAATGTACCTTTTTGTCTTCACTTGCTTTAAAGTTTTCCCGTCTTTGGTTTTCAGCAGTTTTACTAAAATGTGCTTTACATGTGTGTGCATGTGCATACATGTTGTTGTGTTTAAAACTGGGTAAGGGTTTGTAGAGCTTCTTAAATCTGTCTTTCATCAATTTTGGAAAATTCTCAGCCAATATCTCTTCAACTGTTGTTTCTGTCCAATTCTCTCTTTTTTTGGTACTCTAATGATGCAAAAATATTAGATCTTTTTATACAGGTATATGTTTTTTGCTCTCTGTTCTGTGCTTCTTCTTTTTTTTAAACCTTTGATCCAGTTTGGTTATTTTTGAATGCCTTGTCTTCCAGTGTACTGATCTTGCCTTCATCTGTGTCCCATCTTCTATTAAACCCATCTATTGAGCTCTTATTTTTAGTTATGGTAGTTTTCAGTTTTAACATGTCCATTTAATTTACCCTGAGATTATACTTCTGTGATGAAATTCTCCATCTTGTCATCTTTTTCTTGACTATATCAATTACAGTTATTTTAAGACCATGCCTAATCATAGAAGTATCTTAATTAGCTATTGTTTGATTTTCCACTTTGTTTTCAGTCCTTTGGTGTTTCAGTCCTGTTGTACACTGACTGAATGCTTGATATAGTGCTTGAAAATTGTAGAAATAATGTCAGGCCAACGTTATTTTTCCAGAGAGGACTTATTTTGTTTCTGCCAGGCAGTTTAGGGCCATATTGATTTATTCTCATCTGAGATTTAGAAGACTGGAAGCTGGATTTTAGTTGTTGTAAAAGGTACTCTATTTGTCGTTTACCTGTACTCCTGGGATGTATTTTTTGTTTTCCTAACTGTAAATCTGAGTTGTTTACCAGACCCTTCTTTCTAAGTAGACCATGGACTCTAATTTCTATCTTGCCAATCTTATAAGAATGTCAAAATCTCTTCTTAGTCTCCAAGTCCCTTAGCCTTTAAGCTCTTCTCATTTTTTCTTTTTTTTTTTAGCATCTGATTCTATGCCACTTATGAATTAGCAAAAAACTTGCAGAGAAAAGTACCACAGAATATTAAGCTTGATTCAGTGTGCTTATCTACATGTCACAATCAATCTTGGTCCCTCAAGTTCTGGCTCCTTTCATTCTCCAATGCCTTAGAGCAGGTTTTTTCCTCATGTTTGTCCAGCTATTCTGGTTCTTCTCATGAAAGTGAGAATGCAGCAGACTATTCTACCATTATCAAAAATGGAACTCCCATATCCATTTTTAATGTTAAGTGTTAATGTTATGACAATGTAAATTTATAGTTAATACACTTTGTTATTAATGGACTAAACATACTACTATATATGAAGGCCACATGTATAGGATCTGGTACAGAGCAGGCACTCATAAACAATTTCAGATTTGAATTTAAAGATACACTGATTTGGGGCAAGGTGTAGAAGACATTGGTCATTAGCATTAGCATTCAGTGTTTTTCATGTTGGTCTTTCTTGTTGATGCCCCACAGAAGAGCAGTCACTCTATGCTCTTGAGCATTGGTCTTGTGAACCTTTACATTAATAGCATTTCCAAACAGTGTCTCTCCTTACCATGCTCTCACTCAGAGACCCTCCAGGCCATCGTCACCATTTCAGTGACCATATTGAGCAAGAGGAAAGATAGGTTTGTTTTCTCTTGCAGTTAATGTCTCCGTTCTTCCATAAAAAGAATTAATCCGGTGGCGCTCCACTTCTACCATGGCTTCTGCTTGCTGCAGCTTTGTTCCTGCCTTTTTATTTTGATAGTGAGGCCGGTATTGGTGAAAGCTGGCAAATGTCTTAAAAACTGGTTTTTCTGGGGACTTAAGTGAGCAAAAATTGAGAAATGCCAAGAACAAGAAGCAGATATAGATCTAAGTGTTTTAGAACTTTGGGACATTATAGTACCAAAAGGCTTATAATGTGCCTTATTCCAGTTTAGAGCCTGGAAAACAACTTTCACAAGCGTATGTGACTTCCAAGTCTCAAAACCGATTTACTGGGAAGCAAAAAATGTAAAGCAGTAGACTTCAATGGTGATTTTCATATCATTTGAGTCTATACTTTTGAAGAGGCTCAGTTCATAAATTTCCTTTTGGGTCTTTTTTGTCTGTGAGAGGATTTCTCCAAACTTAACTATTATCAAATAAAGTATGCCCAGAATCTGTTCAGATGTGGGTTTTAGGCTCTAGACGCATATTTATGAGGATTTTCAAGACTAAGGATGAGGGAAGTGATGATGATGGTGATGGTATCTAATAATAGTATTCATTGAGCAGTTAATATATTCTCAGTATTAAGACCTTTTGCATATATTGTGTTGCCCCTTGAACAGTATTTAACTGTCAGTTTATTACTTATCTTGAGATGATTATCTTTCTTCTAGTGGTCAAAGCATAGAATTTGAAGTTGGATATGAATCGTAGGTGTAAATCCGAATTCTACCACTCTGTGGTCCTTGACTAGAATATCTAACATCTCAGAGCCTCTCTTCACCTCCAGGGTAAAAAATGATACCATGTCTCGTAGAATTTTTAGATACTTGAAGAGTTAATGCAGCTCAAACCTATAATACTAGCTGCCTCATATTAAGTGCTCAAACAAATGTTAGCCATTTCTTTTCTCATTTTTCTGCCACTGTTGGTTAAGATGCCCTTTCCTTTACTAGATCCATCAGGCAAGGAAGTAGAAAATAGAAATATCTAAAAAATATAAGAAAAGGGGATTACCGCTGATGATGTATTAGGAAACATGGTTCTTTAATACTCATTTGAATTCCATATAATTTATGATTTAATAACTCCCCATTCGGCCTTTCAACCCAGGGACGTGTCCATATGGCATTGTTTTGTGTTCCCATTGTTGCTTCACGGGAACCTTTCACAAGTTTGCAGGAGCCCTTAATGTCCTGCAAATGAAGGAGGAGATTGTCCTCAAATTCCTTGCAACAGGAACCCACTTAGGTGGCACCAACCTTGACTTGCAGATGGAAGAGCACATCAATAAAGAAAAGTGGTGGTGTCTACCATAAATCTGAAGGGAACCTGGGAGAAGTCTCTGCTGGCATTCCATGCCATTGTTGCCATTGAAAACCCAGCTAATGTCAGTGTCATGTCATCCAGGAATACTGGCCACTGAGCTGCGCTGAAGTTTGCTGTTGCTACTAGAACCACTGCTGTTGCTGGCCACTTTGCTCCTGGAACCTTCACTAACCAGATCCAGGCAGCCTTCTGAGAGCCAAGGCCTATGGTGGTTCCTGATGCCAGGGCTGACTACCAGCCTCTCATAGAGGCATCTTATGTTAACCTGCCTACCATTGGTCTGTGTAACTGACTCCTCCCTGTGCTTTGTGGACATTGCCATCCCTGAACAACAAGGGAGCTCATTCAGTGGGTCTTATGTGGTGGATGCTGACCTGGGAAGTTCTGCACATGCATGGCACCATTGCCCATGAACACCCTTGGGAGGTCATGCCTGATCTCTACTTCTACAGAGATCCTGAGGAGATTGAAAAGGAAGAGCAGACCACTGCTGAAAAAGCTGTGTTCAAGGAGGAATTTCAGGGTGAATGGACTGCTCCTGCTCCTGAGTTCATTGCTACTCAACCTGAAGTTGCAGGCTGGTCTGAAGACATGAAGTTCCCTACTGAAGACTGGAGTGCTCAGCCCCTCCCCACTGAAGACTGGTCTATACCTCCCACTGCTCAGACCACTGAATGCTTAGCAGCAACCACTAAGTGGTCTTAAGCTGCTCTTCCACAAAGGCAAACAAATTGGAAATAAGGTTGACAGAAAAGAAACAGTTTCTTAAATAAATTTTAAAAATCCCCATTCGTTCAACAAATATTTATTGAGTGAGATTTGGACAAAGTCCTTAATGTCATGGAACTTATGATCTACTAGAGAAGACAAATATTAAATACTCCTTAATCATAAGTACTACCAAGGAGAAGCACCAGGTGCTAGAGAAACATATTTGACATCGTGAAGGATCAAGGAAAGATTAGCTGAGAAAGTGACATTTAAGTTGGGGCTTGAAGAGTGCGTAGCCAAGAGTAGTTTGGTGGTGAAAGGGAAATGAAAGCATTGCAGACAGAAGAGCAGCATGGGGGGAAATCCTGATGTGGAAAGGTTGGCATGTGGGAAGAAGGAAAGAAGTTTCTCTTGCCAACACCAGACAGAGAACAAAGAGGATGAGTTAATCAGTCTGTATGGTACCTTTTCTTCACTGGCCCAAGAGGTATGCCGTAGCACAGATCACAATATAGAAAAGGTTCCCCGTTTTCTTCACCACGTCTCAGGGCACCCATCATTCTCAGCCTATTCAGGGACATGCATCCTCACTCCCAGAAATCTAACCCATTTCCAACCCCTCACTTACTCTCAGGGCTAGGAGACGCCTTATTAATCTGACACATGTATGCTTCTGCAGTTAAAGATCAACGTTTAAGTATCCATGGTAATGGTTTTCAAATGTGAGCTTTGCATCAGAATCACCTAGAGGGCTTGTTGAACCACCAAGTTCCTGACTGAGTAGTTCTGAGGTGGAGCCCTAAAATTGACATTTCTAACAAGCTGCCCATGGCACTGATACTGGTGGCCTGGGTTCCGTACTTGGTTGAGTCACTAGGTTAAGTTGTCTTCCTTCTTTCAACAATTTGACAGTCACCTTTACTTTCTTAACTCAAAGGAAAATGCTCAGGGAGTTTTTGAAAGGGAAAATACTAAAATCAAAACGAAACTCTGTGGGTGACTGCACATTGGCCTAACCAGACTGTACCTTTTTGTGAGCAAGACTTACCTTCAATATCTGCATTCCCAGAGGCTAGCACATAGTAGGTACCCAATACATGTTTATTAGATGAATTGAAGATGAGTGAAGGAATCACAGAATGGATGTAGCTTAGTGAATTTTATACATTGTTCTTTGGAAAGCTATCATGATTCCTTTCAGCCTGAAAGGTCTTCCAGGAGGCTAAATTGTCATTCTCTTGGAATCCAGCCTCAGAAATTGCAGAGTCAAGATATGCTTGTATTTTAAGTACTTACTTGGATTATAAACTGAATTGCTAACAGGATTACAAAATGCCAAGTTTGCTGAGACTCAAATTGTTTATGCGCATGTTTGGTTCTAAGTTCTTTCGTCAATCAGTACATTTATGTTTCTAATTACAGTCAATGTTTGTTTGGTTGTGGGTTTTTTTTTTTTTTGACACCTGCACATGAATTCTCAGTCAAAACGAGCTTCAGTAATTTGCACAGGTATAATATAACTAAAACGAGGCTCATAACCACCGATGTGTCTCCTACACTACGTGTTTAATGAATTCAGAGGTGTTGTACCTCAATTCACATTGTGATTCAGAAAATGGTCTGCTATTTTTCCCATTTTCACTCCCACAGTGTTGTAAAACATTTTTAATAAACCCTCTAACAATTTTCCTCATTCCAGGAGCATGGAGTTTTAGTAGATGATGCAACACAACTTTTATTTGTGATTATTTTTAGGCCTGTCCTTGGAATCTCTGTATTTGGACACAAGAAAAAGAAAAATGCCCAAGATTACCATAATTCTCCAAAATATAATGTTTATTACTGACACCAATCAAATCAATTACAGACTCATAGTCTAGTCCCTAAAGACTGGAGCTGGTTTTGATGGGGGCTATCCATCAAATCTCAGCTATGACCCAGGCACTGGCTCATGGGTCAAAGCCTTCCTGTTCTATGATGAACCATCCTGAACAATTCTGTGCCCAGTTTTTAGCTTGGACCTCGACCCCAGCTGACACCTGTAAAATTGCAAGTAATTTCTCTGTAGGCTCTAATAATCAGAGGCCTAGTTAGAGAAAAAGTCATTTTAGCATCAGCTGACAATTATTTTTTTGCCCTGAATATCTTTCCCTGCCCTCTTATTTGGTTTGAACTGACTCACCTAATTGGGGTCAACCACAGAAAAGGAATATGCTGCTGGATTTGTTGTTTCTGAATGCCCAGTGCTAAAGAATGTCTTGGGGATGACCTCTCTTATTTTTCTTAAAAGATGAAAGTTGAAGAAGTTGAACAATGCATGCATAATATCATTGCAAGAGTAAAATCAACAAGGGGAACTCAACCAGTCTGAGGACCATTCTTGCACCTGTATCACCTTTGGGCATCCACAGTACTTGTGGCCTGGCCAAGGCACTGCATTCAAGCCCTTCAAAAGACAGCAGAATGATGTCAGTGTTAACATTTCACTGCACATTAATTCTTGAGAAAAAAAAAAACTGTCATTTAATTTAAGTGCTTATATGCATATGGTTAATTAAGAAGCCAAAATTGGCTATAAGCTTGGTAAGTTCTAAGAACAGGGAGAGAGAGATCATTATGCTTCTGCTCATGGTTAGCTATTTGTGAACCAGCTGATAATGTGCAAAATTAAGATTTCGTAAGTGGCATTTTAAATGAATGGTTAATGGCTGAAAATTAATTAAACAGTCAGAGTTGCTGAAGAAAAGCTGTTAAAAAATTATGTTTATAGGCCAGTCACTTGCATGCTGAACTGAAATCCTGATAGACTGTGGCCTTTCTGTTTACCAAGAGAGCACTTTCACAAAGCAGGCCTCCTGAAGGAGGAAAACCCACCCTTCTCACACACCATGCAGCCATAATGGTAGCCTCAGGGATGTTCCTTTGGAATAAAAGCTACCAAGTAGGAAAATGGACTAGTGCTAAGTGTTAGATTGAAGGGATCTGCACTAAAACCTTCATCTCAGGTAGCCAGCCCATATTTTCTTTCTTTTCTACGTGTTGCATGGTTCTGAGTTAGAGTAGGTAAAACCCATGGGGTTTTTAAGAAGCTATTCTAATTCTGTGAGAGAGGCCAAGATTTGCAGTATATTGTTTTCAACCTACAGTGGATACTTCTTTTTTTTTTTTTTAATGAGTATTTCTTTTTGAGAGAGAGAGAGACAGAGTGTGAGGGGGAGAGGGACAGAGAGAGAGGGAGACACAGAATCTGAAGCAGGCTCTAGGCTCTGACCTGTCAGCACAGAGCCTGATGTGGGACTCGAACTCACAAACCACGAGATCATGACCTGAGCTGAAGTCAGACACCTAACCCACTGAGCCACCCAGACACGCCCGTTGTGGATACTTCTTTAAATCTAAAACTGCTATCTCCATGGAGGTACAAGAATGCATTGTGTACTTCTGGCTCCACCATGGGTTCTTCAGGGGAAGGTTTACCTTGTGCATGGGAGGTGGTATAAAACTATTTTTTAATTCATTTGTCATAGCTCACCTCAATAAATATTGAATAAATGAATGACTCAGCTACCTCAAAGTTGTGTGTAGGAAAATATCAAAAGTTCTTTTATTTCTTTTATATTTTTTAATGTTTTCTCTCTCTTTTTTTTTTCAAGTTTATTTTACTTATTTTGAGAGAGGGAGAGAGAGAGAGAGAAAGGGAGAGAGAGAGAAAGAGAGAGAGAGAGAGAGAGAGAGAGATCATAGGAGGGGCCGAGAGAATCCCAAGCAGGTTCCTCACTGTCAGCATGGAGCCCAATGTGGGGCTCAAACTCACGAACTGTGAGCTCATGATCTGAGCCAAAATCAAGAGTCAGTTGCCCAATCAACTGAGCCACCCTGGCACTTCTCAAAGACTCTTTTAACTGCCTTCCCATCTGTGCAATTAAATGGCCACCCCACTCCTCTTCTGAATCAGGTGTCCATGTGTGCCTATGCAACAACTGTGCCCTCGCCTCAGGGACCGTGTTGTCTCGTGGAGGAGACACAGGCATGTGAAAAAGTAAATCACAGCCGTGCTAAGGACAGTTAGAGTGGTCAAGGAGGGGAGCTGGGAACCTCGGGGTGGAGGGTGGTCAGGAGTGTATTTTCCTATAAGTTGGAAAGGAAATTAATTCTGCCTGTTTTTTAAAAAAACATGAACATTAAAGATAATTTTTCTTTTGAGTTCATTCAATTGCCTGCTTCCAGGCAGAAGACCCAAATCATGTAGGCCAGACAGTTGTGTCTCCTGTTTAAAAGTTCCCTAGAGATAGAAATCCTGCAGCCTCCCTTGGTATCCTGTTCCAGTGTTTAATCACCCTTCCAATCAAGAAGTTAATCCCATTTCCTCTTCTCCAGCCTTCTTTGGCTTGGTGAAACCTGGAAAACACCCATGAGACCCCTTGGAGGTCTTGAAAAGTTAATTAGTCGACACTGGGCTGCTCTAGGTTCAACAGTGTACCTTATAATGCTGAGGCTGTGTACCTGCACCATTGCAATGGTAGGATTTTGTTATATTTCTAGTAAGTCAAATAGTTTTCCTCCTGGTCTATGGACAATGAGAGCAATTTGACATTTCAGCATGTTTTAAAGAAGTTGTTTTGCTGCATTTACATCTACATATTTAGTTAAATGCAACTGAAGTTTGGCCTAATGTCACTCAGAAACCAAACTATGTATGTTGATAAGAAATAAAATTAAGGATTATGAATAATAATAGCCACCACTACACATTATTGAGAATTTGCTATGGCAGATGCTGTAGTGATTGCTTTGCATGTATCACCTCACCTTCTGACCACCTGACCAGGTGGTACTAGGACTGTCCCCAAGGTTCAAATGAGGAACCCTAGTTGCAGAGAAGACAAGGAACTGGCCTGATATCATCAGGGCCGGGCCAAGATTTACACCTAGTTACCCCGAACACAGAGCCTAGACACTTAACCACTGTGCTATGTTGACTATCGAATTCTTTTTTAAAAATTATTTTTCTTTCTCTGGAATCCTATTTCATTTTTGTTCCACCATGTGCAAAAAGTCCAAATCTATAACCTTTCCTTGTGGGAAGTAATAGTGCTGCTGAATAACAGTCCCCAGGCCAGAGGCAATTCTTGCTGCAATTATGGGCATTTGAGTGGCAAGCACCTTCTGCTTTAAGAAAGGCATTAGTGGTTCACGTTAGAAAAACTGATAATTCAAAGCTTTTCCATTCTGGTAAAAATCAGCTTGATGCAAAAGGAAAGAAAATAGGTACTTCCGGGAGAAAACCGGTGCCATAGAAAGGATGGGGTAAAAACTTGTTTGTAGACGCCAGAAGCATCTGGGGAGCAGTGATGTCCAATAATTGCAGCTAAAAGCTGCATTAATTGACCAGTGATGGGTAGGAAGCTACCTCCAACCAGGATCCCCAACTCGCTGGTGCTCTTTTCATAAGCAAAGTAAGATGCGGGAGGTCACCTTCCGTGGGGTTCTCCATACAGAAAGGAAGCAGCTGTGACAGAGACTGTATTTCTACAAAGGCAAAGCTTGGCTTTTCAAGCACTGCATGCGAACCACCAGGGGATCTTGTTAAGATGCAGATTTTGATTCCAGAGGGCCAAGGTGGGCCTGAGGTTCTGCATTTCTAACAAGCTCCCGGTGCAGCTCGCCCTGCTGGCCCCGGGGACCACACTGTGACTAGCGAGGGTGCAGACCAGAAAAAGGCAGTGCTTCGTTGGCATTGTCTTAATCATTTAAAATAAATATGCAGCAAATCTTTTTAAGACCTTCTGAAGTTTCAGCTGTCATGTCGTCCTATCAGTGAGACGGCCAAGAAGGCTCATGCCTTAATGGGCCAGAACATCCCACAGCCTCGCTCGGGCTCTGTTTCCTGGAAGGGAGAGGATGGCTTTCTTTGGTCATGCTGGTTTTGTGACTGCCGCCCTGGGCCTGCAGCAGGGTCCCTGTTTTGATCTCTTGCTGCTCTCTGAGAAGCTGCTTGCACTTTAGCAACATGCTCTGATGCTCCGTCTCCACATATGAGTAGACATAAATTTGGATTTCTTTTCTCGAGCACTGTTACAAACCTGCCAAGAAAAGGTTTTTCACTGCAAATAACTAATCCATGTTTCCCACCACACCCCATTCAATTAAGAGTCTCAATGGCTCTATTTATCCCATCATTTGATATAAAGGCCATTATATTAAAATCATGTATTATTTGTGGATTGGTAATATTTTAACTAGATATTAACTCCTCTGATAAAGGATATCATCCCCGTTGACCTGCACCCGAAACTAGTTTGCATGACAGTTTTTAGAGTATGTGCTTTTGGGTGTTTTTGTTTGAATGCCAGTATTTGAGATTAAATTATTTATTCCTTTTTTTTGAACAACAACAACAACAACAACAACAAAAGTTGATACCACTAGAACCATTTATAACTGTGAAAGAAAGAAAACAAGAAATTTTTTTCTGGAGGTTGGGTTGCGTCTCAGTGTGTTTATTAATTATGGGAAAATGCCACTGAGTTGTAACAAATGGGAAGATGGTCTCAATTAATGAGAATTTCTTCTCTATGTGGGAAACAGTCAAATCAAGAACAGAATCATTAAGACCAGCCTGATGTCAGGACAGTGGGGCTGCATGACATTAGTTTACAGCAGGTCTGTGCAGTAGAAATATCACGGGAAGTGCGTGTAGAATTTTAAGTTTTTAGTAGCCTCATTTAAAGAAGTAAAATTGGTTTTACACTATGTTTTATCTACCCCAATATGTGCAAAATATAATTTCAACATGTATTCAAAACACTTATTATAGAGCTGTCTTACACTCCTGTATTCATATTAAGTCTTCAAGATCTGGTGTGTATTTTACATTTTGCAGCACCTCTCAGTTTGGACCAGCTGCATTTCAAGTTTTCAACAACCACGTATGGCTATTAGCTGCCGTATTGGACATACCACAATCCCTTCAACATACTTCCAATGGTGGCTGATGCTTCCATTTGAAGTTTTCCCGATATGGAGTACCGGGTAATGGGAAGACCCTCTCATTTAAGGGTAGCTCCCACGGCAGGAAACTTTTTCTTATCTTACACCCCAAACTGCTGCTCTCTTTCACAGAGTTTACCGGCAAGAGTAAGAAAAAGACACATAAACAATCAATTTCCACTCCCAGGGAACAGATCTGTCAGCTCTACCTTTTCCATCTCTAGAGAGATGTGCCCCAACTTAAGTGTCAGCTGCTACACAGTGAGGTAATCTCAAAATGGGCTGAGCAAGACAAGATGCAAGTCTAATCACATCCCAGATCTGTCCTTGTTTTGCCTGGAAGAAGACAGAACCAACGATCTAGCTCAACTTAAAAGTCTACCTGAGACAGGAGAATAGAGCCCGGCCTTCACACAGGAGTACATGTAGTCCCATCATATAAAGATTTGTCAACAGCTAACTCGGGCAGAAGGTGACTAATTATAACAGTATAACACCCATGTGATTCTCATTTAACTGCAATCCTTCCTCCCTTACCAGTGGTATTCATTCTAGCCAGGAATAGTGAAGAAAGTGCTTTAGAGCAGAACCTTTTCTTTCCTTGTGTTTAACTCTTAATCTTGGTAAACTGATCATCCTCTCAAGATGTCATGTCTCCAGAATTTTATAATGACAGACTTGGTCTTCACTTAATTAATACCCCTTTTTAATTACAAACCTTTCTTGCCTACTACTGCTGTTTTGTGACTCTAACACCTCAATATAGAGCACCATTAGTGACCTAGTTGCTCAAGCTAGAGATGTAGGGTTCCTTCTTGAGGCTTCCATCTCCCTTAGCCACACACCCGTACTCTTTCCTATGAAGATCCATGAGAATGGGTAGCTTTGGTTGGCCTGTCTGTGCACTGCCTTTCCCCAGTGAGGAAATGCCGTTGGGCCCAACCTTCCTTGAGCACTTCTTTTGATCCATTGTGCTTTCCCTGTGACATGCTGCCCTAACCTGGACAAGGCTCAGTCTGGGATGCTAGAGTGGCTGAACTGGGGAACATTGTCTTTTGTTCCCTACATGCATTGCCTTTTACAAATGCCTCTCAAAATATAACTCTCCATTTGAAGCTCTTCTTTCTAAAGCTGTCCTTATCCTCCCAACTTTCTAAGGCCCACAACCTTGGTTGCATTACCCAAGACCCTTGCTCTAAATGGCCATAGTGCCATTTCTCTCTATGCATTTTTTTCCCCTGGGTGAAGTTCAATGTGTTACTCAGGATTTAGCACAGATATTACTTGTTTATTTCTTCAATGAGATATTGAAGTAGGAACTATATTTTGTTTCCGATCCCAGCGTAGTTACTGAGGCATCTGGTGTTCAATTAATATGTATTAAATGAATGAATGAATCCAGGTGGCTCCATTCTTAGCTTTAAGATCACAGAGATTTCTTGTCACACTCTTGGCCGGGCCAACCTCCCTGGCTAGTATGACTTGTCTGGCCTCCCAGTCAGCACAGCCTCCCTCCGGTTGTCTCTTCCCCCTGATCGGTGGTGATGCTTGAGTGTCAGTGATCCCACAGGCTTCTCTGGCCCTTGTCTCTCAGGATTGAGGTGGTATATCCTACTTCAGGAAATGCCTCCTTGCCAAGTTCCCCTAGGTGAAAGACTTCCCAGGACACACAAGTCACTGCCTCCTCCATCTGGTCTCTGCCTCAAACACTTTCTAAGGGCACAAGGTGGTCTTTACTATTCAGAAGCTGCAGTCAGCCCAATATGGCTGCTCCACCAAGACAGAAGGCTCTTGTTGGCAATTACATTTTTGTAACTCTTTTGCACACCTAACATTTGTCACTGACTCTTGTTGATGATCTCCAGTTACCTCTACCGATACATTCCAGAGAATTTTGCTTGAAATGAGCACTGAACTTATTAACCTCTAGTTTTCTAGAGTTTGCTTTGGCCATTAAAAAAATTGACTGTGATTTGCTCACCTCAAGTATCTGGACACATCTTCCATGGTCTGTAATTTCTCAGAGATACCATCCATGCTTCTAAGGGCACACCTCCCAGCTCTTATCAAAACTGTGGACATAATTCGTGAGTACCAGCAACCGGCATGCCTTTAAAGCACCTCGGATCGTGTATTTTTCTCTCCCTCCTACAATCCTCTTCTTTTCTGCCTCTCTTCTGCCTTCCCCTGTTGGAGATGTCAGATGAGTCACATACCGTCTCTGCATCTCCCCGTCTGGGAAGACGGGAGGGTGGGGCCAAGTGATCTCAGCACTTCTTCCCAGCTCCAAAATTATATGGTTCTGCAGTCCTCTAATGGAAGCAAAATAGGAGTTCAGGTTGCTCTGCCTTTCCTCTGGTGCTGTTATCATGTCAAAGCATCTCCTCCCAGCAGTGGCCTTCCCTTTCTTATTCCTCCCCACGGTAGCTTTAACAATCCAATAAAAAATAAATCTTTAATGTCATGAGCATTTGTTTTCCAAGGCCCCATACTCCCTTTGAGCTTCACTTCTCTGACTGGCTCAGACCCTTTTGCCACCTTCTTTGTGAACCACAGTGCCACGGATCCATCCCTTAACTCCCTCTGCCCAACTCCGCAGGAGTGCTTCACACTAACCCCAGATTTCAGGAATTAGAACAATAGTGTGACGCTCCCTAACCTCTCACACTGGAAATCTCTTTTGTCTGTTATCCAGGTGTTCCTGTCCTTAGATAATGAGGACTTGGGTTATGAGATTTGTAAAAAAGCTTTCGGCAATGGAGTTTTACAAACACACACGTGCGCGCGCGTGCACGCACGCACACACACACGAACACACACACACACACACAACTTTGTAATTTTTTTTTACCCTTACAGCAATGGACTACCGAAATTTGTAGTTAGACTATTATAAACTGTTTGTGTTTGCAGAAATGTTCCCTTAAAAAAGATAAAAGAGAATCCTTTCATTCCAATAATAGTATCACAACCTTTCAAGAAAGAGCAAGGACTATGGGATAAAGGAATACAGGCAAGTCACTATCAGTATTTCCAGAGCAATCTCTCCCCCTTCTTCCCTACTTTGGTCTTCTGGCCTAGAATCTATTGAAGACCTACGTACCTGTAAAACTAACGAGGTTTCAAACAGCTGTGGGCCCTGCCTTCTGGGGGTTTTTAGGATACTTTGTGGGCGGAGGCAGAGAAAGTCATGTTTGTGCCTATCTTAAATAGTATAAAAAATTAAATGGAATTTACCATCAAATCATGGGAAACTCAAATAGATTTCTTAGCACCCTGGCCTATAATAGGAGACAGGTGGGCATTTTGAAAATATTCTTTAAAACAAAGTCTGTTGTGATTTTTCAAGCCCAGGGATGATGTGTATCAGATATCAGAAGGAAGTATTGATCCTTGTAGTCTGACATTTGACAAATTGCAAGTTGTATCCTTGCTCATACCCTTTAATTCGGAGATGGAAGTGTTGTTTACGGTTTCGTCTTTGTGGGTGGATCCATGTGTTGATGTGTGTTGTTGAGCAGGGTAAGATTGCCCACATACGTCCACAGATCCGTAGGTAGAAACATGGCTTATCACTTTACATTTTGGTTTTATGTCCCCAGAGCTAGCTTTTCAAATTGATATATTCAATCCCTTTTTCTACATACATTGTTTTTCATAAGTTACAGGCATTAGCTTACACAAAAACGGCATTATTAGGGAAAACCTACTTTTGTTTTCTAAGTTTAAAAATAGTAGCCTATGAGAAACTCACTAGAAAATATCATAACCATTCATTGGGAAAAACAGTACCATTCAAATAACATACTGTATCGTCCATTTGTGTTCCAAGCGAAATGAAACTTTATTTTGATTGGGGCTGTCACAGATAATTTCTGCACGTAAAATACACCTAGGGACAGCTTTCAAATGGAGTTGTCACTTTTTGTTTAGCAGGCAGGAGACTCTCCATTGTTGTCAAACCCTCTTTACAAAAGCATCACTAACCCAGTGATACACAGTTGTAGAGAAGAGGGAATCGTCACTCAGCTTACTTGGAACAAAAAAGAGCAAGGTTGGTCTCTGTCAGCGCTCAGTGTGTCAGAGGGCTCTTTTGTTTAGCTGGCTTCCCTCTAGCCAGCAATGCTTTTATAGTCTTGGAATGAGATTTCTTTCTCCTGTGCTCGTTTTAGAAAGGTGTAAATAGATTAACACATATTGTTATTCTCTGCATACGTAAACTGTATCATTTGTGTTGTCTACTCAACTTATGAAGTCACAGAAAGGTAAGAAGAAAAACTACACCTTTTCTAGATTTACACACACGCATGAAAACACACACACACACACACACACTTTAGTGCCTTTCAAAGTTGGCCTGGTTTTCTTAAGATTAGAACCAAGATGTTCACTTTATCGGGGACGCCTGAGTGGCACAATCAGTTAAGTGATCTCAGCTCAGGTCATGATCTCGCGGTTCATGAGTTCAAGCCCCACATCGGGCTCTGTGCTGATGGTGAGGAGCCTGCTTGGGATTCTGTCTCTC
Organism: Acinonyx jubatus; assembly: GCF_027475565.1. Taxonomy (NCBI): domain Eukaryota; kingdom Metazoa; phylum Chordata; class Mammalia; order Carnivora; family Felidae; genus Acinonyx; species Acinonyx jubatus. Next base: position 188,035,536 of record NC_069381.1, read on the forward strand.
CTTCTGTCTGACCCTCCCCCACTTGTGCTCTCTTTCTTTCTCTCTCTCTCTCCCTCGCTCAAAATAAATAAACGAACTTAAAAAAAAAAAGATGTTCACTTTTAAAATATCAGTAACATAATATAGGTTAAATTTTGTCCATTGCTAAAACAGTCAAGTTTTGTCTTTAAAGTACATAGGAGCCATCATATTGGGTTTTATAATAATAAATATTTTGTGTCATATATATGGAATAATATATAATATATGGTATAATTTATATCATAAAAGGTGGGCTGAATAAATTGTGTTGATTTCTGTGTGTCTCTCTCAAGACCTCACCTACTACATCCCCAAGAAATAATAACTCTCTATCCTTAAAACTTACTTGATGCTTAAAATTCCCAGAAGCAGGAGCCAAGTGAACAAAACAAGATGGGGAAAAATGGCCCCACAGCTCTCAGGTGGAAAGTCCTCAAACGTATAGTATAGCAAAGTAAATCAAGGAAAAGATGAGCTGTAGACATCTCTTCTGGTTCTCCGATTCTGTGATTCTCACAAGGGGGAAGGGAGATAAGTGAGAGTAGGAAAAGCTGAATAGAGAGAAAAGAACGGGACAGAAATGAATAGAGAAATGGATAGTCTCTTGGATTTGAGGGAATAGCAACTGATGACCAAAAAAATTAAAAAAGAAAGAAAATGACCAAAACTGAAAGCTGAAGTGACCCATTAGAGCAGAAGCTTGGCATTTTACAAATGCCAGTAACTCCTGGAGAAGCTCATAAAGAAAGAGAGTTCTGGGCTAGGAAATCTCCCGTGATAGTTTTCCTACTATATAATCCCCCCATTGTCTCCCATTATAATCAACTCCCATGGTAATTTTCAATTGCCAGACCTCTAAAAACTCTCCATTCTCATTAATAAAAAGAGGACTTCTTTCATAAATTTTGCATATTACCCATTGCAATATTCTGCCTTTCAAATCACAGGTTAATTTTTCATGGATCACTTATGAAAAATACAAACAAACTTAAAATTCTGTTTATAATTCAGACGACCAACAAAGTAATGAGATTCTGTGTTATGGTAACTGTCACATCTTGTCTCGGCCCTGTTGTGTCTAAATGTTAGCTCTCTTATTAAGCTCCATTAGAGGGTTTTACAATCCAAATTGTTTATACGCTACTGGTTTTCCACTGCCTGACGGTAGGGCACGTTTCACTCATTATTGTTGGTGGTATCTTACATCATTCGTAAGAGCTGGAATAACATTCAGCAGGAAGGCGGCATGCACTAACTGAAATGCCTCTTTCCTACAAATTTCCCAATGTGCCATTTTGAGTATATCGTTTTAGAAGTGAGATTCAGTCTGACACCTAATGAGTAGGGGAACTCTTTTTTTTCCCTTTGTTAAATTTAAACGGCCCCTCCACTCCCAAATTTATATTTTTGTAAACCTAATCCGCAACCACTCGTCGTCCCCAGTGAAATGTTTTCGCTCTCTTTCTGTGTTAGATTTAAAGTAACGAATATTTGTGGCTTTCTTGATGGAGTACAAAGGCACCTTCACGATTCCACTCTTCTTCGCTGCTACCTTTCCTCCTGGTAAAGAAGATGAGAAAGCCCAATGTGATAGAAGGAAAACTCCTTCTCAAACTACCCCATTGATGCACACCAAATTTCTACCCCAGGATAGTCAGTTCTGGCTCCAGGGCTATCTATCTTCCTTTCATGTTTCTGTTAAGCTACACTATTATTTTCTAAATTTTCTATAACAAATGTTTTATATTAACTTTAGTAACCAAAAAGCTAAAGCAGAAAACAAACCTAAAATCGCCAATGAGCCCACAACCTAGACTTGACCATCCTTAACATTTTAGAGGATTATTCCCGGGCTTGTTTCCTGAATATCATTGTGTATGAAATATAGAATTTGTGTTTGTGCATAGTGCTGACACGTTTATACACATATACATATGTAATATTTACATGCATATATAAATCTTGGGATCTTTCCTTTTTATCATTATGTTGTGCTTTTGTGCCAATTAATCTTTTCACAACCATCCCTTTTAATGGTTGTGTAAAAACAACACCGCCTAACTGTACCCTAATTTATGTAACCTTTTCCTTAATGCTAAACAGTTAGGGTGTTTCAGAATTTTCAGTGTTATGAATTACTCTCTGATAAGCGCTTTTTTACATACATCTTCCTACACAGCTTGGATTATTTCCTTAAGATACCTAGAAGGGAAATGATGCATTAAGGGCTTACAGCATAGTAGCCAACATTTTCCAGGAAAACTGAAGCCATGTTTCGAATAGCAGCGTAGGAGAGAGTTCGTTTCACCCCATACCTGACAACTTGAATGTTATCTCTTTTTCCCCCTTAAATCTTTGCTAATTAGGTGAAAAATAGTACCTTATCATTCCACTTTGAACTTCCTAGCTTCCTAGTGAGGTTAAGCATTTTTATGGAAGCACAGGTCTGTTTCAAATTACCATTAGAGGTTTTCATTCTGCCTCAGCCTTGCTCCATTACCAAGAGGAATAGTTATTGGAATCAACCTCTGTTTCTTCCCTCAAAAAATCTATTTGGATTTATCAAGATGTATTTGGATGCAGGTTTTTATACCCCTCTTGACAAAAATGAATGGTTGCTCACCTGGGTCTTTTAAGCACAGAACTAAGCCACATCTGTTTGGATCTTGTTTTAATCGACTCCCCCTTACCCCCAAGTAGAAGAGGGGTCCCTTTGAATAGGCAGTATTGGAAAATAAGGCCCTCATAGTAGCCAGTGAAAGAAGTGTCACATCAGGGTCTGGACATTGCTATGACAACACAGGCTCCATCTGTCACCACTCCCCTAAGCATGTGTGGCGCAGGAAACCCCTCCGCAATGTTTAATCTGAGAATTTTAATATTAAATGTATATTTGACATTGAAAGCTCACACCTTATTTGCTATTGTCAGACTCAGTTGATAGACAGCTAGGTCAGTCTCTTTTTATAGTCCATTTCTGAGATGAAACTATAAATTTTGAAGCCAGGCTTCATCATTGTGGAGAGAAAGGCTTTTGCAGCCTATTGTTGAAATATAACATTTTATAGGATTTATGAGGTCCAGATTCAGGAAGATCATTTGCCAAGCACTTAAGGCTGGTTTTGCTGCCCTTTGCTTTTCTTCCCTCCTGAAAACATATATAGAGGGGGAAGTCCATTAGAAAAGAAAAATTATGAAGAAGAACTTACTTGATTCAATACAAATGTCAGCCTAAGAAAGAAAAGGTCCTGAGCCTTTACTGTGAGGAGCCTCAACCACACAAGGCTGCTCCTTGGTGATAGGAATACTGTTTGCTTCTGCAAATGAAGGGGCATCATATTTGTTTTGATATTAAATGCGTGTCTCTGATTCTGAGCAGCCTTTTGAATTTAGGCGCATAATACCAATCGTCTCCAATATGCTTCCGGGATTCTTTTTGAAATTCCATGATATGACGGGCTCTGTGATTTGGTCATATTCCATTTAGCTTGTTTTATTGCTGCTAATTTTACACAGGAAAATAGATTCTCTGAAAGTTGTGATCACAGTAGCTGTCAAGTGGTCGAAAATGAAGAAAACCACCAGACAGTGTCAGATTTATTAAGCACTGTAGAAGTACAAAATTAATTCAGTTCTTTGTCTTTGAAAGGTTCAGTGTCCACAGGCTGGATTTATCCTAATGGACAAACGATGGGAGGAACAATAGTCAATTAGCTATCTCCTTAGCCAGACCGCACGTTGTTGGAACGCATGTAGGGTGAGCCACCAGTGCACCTAAGCAGACCTCCAATTTGTTCACTTTGACTGCAAATGACTTAATTTAACATTTTTCTAACAAATGCATTAGGTAGAATGGTGATGTTTCCTCTCTGGGTTGTTTTTTTTTTTGTGTGTGTGTGTGAAAAGAATCACTAGTGAAACCATGTTAAGTAGGCTTCTCACTCCATTTGTTTCCAATCACTACCCTTAATGCATGAGTTTCTGAGTCGGCTGTGACTTTTCCAAGCCCCCCAAACCCCAGCAGCGAATGTGGCTGGAGAGTTCTGACGCTACATCTATTGGACCTCTTGGAAAATGTTTTATGTGCATGGCATAATTATCCCAGTGCTGGACCATCTTCCTGTAGTCCTTTTTTTTTTTTTCCCCTTTCCTTTAGCATGAATGAATTTCGCATTATCCTCTCATTAGCGTTACAGTGTGCAAAAGACTTTGAAAGTAAAGTTTTGGTTTAAGTCCCACATGAACCATTTCTATCTCCCTGTAAAACTAAGGAATCAGTTATCAAATTTATTAGCTGTGAAGTTCATCTCCTAATCGTGCATTTGTCCCATGTTATTTCGTGGTTACAGCATTAACATTTTTTCCCTCGAAAATATTAACCTTTTGCCTTGCGTGTTCTGGTGGTGTGATGAGAACATCTGTTGCTTATGCAGGCCGACACTGTCTTCACATCCCTTGTTATTTGTGGGTGGATTCCGAGTTGATGCCATGTGAAGATGCACTTCAAACAAAATTCAGTAACTATATGTCTGGCCTTTGTTGGTCAAATTGCAGGCTGTCAGGCCTCAGCGCGAAACCCTGATGCAGGACTGCGTCCTGAACTCTGCACGTGTTCACCTTTTGCGCTTTAACTGCCTTCCCCCCCTTTAAACGACAAGGAATATGCATCGGGTTATTACATGATTAGTTATCTAAACTATCTGATGAGTGGATCAGCACACCGGCACGGAGTCTGGCTCGTATATTTTTATAGCAACTCCGTGACTATTCTCTTTGGTACAGGATAGAGGATGTGTATGGAAACATTCCTCCTGAATTTTTTATAGGTTCACTCCCTTTGCCATTCTAGCTGCCGTCTCCCACAAAATTTGAGTCATACCTCAACCGTATGAATCCTCTTTTAATGTTCGGTTGCCCTGAAGTGTGCAGTTGCGGAATATGTCTAAACATCTCAAGTGAAAAAAATTGGAGGCATTGGTTTTAACAAAAGCAATAAAGTAGCTACAGCTGAAAAGCATTCCAGAGGTAAATAGGCGTCTTCCTTGCTGTCAGACTCTTGCTCAGTGAAAACACTTTAAGAAGCACATGATGTTTGCCTCTCTTTCTTGCTCTTGTGTCTAGTGGAGGGTCGGAAGGAAGGAATTCCATTTTTATGGTCCCTCCGATGTCAGTATGGAGCGCTCCAATGTGGGAAACAATATCCACCTTATCTGCCTGAATTACTGAATTACTCCGTAATTTCTTTTGGACATCAATGTCTGCTCTTCAGTCCCGTTAATATTCCAACTCAGCACTAAACTAGGAGAGGGTTGGTTTGGGAAGCCCCACTCCACTTCACCCAATCCCTTACCAGGTCTGCGAGGCCCTTAGGTATCAGAAATTCCCTCCTGGTATCAGAACTTGTCCACAAAGCATTAACTCGTATACAGATGAATGCCATCTTCCAGAGCTAGACATCCATACCATCCGTGTTTCAAGGGAGATCAAAGCCTCGAGCTGAACCAGGGTTGAGGTTCTGGCAACAGCCTGAAGGCAATGGGTAAGGGCTAAGAGCTTCCCAATTATCCCGAGAAAATCTGCCTCTGTGCCCTTCTTCCCTAGTCCCTAAACCCCTTTGCAAGATCCAACCAGTTTCTCCCGAAAATATTAATTGGTGGATTTCAAAATGTGGGATGTTACTTTCTAAATTAACCTGGAGCATCGGGTTGAGGGCTAAGTTTTCTGCTGGCCTGGCCTCATAGGCAGCGACCTTACCCCATTCGTAACATCGTAGTCCATTCTCTTTTCGCCAGAGCTGGACTCGCCTTAACAACAAGAAGGATGCTTTTGATTTTACCGGATGTGGAATGCAGTATTTCCACTTGGCACTTCTCCCTTTAGCCCTGTTCAAGATTTCAGCTACTTCGGCGGAGTACTGGCAAGTGATTTGCTTATTAGAAAACTTTATTAATCAGAGTAGAGTGCTATTTGGCAATTCGATTTTAATGAGAATGGGGAGCTAAATTTAATTCAAAGTTAAAGGTCAGCAAATGGTGCTGGCCTACCTTCTTTAAAGTGCCTGAGCTTGGACATTCTCCGCTTCCGGAAGTGCGCATGCTGTATTTAGTATGAAATAGCATGGAAAAGGTTTCTAATGACCCTGTTTCAGCACACATCTCTTCCATGAGCATTAATAAGCCAAGTGCATTGCTGCTTGGCTAGACAATTCTTATGGGAGTGGATGGCACCAAGACGTTAGCGCAATTGCTGGCTGGAAACAGGAGACCATGAAAACATGATGCAATGGACAGAACTTCAAAAACTTGTCATCGCTTTAAGTGGTGAGCTATCTGTGCAGTAGGTTGCACAAAACCATTCAGGCTGTACTCGTTGTATTCAGCTTGTGAGCTCGGGAATGAGAAATACAAAAAGGAACCCTTGTCCAGGCAGCAGCTAAAGGTGTTGCTGACTAGTTGTAGCCGTCCGACCCTCCTGCACATACTCTCCACCCACAGGCATACACCTTCCCTCACCCTTAAACAGCACCATTGTTTCTCCCTTTTCCCTCCCACTTCTCTTGGCACTTTGGCAAATCACTTTCTTGTTTTCAACCCACACAAAAAAACTGTTTATTGAATACATCCCAGGCGAAGGCAAGGTACCAAGTTCTACAGAAGGCTCAAGAAGGATTATTGCTTCGCCACTAGTGGTTGGGGGACTAAACAAAGATTTAAAGTAAATGAAACATATAAATGATCATGATGCCCTGAAGAGGAAGGGAAGGGCCATGATAAAGGTACAAAGTACTGTGGGGACGCCAAGGCAGGAAAGACTGCTTTCTGCCAGGAAAGTTCACAGAATGGCCTGGACTTGGAACAAAATGCTTGTGCATTCATCTGTTTCTCCCCACCTTCATGACCACCAGCTAGACCGGTCTACCACTCTTCCTCCCTTGTACTTCTGCAACAACCTCTATTCTGTCTTCCATGGAGAAGCCAGAGCTGTCTGCTAAATATTTAAATTAGAAGATGTTTCTTCCTGGTTCAGAATCTTCTAACACCATCTCATTTCATCTGAAGTCAAATCCAAAGATCTTACCGGGTCCTGCAAAGCATGTATGATTTCACTCTTGCCTATTATCTATTTGTCTTTGTCACTTACCACTTTGTCCCTCGAGCATTAAGCTCCAGCCGTACATTCTTTCTTTCCGTTCCTTTATCTCATCAAATTCATTCCCTCCTAAATACAAATCAAAACCACACTCAGATATCACCTCACGCCAGTCAGAGTGGCCAAAATGAACAAATCAGGAGACTATAGATGCTGGAGAGGATGTGGAGAAACAGGAACCCTCTTGCACTGTTGGTGGGAATGCAAATTGGTGCAGCCACTCTGGAAAACAGTGTGGAGGTTCCTCAAAAAATTAAAAATAGGCCTACCCTATGACCCAGCAGTAGCACTGCTAGGAATTTACCCAAGGGATACAGGAGTACTGATACATAGGGGCACTTGTACCCCAATGTTTATAGCAGCACTTTCCACAATAGCCAAATTATGGAAAGAGCCTAAATGTCCATCAACTGATGAATGGATAAAGAAATTGTGGTTTATATACACAATGGAGTACTACGTGGCAATGAGAAAGAATGAAATATGGCCCTTTGTAGCAACGTGGTTGGAACTGGAGAGTGTGATGCTAAGTGAAATAAGCCATACAGAGAAAGACAGATACCATATGTTTTCACTCTTATGTGGATCCTGAGAAACTTAACAGAAACCCATGGGGGAGGGGAAGGAAAAAAAAAAAAAAGAGGTTACAGTGGAAGAGAGCCAAAGCATAAGAGACTCTTAAAAACTGAGAACAAACTGAGGGTTGATGGGGGGTGGGAGGGAGGGGAGGGTGGGTGATGGGTATTGAGGAGGGCACCCTTTGGGATGAGCACTGGGTGTTGCATGGAAACCAATTTGACAATAAATTTCATATATTGAAAAAAAATTCATTCCCTCCTTAGGGCTTAGGCTTCAGCTATTTTCTCTCTCTAGAATATTCTTCATTGAGATGCTTCTGGATGGTTTCGACTTATAATTCAGACCTTTGCTTAAAAGAGAGAGGACTTTCTTGACAACTCAATCTGAAGTAGCCACCCAGTAGCTATCTTATCACCACATTGATTTTTAAAAATCTGGGTGGCACTTACCACTGCTTGATATCTTTTCCCACTGCTTTGTGTATTGTCTCCTTACTACAATATAAGGCCATGAGGTTGTGGGTCTCACACTCCCCTTACATTTCCCCAGGACCTAGACGCATTGTTAGGGAATACTAGGTGCTCAGTAAGTATCTGCTGAATGAATGTAAGAATCTTGAAGGATTTCACAGGTAGAGACTCATTCCTTTAGCTACTGTGCCAACCCAACTACTCACACTGGAAAAACACCTGTGAACAGCCCCTGTCCTCACACTTTCTATTCTTCTGGACGTAGGCAGACAGACAGAAATGAACAACGAAACAAGGAAGATCTCTTCAGAGAGTGATCAGCGCTACAAAGGAAACAAACCAGCGGGGTAGGGAGTGACTTGAAGGGCTCTGCATGATCAGGTGGCCAGAGAAGGCTCCCCCGGCAAGGGAGAGCATGCCCTGAAACATCTGAGGCAGAGTGTGTCAGGGAGAAGCAACAGCAGCTACAGACTCCTAGAGCTGTGACCAGCTGGGGCTGCCCACAGGGCAGGGGAACTAAGAAGGAAGCTGCCGGGCACGGTAGAGAATGGTCGGTGATAAGGCACAGAGGGGGCAGGGTCCAGTTCAGTGAAGAGCGACCACATGGACCAAGGGGAGTGGTGTGAGGATGAGTCCACACATAATGACAAGGCAGTGGACGTTTTTAAAGTAAAGACTGATATCATCTTAATTATATTGTTTAAGAAGGAGGAGAAATAATTACAGGCGGAAGAGGTGGTATGCATGAAGGCTTGGAGGAGGGGGTGCGGGTGAAAGCTGAGGGGGACTTTAGGGAAAAGCAAACATTTCCCTAAAGACCAGATTGCAAGTGGGGCTAGAGGAGCGGAAGGCTGGGTTGGAGATGTAAGAAATGGGAAGAGAGCAGAGGGGTTCTTAAAGCAAGAGAATGACGTAAGCGGAACCGCGCCTTAGGAAGGCTAATTTGGCAGCAGATAAGAAGAGAATCCCAGCCGAGAGACTAGTTGCCAAGCTGTTATCATGGTCCAAACAATGAGTATATGAATTAGGCTTATAAGAAGGAATGCGTGGAGGGAGGGGCATGTTGCTAGACACAACTGATTACAACTATTGGATGTAGAATCCATGAGAGGAAAGAAGTTAACCATAATCTAAAAAATATTGATATCAACAGTGGCTTGCTTCTTGAATCCTTATCATGTGCCAGGCATCATTCTGACTACTTTAAATTTAATAACGCATTCAATCCTCAGATCATACGCATAAGGTCTTACAATCATCATCCCCATTTCACAGATAGAGAAGTTACATGACATCCCCAAGGCAGCCTGTCCTCTGAATGCTAATCACTGTTCCCAACCTTGATGAACATGAAGAAGGAACTGAAAAGCCAGGAAAATAGTAGGGAAGGTGGATTTTAGGGGAGAGGTGAGGAGGTTGTTTCTGGAGAAGATGAGTGTAAGATATCGGTACATTTCAGGTACAAATGTGGAGCAAGGACTGAGCCTGGTCTTTGGGGTGCCCTCAAAGTATCGTAGCTAGAGATGCACACTTTCATGCAGGAGGACCGTGTTGAGTACATGCCCCATGTGAGGCACTCTGGTGGTCATCTGTTGAATGGATGGATCAGTCAATGAGTGCACATGAGAAGGAATATAATAATCAAAGCCCAAGGAGTAAACAGTATCCCCAGGGGTGAAAATATAGACAAGAAGCAGTTAGAGAGTCTTAGAGAAGGCCGGCATTTAGAGCGACATTGAAGGAAACAATGAGATCAAAGAAGTAAGGAAACAAAGAGAGACTTGCCAAGAGACTTCCTGTCCAGAGTCCAGTCCTGCAGAGAGGTTAGGATTCTGTTGAGCCTCGAGGGCGCACTTTTGGCAGTGGTGAAAGTGCAAACCAGACTGGCATGAGCCCAAAGGAGAGGATGGAGGTGACGAAAGGAGACAAAGGACCATTCTTTTTAAAAGTTTAGTGAAAAGAGGGAGGGAGAGAGAGAGAGAGAGAGACAGAAGGCAGCAGCTTGAGGGACGAGTAGGGGCTACTGGACAGTAACACTTTGTAAAGGTTTTTATTGCTACTGAAAGAAGAGAATGAGGAATAGAATCTTCTGGGCCTCTGCAGGGGTGTGAGTGTCTATACCTGTGCTGACACGAGCAATGGGGCCCCGATCTGTGTAACAGCAGGATTACATCAAGCCTTAGGCGCCACTTAATTCAGAGCCATGCCCTGGCAAAAACTCTCCCAGGGTGGGTACATGGGATAATAGCCAGCTGGATTAATTTGGTGACACCCTCATTTAGATGAGGGTAGAAAGTACTGATGTCATCATGCTGCTGACTTTATAGAGAAGCAAGGCTTATTTCCTCACTGACAAGAATTTGTGGCACTCAGCAGCTGTTTAAAAAAAAGAGAGAGAGAGGTTCCCTCCACCCCCTTCTTCAGACTTCTCTGGACTTACATCTGTCTTCCCAGCTGTGAGCCGCTGAATTCCAGGGTGCAAAACCAAGGGAGATAAGTGGGAGGGGCGTACAAATAATGATTACATGCTGCTTAAATATAAATCTTGGTTTATTGTGTGTTCGTGGGCACATGCCTTCAAATTCAAGTGTGCGCCTCTCTCTCCCTCTCTCTCTCTCTCTCTCTCTCTCTCTCTCTCTCTCTCTCTCTTCCTATCTGTCTGTAAACCATGATGGTATTAACCATATGTTTTAATAAATATTTTGTTTGCTCTATTCCCATTAATATTCATAGGGAAGGGAGCACTTTGGGTTTTGTGATTTCTAATAAACATTGATGGTGTTACTAGTTTGTACTAAGCATTCAGTATGCTCCATCAAAATGGCAGCTCTAATTAGGTTCCTTGAATTAGCTAATGGATTTTGAGAAAGATGGCTTAGAAAGCTCTTACAGCTGTCCAAGATATTCCTGCCATGGCAGAAAGACAAAAGGCCCCTGGAAGCTACAGACTTCAGAGCTTTAGAAATGCAGCTGACAGTTAAAAAGATAAATTACATTCATATTTTTCCAGTGAAAGTCCTAATACTGAATTAATGTTATTCCTGTAGTGAACATCCATTAAGAAGCTCATTTTATTATAAGGGTGCATTGTGACCATTAGCTCTTTTCTTTGGCCCCCTCCCCACTCCTCCTCTCCTTTTTCTCCCTCCAATTCCCCAGATATTTTGGATATAGTATTAAAAAGCTTCTTTGAAGGAGAGGAAATAATTCCCCTTCTTTTTGTAGTTTATACATTTAAAGCTCTCTCAGATATACAGTAGGATTCAGTTGAAAAAACTGTCAAGGTAAGTAATAAATAAAGACATAATATAGTGATTCAATTTAAGCCGTCTGGCTTATATTTTATGTAGAACTTGGGAGGGGAAAAAAGAAAAAAAAAAGCTCCTAGCTAGTGGGCTTGTTTACTCTTGGATGAAAGATGATTTTGTTGTTGAGTGGGAACTATCTCAAAGAAAATGTGATACCTCCTCCTTTCATCTTACATGGGATGTACAAAATGATGTGGCATCATTCAACGTGTTCTTTACTTTTCCTCTCTAAGAACGAGCTTCTTTAACAAAATGATGAATTGATGACATCTGAATGACTATACTTAATACATCTGCAAATAGGGAGAAAAAATAGTTGTTAGTGGAATGGATAGTGATAAAGTTCGTGACAAATAGCATAATTCAGGGAAAATATACAGCCACCCATAAGCTCCCTGTAGCTGGATATGTGAATACTCATTAACTGTCTAACTGTGCCCCACATAGCATTTTGCTTTCAGTTCATCCACTTAGAAAACCAATACCTGTTACTTTTTAATCTGCCAAGTTCCCTTTCTCTAAGCACACAGTAAATCCTTTAGGGGAATGTTTCCTGGGTCGTTAACTCTCAACCGTCCAAATTCTGTTTTCCCCATTTGAGTCTTTGTAGCGCGTCTGTTTTTCTAAGTCCTGCCTGCCTTTTGGCCTTTTTTCTGCTCATTAGTACCTTACCCAAATGAGGGGCTGGGCATGGAAAAGAATGTGCAACTTAAGGCAATTAATTGGGGGATTGTTTACAGCTCTCGGAAAACACTCACTGGGAAAGAAACCGAAGTTGTTGGTGTAAGTGAGAGTTTTGGAAGGTCGTCTGTAGTGCCTATTTTTCATGTTCTTCCAAATCTCCCATTTCTACGGATAATTGAGAGCTGACTAAAATACTGTTGCCCCTAAAGCTTTGGAACTAGGGAAGAAATAAGAAGGAATAGTGTTGATGCAACATATAAGTTACAGATCAGACAGCTGCTTTGCCTCAGTCTGATATAAATAAAACAGAAAAGCATTGTTATGTGAAGTGCCGGGGGGGAAAAAAAAGATACTCAATTATTCCCCACACGTGACTTTGCCATGATGGATAAAAGGCATAATTGACATCATGTTTATTGAAAAAACTAGCAACTGTCACACTGTGGAGAGGCTACTGAAAGCTGGGGGAAGGCATGTTTTTTATTCATTTTCACTGTGGGTTATTTATAGAGTCCAATTGTCAGCAGCGTAGTGCCTAATTTCCCCTCTTCTTTGATAGTCGACAACTCATTCACTTTTCAGATCAAGAAGACAGCTACAAATTGCCCCATGGCACATACTCAGGCACTACCATTACCTCGCCTGAATGGAGCAACGGCTATTTATTAATTAAGATTCTGTGACTACTTTCCCTTAAAGTGCCAGTGAAAATAAAAGTCTTTGTCAACCCATAATGGGTTGGTTTCATTGGCTTTGTTTTGTTTTTTTAACTTTTTGCCCTCCGATTTGGCAGCCAGTGCCCTGTTCCTAATGGGAAATTTATCACTGTATTAACAATGCGTCATGCTTCATCACCAGTTAATGTTACTGGTTAAACAAGAGCTCTGGTTTTAGAATGTTCAGTTTTCAAGTTGAAAGAAAGGCGCAATGTCCCGTTGCCTTGAACTAAATTGGCCCTCCAGGCACAGTATCCAACAATTAGGGAAGTAGAAATGGAAGAGGACTTTTGTCAGTGATTTGGTCAACCAGGTAGCTTGAACTCTATACACACCCTAGAAATGATTGAAGGTGAGGGTAAGAAAGCCCCACAGAGGTCCACTGGTTCCTTTCATAGTTATGACATGTGGGAGTCAGAGAAAGTAAGGTTCTCCCAGGATTATCCTGATAGAAAGAGTAATTCTGATGATGACACCTACCCTTTTTGAAATCCGCCAGTGATTCCACATCAGTGTCCCTTCTGGAAAGATTGACACGTGGAGCTATTCAAGTCCATTTCCCAGAATTTCTCCACCCACTTTCACACATGTACCGTGCCTGACCATGTGCCCCATCATGCTGCCATCCTTTGACAGGTGATGTGCCTTCCACTGGCACGCCCAGCCACCCTCTCCTTATCCTTGCTCTTCTTTTTTCCTTTTCTCTGGCCTCTGCAAACAGACCTAATCACCTCTCCTCTGGGCTGCTGCAGGACTTCATTATGCCTCATGATACTTCCACGGAATAATTGCCACATTGGGCTGTAATTATTTACTTATGTCTCCATCTCCCCCCACAAGGCTGTGAAATATCTCTAGGATCAAGTCTGGGTCTTAATCACCATTACTGCACCAGGGCCAGGGGCATAGCAGTATTTAAGAATAAATAAATGTAAGTTTGAATAAATGTACACATCTGAAAACATTCAGAGGGTTTTTAGAAAACTTATAAAAATAATTGATGATCTAAGTTTGATACCAATTTGTTACTTTCTATTCCACTTGGAAAAGAAAGTTACCATGCTCCTAAGAAGGATCTTTAAGAATCTGAACATCTTTTAAAAACAACTGAAACCGACAGTGGGAGATGATAACGTAAACTGTCTCTATCCCATAAATCCCTCATGTCAGAAGGTCAACATGAGGTTACAAGGTTACCAGAGCTCACTTTACACCCAGGTAAATGAGAGCTCCGGAACATTCTTGGGTTTGACACCCTTTGGGACCTAAGTAGCTGTTAACTTTTTATGTGGCTCTTTGAAGCTGCGAATCTATTTGAATTGGGTAATTATCATAACTCTATTTAAAATTGCAGAAGAGTTCAGCATTTGTGCATACAGGTATAAAAGGAACGAATGGAATTAAGCTAATATCAAAACACGTTCTAAATAAGTTCCTGGACTTAATTGATTTTATGCTAATCATATCAGAATACTGCATATCAAATTCTGTGTTTAGGAACTAGTATGACTTAGCCCCATGTATGTGATAATTAAGATCTGCCCCACAGTCACATACCTATGTGACCCACGCATTCCTGTTGGGTGTTTAGACAGTTTATTATATATCCCTTTAATGGGTACGAAAGTAAGGTCTAGCTTCCATATCACATGTACTTAGAAGGTTTTGTCTCCTAACATTTAGTGTTGAGCTCCTTAATCACAGTCTTTCACTTTTTTTAATCAGAACACTTGTTTTTTTTTTCTTTTTTAATATTCTTTTCTCTTTGTTACTTTAGTTATTTTCCCAACCTTTGCTACTGGAAGGGGGGGAAAAGTCTTGTTATGTGAGTAAATAATTGCTATTTTTATCTACTGATACTTGGTTACCACAGAAGCATACAATAGCCTATCTTGACTGATAACTATCCTCTAAAACAAAAACAAATGACCCACCATCCATACACTAAATCACTTACAATCTCTAAATTCTGTAATCGATTAGGCCTTATTTCCTTATTGTCTGAAAGGAAAGGTCTAGCTGTCCAGCTGTCAGGAATCAGTGGCCTTTGATGGCATTCCATTATCCCCTGGGAGAAGACAGACCTTCTACGTTGCTTCCTCCGAGGAGGAAGGAATTTCACGGGGGCCTAGGGAATTCCCAAGGTTTTATGGCCTGCAGCCCACAAAGTCTTATTTTTCCCAGAATTGACCCTAAAAGTTTAATCCACATCTAAATGTCAATATATTCCTAAAACTCGGGCTGTGTTGGATTTAAGCCTAAAATATAATAATTTTATCTTGCAAGTCCTGCAATGGTTGGTGAGAATTTCTTTGAGAAGGGGTGTGTGTGTGTGTGTGTGTGTGTGTGTGTGTGTGTGTGTAGTATCATTAATTTGTTCAAGTACTATATAAGCAACAAAAGTTTATTTCTCTTTAAGTCGCTTTTATTCAACTCAAAAAGGTGAATAACAGTTAAAATAATACAAGTTGTATAGGTGTCTTCCATTTACTTTTTTATCAATGCTTTGCTAAAAATTTCTTTTGGACTATAAAATTGTTCAAGAAAACTTGGAACGTTTGATGTGGAATCATGTCTCAAGGTTAGTTTCTAGAAACAAAAGTTATGCATAGTCAGAATTAACCTTGGAAAACACTTTCGGAGAGTACTGGATTGGACCCTGCCTGTAATCTTTCACCATACCCATCCAACAGAGTTTCTTTCAGCACTGTATCAGATAGCTATTCCTCTGGTTGGACACCAGCTGAAGCGGTTGGCTTGCACATAAGGAGCCATGCTGTATAAGTAATGCATATCTTAAAATATTGGAATCATCTAAGGGCACCTGAGTGGCTCAGTCAGTTAACGACCAACTTCACGATCTTACGGCTCATGGGTCCGAGCCGTGCATCAGGCTCTGTGCTGACAGCTCAGAGCCTGGGGCCTGCTTCGGATTCTCTGTCTGCCTCTCTCTCTGCCCCTCTCCCACTTGCACTCTGTCTCTCTGTGTCTGTCTCTCTCTCTCAAAAATAAATAAACATTAAAAACAATTTTTTGAATACTGGAATCATCTTCAGCACAATGTAAAGCATACGTTATGAGAGACACTTAGGAGCAGACACCAGCTGAGGGAAATCAACCCAGCTCATGTCCAGGACCACCTGTTTATTACATGGAATGGCCAATGGGAAAACTGTCACTATTTAAATTGCTATTTTGCCCAGGCTCTCATTTCTGTCTAAGCTTAATAATTTGGTGCGTCACTTAAATACAGTTAAATGGTACAATATCACTATAACTCAGTCATTTAAGATGAGCTGTAACTATATGAATTATGGTGCAGAGCGTGGTTTATTTATCATCTTTAACAGAAGACACAGTGGATTCACAGTTCCAGATTGGTCCAAATCTATTTTTCTTTGCATCTATGCATGCTTGTTTTGCAAAGATGTAGAGTAGAAATGAAAGGCTACTTTTTCTGCCTTCCAGTTTGAACTTTTCAACTATATTTTAAAATCTTTCTCAAGAAATGAAAATTACCATATGAAACACTTGATAGATTCTTTCTGTGACCCCCCACATATTTTATATTGTTAATAAAATTGGGACAGTTTTTCAAGACAATATGTATCACATGCTTATACATAACTTTGAGTGTATCTAAACCACGTAAGGCTCAAAAACACTGCCCTATGTCAGAGGAGATATATTAGAATACTATTCAAAATATGAATAACTCAAATGGATATTTTATGACTAATGTCAAAACTGGCTTCTGAAATTTGAACATAGCCAGAAGGTCATTGTGCAGTATCAGAATAATGCAATTATGTGTTACAGGCTTATAATGGCGAGTTGAGGCTGTGAATAATAACTTGAGTGTTGTTGAATTGTGAATAACCGTATCGCTCCTAAGAAATTTCCACTTTGGCTAGAGATGGCCATAGAGGAGCAGAATGTTCTGATTAGAGCAGGGCCTCGCATTGTCTCAAGTGATAAAGAGCAAAGGTAGAGCAATGCCTTTTATCAGTAAAGGAGATGACATTGATCTGGTGAGATTCTTAGTCACAACAATCAATCACAGGGGAGAAAGTTGTCCTTCATGCATCAATGAGATTACTTTCAACAGTAAATGGTAGCTGTGGTTCATGGTGCGAGTGGAAATGCTTACCATTATGCAATCAAAAGTGCCAAGGGAAGGGGGCCTTTATTTCCACTAAGGTTTGATTCATTGGGGTCAAGGTCCAGTCCAGGGTTAAGATTTCGCGGACAAATCTTCACGACATAGGAGTCAGAGGGTCAGTTTACCAAACTAGGGATAGAAATACTAAGACGAGGATCTTAAAGAGAGCAGATGCTGAAAACAGAAAACATGTGGAGAAAGACAAAAGGTCAGACTCGGGTTGCCATGGCAAAATCGGGAGCCCAGGTAGGCCAAGTCACATTGTCAGATTGTTGCATCTAGGTCAAAATGCCACGGGCGGCATCGGATAGCTGGGGCAAGGACCACGTTCAAGATTACAGGCTGAGCTAATACATCGTTGTGCTTTGTGGTTCTGTCTTCTTCTTTATGACCGTACTTGCTTATCAACCTCTCTGGACCAGTTTGTCAGCCTCCCCACAGGATCCTGACATAAGGAGTGATTTTTTAGAGCCCTTAGAAATGTATTTAAATACATGGTTTCCAAAGTTATGTACTAGTATAGAGCACTGTTTTTTGTTTTTTGTTTGCAGATTCTGCCACCAGTTTTCTATATGACATTAAATATTCTCTCAAAATGTCCAAGCACTGGTTCTTTACCTATTAAGTAGTATGTCAGAGATAATTGACAAAAATAGGCCTCGGGGCACTTGGGTGGCTCAGTCGGTTAAGCATCTGACTCTGGATTTTGGTTCAGGTCATGATCTCACAGTTCGTGAGTTCGAGCCCCACATCGGGTTCTTCAGTGATGGCGTGGAGGCTGCTTGGATTCTCTCCTCCTCTTTGCCTCTCCCTAGCTTGTGCTCCCTCTCTCTCTCTCAAAATAAATAAATAATCTTAAAAAATTTTTTTTCTAAGAATCCATGTTTAAAAAAAAAAAAGTAGGCCACAAAATAAAGGGGGATTCTAGATGTGAAAATTGTTATTTTGTCTGTTAATATTATTTGCTCTTTCTCTAAACTCATAACTGTTAACACAGTAATTTTTAGGCAGTTGTAGTAAACAAAGGACTCTTAATTGAGAGTAATTGTTTAATCAACAAGATAACTTAAATCTGATATAAATTAAATGTGTGTATGAAGAAAGGCCTATTCTTGTTATTTAGGGCAATTTTTTTTGCAAAAGTAATTGCAAATCAGGGCCACCTTCATACACAGTGATGGCAAATTTGGAAGAAGTTAGAAGAATTCGTAAAAGTTGTGCATGAGTAGTCAGATGGGTCCCCAAATTTCACTGGACTAAACTTAAAAACCTTACTTGTCAACATGTCTTTGTAAAAAGAGATATTCTTTATAAGAAATTGGGAGCAGGGGGAAGACAGGGACTAAAACTGGATAATTTTCAGAACTATTCAGGACTAAAGTATCACTTGAAGAGTGCTACAGAATTAATCCCCATTAAAAGCCACTATTTATTATTAAATCTCCTTTAGTATATTTGGGCTCACTATATAAGAGTGTTTTCACTGTGGAATGTTAAATCTGTAGAGTATTAGTACAAGTGCTGTTGGGCTATAGTTTCCATAAATCTTCAAAATGCTTTTGAATTAATGATCATGAGTGCATTTATAAGAATCTCTCAAATTTTTCATTATATTTATGTTTTATTTGTTTATTATATTTATATTTTTTATTATATGTATATCATCAAGAGTGTGAATGCCACAGAATCTCAGGTACTTTTGGGGTTCTGTTCACACTTTGAAAAAACTATGTGTATACACTATTTTCTATGACAGAACTGTGGTACCACTAAATTTGAAATTGAAAACTATGATTATCTTTAGGTCCTTAAATGCAAAAAGACTAAACAAGCAATCTTTCCCATAGGGGGAGAAACAGGAAGAGAATAGCATCTTGGCATTCTAAAAGGGTGCAAAAGTGTTTTCCTTTGCTCCTTATCTTTAAGATGCTAATCCTTTTTGATAAAACTTTTTAAATCACACCCTTTTGTAAATATAGAAAGAATAACACTATATTTATATAATTAAACTATTTATGGTAAGCATCAAAATAATATTTTTATAGTAATTCATAAAATATTAAGGAATCTGTCAAATCCCAAACTCAAAAACACTCCCTAGTCTACCGATTACTGTTGACATGCATTCATCTAATTTAAATGGTTTTATTCAGTGAGTTTGTAGGATTATCACATTAGGTAGGAATATTCCTGTTAAAGTTACATTCTATAAAGACTGTTTCTAAACCATGTGGCCAGTTCTGGACCCCAGGCTGGTACCTTCAAATGAGGGCTGTACTCACCATAGTCAAACACTTCTTATTTAAAATGGAAAACCACATGTCTCGAGGCTATCTGAAAATGACACAGCTCTTTGGAATTCGTTATATACAGTTTCCTCGTAGGGTGCATGTAGTTACATGCATGCAAACTCAGGCACACACACAAAGTCATTGCGGATTAATTCACAAGTCCAGCAATGGTTCATTGCTAGCAATCAGTTCCCTCTCATGTAGCCAGTGGTGAATCGTACCAGGAGCAACGCTGGACGCCTCTCAGTCCTGGTCTTGGTCCAGAGTTTCTCTTTCATGTGGGATCTCCATCTTCTGTTGATTCCCCTTTGTACCCCATTCATTTTTATACCACTTTCCCACAAAAGCTTGTCTAGAGATGTAATACTAATTACACAGAAATCCAGCATCATTCTTTAATGAATACAGACTTCATTGCATGTATATCTATTGCTTTAGCTACTTCGATTTCTATTTTTATTGCAAAGATCTGTGCAAATAAAAGAATATCAAAAGGTATGGCTATAAATGTGCTCTGCTAAATTCCCGGTGCCTTGAAATGCCTGTGAACTTGTGCTACAAAATGCCTGCTGCATTTTAATGCCTTTCTTGCAGAGCAACATGATATGGTAGGAATCACACTGGTCCTGAAGTCACACAACTGCTGGTCTACCATCCACCAAGTATGCTACATAACTGCTTTGAGCCTCGGTACAGGCATCTGTGAAATGTCACTGACTATGTCATCCTTACAAATTTGATTGAGGATTAAAGGAGATGATGTATGTAAAGCATAAATATTATACTTAGGGCATCATAGAAGCTTAATACATGTTAGTTTCTTTTCTCCAGCCTGCAGCACTAATGGGAGGAGACCATGGCATACACAAATGAACACTCTGCGTAAAATGTACTTCGGCTGAGGTCATCATAAATTAGGAGCGTATGAAGAATAAGAAGAATCAGGGTAGATTTCACAGGAGCAGATAATGCCTTACTGGGATGTTTATTGCATAAGGAAATATATTACTATAGGTTTACTGCATTTGGGAATATATTACCATAGGTGGCTATGAAGAAAATGACATGGTTTCTGAATTCCTTGACAACTTTAAACTCTGTCCAGCTCTAAAGTGTACTAAAAAGAGCCTGCTTAACTATACATCTGCCTTTAAAGGCATAAGCAGTATAATGTACAAGAAATCACTACAACGTAAATCGTGTTTTGCTATGCTGCTTGCATTAATGTTACATAAAATGTCAGCACATTGAAAGTGCAGGAGCAGCACTGATTATCTACATATGAATACAGGTGGAGTAGGGACTTTTTCGGTGAGCGTGGCCAACCTTAACTTCATCCAGGGAACGAATAATATAGAAAGGCTAATCTTCTAAGTAGGAACTTGGAGGCGGGGTTATTGATACTCTGGCTGCTTTTATACAGTTGCAAGACTATTGGTGTGATATCATAATCTAATGAAACTTCTGAAGCTATTATGCAAAAGGTTCCTCAGCATCAAAAGATGCTTCAGAATCTCTTGGTAGATTGGTAGTGGCTTTCTGAAGTTCTGGGTTGAGAAGGATTCTAAGGCCATCTCTAGGTTCGTCAGGAAGGAAAGCTGTAATTGATTGCCTAGGTCCTTAGGTCCGCTCTGGGCAGGAAGTGGAAGGAGTAAAAGCCTGTATCAGTGTATTTGTTATGTAAGTGGTGCATATTTTATAGCTATTATAATTATTGCTGCTATTATGACAAAGGTGTTTTTATATTCCTCTTCGAATTTCTACATCTTCAACACAAAATGGCATCAATTAACTGCTTTCGTCACAATAGCTGTGCGTGTCATTTTTATTGACTTGATGGTAAATGTGTACTACCTGTGGAAAAGAGCTGAAAAATGAAATCAGAATTTGATCTTCCTCATTTTATTATATTAAATGCTTAATAAAATTAAGGGGGAAAGTCTGATACAGCTACTTAGGGCAGGATGAGGGTTGAAGAAAAAAAAAGAGGGAGAGAGAGAGAGAAGGGTGAGATGCAGTCCTGGGTTATTATGAAAGGTTTGCACCATTTCCTTTAAAATATTCACACAAGGGAGAAGATACAGCGTGTTCTGCACTTATATGGTCCATGACTTTCTAGACTTTTTCCCTGTTTTTTCTCTGAAGCCAGATTTCTTTTCTGGGTAAATAGTCATGTTCCTGTCAGCCACAGGGGATTTTCTGAATCCTAAACAGCTGATTTTGTATTCCTCCCCCATTCCCTTTATTTGAGGACTAAAATCTGATCAAACCCATATTTTTTTTATTTTTAAATTTATGTATTTATAGACATATGGGAGAATAGTTTATAGTCTGAGTATGATTTTTTTTTCCATCACAAATGTAGGAAAATTGGGGGGAGTTTTAAGACAGGGTCTTATCAATTTTTCCCCCCTTATTACTGATGACTTCATCCTGCTTGAATTCAGCGTTTCAATTTCTTTGGGTAAACTAATAGATTATGTATGCAATGTTTTCACCGTGTTGATTGAACTCATCTGGTGAGTTAGAGCATGGCTCACACATTCACATCATTGGCAGAAGCCTGTGCAGTGCACGCGGGCATGGGAGTCAGCTCACAGTACTCAAGAGGAGGGGAAACTGGTCCACATAGAGCTAGCCCACCTTGCCTGCCTTCTCACTGTTCGGAAAAGCATATCAGACGTTCCTTTGTATTATTGTTGTTATTGTCTTTTTCAAATGTTCAGAACCTTTTTTAAGTTTGTTTGTTTTTTGAGTTGACACACGTTACTTTAGTTTCAGGTGTGCACCATAGTGATCCAATGGTTCTTTTATGTTCTGCTGTGCTCCCCACAGGGGTGGCGACCATCTGTCACCACACAACATGGTTCTGGTACTCTTGACTCTATTCCCGATGCTGCACCTTTCGTCCCCATGACTTACTCATTCCAGAACTGGATGCCTGTACCTCCCTCTCCCCTTCACCCATGTTGCTCTTCTGTTTCCTCCCTCCACCTCTGGCCACCACCAGCATGTTCTCTGTATTTACGAGTCTCATTTGTGCATTTTTGTTTAGAAACCTTCTACTTTAAAAAAAAAAAGCATAGTGGAGAAACGGAACTATCTGGAGAGTTTTTAAATGCAGATTGGAGAAAAATAAAGATACGTGATACCCAAGGGTTTGTCTTTTCTTAATAAAAAGCCTTGGCTACCGGGTGTCTATAGAGTGATGTAGGAAGCCCAGAACCCCATGTGAACTTTGTAGAGATATTGTGAGACGCCACCGATTCGCTGTGAATCCCGTTTGGGAAGAATGCTTTTCTGCCACAAGATGTCCACTCACCCTTTTCTTTTTATGGTCTACATGTATCGTTTCAAAAAAAATTTTTAACAAAATAGTAGATGACTTCTGTTGCTTTCAGACATCTCCTTTAGTGAGATGTCTCATTTAAACTTAAATCTCCACTGTAATATGCGGGGATCTTCTCGCAGGCACAGCTCTTCACGGTGGGTCTCTTCCTCCCTTTCACCACCTCGCCTGTTCCCCTTCCCTGCCCCCTCCCACGTACTCTGTATACTAGAAGGGTGATCCTCAGACCCATCAAACACAAGTGTCCTTATGGCAAACACGTTGCTATGAACTGAGTGAAAGTACCAAAATTTGCAAGTGATATGCTTCTGTCATTTATTAGAGTAAATTCAAAATGTCCTTAACGTCACCACTACTCATTTGTATTCTAACTTGTTTCCTAAGGGAGAAGGGGAGAGGAGTGTGTTTTGCCCACGGTGTATGTGAGCCAGGGCAAAAGAAGTTGAGGACCACTGCTGGCCCAGACTGACTTCTTTGCACGCCCCCAAAGCAAGATGCTTCCTCATTCTGTCCCTTGCGCTTCCCTTCCCTCCACCTGCAATTTCCCCACATCCCTTGTGTAGCTGTTGAGCACCTATGTGTCCCTCAAGACTCAGCTAAGGTGTCGCCTCCTCTGTGGAGCTTTCCGTAGGCTTCTTCCATGGCCCTGCCCTCCCCCAATCAGCTTACGCAGCCTTTGTCACTACAGTCCCTTTTGGGACCGCTATTGTAGCACCTGGCTTGTAGTCTTCTGTATCCTTTTCAGTCCCCTGCCTCCCAGACCATGTGTTTTTTGCAGACAACGGCTATGAACTGTTTGTTTTCATGTGCCCCCTGGATCTTAACATAGGGTCTGGCACAGTAGGACACTCAGTTATGCCTCAGATGAACCAGAGAAGTTGAACAATTGTTGAAATCTGCCTAGCGTTCCCCTCTTGCTTCCCAGCCCTGAAATGCATCACATGATTTTGTTCTGTTGAAATGATCATGACAAATCCGAGTTAAAAGGGAGCTACTGGCTGAACAGTTTGGGGTTGCATGGATGAGAACTGGAGAAATGGAAATTCCTAAGAGAAAAAAGTGACTGAAGTGGGGAGGGGAATCGTGGACAAGTAATGAAGAAGGCACAGTCTACTGTCACCCGTTTTTTGTTTATTTTTCTTTTTACGTCTTGATATGGCTTCTCCCTTCTCTGCTTTCCCTATGTCCTGTGTGCCCATATACTGACACGGATCCTACCCCCCCACGCAAAAACTCATCAGTGTCATTGAAATGAAGACCAGCACATGCCAACTCTGTGTCACATCCAATATTCGGGTCAAACAACTGGCCTCAGATTGGCAACTTCTTATTTGAGAAAATGAAATACCTACTTTCAAATTAACCAAACTCTGTGGATATGATTATAAGAAAAAAGTGATAGCTCTTTTAATTGCCCTTAAGGTCAGGACCTTATCTTACCTTTTCACTCAAAAGGCATTTATTCATCCCAAGTCAGATGTTTTGACCCTTAGAGCTAAATGTATTTACATAAAGACCATTTTTGTTCACTTTTATTACCGATTTTACAGTTTTCCTAGCATATTTGAATTACATTATTGAATCTTCTAAATTTGGATGCTAGCTCCTTTACCAAGATCAAAAAGTGAGTGTCCAGGATGATGCACACCGGGTGACCGTGTTTGTTTGATTATGTCCTCTAGTGGCCGTCCTCCAAGCGGAAGCACTGATCGAATCCAGAAGTTGCGGAAAGAGTATTATCAGGCACGGAGGGAAGGTTTCACCTTATATGAGGACGACGAGGGAAGAGCAAGGCTAGATTATGACTTTCACTGGGTAAGCCCATGCATGCCTGATTCCAATCATTGAATTCATCTTTACTGAGATCATTGCGAGCAGAACACGGCTAAGAATGTTCTATCCATATCAACTTATATTTAGGTTACTTGAGTTTCACAGATATGAACATTACCCAAACCACAGCCATCTTGTCCCACAGAAGTTGTTTACATAAATCAAACCACACTAATGCATAGTAGTTTATTTTAATTGCTTTCATATTTACTCTCTGTTGGACTTGTATACCAATGTGTTAGGGTGGAGCAGATGGTCGATATTTTAAAGAAGACAAGGAATCTTTGTCATCATCTACTGAGCCTTAATCTTTGCCTCCCATCTCTTGGGTTTCAGACATCTGGGCAAGCATTAACAGACCATGCACCATAAGCCATCTTTCCTTTGGAAAAGGTTATTAGACATAAATTTCAGAATGGTTCTCTTCAGAGATATCTGTTGTTTGTATGTTGCATCGGAACAATTCATTTTGCTGCTCGCTAAGATACTTTTATTTTGAGATGAGAACAGTCTTAGTATTAGAGGGTTCCCTTTGCCAAATCCTTCAACATTTACAGACTGAAAAGCATATTGTGTCCTCTAAAGAGAGATTCTGTGGGTTTTTCCAGGATAGCACGATTCATTCTCTTGTCTTTTTCAAGAAGGTAAGTCTGCACTGACAAAATACACTTAACTTTTGAATATCCACAAAAATACCAGAGGAGAGTACTTAGAGGTGGATTAAAGTACATGTCACATACTCAGAATAGTGCCTGCCACTGAGCTGGGGTTCAATAAATCTTGGCTCTCGTTACCAGTGTTATTGGGGCAGAGCTATACGTGGTAATAGTGATGTCCTTGCGTGATGTCAGCTCTCACTCACCCTATTTGATGGTTACTGCCTTCTACTATGGTTTTTAGTGCTGTTTTGAGAGCCACATAAAGAACTCTCTTATCCCTGGTGGCCACTAAAGACATCAGCTCTTTTGAAGGACAAATCTATTAAAGGAAAGTTTCCTTTCCTGATTTGTACACTCATACTTATGCTCACCAGGTCGGGGTTGGGAGAGTAGAGTCCAGAAACCAAGCTGATTCCCTCTATCTTTCACTCTGGTGCCGTGGCATCCCAGGCGTAGCACCTAGCACTGTTACAGTAGCGTTTGAAAGTCAACGGCAGCACCCACCACTGTTGTGCAGAGCAACTGAAACTCCTCGGCCCAGTAGTTTCTTCCTTGTATGATAGGCTTTAAAAACACTAATCAGAAATGCAAATTAAGGATTGGCAGTCTCCTACCAAATGGCTTTGGCCTCTTCCAGAGATAGGCACTTTGTAACTATAGATCAAAACAAATAGCTTTTTATTGGTTTTATTACAGATGTTAGGATTAAACAGAATGGCATTTACAGCGATGGGGCCACTGGTCACCCAGACTGTCACTAACAGAAGAGAAAGATTTCCACAGAAGGATAATTTAAATAATAATTCATTTCAAACTTAATTGAGATTAACATATTAACTTTGATGACGGACCGTATGCATAAGGTTCTGCTCCCTTGATGAAACAAATAAGCAATCAAATAAGAGAAGTCATTCTCACCATAAGCAGAACAGAACACCATGTCCAGGGCATCGAAAAGTTCTCCATCTCAACACCACTGTGAATTCCTATGAGCAAAATAAGACAAGTAATTTTAGACCAAGAAGTCCTGGTTGTTTTGACCTTACTTTATAGGATCCCCTTATGTCAAGCTGAAAGGCTGAAGATACTTAACCTTCATGAGACCTGGAGTTTCCCCTGACCTTTACCAATCGTGAAATGGATAACCATCCACTCAGGTCCTCTCTATCTTAATGATTCAATTTTTATTCCAAGCAATGTGGAATTAGACAATCTAGTGAATAAAGAAGTATCTCTATTTTAATTTGTGTTTCCCATGCTCAAGTGTATTGAGCTTTGCCAAAAGCGACTGACTTTACGTTTCCCACACAAGTGGGGACTAAGGCTTCCCAAAGGGATGCTTGTGAAATGCACTCTCATAAAAGACTAGTGCTCTTCGGGATCGCCTGAGATATTCCAAACCAGGGATTCAAATCTCAGCAACTTTCCCTTCCATCCCCCCAAGCCAAGGAAAAACACTGGTATCTTTTGTCCAGCACAGGCCAGAGAAATTACACCGTTGTCTTCCTACTGTTGGGTAGATCTAGGAAAGCAAGTTTAGAAAGTTAACATTTCATTCCTGCCAGTCAACCAGACCCAACAAGGCAGCTTTTATTCAGGCTGTGGTTCCTAATCAGTCTGGTCTTTATCGTCAAAGACAGTGCTTGTTAAAATTGGATCATCAGCCCCTGAAAGAGAAGGGTGAGGCCCAAGAGAGGGCTCCCGGGTGCTTCTCCACGTGGTCATCAAGATTTCCGACCCACAATTCTAGAAATAGGACATTGGCAGGGCGCCTGGGTGGCTCAGTAGGTTGAACGGTCTGACTTCGGCTCAGGTCATGATCTTGTAGTTCGTGAGTTCAAGCCCCGTGTTGGGTTCTGTACTGATAGCTTAGAGCCTGCTTTGGATTCTGTGTGTGTCTCTCTCTCTCTCTGCCCCTCCTCAACTCATGCTCTGTCTCTCTCTAAAAAAATAAATAAACATTAAAAAAAATTTTTTTAAATAAGACATTGATTCCAATCACTGCAGTAAGCAAAGTAGTTCACCTTCTCTAACAAAATCATTACATGGACCAGCATCATCAAAAACCACTTTCACGGACTCAGAATTTCCCGGGCCAGCTACCTCAGATTTAGAAGCCTGATAAATATCCCCCGGATCCACACAATACTGGAAAGCTTCTAAACTATTGAGAAGGGAATTACCTAAGAACTAAATAGACCAGAAAGAATAAATAAAGTTCCCTAAAATAAAATACAGAAAAAATAAATTAAGTTGCCTAAGAACTTACTAGACCAGAAAGAATAAAAGTATGTGCCCAAAAGTCTTGAAAGCCAAATTGGTAAAGCAATCACCGGAAAGGTTATTAGGATCTTTGAATTTTTTTTTTTAATATATTGTTGTTAGCGGTACTCATAATTCTACCTCAAACTTTCTGATTTTCCCAGGCCATCCTATAGGTAGTTCTATGTCCAGTGGCTTGGAGCTGAAGGCTTTCCCCACTGCTCTCTTGAGTTCTCACTTGCTCCCATAGCATTTGCATCTGACTCTCTTTTCTCTCTGTCTCTTGTCCAATTTTAACAAATATTTGCTCTGTCTTAATAGAGGCCAGGTGCCAGTCCCAGAATATATCATCTCTACCTTGAAAGAACTTACAGTCTAGCCAGGAATACAGACATCTAAGGCCAAACCAAAAAAAAAAAAAGGCCAATAATATATGTGAGTAATTCTGTTGTATAGAGAGGGATTCGCTTCGAAATGAGCTCAGTGATAGCAGTTAATTCTGCTGGAGGCCGGGTGTGCAGCCCAGGGTGCTGGGAATTCTAGAGAGACCACTTAGGAGTCGCCTCGATGGACGTATTTGGTCCTTTTGTCTCAAATATGGTGGTTTTCTTTTTCCCAAAGGAGATCCTGATTTATTCACTTCATTTGTGTTAAAAGAAATGAACACACACAGATTGCAAGGTTTGTAAATACGGACATGAGACCTTACAAATCTTTTCAACCAGTCTGTTCTGTAGCTGTTTTCTCATGTAGACTCTGAAAAGCTGTAAAGAACAAGTTGAGAGAATTTCAATGACTGGAAGTGAAATGGCCTGGCGAGTTTTTATAGGCCCAATTAAGTAAGATATGCTAGCTGTGACATGTTCATATTTGCCAAAAGAAAACATAATACCTGTTATCTCCTGGTATTTTATTTTCTGTAAAACTTGTTAAGACAATCACAGTCCTCTGGCAATAAGCTGGGGTATTTCTTATTAGCAGATAAAGATTATCTGCTTATTTAATGGCAGCATGAATATCCTGTAAGTAATTTCAGAAATGGGATGGCTCCAGAGTTTTCTAAAAAATATTAGTACCTTTATTATTGTCTTTTTTTTCAAGAGCTGAATGCCAAATACTATACACGTCCTCCTCTTTTTAACTCTCTGGCTAAAATAAGAATTTTTATCTAAGAAAGGGGTTTGTAAACATTTAGATGGGAGGAGGTACTATAGTTTCCACTGTCATAAAGTAGATGGTACTGTATGTATCTTTTTGGCAAAGGGGATTGGTTCAGGTGATGGTTGGGTGAATAAAGGAAAACACTGGAAGATCTGTGCACCCTATCATGAGGATGGTCTAGGAGCGAACTTGAACAAACATGGTTGGCAGCTGTGTAGACGAGAAAGATACATCCGATGAATTCTGCAGTCAGAGGAGAGGGAGAGCAAGATGCTGGGATCCTGCTAGCCATCTTAGGAAAGGGATTTAAGATGGAACATGTAATAGCCATGGAGTGTAAAAACTATCAGAAGGTTATTTTCTAAATATTTGGGATAAAAGAAATGAGGTCCTGCTGCCAATGGTCCAAAACCAGAATTGAGTTGTCCGTATTTTCCATCTCTGCACCTTAAGGGCATCCGAAAAAAAGCTAAGGACACCAGTGAAAATTTCTGGATTAGTCAGTCAATGGCATTTAAGTCACAAAGAACAGGAATCTAATTTAAACTGGCCTAAGCGAAAAGGGAAGTTTTGTTGGCTTATATAACTTTAAATTCCATAGGTGTATCTGACCTCAGGCAAAGCTGGATCCGGTTCCATTGTTATTCTCTCTGTAGGCAGGATTCTTAGGGAGCTCCCTAAGAGCTCCAACCCAACAACTTTATAAAAGAAGATTGTCGGGGCTCCTGGGTGGCGCAGTCGGTTAAGCGTCCGACTTCGGCCAGGTCACGATCTCGCGGTCCGTGAGTTCGAGCCCCGCGTCGGGCCCTGGGCTGATGGCTCGGATCCTGGAGCCTGTTTCCGATTCTGTGTCTCCCTCTCTCTCTGCCCCTCCCGCGTTCATGCTCTGTCTCTCTCTGTCCCAAAAGTAAATAAAAACGTTGAAAAAAAAAATTAAAAAAAAAAAAGATTGTCTCAGGGCACTTGGGTGGCTCAATTGGTTAAGCGTCTGACTTCGGCTCAGGTCATGATTTCACAGTTCATGAGTTCAAGCCCCACATCTCAGGTCATGATTTCACAGCTCATGAGTTCAAGCCCCACATCGGGCTCTGCGCTGACATCTCAGAGCCTGGAGCCTGCTTCAGATCCTGCGCTTCCGTCTCTCTCTTTCCCTCTGCCCGTCCCCTGCTTGTGCATGCTCGCTCTCTCTCTCTCTCTCTCTCTCTCTCTCTCTCTCTCTCTCTCTCAAAAATAAATAAATAAAAACATTTTAAAAAATAAATAAAGAAGGTTGTCTCACCCCCAGTACATCTAGGAATGGCTTATTAACTCAGCCTGGGTCACATACCCACTTCTGAGCGCCCCTGGCCAGAAAGATGCAGTACTTTTACTGGCCGGAACTAGGTCACGAGATCCACCCTGGAACCAGAAAGTAGCATCAGGCCTACACAGATCCCATGAATGAGTCTAGATGAAGAGGTAGTCCCCAGAGGAAAATCAACTTACTAATCAACAGAGGAAGGCAAAAATGGATGTCAGGCATGATTTGTAGTTGTCTACTCTAACTTCTGGTTTTAATAATACTATAAACTTTATTCATCTTAAATTTTTAAGAAAGAGTACGAAAAGGCCTTTCCCTTCATGTATTTTCCTCTTTATAATTAGAAAGAACTGTTCTATTGTCAGTGTTAAACTTGCTGCCATTACTGGTAAAAGGAGAAACAAGATTTATTTTTGTCTACTGGTCCAGGATCTTTAAGCCATTCCAGGAACCCAGGTAGCTTCACTAAATTATACATGAGAAATTATGCAATCTCTGGCTACTTATTTAGACAGGCAAATGACATTTTGATTCACCCCAGACCTAGGAATTTGCTCTGGCGGCAGGGGTGGGGGATGAGGGGGTGGGGGTGGGGGTGGGGGTGGGGGTGGGGAGTGGTCAGGGAGGCAATAGAATTCTTTGAAAGGACTAAAAGTGGCTCTCTTTCTTTGGGTAGAATTGCCCTACCTATATCCTCAAGGATTGTTGTTTTGTGATAAATATAGATTCTATATACATATATCAAATCATTATTTTGTATACCTAAAACTAACACAATGTTGTATGTCAATTATATTCCAGTTTTTAAAGAAAGGATATATTCTGTTTGTAAAAGCTCCAAAAGATAGAATGAGATAAAGAAGCAGAGCCATCAAATATATACATCTACTATCATAGTTTAGCGCCTACCATGTGCCTTCCAGTCTCTTCTCAGTTGATGAGCCCTCATTAGCTCCATAAATAGTTCCTTCCCAATGTGTCCCTCCACCAACAGATTAGTGTTTTTCCCAGATTTCTTAAAACAGCTGAACTGAGGAGTGGAAGAGGTACCAAAGCAGAGTGAAGAGGAGCAGAAAACACATCCTGTCTATGAATTGGGTGGATTTTGGAAGGGCATGAGGTTTGATCAACATCAAATGCCAGCTGGAGAGTTGAGACTTGCTCACTT
This sequence comes from Acinonyx jubatus, assembly GCF_027475565.1. Taxonomy (NCBI): domain Eukaryota; kingdom Metazoa; phylum Chordata; class Mammalia; order Carnivora; family Felidae; genus Acinonyx; species Acinonyx jubatus. Next base: position 188,066,648 of record NC_069381.1, read on the forward strand.
TGATTTAAGGAAGTAGTGAAAATGTGAGGGAAAAAGACAAAATAAATTGAAGATTTTTTTTCTTTTGGTTGTTAGTTTTAGTTCTTTATATTTCAATGTGGCTTTCATGGGAACGTGTTGGCATATTAGCTATATGGAGATCATATGAATGAATTTCTAGCTTTTAAACATAGTGTAAATCATTTTGAAAGAAGGCAACATATTTATAGGCAATTCCCAACATAGAAATACACTGTGTTCCAGAAACCCATTTAGAAATTGGCAATTTGGAACTGGGAATGGTTTTCCCATGGGGGAGAAAACAATAGTTGGTTGTTAGGGTCCCAAACCGGTCTGCAAAAGCCCACTAAACCCAATACCCTTGTGCTAATCACAGACAATAACCAAAGAGCCCAAGAGCAGGGGGCCATCAGGGCCAGGGGGAAGAGAAGGAAATTCCTTTCTTCCTTCTTTTCTGGGTACACCTTTGAGACCTTCTAGCCCCTTCTCATCTACCAGTCTTCAAGTGTCTCCCCAGGTTTCTTGACCCTTAATCACTCTTACCTCCTCATCATGACACCCCACTTTGGACCCACCTTTTCCCCCAGAGTGCTCAGAAGTCCAAAGTTCTCTCTGCCCCATCCCTGTCTTCCCACAAAGCTCCCTTTCTCTCAGGCAGTTCATCTCAGCTATACTTTTCGGGGCTGGGGATGGGGATGCACATAATCTAACCCATAAAAGTTCTTAACATCCCCTAAGAGACTTCTCTTTTTAAAGAAGATATTTGATTAACCCTAATAAAATCCAAAATTAGGCCCTATAGGGCAAATGTAGAAGGAAGAAATGAGAGAGGAGTTAATGGAATCTACCCCTGGGAACTGTCTCTCTATGACATAAAGGGGCAAGGGCCCTTGGCTGATGTCTTGGTGTTACTCCACAGCCTGAGGTTTCTCCAACGCTTCACTTTTATGTATGAGCTGTCTCTAGACTTCCCAGTCTGACTGGCTTCCTGTGGGCATTGACCTGATTCTGAAAGTGGCACCAATTTGTCCTATAAACTGGTCCTCACCTCCCCCAAAGGAAGCCTTTTGTGTCTTAGTCTGCCCTCTGTGGCTGTGGTCCATGGCCAGTTGCTACAACTAACATGGAGCATGTCCCGACTAAAATTCTGCCCTGAAGTCAGCTACTGTAAACTATGCCTGTCTTCACATCTGGTCACATCTTAGACCTAATAATATAGCATGTATGAGAAGCATTTTAGCATAATGTCTGAGTGCATGGACCCTGAAGTCAGACTGCCTACATTCACATCCAGGATATATCACTTACTAACTTGGTAAATTTGGACCATTTCTTTAACCTCTCAGTCTTTTTTAAAACTAGGATAATAGTTCTCCTGGGACTCATATAAATATTGTGGCAATTAAATGATTATTACATGTAAAGCACACAGAATATTGTCTGGCATATAGTAAGTGTTCAATAAATGTGAGGATTTTTTTTTAAATGGTGCACATACTGAGGTTTTTAGAAATAATATATTCCATTAGGCAAACAACCATCCTACTTTGTCATGATTGGAGCTTAATTAACCCTTTCTGTTATTCCAGAGTCCTGAGACATTACACAACACACAAAGCATTTAGGAGACCTTCCATTCATGTACACTCTGGTTGTCACTGAGGTATAGCCATAGTCCCTTCAGGTGGTGGCTCTCTGGCCTGGTTGTAAGAGACTTTGGCAAAGTCCATTGGTCAAAAGGTCAATAACTATTTCCCTCTCTCCCAAACACAAACTTTTTCTTCAAAAGTACACTCCTTTCATCCTTGACCCCGGGGGCGCACCTAATCTCTTTAATGAGCTTATGCTAAAATCAAAGACCCAAGACCAGAAGAAAGAAGTTTCTGCTTTCAGCTCTGCAAAACCCTGAAGCAGAGAAATACCAGGCTCTAGTTAATGACTTAAAATAGGAGGTGGAGGGGAATATAAAGAGAATATGTGCAAATTATGTACTCGGTAAGTTATACTACAACCTGATTAATAACAAATATGAAATCATTTACTCAGTGCTGACTTCAACAGATATGTGTCACTACCTTATATACCTTATATAAATTATTCCAGACAATAAATCCATGAGGTAGGTATTTTTAGTCCTGTTTCACAGTTGAGAAGATTAAGGTTTTAAGACCACACCACAGTCAACAACCATTAGCAAAGCTGATATTCTAACGTGTGCTAACTCCTAGTAGAAAGAGAAGGAGAGGAGCATCACTGTGGCAGCTGTTTAGATATATTTTTTACATGAGATGTTTGGAAGAAAGGGAAACTCTGAGTATTTGTTTATAAGCCCATACAGACTGTGCCTCTGTTAAACTACTCTTTAATTAGCACTGTTACAGTTTTTTTTAACTCAATGGTATTGGTATTGTTTCATCAGTTCTCTGTAAAAGTCAAAATGAAATCATTCTTTTTTGCTATAATCAAATAAGTTAGCCTATCTCTGGCTTAAACCCAACCCTAAATACCAAGAAACAGAAAAAGAAAGTTCAAAACCACATTATTTTTCCATAATATGTCAAATAACCCTATGCTATACTTACATTAGAGTGAAAAACAGAACTCTTTCTGCTTCTAATGAACAATTAATTCCAGCTCAGGATGTCGAGTTTAGAATAGGTTAAGTTCCCCCAAACCACAACCGTTTGTGTTGGATCATGGTTAAAACCCAAAATTCCAACTTCTACAATAATCACATTCTTTTCTTCTACTGCAATGGGAGAAATGACCATTTTATGTAATATTGGAAAAACCATAGCAGAAACGCCTATGAATTCCAGATTTCCTAAACGGTTCTCAAAGCTGTTTAAAATCAGTTGGCTATGTTTTATTTTAGCAGAGCTCCAAAATTCTGAAATTAACTTCGGGTACTAAATTTTTTCATTGAAGATGTTTGGAGTGGAAGATATGGAGATACATTTTACTGGCATTCATAACACCTGTATCGCTTAACCTTGATGACAATTAAGACCCAACCTGAGCCATGTTTGTGTTCAGATCCTGGAACCCAAAATGGTCCCCTCGGACAGCTTCCTGTGTAATTAGCCAATCAGATCACTGTGGTGGCCATCTTGTTCTTTCAGTTTAAGAATATTTTCAAACCAGAGTTATTTGCAAGCTTACCATCATTTGGTTCTTATTAAGTAGTAACAAGTGTGGTGTTATGGGAGAAAGAAAACTCACAGAAACGCTCTTCTGCAATAGGAAGAACACTTGAATAAAAGAGAACTCTAAAATGATTATAATCACTACAGCAATTCTGAAACGGCCGTTCTCCACAAGAAGAATGACCACTTTTGAATACAATTGTAATGACACATATCAGAGCCTGTGACTTTACAGTTCTGTGAAATTCATTTGTTTCTCTGTGTTTACTGCTGAGGCTTGAAATCATAGTGCTAATTTTCAGAGTGTCTATGAGTAAGTGTAAAAGTTGATTTCAGCCAGGCACAGGAAAACTTTCCATTTATTCAAGTAAATGATCTAAGAAGAACTGGTATAATGCTGTTATTATAAACAATTGAGAAATAGTTTCTTTCCTAGCTCTGAGATAAGACTTTTGTAAAGTAATGGAGTTCTTGGGTTTTATCTCCATCGGGCTTTCTTCAAATGATTTAGTTCATTTTGTGTCATCTTTCACTAAGACATAGCTCCGTTCCCTAGCCAGCAAAGCCAAAGCAACACATGAGGGAAATAGCTTTTCTGCCTTTATTCCCTTGTTGGTTTATTCATTCACTGAATACTTAGCGATTTGTATTAAATATACAGCAAGCCCAACATTTGCATCAACACTTAACAACAAAGAAGGAAAACCGGACTGGGGAGGGGGTGAGGTTGGAGCGTGTGCACAAAGACGTTGTTTTGAAATTTCTCCTTAGAGAAACAGTAGGAAATGTTGTATGAGAAAGACATTCTCTGTCATGATCTGATGGCTTTCCTCTAATGAACCTTCTGGCTCACTCTATGATAATGGATACCCCCAAACGATGTGGAGATATCTCCATTTTTCAGTTTTGCTTTCCCATCGTCACTAATTGCCAGAGGTCCAGATTGTTTCTGAAGAGCAGAAACATTTTAATTGTAATTTTTTATATATATCAGCTACTTTTCTTTTATTCATCTATTTAGTATGGACCAGGTTGCCTGTTTTCCATGCAGTTCCCTTTACAGTAACTTCCCCAGGTTTAAATTGTCAGGCAGTACTTTACTAACAAAATGTATGTGCTTATAAAGGAATCAGAGACTCACATTCCAGAGGAGGCACTCGTGGTCTCACAATTACCTTGAGTGATGGCCGGAAAAAGTCTCTTAACATAATACTTAAATTGGTGATTGGGAAAAAAATGCTATGGGATTTTAGCAGTTTGTGGTTAATGTGTGGTTCTAGAACTATTTTTAAATTTCCAAGTTTTAGAAAGTGGATAACCTGCTCCTGTTTCTACATATAGATGTGTATATGTAAGGTTAAAAAAAAAAAATCTAGTCCTCAAGTACACAGTGATAGGGGAATAAAAAGATGACACACAAACAGAAAAGAACTGAAATTTTGTTTCAAACATATAACATTTTCACTTAGTTGATTCATAAATTTAATTTATCAGAAATTTGAATAGTGTCCCAATGAGAAGCTCTTACAATTTTCCTAACTTTCTTGAAGATCTTAACTCTAAAATAAGACGTAAAGCTGTTAATGTCCTATAATCAATTAAGGAAAAGAATAAACTCATTCTCACTTATGTGGCACATGTTGGGCCCCAATATTGAAGGACAGTATTTCAAAGCATATGGTTTTTCATTTATTCATTTATCAATTAATTCCTTAGACCTTAATTTTTGTGGCAAATTTCTTTCTTTGTGCCAGAAATTTACTTGACTCTGAGGATTCAAAAGTGAATAAGAAGTTCATGTCTGGTGGGAAAGGCAGACAGGAAACATAATTTTGAACATAATGAAAAATTTAGAAATCATTGTACAGGAAAAAAATTGATAAACAAATAGGAAAAGGAGACTAATCAATGAACAAGATAGATTTGCTTTAATCCCTGCAAAGTTTCCTTTTTGCCTGCATTTAGGGCATTCTGCCTCCACGTAAGCTATTCCAATGCCCTTTGGAATTTCAAAGCAAATATGAAGTGGCTTTTATTATGTTTCATGATGATACTTTACTCCCAACCTCTCATTTTGAGGATTTGAGCATTTGTGTATCACATCTGTCCCAATTACTGAGTGAGACCTACCCTAGAGGGTAGTTTTTCAAACTGTGTGTCACAGCTTATTAGATGATCATAAAACCAATTAATCACAATTGACATTTTTAAGATTTTGAATAGAATAGGATATATCAGAGGCCATGGCTGGTAGTAACTATGAGTATTGCTTCATGAAGTCCTTGTTTCATATCCAGTCTGTACACGGATACACATATCTACTAGCTCATAATGTAAACTATATTCCTGTGGGTTATGCTTTTAAAAGGTTGAAAACCTCTAGTCTAGACTTTAAGTTCCATATCTGGTTGATTGACCATTTTATTTATAAGAATTTACATCATTTGTTTCATTCTAGGGGCTCGATAATTTTTTCAATAAATAATGTAATGTAAATAACATAATGGCACAGAGTTTGCTTTTCTTGGTTATATCCATATATCAATATAGTATATTCGTATATGTTGATATACAGATAAAGATAGATAAGTACACAGTTTGCAAATATTTTAATTAGCAGTCAATGGTTTATGCAGCTGTTAAATGAACATCTGAAGAAAGGTTACAATTATATAGACAAAAATATTTTGAAGACCAGGTGAATATAGTTGGCATACTCTAGTCTTTCTTGTTTTCCTGAAGTCACTATTTTTACCTTTTACATTAATTTTTTTATTATAAGTGTAATACATGCTCACTGTAATAATTTACATAATTGGTAAAAGTGTTAAAGCAGAAATGTAACTCATGTATCATCAACCACACAATAAATGAATACTTTATGCTTTGGCCTATCTTATACAAATACACGCACATACATGCATATCACATGTAGTATTAAATTGAGCTTCTACTTGATATGCTGTTACTGGAGACACTTTTTTCACTTTCTGTTATATTATAAGCATTTCTCGTGCCATTAAATAATCTGCAAAAATTTGAATGTAATGTTTAATTCACTGATTGATTAATCATGCTATCATTGTTAGATGTTTAGGTTATCTTCATTATTTCCTATATGTAATGAGGTAATAATTATAGATAGATAGTCATATAGATAAATCTTTGCATTCTTAAATTATTTCTTTATCTTTATCATAAATCAATATAAAATATTATTTAATATAAGGCTATGAAAAAATTTTAATTGATACAAATTGCCTCTAGAAAAGCCGAGAAGTTTGTATTCTCCCCAGCAGCGTATTTATTAAAACATTTAACAAATGTTAATGGTCCGTTTTGTACAGGCTTTATACCAGACCGACTAAATCTCATTGTTTTCATTTTTCTTAGTTTTTACCGGTTTGATAGCTCATAGAAATTATTTTGTTTTCATTAAAATACAACTGAGATACAACATTTCATGTGTTTATTGGTCATGTAGATTTCTTCTTTTTTATGAATTTTCCTTTTTTTCTATTATAGTGTTTGCCTTTTTTGCTTTTAAATTGTAAATGTTCTTGATGTAGAGTATTATTAAGCCTCTACTATCAAATACCATTCAGAAAATTTTTCTAACTTTGTCAATAGGCTGTTAACTTTGTGATACTTCAGAGAAAAAGAAGCTTTAATTTTTGTGTCAACAAACCAGAGATTTTTGTTAGTTTTTTCAAAAGGCATTTAAACATCTATCAAGATGGTCATATGGTTTTTCTTCTTTTTCTATTAATGAGATGATTTATATTAATAGAGTTTCTAATATTGAATGGCCCTTGCAGTGATGAAAAAATAAATCTACACTCACATACCACAAGATGTCTGTTTTTTCTTTTAAGATAAAGCTGGACATGAGTTATAGGTATTCCATTTGTGATTTTGTGTCTGTATTTGTAAAGAAAAGTGATATCTAAGGGGTTTTCCCCCTAACGTTAGCAGTTTTACATAGAAGAGTTATATTACCTTTGTAACATGATTTGAGTAGTATTTCCTCTATTACTATATGTTACATCAATTTCTATAGTCTAGGAATTATCTCTTTGTCAAGATTTCAAATAAATCATCCATAAAACCATCTAGCCTCATGCTTTTTGTGGGTAATTCTTTGACACCTTTTTCAACTTTTCCCATAGATGGAGATCTGTGGAAAAGAAGATGTTTCCTCCTTTACTAAATTTGGAAATTTGCTATCTTTTTCCGTAACATTATTTACTTCATTGAAACTTTCAACCTTTTAGTATTTTTTTATATTTTTTGGCCACTTAATATATTTACTAATTCTGTTTTTGTGTTCTAATACATTTCTTTTTACCTCATGAACTTATTTTTTCTCTTCTTAAGAAGAGATAAAGCAAGCTTTTTGAATTATTAGCTTATTTATTTTAGTTACTTTTTATTCATGTTCAGTGACAATATAATTTAAGGCAATGAGTTTGTTTTTTTTTATTTTTATTTTTTAATGTTTAGTTTTGAGAGAGAGACAGACAGTGCAAGTGGGGGAGGGGCAGAGAGGGAGGGAGACACAGAATCTGAAGCAGGCCCCAGGCTCTGAGCTGTCAGCACAGAGCCTGACGCAGGGCTCGAACCCACAAACTGTGAGATCATGACCTGAGCCGAAGTCAGACCCTTAACTGACTGAGCCACCCAGGCACCCCTGTTTTTTAATTTATTTTGATGTACTTCCATAAATGTTAATATCTTAATGCTCTTCCTCTTATTTTTTTTCTAGGTAATTTGAAATTTAAGATTTTTTTCTTTGACCAAGAATGACTTATATAATCATTATTTTAATTTTTAAGGATTTAGGTTTTTTCCACCGAAGATTTTATAATGAATGTATAATTTTACTATTTTGTAATCAGGGATATTGAATTCTGCAACTTGGGGCATTTATTAAAAGTTGACATAGTATTTGTAACTTTGTCATTTAAAGATTTAGATGATTTAGGAGCACCTGGGTGGCTCAGGCTGTTGAACATCCAACTCTTGACTTTGGTTCAGGTCATGATCTCACCATCGTGAGATGAAGCCCCCTGTGGGGCCATGTACTGGGCATAGAGCCTGCTTGGGATTCATTCTCTCTCTCTCTCTCTCTCTCTCTCTCTCTCTCTCAAAATGAATGAATTAATGAACAAACGAATGAATGAATAAAGCTTTAAAGAGTTAAATTAATTAAATTTAAACTGATGATTTTCTAAAAATGCTTATTATTTAATAAATACTTATTGAGTGCCTATGACATTCCAAGCTCTGGCAAGCTGCTGAGGATGTAGCAGAGAGCAAAATGGGCAACAATCTCTGCCTTGTGATACTTTCATTCTAGTATATAACATACATGTGTCACTATATTTCCTTAAATATAAGTCAACATAATTGTTATACACACTATAAATATAATGACAGCTTTTCAGGAAAAGAACAAAAATAAAACACCACCACATTAAATGCAAGCTTTTAGGGGTGTCTGGGTGGCTCATTTGGTGAAATGGCCAACTCTTGATTTCAGATCAGTTCATGATCTCATGGTTGGTGCAATCAAGCCCTGCATCAGGCTCTGTGCTGACAGCGCAGAGCCTGCTTGGGATTCTCTCTCTCCCCCATCTCTCTGCCTCTCCCCTGCTTGCACGCTCATTCTCTCAAAATAAATAAATAAACATTTTTTAATGTAAACTTTTATATTAAGAGCCATCCCCATTCATTTCTCAAATGTTCAAGTGTGAGAAATGTGTGTCCTACCATTGGCATAATATAGTCAGATAACTTTATTATATTGTTTCTGATATTGTATGTCCTTATTTATCACTTTCTAGGTCTATCAAAGACAGATGAACCTGAGGTTAAAGTCCCCAAGTACCATTTTGTTTCTGAGGCATTGTGCGTCATTTTTTTTAGGTCTGTCTCTTGGAAAAGCTTGAAATGTGATGGTTGATTCATTCTGAGGTTTTTTTCTTCCAAAGAAATGTCTAGCTCATTTATATCTGTTAGTATAACTGTCATTCTTATTCCTTCTGTCATTTTGTTTTGGACTTTGGCGTTTGCACACCTTGTTCCGTTTCCTGTTTTGTACCCCATGTGCTGTATTTTCTTGGATTTTTTTTATTTAGTAGTTTCACTCATACTGACTTTATAAAAACATTCTTTATCCTGTCTTCTCTATCAACAGCATAAATGAAATCATCTCTGTTGAGTTCCTTCCATGTAAAAGGAACAAAGGGACATGACTATATGTTATCACAACTTTCCCCTCACACTTTTTAACATGTGCTATTTTAGACTGAGGCTTTAAAGAAGAGGGTATGTCTTCTCTTTTAATATTTTTTATGTGGCATGTTTGATATCATCCAGGGGTACGTTTCGTGTCTAATGCCAGCCCATTTGCTACAACATCCAGGATTGGGCTCTTTATCTTGATTCATCTCTCTGTTAACATGCTTACCCTTTTGAGTAATTTCACTTCAGGAAGGATATATAGTTAGTATATTTCTAAATCCTTGAAATCTGATAGTATCCTTTATGTATAAATCTCAACACTTACAACCATGCCTGGTGCTTTGAGGTATATAATAAATATTTGTTAAATGAATGACATACCTGCTTCCTACGGGATTTTTCCCTAGACATTCCATCGTCTTAAGGTTTTTAATATCAGGGAAGAAGAAATCCAAGGCTGACATGATTTTTCTTCTTTTTAAGTAACCTGTTTTCCCTATCTGAATCTTATGGGATTCTTTCTTTATTCATGATACTCAAAATTTTCACCCAAATTCTTCTAGCTGTTGGGCTCTTTTCATTCATTTTGCCAGGTTCTTCCTGAGCCCTCCTGTTAACAGTTCTGTGTTGACTTCTTGTCTGTTTCCTTAATTGAAAGCTAGATGTTGTTCCTTAAACAAGACACCTAACTTATCCTGACACCTAACTGTAAAGAAGTCCTCTCCTACCTCAATGGCGGGTCTGGCTGTCACACCTGGAATCACACCTCCTGTTAGAGGTTTGGCAGCTTGAAAACAGGAAAGGAACCAAAGTCCTGAGCAATGCCTGGAGGAGAACCTTGCGTCTGCTTAGTTTCTCAGATGGTTTCTCTGGAATCGTGGGCAAGGGATCAGCTTTCTGTGCCCTGATTTTTATTTGCCCCAGCCCTGTCATTGTGTATTACCTGTGGCTGTGTCTACCCTTCATCCTCATACTATTGCCCACAAATTAGGAGGGAACACTTTCTTTTAGATTTGTTTCCCATGTGACAGCCACCTTGAGAACCTTTTGCTCTCCAGGTAGACAGTATGGAAAGTCTGCCACTCCACAAACAAGAAAATGCCCACGTTAGTTTCCTCATCAGCCGCATAACCTTTCGTCCAGCCTCACCTCAGGCAGAACAGTTTCAGCCTTCTCTGCCAGCTCCCCAGGAAGATCTGTTATGTTCTGGTACCATGGCCCCCTTGCGGTTTGGTCTGTGGCACCATTTCTAGCAACACTCCTGCATACTGAGCACTGGTGCAAGTTTCACCCACTGGCCATTTCTGCCGAATCTGGGAGATCAGTGGTAAATTGCCTGCACTCACACTGTCCCTGAGTCCAGAATTCAATACTCATTATAATGTTTAAACCTCCTTTAAGAAGGAATTTCTTAATGGTGAATCATAGCAAGCTCCAGGACGGTTTTACTGCATCACAAAGGCCATTTTCCTAGCTGCTGCCTATTCTTATTCACACACAGTAAAACAATGCCTATCTAGTGATATGGCTGGAAAATATTATGGCTTTTCCCCCCTCTTACACCAACTCCTAGCTTTTCTGTAAATGGTCCTGCAGAAGCGAGACATGGTGTAAAACTTCCAAATTGGTTTCCTGACCATTTCAAGGAGGCTGCAAAATGTAGTAAGAAAGCTGGCTTCCTAGTTGCCCATCAGTGTAACTTCAGTAGGGCTGAGCTGAAAGGGCCCCAGAAATTCAGAGGGTTGAGTTGTTTTGTTGGTTTTCTTGTTTACATTAAAGATGTAAAAACTAATTAGAATGTCATGTGAGGGGTTATGTATATGTAGTTACCTATGAATATATAAAAATCTTATTTTCTCTGCCAAGCTGCATGGTTATAGTTATTTAGAATGAAAAGTGAAGTTCCTGCCACAGACATAGATACACTGGTTGCATGACTTTATTAATTCCTATACCGAGGTCTTCAGTGTGGATGATAATCTAATAACAGAATCATATTTATAATATAGTAGAAAATTCTCACAATGGGTTTACAACGGTATGCATGAGACCGCAGCATTATTGAATGCTTGTTCTTTCTCACATCAAACTGATATTCACTGTCCCTTTTGGTGACAACTTAATCTGAATGAGAATTTCAAAAAGGGCCTGACTGACTCCCTGGCCCCCTTCCCTTCCCAGACTCTCCCCTCCCCCTCCTTGACTGCCTCCCTCCAACCTTTACCCCTGCAAATACGATTACTTGGGTTCCTATAGGTTTATGATCTGTGCCCAGTCCTGGGAAAGTATAGGAAAATCTGTGTGATCCTTTTTCAAAAGTGTTCTTCGAATCAAGCCAGCCCTACTCTGATCTTTATGACCTCCTGTTTCTCAGGGTCTGGGACTTCACCTCCTCCTGAGTATCAGATTTCCATTGAGGCTGATACCTCCGGAACCCCTAGAACCTTAGCGATACAGTTCCTATTGGCATTCCCTGACCTGGATTGGTCACCCATTTCAGTTTCACCCCAAATCCTATCAATTTGCCATCTTATCATGGACAATCTTGAACACAGATTCTGTTTCAGTTTGGTCTCATCTCTCCTTTCCTCTCAGAGCCATTGTTTTTTTTTTTTTTTAATCTCTGCCCCACTGTGTTTCCTAGCTACGCCTGAGTGCTGGTTGTAGGCTCATGGGCATGTGCTTCTACACCCTTATGCAACTCTCACGGTCTGTCCCATTCAAACACTATCCTTGTATCTGGCAGTGACACAATCTTGATTTCAAAGCTAGAAGTGGTAGTGGATACACACTTCTTTCCGATATTGCAAGGTGGAGTTCTAGAAAAAGTACTTGATTTTTTGGCCTCCTTTCCTTAACTGTTGGTAAGTGTGTGTGCCCAGACATGTGCCAGTCAGAAAGCCTGTAGAATCCTACAGGCTTCTCTACCTTAAGAGTGATTCTCCAATTTGATAGCAAGCTCAACTCTGATGTCAACCTGCTCGTCTCTGGGTTACAGCGCTTACTGCCTAGTCATATTTCCATTGTCAACTAGGAAACAAGCTGGACAGATGCCACATCCCATGTGACTACCTTTTTAATTCTGGGAGGAAAATAAATGTAAGATACTCAGTTAATCGACATGGAAAAGTTTTCAACTTACAAGAACACCACTGAACTTCTGCTTATTGCTTTATCGTTAATGATCATCGTATTTTTGTCTAGCTTAAAATTCCTGAGGTATGCAATACCCAAAGTGCAACTTTGCTGCCTTTATTTGCTACTGTTTGGAAATAGCATCTGGGCATGGTGTGGACTGAGGGAGACGAATCTTCATCCATAATATGTAGTGATTGAAAAATAATCATACGTGTTCCTGGAACTCATATGTCCACATCTCTTTCCAGGTAAATTCTGGTCAGGGACACAAGTGGCCACTGATACTCCCATTTAGCTTTCAATATGAAAGATCTGCAGCTTTAAATAAAACAGCACAAGTGTAGAACCATCATCAGACATGCAAGTGTAACTGTAATGAAAGTTACCTTGAACAAATCAGTTCCCAGGATGGCATTCATTTCTTATTGATAAATATGCTTAATACAATGAAGTGCAGCTTCTAGAAAGATAATGGAGCAGATAATTAAAACAATCTACTTGGAAACATAAACACACACATACACTCATATGCACACACTGCAAGGAGACAAGGAACACGGTTAGCACAAATCCTGTCAGTACATCCTACCGTCTTTCTCTACAAGACTCTCTAGGAGCGCCTGGGTGGCGCAGTCGGTTAAGCGTCCGACTTCAGCCAGGTCACAATCTTGCACTCCGTGAGTTCGAGCCCTGCGTCAAGCTCTGGGCTGATGGCTTGGAGCCTGGAGCCTGTTTCTGATTCTGTGTCTCCCTCTCTCTCTGCCCCTCCCCCGTTCATGCTCTGTCTCTCTCTGTCCCAAAAATAAATAAAAAACGTTGAAAAAAAAAATTTGTAAAAAAAGACTCTCTGGCCTCTGACAGGAAAAAGATAGAAAGACATTTTGACTACAGTAAAGCACTACAGTAAAGCTTTTGATTCTGTAGTATGTGAACAAAATCAGTGAAGGAGAAAGAGCCAAACTTTTACTTATTTCATACAGGTGGATAATGGTTCAGGGATGCTGGTAAAACCAGTCGTTAATGGTTCAGCTTCTGTTGACTCCAGCATACCACATAGTCTTCTCTGCCATGATAACTGACCAGGGAAGTTAAAGATAGGGCTACTCAGGTCTCTTCTGCCATATAAAAACCTTATGGAGGTCAGCCCTTAGACCTCACCTGCCTCTCCTTCAATGTGGAAGGGTGCACGAAAGACATACCCTTTTCACAGTCTATTTCAGCGTCCACTTTTACCTCCTTCTTCTAGCATCCCATAATGCTGTTCCTGTAGAGGGGGTATACCTGATAAAGGCTTATTGAATTCTGCGCCATTTTCCCCAGGTCTCTCTCAGGAAAAGGAGGAGGATCGAGATACTTCCTCCGCAAGCATCTTAGAATAACAAAGAAGTTTCCATGGATATGCCGTCTAGTTCCCTTCACTGTAAAGCATGGGCTTCATCTCACTGCCTTTTGCAAGTAGCCATTGACTGCATGATGCAGTCAGAGCTGGGTTGTTTGCTTTTGAAGAGGAATTCCTCATGGTCCACAGGACACAGAGATTCTTACTTGGTCAGAGTCCCTCATTAACAGCCAGCTATAATCACCAACGAGCGGTCTACACGAGTGAGCTAGAAGATGGCTTACATAAGTAGTCCCATTAGCCTGCAGGATGATGCCATATGTTAGTAGTATATGCCCACATTTTGTATGTCTACACTGCCACAATAATCTCCTTTGCAAAGTCTTTCCCAGCTGCTCCAGCCACATCACCCTTCTTCTGTCAGTGCTTCTCTACTACCTCTTGCTTCTACCAGGAAGTAAAACTTAATCACATCCTACCTGGTGTAGGATCACACAAATTAGTTGAGAGCTTGTGCATGTGTTAGCCCTACATTGTACCCATCCTGAGGGCTTTGCTGCCCTGAGACAAATGCTTGCCAAATTGAATTCTTGATGGCTCAAATGGGTAAAATGAGGCAGCGTAGTCTCATAATCTCTAAAGCTGTCACACCTTTTCATCGCTGTGTTCTCATCTCCAGTGTCTTCTCTCTGTGTCAGAGATGACACAAACGTAAATATTCAACAAATGAACATAATGAGGAATGCCAGCTTGTGGGTCACTGCCGCGTTTTCCTTTGCGATAAAAGTTAATTTGGTTAGTGTCTTTTACAATGTTCCAAGTACCTACCTGACGTGCAGGCAATTACACCTATAGGGTGAGCACCTCATTCAAGTCTTTTTATAGATTAAATCAATGTATGTTCATGGATTTTGAAATAATAGATCTGGATATGGTGGCATGACCCCACTTGAGTGTTAAAAAAAAATTAACTTCTAACATATTTTACTGCAAATGTTACCTTTGTAAGTGGATGACCTGAAAAGAAAGTGTTTCCATAGTAACCTAAGGGAACACATAACCTGTTTGTGATAACTTCTGCATGAAGAGAGCCAGGCATGGATTGGGGATATGCTTTGATGTCTGCTAGAAAAAAAAAAAATCTCTGACAGCATTGTGTGAGTGAATGGTTGGAAGATTTCACTTTATTTGTAGTTAATTTAGAAAATAAACTTTCATAATGAACTGCTGAAATACACACTTGAAACAATCAGATGATCCATCAGGATATTTTTTTAAATGTAATTTGTCACAAGTGACAACCGAGGCATCAGTTTAAGAGAAATAGATTAGGGATGAGTTCTTCCTATAGGTCTTTCCCATTTTGTGCATTTCTTTTTATCTCTACTCTGTGTTCTTCTCAAGGAATCACCGAGGTCTTTCAAAGCTCTTAGATTTCTTTTTTTTTTCTTTTTCTCCTTTTTTTTTTTTTTAACTCAGAACATGTCATGTAGAAGTTGCCCTTCTGGAATTGAGAGTCTATACTGTACGGATATCACCAAAAAAGGAATAGATTGATTAGCCTTCACTTTCTCTACTGATGTGGCTATTTGAGTTGGTGGCTTTTTAGAGGTACCATTAGCGAGAAATGAGTTTGACATCCACAAGCCCTATATGGTTACTTTCCCCCTCTTCTTACAGATGTAGCATCTAGTAAAAGAAAAGCTTGTCTACGGGAGTTTTTTTTTTTCTTTCCTTTTTATTATTATTTTTTTCTTTAGGGTCATTAGCGTAGGGAACAGATGCATACAGTTTTAAGGAGTATTTCTTTGAAGCACCATTTGAGGCTCAGCCCACTGACAGGTCTGTGCCCATGGGCTCTGGTGTGGACTCAGGGCAGGGGCGCTGGCTCCAATTACCCATCTGGTATCCATCTGGTAGCACGAATGAAAGATAATACCAGATCACGGAGAGGCTACACCAACTGCCAACTTGGTATCAGCAGGCAAAGAAGGTGCCACCCAACAGCGCTGTGAAGAATAAGAAACGCTGTCCGTAGGGTATGCACATTTCCAGCGCGAGATGCAAAAGAATGGCATGCAAGAACATATGGGAAGAAATTGCTGCACACATCTAGCCTTACAGCTGCAACTTGTTAAATATTAAACCCAGTTCTCTGCCGCACCGAAGTTGCTAGTGGAGTTTGGGAGAAAAGATATTATCCTAATACGTTCGAGACTTGTATCTTGCTACTTACACCCACCCACAACAGGGTTAACGGGATTTGAGGACTTTTGGCTGGGGAGTAGCTACCAGCATCATAAGGGCATCGATTTACTTTACATGTAATGCCGCTCTGTAGTAGGTTGTTCAGTTGTAGTAAAATAAGGATTTCGTGGTTGCTGTAGTTGAGAGGTTGTATCAGCTTATTACTTCCTCCTTTTTTTTACTTCCCCCCTTTCTGTTTTGTCTGCTTCCTTGCAGAATGCAGAGTGCTCTGGTTAGTGCAATGGCTAAGACTGAGACTCTGTTAATATATCCGCTGGGGATTTGCCATCTTCATACAGCATCCCTCTCCTCTGAGGAGCTCCAAATGCAAGCACCGGTTCAAACTGGCAAGGGCATGCTTGCTTATGAGGCTGCCCATCTGTGGGAGCCTTTTCCATTTATTTCCTCCTCTTGCTCAGCAGTCTGGTCCCTGGCCTGTCTCTGCATTCATGAATGCTGGAAACGACCAAATAAAGTGAGATATTAGAGTGAGAATTTAGCAGCATTGTGATCACCTAAACAACAATACGCTCTCACGGGGTCTTTTCCATGCATTAAATGAGCTGTCCTCATAGTAACGTCTCGTTGATGTACATATGGTACTTTATATACTGCCATGCATTTTGAAAGACATTATCCTCCTCGCATTCATTACATCTAAGCAGTTCAATGAAGACAGGAACCCATTTTTACAGAAGAGAAAACTGAGGCTCAGAAAACGTGCATGATTGCTGACAATCACATCATTAGCTTTGAGCCCAGATCATGTGACACCCCCCCCCCTTGGAAAGTCTTCCACCAGATTTAGGTAATGGGTTTTTTTTTTTGTCTGTATGTATGTTTCTGTTTTAATCTCTGAACTTCTCTTTCCTTCTCACAAAGGGAAACATTTAACTGCTTAAGCATTATTGCAGTTTCCCAAAGAATGAGAGCTAGAGTCACGGTAAATATTCATGGTGGACAAGAACTCCCTGCCCTGTAGGTGGCTACAGGGCTGGAAGCTAAGATGACTTCCTTTTTTGCATAATCACCAACAGAATGTCTCACATAGTTCCACCGAGAGACAAAGCAAAGAAAAATATCTTCCCAGTTGGCCACACAGAGATCCATGCTGGATGAAGTGGGGAAGAAAAAAAGGCTGTAATTCAGAGGCATGAGTCACCTGGAGAAGACCTGTTGTAAAGTAATTATATTGCACAGGATCCCGAACGAAGTGCCAGGAGGGAGGTGGGTGAGGGATGAGATGTCGAAGTAGAAGGTTATGACCCAACGGTGAGATTTCAGTATTGATGTTGACTATGACCTGCATAAAAGAATTTATGGGAAAGCCAAAATGAACTTCAACCTGATCCCATGTGTAAGATTGCATAAACTGCAAATTCAGTGCAAGAAGATACGATATTCTAAATTCCCTTGCTTTTCTTTTTCCAACTTATGGGACTTGAGTTCTTTTGCCATAATTTATACTAATTAGTCTTTCCACTTAAATCAAAAGGAACTGCAAATGTAGCCGTCCCCTGTCTGCTCCTCATTAGAGACAATTAGGAATTAGAAGAACAAAAACACGTCATAGAAAAGATAAGAAAAGCCACCCAGAGAGAGAAACGTGAAGCAGGAAATGATCTTATTGAACCAGACAAAGAGAAACTGATAGCCTTCAAGATCCATCCCTTGTCCAACTGAGGTCTGACCAGGGTCTGAAGTAACACCGCCTGGCCATGCCAACCTCCCCTGCGGTATCCTCATCTGCGTTTTTCATATCTCCTGTCATATTGCATTTATTAAGAAATGTTCTCGCTCTCTAAATCCAATTCATTAGTTTCCCTCCATGGATAAGAGGTATGGCATTACTGATGAGAGAAAAATAAGTCCTAAGCTAATCAGCCTTGGTAAATTCCAGTCTTGCACAATATTATCATAGAAGCTTTCTCCCAGAATTCAAACAGGGTACAAAGACACAGAGAGGGACCAGCCGGGTGTGAGATGTCCTAACACCACTCTTGGAGCCCTGCTGGTTATATCACTTTATCCTTTCCCAAAGGGGGAAGGAGGAGATCAGGGAGCATTTAATTGCCTTATAAACTGATTGACAAATCGGTGATCTGATGCATATGGATGATCTTTTTAGTGAAATGGCTCAGAAGCTGCTAACAGAGATCATCAGGAGCCATGATTTGCACACCCTCCACGGGGTTATTACGGAGAAGCGGAAGGATGGGTTGATTATTATCTTTCCTTCTTTCTGTTTTTTTTTTCTTGAATGTTTTCTTCACCTCCAGGGAAATGCATTCTAGCAGCGTGAGCACCACTATTAATCAACACTTGTAGCAATAATCAGTGAGTGAAAAATGGTGACCAGAATCTGTGAATGCACTGACATAACTGTCTTCTGAGTTTTCCTTTGTGATCATGCCTTGGCATTCGAACATGGATAATTTATACAAAATTAATGTTGGCACCTTCTGAGGTGCAAAGATTTATAGAAGCAGTGCTTACTTCTTCATCCATTAAAAAAGAAAGAGAAATCGTTTCTGGTCATGATGAATAATATTTTAGAGCCTTTAAAAATATACTCGCGATCTTCATGTTTCTTTGTGTTGTGTTCAGCCAGCCTTCACTTTGGAGCATGGGTGTTATGAGAGGCGAAGCTGTTGTAAGTTCTTGCTTCCGGTTTTCCCAGAACTTTCCCCAGGAGGGGGTGTGAAAAATAATCAAGAATTCAAAAATACCTCAGGTCCCAACATCCTTCTGAGAGCTGTCTGGTGCTGTTGGAAATGCAGGGGGGTGGGGAAAGGCTGAGTTACTCTCCACACCTGGGAGAGGAGCTGTGGAAATAAAGTGACTTGGGGCCGGTGAGGACACTATGCACGAGGGAGGCCATTTTAAAATATGGTTGCCACTTTCACTCGACCAAGCAGCCTTTCAATTCTTACCATCCCCTGATCAGTAAGATAAATCCTGGCGTGTCAACACTTTGAGAATTTCTCTGAAATTTCACTGACTTGGAATGGGCTTGCCTGGAGCCCAAAGAAGGTCACAAAGCCGCAGGACTACGTCTTAAAGAGTGATTGATAGACCAGGACTCATAGGAGCATATGACACCAGCCCCTTGTCTGAGGATCGCTCCTGTCATTAAAATCAATGCAACTTAATTAAAGCAAATTACAGATAGATATGTCTATAAATAAGATATTAAAGTGTGCTGCTGAATATGATAATTGCTGCATATTTAGCAATCAGTGTGTGTGTTCTGCTTTTGCCAGGAGGAATTCCTTTCAGTGGAATCAATGGAGCTTTATTAAAAACCATCCAAATTAGAGGGAGAAACGATGAGTGTTATAATAACACAAAATCACTGTTTCAACTTTCACTGCAAAGAAAGGAAAGCAAAATATGTCCATCCCTCTTTTTTCATGCAAGGAAAATATTAGACATATTCTCTTTAAGATGTGGATATTTTGAATTTATACATTTTAATTTTTGTATTCTCTTCTCCCAAAGGAAGGCGGAGGGAAAGTAACAATCATAAATAAAACAATTCGGCAGTGAGACTGAAGTGTGAGGAACACGCCAGTGCCTGGATATACTGTTTTATTCTTTGATGACAGAAGACAAATAAATGAAGGCATACTCTAAACAGAGCTTTAAGTGGCTTATTTTATTCTCCTGGTCACGAGATCCTTGTGCGTGAAATTTTTCATAGGTTAATTTGAAGTAATAAATGTTGGAAATAAACACCCATTTTCATCACCTTCCTTCCTTCTCTCACTGCTTTACCCCTGTCACCTTTTATCACATATAAGAATTAAGCTTATGGCCGAGAGACTTCTTTTTTCAGGTTAATTTTAAAATAAACATTTTAAAAAAATCATTCATCACCTAATTTAAAAGTCAATACCAAAATGTAACAGTTAACTAAATCACTCCCACGTGACTAGAATCATTCTCGAATTTAAGAAAATAAATACTAAAATTACAAGAAGACAAAGATTTCAATGAAGAATGTTCTAAGAGATGAAAAAAAGGAAGCACTGGACAACCAGCCACTTCTAACAAACATTTAAAAGGCATTTAATTTTTTTTCTAGTTTTTATTTAAATTCTAGTTTATTAACATAGTGCAATATTAGTTTCAGGTGTAGAATTTAGTGATTCATCACTTACCTGTAACACCCAGTGCTCACCACATCAAGTGCCCTCCTTAATGCCCATCACCCCTACCTACCTCCCTTCCAGCAACCTTCAGGCTGTTCCCTGTAGTTAAGAGTCTGTTTTCTGGTTTTCCTCTTTTTTTTCCCCCCCTATGTTCATCTGTTTTGTTTCTTAAATTTCACATATAAGTGAAGTCATATGGCATTTGTCTTTCTCTGACTGACTTATTTCGCTTAGCATAGTATACTCTAGTTCCATCCACATTGTTGCAAATGGCAAGATTTCATTCTTTCTATGGCTGAGTAATATTCCATTGTGTGTGTGCGCGTGTGTGTGTGCGTGTGTGTGTGTGTGTGTGTGTGTGTGTATCACATCTTCTTTATTCATTCAACCATTGATGGACATTTGGACTCTTTCCATAATTTGGCTATTGTTGACAATGCTGCTGTAAACATAAAAAAAATAAAATAAAAGGCATTTAAGAAGACTTATTACATTGGGCCACTCTGTGCATTTATTACTTGTCTCTGGAAAGAGAAGACAGAAAGAAAAAATGGGTAAAAAAGGAAAGTAACAAAAGAAGAAATGAATGTTTAGAAATGCGATTTTTAACTATTTCACTTAAGCAAATGTTGATTTATTGAATGTCTTCCAAGCACTGGTGTAGGCGATGAGGAGTGTAAAAAAGTTCCTGTGCTCATGAAACTTATGTTTTTGAGGAGAGACAGACAATAAATAAGTGAAGAGTAAATATCAGGCCATGATCATTTCCTCGAAGAAATATAAAGCTGTGCTAAGGGGCTAGAACATGTCGCTGGGCCAAATGTGCTGTTATATATGGTGGTTGAGGAGAGCTTCTCTGCAGAGGAGTCATTTAAGCAGAGACACAAACGTAGTGAGGAACAAAAGCATGTGGATATTGGGAGCATGTTCCAGGGAAGTGTGAGAAGGAAGGCCGTGAGCAGCGTGCTGGGCAAGTTAGAGGGGCAGTGAGGAAGGAGTGTGGCTAAAGCAATAAGAGTAAGTCAGACCAGGAGGGAACAAACCAGAGAGGTGACTAGTTCAAAACTGTATACATCTTTTGGAGCAAACTTGTTAAGTCCACTACTTAACCATCCTCCCCGATGGTTGTTATTTCTAATTTTCTAAGATGTATATACAATGCATAATACTCTTGCTTAGGAAAGAGTAGAAAGGGTTGGCAATGGGTATAGTTTGCTTTGTTCTTTTTAAGGCCCGACTGAGGCAAACAATTTTCAGGAGAGATGACCTATGATTTCATTCCAGACTATCTATGCCAGAGGCCATTCTACAGACAAATTGGTTCCTAATTATGACACATGGGTTTGCCACTCCATGGAGGGTGTGTGCCGGTGAGAATGGAGCTCTGCCATGTGTATTTCCTGTCTCCAGGCCCAATATGCAGACACATCACCCCCACAATCAAATGTGCTGTGCTTCCTTCTGAGGTTACCATAGGCGCTACCGATGACTGCAGCCACCTCCAAATTCTGCAGGTGATGGATAAAGGAAATAGTCACAGCCACTGAGCATGTACATCACGGGTATCTAATCCCTGCCTTTTCCTTAACACGTGCTCCATCCTTGTGTAACTGTCCTGCAGAGCGGTTCCCTATCCACAGGTAGAGAAAGGAGCAGAGTCATGGTCCTGAGACTCGTAACTGGGAAGTCTTACTGCCTACAGATGTTATGGGAAAATTCGAAACTAACCTATCCTTTGAACCACACTGAAATACCACCTCACACAGGTCAGAGTGGCTAAAAGTAACAACTAGGGGAACAACAGATGCTGGCGAGGCTGTGGAGAAACGGGAACCCTCTTGCACTGTTGGTGGGAAAGCAAACGGGTGTAGCTGCTCTGGAAAACAGTGTGGAGGTTCCTCAAAAAATTAAAAATAGAACTATCCTACAACCCAGCAATAGCACTACTAGGAATTTATCCAAAGGATATAGGAGTACTGATTCATAGGGGCACATGTACCCCAAAGTTTATAGCAGCACTTTCAACAATAGCCAAATTATGGAAAGAGCCTAAATGTCCATCAGCTGATGGATGGATAAAGAAGATATGGTTTATATATACAATGGAATACTACTTGGCAATGAGAAAGCATGAAATCATGCCATTTGCAGCAACATGCATGGACCTGGAGGGTATTATGCTGAGTGAACTAAGTCAGACAGAGAAAGATATATGTTTTCACTCATATGTGAAACTTGAGAAACTTAACAGAAGACCATGGGGGAAGGGAAGGGGAAAAAAATAGTTCAAACAGAGAGGGAGGGAGGCGAATCATAAGAGACACTTAAATACAGAGACCAAACTGAGGGTTTATGGGGGAGGGGGTGGAGAGGGGAAAATGGGTGATGGGCATTGAGGAGCGCACTTGTTGGGATGAGCACTGGGTGTTGTATGTAAGCGATGAATCACAGGGATCTACCCCCAAAACCAAGAGCACACTGTATACACTGTGTGTTAGCCAACTTGACAATAAATTATATTTTTTAAAAAAAAGATCCTTTGAGATATGCACTAACAGTAGTTTGCAACTCTGTTATTGGATACACAAAGGATGGCCAGTGTGGTTCATTGTAACTTGTGAGTATTCTGTTCAAACTGAATACTAGCATTCTGGTCATACAATAATACTTCCACTGGGATATGTGTAGCATAAAGAGAAATACATTTGCTTTAGAAGTCTCTGAAAATACTGATATAGGACCTAATTTAATGGGCCTCTTTAATTCATAGTTATTTAAAAGAAAAAGAGATTGAAGACAGTATCCAGTGAAAGGTTTCCCACCCCTAGAGATAGGTGAGTTCACTCCACCATCCCTCTAATTTCCTCTTTTGTACAAGGTAGTTCTGCCCACACTGCTGCTCTGTTGTAACTCCTCAAGCAACAGTCAAGCTCCCATGTTTTAAGGATCCCTGATTTCCATGACTCATAGAAATCAGCCATTAGAAACACATTACAGTGTTGGGTCATTTATCCCTGGGGCCTTTGCCATTGTAAACATGCCCGATGACACTATATTGTGTTCAACCACAAGGGTAGGTTGAGAAGCGATCAGGTGAGTGTAATAAAAACCTGGCTGCAAGCCTTACAAAAATTGGAGTGGACCTAAAAAACTTTAATAGGATTGTTCTCTTTCTTGTAGTTTCTTGCAGTTTGATTTTCATGACTATCTGGGCAATTGGGGACTTTTAGAGGTATTTACTACGGACAGGTACTGAATTCTCATTGAGTGAGAATGGCAAGGTAGAACAAGTGTGGCGCCTGTTAACTGAGTTCTGCGCCATTGAAAATGTTGCATGCTGAACTGAATTTTAATTTTTAAAGAAAATGACTTGGTTAACTTTCAAACCACATGCTCCCATGTTTCCAGGAATGGCGTGAAAAGTGTTTCATGTCTATTCTTTCCAAAGCATTGAGTTCTCATGCTCCCATTTACATTTTGCTGCTCTTTGAGTTATGGTGTCTGGTCTCTGTTCCTAAGGGCAGGTGAGTTTACTCATTCTTTGTTTGGATGAGTTGCTCCCAGTGGATGACCCTCAAATTGAAAATGATGTTTCCCCTGTGAACTCCCCAAGTTTAAATTCAGTGTTCCTCATACATTCAGTAACTCATTTGTGGATTGCTAGCATAATTTATTTAGTTTTGCTATCTGCAAAGTAAAAGTGAGTTTCTTA
Source organism: Acinonyx jubatus (assembly GCF_027475565.1). Classification (NCBI taxonomy): domain Eukaryota; kingdom Metazoa; phylum Chordata; class Mammalia; order Carnivora; family Felidae; genus Acinonyx; species Acinonyx jubatus. The sequence continues at coordinate 188,090,630 of NC_069381.1, forward strand.
TAGCCCTTGGGGAAGATGCTCAAAGAGACGCAGTCCCTAGACTATGTTGGACCAGTTGACGGAATCAGGAGATGAAAATCTACTTCCTTCCAAGTGACTTGGATTAGTACTGGTGTTATTTTCCATACCAAAGTCCAATTATATGATGGAGGATTTTTAGTAATTGGGCCCTTTGGATTTTAAATCCTCTCAGGTCAGTGCCCCTGAGGATAGCCTTCAGTAGGAAGGACTCTGGGGCTTAGCACAGAAGGCAAATCTGATTTATAGATGGACATGGCATTATGTCTGTCACAAACACATTATGAATGGGCGTTATACATTTTCTAATGTACGGATCAACCCCGCCCCCTTGGGAAATTATCCATCATCCTAATGGATTACACCGTAGTAAGTTCCTTGTAAAATTCATCCTAAATTTTCACTTTCTTAATTTCATTACATTGATAAGCAGAGATCCCTGTTTATCCTTTGTCTACATCTGAGGATGTTAGAAGAATTAGACTAAAGTTTATAAATCACCTCACAGCTCCCCAAATGAGCCCATGGAAATGGTAAAAAGCAGTCATCGATAATAAATAGGTGCTGATTTCTGCTCAACATTCATACTGTAGTGGGGCACAATGAATACTCCCTCAAATAAGTAGATATTTTTCTTTTTAAATATGGGAGGTCGCCTAAATGGCACTCAACTAGCATTTCTATTGCTTAGCTGCCAAAGTTGGGACTTTGTTTCTTTGCCTAGAAAGAATCATAGTGGGTGTTGGTTTCTGTTTTGTTTCTTTTTCTTTCTCCTGTCTGCTGACCTCCTGCTACATGATGCTTCCCTTCAGACTCTGAATCTTTGCTTCTCCGGAAGAAATGCATCTGGGGTCTCCCACCACAGCGTGGCTCTAAATCTGGGATTGCACTCATTTAGGAAAAGTCATCAAAAGACTGGGGTAGGACTTCTCACAGAGTGGCTGAGGTCAGCAGGTGAAAGCAGACTCACTTCCTACCTGTGCACAGAGCCCCTTCTGCCCTGGGAGGGGACCCAGCTGTTATTCTCTCCCTACTCAGTCAATCAGAGTCACACACGAGGTCCCTGGTATTTATGTGTGATTGCGAACAGTTTATTAATGTTGTGAGAAAATGCACACTTCACATCTGTACTGCTGAATGGCTGAATCGCAATGAAGATTGTGTCTTGACCGCCCTCCATGCTGTAGAATTAATGTTCTCCATGAATCGGAGCGCTATATTGAGTTGTGAATAGCCTCTTGAGGTAGGCCAGCTAGGTTAATTCAAGTTTGTTTTCTTTGGGTACTTCAGGATTATGTGTCTCTCTGCTCGACTATGTTCCATCTCACCTTCAAGATGATTTTTTTCATTTAAATGATTCGCTCTTTTAATCATTCAGCATTTATTGAGCATGAGATATGTGCTGGACAGCAAGTGTTAATACATATTATTATACAAGATCATTATAAGATAACACTCCAATTATTTGAAGGCTATACTTTAGGCTCTCAGAAAATAGGAAGTGAGAGTTCTGGAGAGTTTCCCAGGGTGGTGATGGGAAGGGCAAAGGAAGGGCTGAGCCAGGGTAAGAAAGTGTGCAAGTGCATGGGGGTCAGGGAAGGACCAGTGGTTGGGAAGGTGCCTACAGGGCACGCAGGGTGAAAGAAAATGGGGATGCAAAGATGAGGAGAAGAAGAATGGCAATGATGATGACGACAGTAAACTGTGGATTTGGATGACATGTTTGGTAATTTAAACTTTATTCTAGTCATTGAGTAGTTTCTATGAACAACATTAAGAAGACTGTGTACGTATGTGTATGTGTCTGCATAAATCCATATTTATATACATACATCACACATATATATGCATACATACACACAGAGACATATGCATATATCTATCATCTGATAAATATGTCACATCATTCCATCCACTCATCCTGTGTATAAAAAGCTCAGAAAATAGAGTCTTATGAGAGAAAGTAAGAATTCTCTTTCTCTCTCCCTCTCTTTTTCTCTCTTCTCTCTCTTCGTCTCTCTCCCTCCCCAACCCCCTTCTTTTTCTCTTTCTTCACTCTCTCTCCCAGGACTGTTTTTGGAATAGTATCACTGAAGAAGCTTCCATGGGCTTAGCCAGGGCTGGTCAGAGTTTCATAGAAATAAAAGCTAAAGGTCAGGGAAAAAATTCTCTCCAGGTGTTTTCCTTACCAAAAGAAAGATCTGATTCAGATGTAACTCCAGCAACATTAGCAACAACTAAGATTTATTGAACATATAAGGACACTGTGTATGTATGATACCTACTGGGTAATTTGCATGCATCGTGCCATTTAATCCTCACAACAACCATTAGTAGGTACTATTATTAACCACATCAGTCTTGATAAATGAGGCTAATGAGGTGGCGCAAGGTTACGCTGTGGGTAGGTGATGAGATTCAAGCACAGCCAGTCTGGTTTGGAGTAGGTGCTCGCCCTGTGCGCTGGCCAGAGACCACGCCTCTCGGTGTCCAACTAGAAACTCCTCCCACAAGTCAGTTTCCAGTTAGAACGGAGGGACCTGGGACCCGGCGCGCCGTCTTAACAAGGAATGTACAACACCTGCCCTTTTCCTGGTCAGGGTAGTGGCACAGATAAGTCAGATGTATGAGAACAGACTTGGATCGTTGCAAAATCCTTTATGAATATAGTATGTGATGACATATAGTTCCTCCTATGTGTATGTAAGATCTAGACAGCACCTTTCTTTTTAAAGATTTTTTTTTAACGTTTATTTATGTTTTGAGACAGAGAGAGACAGAGCATGAATGGGGGAGGGTCAGAGAGAGAGGGAGACACAGAGTCCGAAGCAGGCTCCAGGCTCTGAGCTGTCAGCACAGAGCTCGACGCGGGGCTGGAACTCACGACGTACGAGATCATGACCTGAGCCGAAGTCGGACGCTCAACCGACTGAGCCACCCAGGCGCCCCTAGACAGCACCTTTTAGAGACAGGACAGATAGTCTGAAAATTGGTATTGACCCCTTAGGGGTCAGCCTCTAGAGTAAGCGTGTGCACACCCTGCCAGGCGCATGGATGCGTGCCCATGCGTCCAGGCCCCCAAGCCAGCCCTTGCTCCCGGCCCTGTCCTCCCCTACGTCCCCACCAGATTTTTCACCAAGTGGAAGCACAGCTGTTACAATTGATGACCAGCTGTTTGGGATTTTAACAACGGCTATTAAAACCCGTGCACCAGCACTGTTTCTGTACTATCTCCTCAGTAACGTAGGTACCCGGCTCGCAAGCTTTGATCGAGATCACTGAACACGGTCTCCAAAAATGAACGCACCCTCTCCCCCAGGCCGCTGCACAGAGCAAGTGCTTCCTGCTCAAGTGGCGTCATGAGATCTCCGTTGGGTGGACTTCACAGAGAAGGCCGAAGGGAGGTTAGATGTGACTCAGGTGAAGTGTTTTCAAAGCTTCTCAGGCAGAGAAGAGGGAGGCTTTGATGTAGACTCCCTATTTGCAAAGCTGCTCATGAACAGAGGGGAGACTCTCGGCACCGGTCTCCTTGTATCCAAACTTTCCTCATTGAAATACCAATATTCAGCTTAGAGGGTAATTCCGGGAGAGGGTTTTTAGAAGCCGAGCTAACCACTGCCCGCTGCCCCTCCCTGGAATGGGACTGCCGCTGTGCCGTTTCGCCACGCCCCTTTCTTGGCTCATAGAAGAAATGAGCTGATTGTTGTTGTTGCTCTTTGTATATTTGCGTCATTTTATTTTTTTTAAATTTTTTTAAATGTTTATTCTTGAGAGGGAGAGAGCGTGCGCGACAGAGCATGAGCAGAGGAGGGACAAAGAGAGAGGGAGACACAGAATATGAAGCAGGTTCCAGCTTTGAGCTGTCAACACAGGGCCCCACGCGGGGCTCGAACCCATGAACTGCGACATCATGACCTGAGCCGAAGTCGGATGCTTAACCGACTGAGCCACCCAGGTGCCCCTATATTTGCATCATTTTATAGCCTGAGCAGAGTTCTTGATTTTGCAACATCACAATAAAAAACAGTGTGAATTGGCGGGTTTAGGGGTATGATTTGCAGCTGGTCTACCACTTCCGCTACTGGAAGCTTCAGCTAAAAGTATTATACAATTATCATATTTTACAGGACTCGAGCTGATATTTGCGTCTGCTCATCTTTGGTTGTGGCTTTGTAAAAAATACTCTCTTTTAACATTTTTTTTTTTTTTTTGGTAGATGGATTGCCCAATATACTCACTTTATACACTTTTCTCTTCATGGTATAAATTCATATAGTTCAGTGCTATTGAAATCCAAACACCAAGGTCTAATTGACATAATAACACGATGAGCTATTTGGACAGTTTTTAGAGATTGAAAACAATGACGAAGCAAATGCAACCCAGGGTTATAGTAATATCTCTAACCATCCCCTTTTCACTCATTGCCATTATTTTGATTAAAAGGTCTACAGAAGCCACGGTGGTTGTTCAGGATGCAAAAATTATTGCAGAAACTTCCTCTATTAATGGAAATTATTAGAGGATGGGAACGGTACTCGAACAGCAAGAATGACATTAATTATGCGAAAAGCAATCATATTTGGCAGTTGGCAAGCACACATTATTCTTCAGCACTCTTCCACGGGTTTGTGTCCAGCCAGCATTAGAAACCTAAAAGCTTTTTATTTGGCAAAGTTTTCACAGCACTTGGACTTACAGCTTCTAGATAAAAGATAATTTGGAAGTAAATGTCGTTGGTGAAATTGAAGAATTCAGTAATGAGCGCTGTGTAGATGAATTGATGCCCAATTAAACGATTATATCAAATCCAACTCTCAATGTTGACTTTAAAAAAAATCATATTTTAAAGACTTTGAAAGCAATATGCTATATATATATACATCTAATCAGAGGAGCAAAGTTGTATTACCAGCCTGGAAAGGAATGGAGCGTTCTGAATGATCCAATAGTTTGATTAATGGAGACATACTTAGGACAGGAATTACCTGTATGCTATGAATTAGAAGAGATTGCAATAATGTAGCTTATTTTCACTCCATAGTTCCCTTTCTCTTGTGCAACATTTCTCTGTTTCTGAGGGTTTTTATTTCTCTTTCTCTACACCCCTTTTTCAAGGCTCCCTTCTTCTCTGTTTTCCACCATTTTGATGTTCTCACCACCTTCTACAGAATGTTTTTCTTATCCACTCCTACTTTCACCTTTTCTTGTCCCTTCGCAGCAGTAAATACGACCATTCAGAGCAACATCTGTTGCTTTGCTTTATGCATTCACATAATAAGCATTTATTGAGCACTTGACATGTGCAGGGCACTGACCTAACCACAGGAAGAGTTACCAAAACTTCCAGGAGTGAGCATTTGGGCACAGGCCCAAAAGCGTATGTTCAGCATCCATAAAATACCCACGAGGCTCAAGTCATTGAACATCCAGGGAGGGATGATGTTGCTACAGGTTACTGGAAAGTTAGGTTGCTACAGGTTACTGAAACTTTTATCTGCTAGTTAATAGAAAATCATTAAATGGGCGTGGGGGGTTGCTTTGGTTTTTCAAACCAAGTTTTGACACAAGAACATCAATTTTCAGAATGTCATTCATTTAATTCTTTTTTTCTCCTCCTCTTGTCGTCATTCATCTTCCTAGAACTTGAACTCGGCCTGCCAATACAATAGTCCGTTGCAAAATAACTTGGTTAATATAAATTTAAAGCTGTTGGGTGTGTGATTTCAGCATTGACAGTGGCATGGGTCTGGTTACTTTGTAATTCCAGTAGGTGGTTCCACATTGAAGAAGCTATTCAGGTCAACAGTAGCTATGCCCAGGGGACCCAGTAATCTATGCTACCATGTAAGGTTCTTCTACTCTACTATTATTTTCAGCTTATAGGAATCTTCCCCCACTCTAAACAATTATATAATTAAGGTTCCTAATGGTTTTGATTTATACACCAGATCCAAGTTTAAATCTAAATTGTTAGGATGTAAGTTTTAAAAATTATTTTTAAGGGAAAGGGAAAACTCAGAACTATGTAAACAAAAGAGCTTGAGAATGGCAGTCTTAATAAGACTTAACAATAGGACAGATGTCGTAAAACTTCCTTTAAAAGATTTTGGGGATCTGTGTTGTGCTGCTTAACAGGTCACGTTCAAAGAGATAGCTAGCCATTGTGTTAGCTGATTCTTTCTGTTAAGTGCCACTGAGTAGATGTGTGACACTTCTGCTTTATTGACTTGGTAAATATTAATGAACAAGGTGATAAGCCAGGCCTTGAGAATGTAATGGCTCAGAGAACAGATATTGTCCTAACTCCGATGAAGTTCGCCTTGTGTAAACCAAATTAGTACACTGACACCATGCATGAGTATTGGAAGAAAAAAAAAAACTGTACGTTATGTAGACTATTATTGTTTCTAAAACAGTATTTTACCAAAAATGACTTTTGGTGTACCAAACGTTAACATACAGGCACCCATCAATGCCTCCAGCTATATGAAATAACTATCGCCCGGTAATTGGAATTCAGTGAGATTGCGATGACCATGAGCCCATGCAAAATGCCTGAAGATGGTCATCATTTCACATACCCCATTCCACTGCCACCATAAGCTCATGTGAATTTCAAGACTTATATCTCCGTTCTTTGTTTAGGAAATAGAGCAGCAGCAACTAGAATGATCACTGTCAACATACAAGGTGACATTGGGGGTGAGACTGAGTTCAGATGTTGGCCTTGCCAAAGGTATGAACCTTTGGCATGTTGCTTTAATGTTCTCCAAACTCTAGTTTCCTCGTGTGTAAGTGAGGCAGAGATGGAAATAATAGCACTGATTATAGCTCATGATACTGACTGCGCAGTATTGCAGAAAGTCATTTCTTTCTACTCATTTATTTCTAGTAATGGGAGTAACTGGAAGCTGGCCACCGAAAAGCTTGAAATTTTACATATGTTTATGCTGTTTAGTCTGTATAAATGCTAGTGTATTTTAAGTATACTAGGGAGCTGTAGTCAATGAATATCCTTTATAAGGCTTATTAGTTGAAAGAGATAGTATGAACTCATAAGAAATAATGTGAACAAACTTACATCATTTTAAGATTTGGCATATTTTGAGGGTCAACTTTTATCTTTTAGAATGAGTAAAGAACACTGACTGTCACAGAGTATAATAAAAATAAAACTGCAGAGGCATCATTAACTCACATATTACATCCAAGAAGCAATTCAAAACCAAATTCGATAGATACTGGACACCAGCATCTGGTGATTAATGTAACTAACTGAGACTCCACTAAATTCCGGCTTCCTCCGTTCCCAGAAAATATAGGACAGGTAAACGGCTTTATTAGGGAATGCTTTTCCTGATACCTTTCCGTCCTTTTCATCAGAAACTGTCTTCTCTCAAGTGAAAGTTTAGATTTCAGCCAGTGTTGCAATATCTCCATTTGTAGGTAGACAGATGGGGAAAGGAAATGAGATGGTATCTGGCTCTTTAATTAAAGATGTAGAGCCAGAGTTTGCTCTTCACGCTCACTGGCAAGACACATATGCACATGTGCACACACATGCACACACAGACACATACAAAGTGCATCTGATGGATGAAGCCAAATTTGTGAAATTGTATCCATAATCATAGTTTCTATGGTAACTGTATCTTAGGCCCAGACACAAACAGAGCTGGGCAGGAGATGTCTGATTTTATTTTCTCTGAAGACAATCAGAAGAGAGATAATTCAGGTTATCAGATGCCATGGCCCCGTGTACAGATGGCTAGTCCTTGGGTCATGCTAGCATAAGACTTAATGCTGCGATCCCAATAAATGCGTTATAATTTTACAATGTTGCAGATGACTTTGCTATCTTTGTCATTCAGCTTTAAAATAATTATGTACCGACATATAGTTACCATATTAATGAGATGTACGTGGTTAACACAATGTGGAAACTATATGCAAGATAACTTGTATAAATGTGCATAAGTTAGAAGGGATTATAAGGATTTATTTTAACTCCAGTGTTCTACATGGGAAGAAAATATAGAAACAAAATGGTTAAAAGGCTTACCCAAGAGTTATTTTTAAAATATTTTTATTTGCTGTATTTTCTAAACTAGCAGATGTTCTAAACTAGTCTATAAACTGAATACCCAGCTATTTGACAAAATTACTGAAATTAAATTAGAGAAAATAAACACTTCAGAAATAATGGTTTGAAAGAGTGTGCGTACTTCTGCTTCTGCAGATAGCATATTTCTAAATACATATCGCCAACATAATATACTTCACATTGCCAAAGAGAAATCATTTACAACTTATTTTGATTAGTTTCTTTTTGCTTAAATCAAGTATGGTGAGTTTCGCTCCAAACATGTAGTGTTTTAGCAGAGTGTCTTTGTATTAGAAGATGCTCAAAGACAAGTTCATAACTTTTTAGATATTTTCATCATGTTGATTCCTTCAAAAATCTTCCAGCCAGACCTATAGCTAAGTAAGAGGAATGTAATTAAAAGAAAGCTTCTGGAAACTGCTCAAAAATATCTGTCACGTTACCAACTTGAAATGAAAGGCGTATTCCCTAAAATGGCATCTAAATTTTTATACTTTGCATCTTAATCTTATGATGGGTCTGGCAGCATGAGACACGTTTTTGTGTAATGAATCTGAGTAAGACATATTGGTAAATGAGGATGTTATGCATAGGTGAGTAAGCTGTATTGCAACTTTGCACAGCCTTTCCATCACAGCAGCTTTTAAACTTCCCCAGGAAAATTGACTTAAGGGACATAAATTACAACACTGGCCAAAATGTGTCCCAACCTGTGGGAACTGGAAAACATGTTAATTTTGAATTGTTTCCGCTTTTTACCATCAGACATTTGCAGAAAATCGTGTGTGATTTATTCTTTTATTTGTAATGAATTGTTAAAAAATGTTTGAAAGGGCATTAAGTCTTCCCCTCTGCCATTAATCTGCAAATGGGAGAAATAGGGGGTTAAATGGCCTCTTTAGTATATTGCTTTATGAAACTGCTGACTCCAGCAACGCCTGGCTAGAAATACATACTAATTTAAGGAACCCTGAATGTAACCAGCAAGCTCCTTGCTTTTGTAGAGAAAAGACTAATAGCTTTATTTTAACAAGGCTCTTAACATCCCAGCCAGCAGCAGGCATTGAGTGAATGAAATTGGGAGAACTCCCATGGACTAAAAGCATCTTAATTCAAAGTTCCTCGTACACCAGACCCTCCTGATAGGCTGTCATAGGCTGTCATAATCCAGCCAAAGAGGATCACCACTATAAGGCACACCAAGTGTGAGCCTTTCAAGTTGTTTTTGAATAAGCTCTCTGAAGTTTCTCTTCCTGAGCTTTACTAGCAGAGAAAGATAAATATGCCCAAAATCCAAGCCTAAATTCTCACATTACATTGTTTTGGAAAAGACTAGGTTTCTCTGATGGCTTAAGTCAAAAGTATTTCTATCAGAAGTATATTTAGGTCATTACATTAAAAAAAAAAAAAAAAAAAAAAAAAAAAAAGCCTGCATGATACCAAGTGAGATAAAGGGCTTCTAAAAAAAAAAAAAAAAAAAAAAAAAAAAAACCAAAAAACTAATTGGATCAAAGCCGCTGACCTTATTTTTTTATGATGAGGGAAATTACCTAATAAGGCTGGAAGCAGGAACATTTCTGAGTTTTACTGAGCACAAATGCCTGTGCCTGTTCTCTTTCCCTTCACTACTTCCTAAAGTGGCCTGACTTCCTAAGGACCCAGCTACAATTTATAATGCGTTTCTCTTTGGCAATCCTTGATCTGCAGTTTCCTACCCTCAATTCACAGCTCTTTGCAAGAGTCTTTGTACCCAACACAATAATCTGGATTGCCATCATTTCTGATTAGGACATAAAAGTTGATCAAGTTACAGGAGGAGATTAGATAAATTATGATCTACCTGTAAGTGGGATGTTGTATACCTATTAAAATTTATGCTTGTGAAATATCTAGGAAAATGTCAATAATAAATAGTTGGGGGGGAAACCATATGCCATTAAAATATGTATATGTTTGTAAATGCTAACAGAGGTCATCTTTGGATGATTTAGGGAGAAAAATCAGCTCAGTCCGGTTTTTAAATAATGGAACACAAATTTATTCCCATCATTTCCATTAACTAACACTGCGTCCCTCAGGGAGAGGTCTTTTTCTCATCTCTAGGTTTTAGAGTACGTAGCACATGACTCCACTTAGGAGACACTAACAAATGTTGATTTACTTGAAAGTATTAGTCTTATTTCCTCAGCATGATAGCATAAGACAGTACAACCAGTGTTTGTTTTTGTTTTTGCTTTGGGGGGGAAAGCAATAAAGACTTTCAACACCATGGAGCCCTGCTTTCTCTCCCCATTGATCCACCGAAATCACTCTGAACAAAGTACCAGTCACCATCTCCTTGCCAATTCCCACATACACTTCTGTGGAACTTATGTTAGTCACTGTTCAGGTACAGAGAACAAAATCCACTCTAGCCAGTTGAAGCAGGAACAAATTTATGATAGCCTGCTAATGGGCTTGCAGACTCTTAAGGATGGTTAAAATACGGAATCTTGGCCAACCTTTCAGGAATGATTTCTCACGGCATGCTACAGAACCAGGCTACCAAGGGAGCTGTTGCCACTTCTGTAAGAAAGCTTTGGGCTCCAGAGCCACATAACAATGCCTGTATCAGGAGCCACCATAATTAGGAAAGTGCCACAATCAGAAAGCCACCTCTAATGCTGCCATCTCCAAAGCTGGCTATAAAAGCTGCACTCCACCCTAGGAACTCGCAATGGCACGTTTGCTGAGACTGCTAAGGAAAACCTAGCACACCTTCCTTCTTGTCAGAGTACAGGGTGAAAGTGTGGCCACTGCCTCCATGACCCAGCTTAAATCATACCAGTACACTGACTACAAGGGCATTCTGGGAAAGGCAGTTCTGAGCTCTGTCATTCAGGGTAACACTCTGCAAGGAAGGGGGTTTGGGTAAAGCACACGAACACACCGTACTGACCACAGACCTTGCCTTGCTGAAGTTCTCAACTGCCTTGGACACTGTGGACCACGCCCTTGTTTGTGAGATGCTTCTCTTTTGATTTCTATGATAACACTCTCTCCCAGTTCTTTTCCCAACCAACTGCTGTTTTAGACCTCCTCAGATTTCCTCCTGGGTTCAACTCATGTTTGCCTGCCCCTTAAATGGTAGTGTTCCTAAGATTATTATGGGTATTCTTCTCTGTTCTCATTGCATGTCTTTTCTTCTGTTCTTTGTCTACATATTACCCGTGGGCATCCTAATTCTTTTCCAAGGTTTCAGGTACCCATCCATAGGCTGAATGTTTCCCAGTGCTACATCCCTAGTCCAGGCTTCAACATTGCAGACTTTTACACTCAATTATCTATCAGACATCATCATCAGATGTCCCAACTCAAGCTCAATATATCTAAGTATCCCCTACTCTCACCCCTACCTTTGCCCCTAAACCTGTCCCTCCCTTATTCTCATCTTGGCGATGGTTACCAAACCCAAGTAGTTGCTAAGCTCAGAAAATTGTGCATTATTCCGGGCACACCCTTCCTGTTAATCTTCAGTCACTCTTATGGAACCTGTCCCCCTAATATTCTTATATCACTCCCTTGCCTTTATCCTTTTTTTCTTTTTAGGAACTTTATTTTCTGTCAACCTGACTTTCATTTTGTTTGCCTTTGTGGAAGAGCAGCTTAAGACCACTTCGTAGTTGTCCCTGCTCATTTAAGTGATCTGAATAGTGGGAGCTGTAGACCAGTCTTCAGTGGGGGGCTGAGCAGTCCAGTCTTCAGTAGGGAACTGTTGAATAGGCACAGAGAACACCTGTGTGCCTTCAGACCAGTCTGCAACTTCAGGTTGGGTAGCAATGAACTCAAGATCTGGAGCAACCCATTCATCCCAGAATTCCAGCTTGGTCACAGCCTTTTCAACAGCAGCCTGCTCTTCCTTCTCAATCTCTTCAGGATCTCTGTAGAATAAGACATCAGGCATGACCTCCAATGGATCCTCGTGGGAAATGGTGCCATGCATGTGCGGAACTTCCCCAGGCCAGTATCCACTCCATAATACCCACTGAGGGAGCTCCCTTTTAGCAGAATTCACCAGGTTGCTCTGAAAACAGAAAGCCCCAAGCAGTTAAGAAAAAGCAGAAGAAAATACAGGCCATTTAAAATATTTTTTCATTTTTCCTTAAAGTTCTGACACATGTGAGTTATGCCAAGAATTACTCTCAAACTCCACTCGTTGGGCCAGAGGCCCTTGTGGGGTTAGTAAAAGACTTGCCCCCAATGTAGCACACTACCTACACTTGTGAGTTCATCAATTCCAAGCTATAACAAAGTGTAGGCCTTTATCCTTTTGAATATCCCCTAGTTTAAATTTTTTTTAATGTTTATTTATTCTTGAGAGACGAAGACAGAGCACGAGCAGAGGAGGGACAGAGAGGGTGACACAGAATCTGAAGCAGGCTCCAGGCTCTGAGCTATTAGCACAGCCCAACATGGGACTCAAACCCACAAACAGTGAGATCATGACCTGAGCCCGTCAGACATTTAAGCAACTGAGCCACCCAGGCACCCCAGAATATCCCCTAGTTTAGGCCTTTATCATCTCTGGCTTAAACTATCACTGGCACCTCCACACTATGGCAAGAATAATATTTCTACCCTGTAAATATGTCCCATCACTTACCAAGTAGCCATTGCCAATGACTTCACCATCACCTAAGGGTAAAACCAAGTTCCTTGGCATATTAGCTCCTCCAAGATCGGGTCCATGTCTATATCTCTAGAGCTTGGACTCTGGGGTCAGAAAGACCTGATCTTTGTCTCAGATTTTCCATGCACTAGCTATATGACCTTGGGCAACTACTTAGTTTTCTCCTTTGAAAAACAGGGCAACCATTGGGGTTTAGGAAGATTGAATGGATTGATAAAAATAAAACATTAAGCATTTTAGTTGACCAATAATAAGTACCAAGTAAGTGTTAAATTGTGGTAATGATCAAAGAAAAAACAAATAAATGGAGAGAGAGTTCATATTCATGGATAAGAAAACTTAATACTGTCAAGATGTCGGTTCTTCCCAACTTGATCTGTAGATTCAATGCACTCCCTACCAAAATCCTAACAAGTTGCTTTTTTGATTCTGAAGAATCTCCACAAACTGATTCTAAAGTTTAGAAGACCTAGAATAGTCAACATAATTTTGAAGGAGTACAAAGTTGGAGGACAGACACTCCAACTTCAAGACTTACTATAGAGCTATAGTAATTAAGACAGTGTGGTATTGGTGAGAGAATAGACAAATAGATCAATGAAACAGAATACAGAGCCCAGAAATACACCCAAATAAATATTTATTTGGGTCTTTGACAAAGGTGTAAAGATAAACACAATGGAGCAAAGATACTCTTTTCAACCAGTGGTGCTGGAACAACCAGACATCCAACAAGCAAAAAAAAATGAATCTAGACACAGACCATGCACCCTTTACAAAAATTAACTCAACATGAATCACCGACACAAATTTAAAATTTGAGTAAAACTATAAATTTCTGCTCTGCAATAAACATTGCCAAGAGAATGAAGAGATAAGCCACAGACTGGAACAAAATGTTTGCCAAAGACACATGTCATGAAGGACCATTACCCAAAAATACAAAGAACTCTTGAAACCCCACAATAAGAAAATAAACAAACCAATTCGATATGGACCAAAGACCTTAGCAGACACCTCATCAAAGAAGACATACAGATGGCAAATAAGCATATGAAAAGATGCTCCACATCATATGTCATCAGAGAACTATAAATTAAAACAACAATAAGATACCACTACACACACATTAGAAGGGCCAAAATCTGGAACATGGACCACCCCAAATGCTGGTGAGGGTGTGGAGCAACACGAACTCTCCTTCGTCACTAGTGGGAATACAAAATGGCACTGCCACTTTGGAAGATGGTTTAGCGGATTCTTACCAAACTGAATGTACTCTGACTATACAACCCAACAGCCACAGTATTTGGTATTTACATAAGGGCAATGAAGACTTATCTTCACACAAAAATCTGCACACAATGTTTACAGTAGCTTTATTTATTATTGCCAAAACTTGGAAAACACCAAGATGTCCTTCCAAGGAGATGAATGGATAAATAAACTGCGGTACATCCAGACAATAGAATACTATTTAGCCCTAAAAAGAGATGAGACATCAAGGCATGAAAAGGGAACTTAAATACATATTACTAGGTGAAAGAAGACAATATAAAAAGGCTACATACTGTAAGATTCCAACTCTATGACGTTCGGGAAAAGGCAAAACTATGGAAACCATAAAAAGACCAGTGGTTGCCATGGGTTTGGGGAGAGGGAGAGATGAACAGGCAGAGAATAGAGAATTTTTTAAGGTAGTGAAAATATTCTGTATGATACTAGAATGATGGATACATGCCATACATTTGTTCAAACTCATAGAATGTACAACCCCCAAAGTGAAACCTGACGTAAACTCTGGGCTTTGGGTAATGATATGTCAATGTAGTTTCATCACTTACAACAAACGTACCACATGGGGGGATGTTGATACTGGGGAAGGCTGTGCATGTGTGGAGACAGTGGGATAGGGCCTCTGTACTTTTTCTCTCAATTTCGCTGTGAACCTAAAAGTGCTCTCAAAAAAATAAAGCCTCCCAAGAAAAAAGTTATGGTATCGGCAATAATGGTTATAGCCATAATAGTAGTTCTGGTGGTAGTGGTGTGGTTATCCTCTTCCTTCACAGGTTCTGTTTCTTCCTTTACCAAAATCTTGACATTCCCTGAAACCAGAGCCCTTTTCTTTTGTAAATGACTCCATGTTGTTTCATTTCTGTTCCCTCTACCTAGAATGCCTTCTCCTGCTACTCCTATGCCTTCTCCCCCACAAAAACATCTCATTCGCCTTCAAATTTTAGAGGAAGCTTCAACACCCAAATGAAGCTGTGTTCAACTCTCTCAGGTGGACTTTCGTGTCTGTTTCTTCCTACTCCTACTGCCTCCTCTCTCCTACTGACACTGTAGCAGTGATCTCATCGTACCATAATTGTTTGCAGGCCTGTCTCCTCGATATTCAGAGCAATGAAGAAATCCAGCCCTCGTTCACTCATTTGAATATAGTGCCTAGCATGGCATCAGGATACAGTAGCTGCTCAGTAGTCACTAATGTAATGCTTGCATTAAAGAGGTTGTCGTGTTAATAGCGAAACGCAATATATACACTATATAAATATAATAATTAAATAGGTACATTTTCTGTTTGTGACAAACAGAATCATTTTTAAATTTTATGTTTTTTCATTTTTGAAAGAGAGACAGAGCACAAGCAGGGGTGGGGCAGAGAGAGAGGGGGACACAGAATCTGAAGCAGTCTCCAGGCTCTGAGCCATTAGCACAGAGCCCGACGCAGGGCTTGAACCCACAAACCGCGAGATCATGACCTGAGCCAAAGTCGGACGCTCAACCGACTGAGCCACCCAGGTGCCCCCCCCTTTCTTTTTTTATGTTCGAACAGAATCATTTTTGATAGCGAATCATGCCACCCTTCTTTGCCTTACATTCTGCTACTTCTGTGAAGCTTTTTCCCGACACCTTCTGGTATCACCTGTGCTGTTAGTAACATCCTGAATGACACAGGATCATACATTGTCCTACATCATTATTTAATTATTTCATTTCTGATGTTTGCTTTTCCCCCAAAAGACTGAAACTTCCTTAAGATAAGGATCATCCTGTGCTTTATATGATCTCATATACTGGTAGCTCATCAGGATAGGCACTTGGGTGCTGCCTCCTAGAGACACCAGAATGCTGACTGCATCATTAGGCCAGGCCAGTTCTGGATAATAGTGCTGAAAGTATTAACTTGGAGTTTTGTGGCCATAAGAAGAAAGGTTACTTGTAAATGTCTAGAGCCATACTACGGGTACATAAGCATAATGTGCTCCCAACAATCACAATTAAATAATCTTCAGCATAGTTCTGGTATTCATGCTAATTCTCCCTCCATGAAAAACAGGTTAAAAACAAAGCTCAGATAGACGAGGCTGAGGACAATAATTGTATCCTTCCCTTTTTTTTTCTGTACCATTTATTTAACCCCAGCTTGTCTGATGCCATCCTTGTTCCTGATGTTTGCTGGAAAGGACGGTGGTTTACATCAGGGCTTTTATCCTCATGCGGAGAACTCTCAGTCTCTCTGGAGTCGTCTCTACGTTTGTAGGTGCAGTCTTTATCCTTCCCTGGGAAATTCACTGGGCTGTTGGCCTCTCAAATAACTCCAGCCACTCCTGTTCCATGTATTGGTGAAATACGAAAAGGCTTTGCAGGACACACTCTGAAGAGCCTCCTGTAATAATTTTGACACCAGGCATAGCCTTTCTTACTCTAAATGAGTGTGTATATTTGCTTTGCAACCCCCCCCCCACAATAAACCCTCCCTACACCCACCACCCAAGCTGGGATGGAGGTTTTATAGAGAGCTAGAACTTTTGGTGGGAAGAAAAGAACTTGCAAGCTGAGTACCACCTGGAAAAATCCCCCCTCCTGACTTGACACTGTTACTTTCTGTGTTTACTAGCCAACTCTCCCTTCCCCCATTACAATGGTCCAGGTGTTCTGTTTACCCTTTCCAGGCCCACTCTGCGAGGGCTGGCCCAGCACGAGAGCAAGCGTGTAAGTGATCCACAAAACCACATACATCTACATGAACAGGTGATGGATTGATCAGTCAACAAGAACTTTGAAATACGTGTATGTTTTCATCCTGGTTCTAATTGGTATGATAGACGCAGAAGCACTATGTATGAAGTCTTCACGTTCACAGAACCAACATACTTTGTCGAGAACATCCTGGGGCCAGTCACTGCTCTTCAGATCCTCAGAGGTCGAAGGAGGAGACCCGACGAGAGGGGAACACAGAAAGTACACAGGAAGGGGAAAAACATAATAAAGACCAACCCTAGACAGAAAAGAGTTAATGACTTCTCTGTGGTAGTTGCTAAGGGAGAGAACTAAGTGAGATCTGGGGGAGGGAAGGGCTTCATGGGAGCTGTGGAGGAGATAGTTGTTTGTCATCAGCCCCTGTTAGTAAAGAAAGGTTGAAGAAGATACTTTCAAAAAACATGGTCCTTGTCACAGCCAAGAGCTGCCTAAGGAGACCTGACACCTACATGTAATACAGCGTCCCGGACCAGGAAAGGCATTGAGTAAAACTGCAAGTCAACTATGGGCTTTAGTGAACAATAATGTATCAATATTGATTCATTAATTTTAAGATCTGTATCATACTAATGTGAGATGTTAGTAATAGGGAAACTGAGTTCAGAGTGAATGGGAACTCTGTACTGTCTTCTCAATTTTTCTGTAAGTCTAAAACTGTTCTAAACACTAACGCCTACGTAAAAGGGGGGAAAAAATGGCCCACAGCCTACAGAATATCCCTGGCTTGGTGACAGGAAGGAGTCGGCTTGACAATGACCCTTTTTGAAAGAAGCAACTTTGTTGTTAAATGCCATGTTTGTGGCTTGATCATCAATTCCTATAGCAATACTGAGCTCTTGCTTGCTTTTTCCATGGTTGATTTTTGGCAGGCAGCAGCAGCATTTGTGCGCTGATTATAATTTTGCGATGCATTGTCAGTAACTAGGGTGTATAATGGATCTTCATCTCTAATTACTTTTCTCTCCACAGGTGTCTGGAAAGGGTCCAGATGGGAATGCACACAACATCCGCTTTGAGGGGATGGAGAGACAGTACGCCTCCTTACCCAGGTAGATCACTCAGGGGTCTTCCACCACCAGCTCACCTACCGATAAAGCCTTTAGAGAAATCTACATGAAATAGAAATCTGGCTTTGAAACTGGAATATGTTATAATGTGCCTTACCGCCGTCTGCTACAACCTTCGTGCCATCTTCACAACTGTGCTAATAATTGAAACACTTGTGGGTTATTTTTTAAGGGAAGAAAATAGTATATCATTGCAATTGAACATGTCAGCAAGAATATTGGATACAGAATGGAAATCCTAAGCCATTGCTATAAAAATGGTATTGAACATCCTGCACCAAGCTTAGGGACAATAAAATAGTAAATCCTCTGTCCTAGCAGTTACCTACAAGGAAGGGCGAGCCAACCTTAACCTTGGAGCTTCGTGTGGGTGTTAAAAAGCAGGAGAGAAATGTGAACCTGGGAAGATGTTCTTTGCTTGATTTAGAATCTGACCTGGTATTTGCTGTCAGCAAATATTGCTGAGAGGTACAGACACAGTGGGGGAAGGAAATAATCGCGTGGGAAAAGTTCACTTGGTGATTCTGGCCTAACGTGATCCACTTATGCTGTAACTGAACACCCCTGAAAATGAGATACAATTCTCAAAGGTTTGTGCTCTTATCTGTGAGATGAAGAATAATTTTGGTCTGCTATCAGTAGCACATGACAAAGAGGAAAACTTTCCAAGATTATGTCTAGGACGGCTACTATGGGAGTGAATCAAGAGTGTGAGAATTCGTGAGTTGGGGGGGGGGGGGCGGCGGGGGGGTTGGGCGGGGGAACAAACAAAGAAAGGTTAATGCCAGCCAGAAAACTGAAATGTTACGGAATATCTCCTTTTAAAAAGAAGGGGGAGGATCCTAAATAGAACTTTTTCATCAAAGTGGAATTGTTCAAGTGTTATCCCAGAGGGAGTTACTGCGTTGAGTTTCACATTGGCTACAACTCTGTGTGGGAATTTACAAAAATACCACCCTGGATATTGCAACAGGCATAGCCTAAGTGACCATCTGCTCTTATAAATAGTATGTTGATTTTCAAAAGTAATAAAATCTCAAATCTAGTGGAGAACCAGTTTTTAACACTGATTGGGCAGAATACTTAAAATACAATATTTTAAAAGCTTCTATACAACTGTATTTTATTTATCTCCCGATTTTCATTTTTTATAGGTTGTCTCCTAGTCTTTTCTCATCTTTGATTTCTTTCCTCTCCTTATTTTTCCCTGGCCTACTATTTTGTTTTCGTTTTAAAAAAAAATGGAAGTCGTCTCCAAAATTTGTTTTAAATATAACATTTCTGGCTTTCAGTGTTGAAGTGTATGGAAATTGTGGTTAAGGCAGATGGAAAGTAGTATGTTCTTATGAGAGGAAAGAAAGAAAGATAAAACTGGAAACAGTTTAATGTCTTCCTGGCCAACTTGCACCAGACTGCGGAAATGGATTTTTTTTTTTTTTTTTGCACAAATCAAAAGCACAGAAATAACATTGAAAATCCTACAAATTTCACTCATTCACTCCCCATCTATCTATTAATCATCTACTCTGTATCAGGCCCCGAGAATATGGAGACTGGAGACACAGTGCCAGTCCATCCTTGGGACCCTACTGTCTAGGACAGGAGACCGCAAATCACCTTTTTATGACAGCACAGCAGATGCTTAGTTTAGTAATTAGTAGGAGAAAGTCTTCCGAATTTCCAGCTCCTATTTATCTTTACTAATAAGCCCTGAAATGCTCAATCATGGCTGACTTTCAACAAGTCTATTTGAGGATCAAACACTGCAAAGGGAGTTTTCTGACAAAGGCAATGCATTTATGCGGTTCCTGGCCCTGGAGCTATCACCGCAATGCAGGAATTGACAAAATCCCGAGAGTGTAACTGTAGCGGGAGGGGAAGCATCTTAGACCAAAAACAATTTTGGCCAGTAGTCCACCCACACCCGTACACAGTGGTAGGAGTGATTAGGATTAGCCACATGAGCACACAGAGCTTGGTGGCTCCCTGGCAACCACAAGTTGGCCACGATGGACAATGCATGGGGCTCAGACAAATGCAGGAAAGGTCCCTGGCGCTTGTTTTTAAGTAGAGGAGCTCCACCTCGAGTTTCCATCTCAACATCTAAAGGGGAGATGCAAGGCATGCTCACCACTGTGCTCCAGTCCGTGGGAGGCTCCATATTTACCCAGGAAGAGGCACAGTGCAGAGGCAGGGGACCCACTGCTGGCTTCAAGAAGGTATGCAGACTCAGCTCCGTGTGCCAGTGACGTTTACCCTGGTTTTCTAGTCCTCCCCACCCTGGAGATTTTCCTGTTCACTCCACTGAATCACAGCGGTTCCACTGCTCTCCCCCTTTGCCAGGAGGGAAGTCAGCACATCTCTGTAGGCACCGGATCCCCTCTTTGTCAGAGGCAGGGAGCTTTACAATATTTATGGAGTTAACTTTTTAATTAAAAATAGGAATAATTCTCTCTATGGGAAGTTGGTGGCCGACCTTCCAGTGGACTTAATAGGCTACTGACCGATGTGGTTCCCATGTGGTTTGTGGAGAGCATGACAGGAGTTTTAAAGTTAACTCAGTAATATCGATTTATACGTCAAATTCGGAACCATCGACACCCAGAGAGAAAATGCACCTCGGCACCCACCCCACCCCCAGCACATGGAGTTAGTCAGTAGCCCTGGTCAAGGGGCACCCTTTTATGCTGTCATGGAATTCAGTCCTCTTCACAGTAGGCTCCCGCAACCTGCTGCCAGAGTAGAAAAGACACTTCGACAAGTAAAGCCAGAGCCCTAGCTCGCCCAGGAAAAAGACAATTCCTAGCACTTGGTAGTTAGGATGTTGCCTAAGGCTAAGGGCTAAGGATGTTAAGTATTATTGTTAAGCAATGTTAAATCTTCTGCCTCTGAAGGAAAATGACTTTATTTCTTGTCTCCTGAGGGTGCTGTTTTGGAAAGCAGAGCAGGTGTAATACAGCCTCTACAGCCTCGTTAGCAAACACCAGGCTGTTACCAGGGCCAATGTTTTACCCTCCTGTCCAGCCCCCAGTTTTCTCTGCTGGTAGACACAGTGAAATCCGCATTCTTGCCCGACACAGATTACTACTCACCCTGAGCAAGTAGGGAAGCGGCCATTCCTTAGGCTGCCGTAATGTGTGAACGTCAGTGTGTGTATTTTTGCAAACAGCTGCTTTTTCGCTTCAGCCTCCCAGCCCCAGTCTCTTTTCACAGGCCTCTTTGTGGTCAGTCCCTCTAGCAGTGAACTCGCTACTCACCCCAAGCCTCCATTGTTCCCACCTGGCCCATCCCGGGCCCCGTGGGATCCCATTATCCCTTCTCTACAGATGGTTCACTGCACCCGCGCAGGACGTTGCTCTTCCGGGCTCGTAATCAAGTGTTGAGGCCTAAGGAGTGAGCAAAAACATCTCTTCTGTGGTCCTCTATATGGGGGCGGTGAGAGGTTGCTGGAAACCCTCATAAAAATGCCTTCATTGGTTCCACTACAAAATGCACATTATGCAACCCCAGCTGGGCCCCTGCTGCTGTCCAGAAGTCCTGTCGGTCGTGCTGTCGACTCCCTTGACTATCCCACAGTGGCCGTTCCAACCCTGTGCTACTCCCGTTGAATTCTGTGAAAATGACTAAACCCCCCAAGCCCAGTCTCTAGAGATGACCTCACTTCCTCTCCTCTGTGGCCTTGACACATTCAACGTGAGTTCCTCCATTTCTGCTCCCTACAATTCAGATTCACTGACCACGTTGCCTGAGGAGTGACAGCAACGGCATGAACGTGGACTCGGGCCATAATTAGAGCCCCAGCTCTGTCACTTACTACCTGCGTGACTTTGGGCAAATGATCTAACTGCTCCAGTCTCAGTTTCTTAATCTGCAAATGGGGATGATGTGAGGGCCTCTGTGTGGTCCTGGTGTGAGCACTAAGTATAAGCAAAACCCTTAGTGAAAAGCCGGCCTGATGTATTGTAAGGAATTTTTTTTTTCATAATGCTAGCTCTTTTTAATTTTATCTCTGGGGAAGATGTGTTTCTTTAGTGAGTCAAACCCATACCACAGAGCTCACTCTCACTGGTTTCTCGGGGATCCTGCGCCATCAGCCACTCCTCTCTCGGCTGCACCTTGAAGTCCCTTGGCAGTTGCTTCCCCACCCACCACTACCTATTACTGTAAATGCAGAGCCTCGGCTGCACAGTTCTCTGAGAGCCCACAGTGTGGACAAGGGGAGAGCCAACACCTGTGTGGCTATATGCTGGGGGTATAACTGAGACTAAAGGATTAGCCAACTCTGGGGAAGGACCAGTGGTCTAGATGGTCAAAAGCAAGAGGACGTAGCAAACCCATATGATCTGAGTAACAAGTTGTGCTAACGGGCATGCTGGGAGACAGTAATTCTTGTGGATGGGGAGTTTCATATAAGATGCAGGTGGCCAGACTGCCCCATGCACTTGACTCTAGTCCATCAGAGAAAGCAAACGCCTCTTCTTGTTCCCAGATTTCCTACCTTAGGAAGGGTGGCTCATACCTATTGGCTCTATTTCCATACCACCCACTGACACAGCGGGCTCTAACCCCAGGCTTCTGACACTGACGCCGATGCTTCCAGCGGATTCTGCCTCTGGCTCCTTTCCTTATGTAGATTCTGAGTGGTTGCCTTGATTCCTACAGATTTGGTCCCCAACCTCTATGATGATAATTCCAAAACAAACCTGGCTAACCTTCCTATCTCACTCTTAATGTGACCCCAGTTACAATTGCCTGCCTGACACCTCCATCCTACCCCAAGATACTTCAAAGTTCCCATGCCAAAACTCAAGACCTCGATGTCATGTTTCCTTAGCTCTTCTTACTTTTAACACCCATGACATTGTTTGGCACCTTTCTTGTGCCACTGAAAATACCCTGCATTAGATTATGATGCTTTGCTGCCCCTTTCTACCTTCCCTGGATTATAAATTTCTGGAAAAAAGGGACAGTGTTTTATACCAATCATGTTTTATACCCACCATGAGGACCTCACATAGGACCATGTTTATAACAGGTTTTTAATACATTGGCCTACAGATGAAAATATATTTTTTTTATATGGGTAAATTATGAGAAAGAATTTCTTCCAAGTTTTCTCGACTGTTTGTTTCAGGACACTGTTTGCCAACATAACACTAATTTTCATGAGACTGTCGCTTTTCCCTGAAATCTGTAGAAGTCCAGGCTTCTAACTAGTCAACTCTAATTGAGCATTTACTATGAACCAGTCCCTGTTCTAAATGCTTTCTGTCTAATGGGGCGCCTGGGTGGCTTGGTCGGTTGGGCGTCCGCCTTCGGCTCAGGTCATGATCTCACGGTCCGTGAGTTCGAGCCCGCGTCAGGCTCTGTGCTGCCAGCTCAGAGCCTGGGGCCTGTTTCAGATTCTGTGTCTCCCTCTCTCTCTGCTCCTCCCCTGTTCATGCTCTGTCTCTCTCTGTCTCAAAAATAAATAAACGTTAAAAAAAAATTAAAAATAAATAAATAAATAAATAAATAAATAAATAAATAAATGCTTTCTGTCTACTGACTTAGTGATCACAGCAGCCCTGTGACTCAAGCGCAACTCTTATTATTATCATCCCCATTTCATAGGCAAGAGCACAAGGAAAATTGCCCAAGTTCAACAGCTAGAAATGGCAGCATTGGATTGGAACCCAAGCAGTCTGGCTGCAAATTCGTACATTTAACCCCTGGGACTAAAGTTATCCAGTTCAGAGTCAGAATCAAAATCTGTGGGGGTGCCTGGCTGGTGCAGTCAGTGGGGCATGCAACTCTTGATCTCGGGGTTGTAGGTTCAAGCCCCACGTTGGGTGTAGAGATTACTTTTTAAAAAATATTCAAAAAAAAAAAGAGAATATCCTTGTTCAGTAGAATTATACGCATACTGACATGTTTAAAGATGAGGGTCATGATGTATGCAGCCTAGGCCCAAACAGTTGAAACAAATTTTACCAAAAAAAAAAAAAAAACCCAAAAACCAGGAATCAAACTGTGATCATCACACTCCCTTGTATCATTTGCTCACCTTCTTGTCTTTCTCACTAAACTATAAGTACCTTTGAGGGCAGGGACAATGTCTTATTCATCTTTGTATATGACACAGAACATTACTAATATACAGGTTAGGTAATGCCTTTCAAACATCTCGGTAATGCTGTCATAAAATCAATTCTCTTCCCATCCCCTGGGGTCCTTCCCTTGAAATATGAACAGTTTAATGCGTAATTGCTAGATGAACATTAAGCAATATACTTTGTCTACCAAAAAGGGAATCCTGTTTTGTTAGAACACTCCTGAGAGTTGAAAAAGCAGTATCTGCAAATTGGTACTTTGGTTCTTTAAGATTAAGAATAATATCTACCCGGAAGGAAAAAAGTGACAATACATTTTCAGGTGAAAAGCTGCATGAGCATTCCTGAGGAGAGAGTGAGACTCCCTTTCCCGAGACTGATGTGGGACACAGGCCTGCTCAGGCTGTATTTGGCTTCCAGTCCTGATGTTGCTCTAACCCATATTACATAAATTACTTGAGGGGGAAAAAATGTGTCTCTGATCATCTCAGGCAGCTTTAATTTGGCTGTGTAATGAGAAGCAACATACTAGTACTGATTTCGGGTAGAAAGAGCAACTTTAGAAGGAGCAAACAGCTTATGCTTGCTTCCTAGGAACCCAAAATAAACTTGCTTTCTAAGTGTGTTCCCAGTGTTTTGGTATTGGGCGGGATTGTGTTCAGATCAGAAGAACATGCCATAAGAACATACTTCCGCTGTAACATTTCAGTTGGTTCATTTTGTCAGCCTCAGCTTTCTTGTCTGCATATGCTTGTGCCCACCCGGGAAGACGCAATCACAAGTACACCGCTAACTTTGAAGCTTGCAACATGCACCGTGCCACCTCCATCGTATTTTCCCCGAAAGCATTTTGTCTAGGCATCCCCGGTGCCCTTGATTGTCATTTGCCTCGCTGCCTGAAGACCCTCTCCGTCCCTGATCTCTCCGGTTCTCTTCGAGTTAGCTTCCGCTCTGCTCACAGCTACTCGATTTTCCTTTGCCAAACTTGCATTGTTTCATAGCACTTGCCAAGCAGATGGCAGTGACATTCGAGTTCTGCAAAGATTTCCACCAATGCCACAGTACTGGTCTTTGCGGAAGCTAAGCTAGACCGTGATGGAGTGAGTGCACTGACAACTTGAGCAATCAGCACACTAGGTGTCTATGTGTGTGAGTGCGTGTCTGGCGGGGGTAGGGGTTCGGCCGTCTGGGCCCGTGGAAGTGGACAAAGTCCTCAGGTTGCCTGACTGACTGCTTCTCTCTGCCACAGAGCCAGTGTGTCAGATAAGGGGCTTCGTGAGAATGTCTGCACTGCTCCAGGTGGGCCTGGCTGCAGTTGCTTGTTCAGCCAGGGTCTGAGCCCATTCCGGCTACTTCTGCTCCGCAGGGCACTAGACAGGGGCCTGCTGCGCGTCATCGAGATACGGCTAATCCTGGCCAGTCTCTCTGACACCTACCTCCCTGGTGGCACAGCTTTATCTGAACTGCCTTTCCGTGCGTGGACAGCCACCTTTCAGTGCTTCTGTCTGTGATCGCTGCCCTGACTTTGGAGGGAAGCTCAGACGAGCTGAAGATTCTGTCTAGATGCTATCTCCTGCATCCGCCTACCGTAGACTGTAAAGCCTCGTGAACATCAGGGAAGCTCTGTTCCCCCACCAGAGTGGGGTGAGCTTCTCGTCCTCTCTCCTCGGGCTCCTGTGCTGAAAACCTAGCCTCCGCTTCCCCGGCCGGCCGTGTAGAGTCGGCCGCTTGTTTGCTTCCGCTGACACCACCTCACGCAAGGCAGAGGTCAAAATGATGAATTGGGGCGATTTAATTCTTCGGGAGATGAAGATATCCCCTTTGTCAACTCAAACTTCCTGAAAAATGCAGAAAGCCCTAGCAGGTAATACTGCCTTAAGATGCCAAACAGCTGAGATCAGGGGGTTAATGCTGCCGCCGTATCATTTTTATGTCACTTAGTTCCTCAGATAACAGTCCGTGGTAATCCAGCTTCTCATCATTTCCTCATAGCCAATATATCCTTGGTGCCAGTTAGAATATTTAACATTAGTTATTCAGTGGAAGGCCTCCATTATGAGTTTAGTTACACGACTCATGACTTAAAACACGTTAAGACCCATTACAGTACCAATGTCCCCAAACAGTTTTAAGTGAATCTTGAGGGACCACATATGTTAAATTCCACAGATCTTTACTTTTCCCTTATCTTCCCCAGAAAATTCTAAACTATTCCATCACTGTTCATTAGGTACTGTTTTTAGAGGAGGGGGATGTGCCTGTTATTTCAACAGTGCCACGTCTGACATTACCTTGAACTTGAAACATGTTAAACTTGGCAAGCTGGCTTCCACGATTTCCCTCCTACACATATTCGAGTTTTAGCCTTTATCTCCCACTTCTCCAGCCAAAGGAAAAGGAAAGGTTATTTTGTGTCTAGGCAGCTGCGTCATGGAGAGTGTTGCTCTGCCTCTAATTTCTCATATTCTTTGGTTATTCTTGATGTTTTCCAATTGCATTGTCGCTCCACCATCTGCCACCAGAGCGTATGGCATTGGAATCGCTCTGGTAGGTTTCCTGACCCTGCTGAAGTGCTTTGCTTGATGCTCGCACGCTGCACCTGCCTCCCTCTGTCTTTTGCATCTCTCCAGCCATTTGCTGCTGTCCCCTGCCTGGCCCAAGTTCCTGAGTTTGTCCTGGCTTCAACTGACGGCAGGCAGAGACACTCTGAATAAACCAAGTGTATTCATTCGTCATCGTATCTGGTTTGTATGCGTTTGGGAGGGCTATGTTTTATGATTATTTAAAAGAACATTACATCACTAAAACGTGCAGGCATCTGGGATAAAGAGCGAGTGCCTCCCCAAATGCGTGAGCACATGATGTCTTCACCAGGAATAATTAAGAGTAAAATCACTAGGTTTAGTTTCCATTTTTATCACCAAAATCTGCATGCAGATTGTTTCCAAGATGTCATGTTTACTCCTAAGCTAGCCAATTGTATATGAAAAGAAAATCAAACTAAGAACAATTAAAGCAAAGGCATAAGGGGAGTGATGTAAATTTGTGGGACACCTCCCCTGTGCCATGCATTTTATATGGATTGTCTCATTTTCTCCTCACCATCCAGCTGGGTAGTAGTCATTATGATGCTCATTTTGTAAAAGAAAAAAGTCCATCCTTGAAGTGGCAAGATCAGAATCAGAATTCAAGCTCAGTTCTTTCTGGTTCTCACGATCTTTTTTTTTAATTTTATTTTATAATGTTTATTTATTTTTGAGACAGAGATGGACAAAGCATGAGCAGGGGAGGGGCAGGGAGAGAGGGAAACACAGAATCCGAAGCAGGCTCCAGGCTCTGAGCTGTCAGCACAGAGCCCGATGTGGGGCATCAACCCACGAACTGTGAGATCATGACCTGAGCCAAAGTCAGCCGCTTAACCGACTGAGCCACCCAGACACCCCTCAAGATCTTTTTTATTTCATGTTACCATACCACTAACACTGACAAATCAAGGGGAGGTTGGGATATGACAGCTCTTTTCTTGAGTAATGTGAGTTCATGGGAAGGAAGATATCTTAGGCCACATTAGAAATACATTCATTGCTTCTTAGGGCTCCAAAGAACATGGAAAATGTTGAAAGCTGCAGATGGTGAAAAAATAATAAGATACAGTAAGACAAATAATAGGGAATTTATGGGGAAAAAGAAAATTACTTTTGAAGCATACCATTTTTATTCTTACATCACTAAGTTTTCCCTAAGTAAAAACAAGATAGCCACATTTTCCTTACGACAATTATTCTGTTCCTGTTGGGAGCATAAATACGGCCGTAAATGGCTCCACCTAGGGCGGTCCACCCCAAGTACATGGACCGGGTTCCCAGCCCCCAGATGGCTCTCCACGCTGCCTTTTCACAGAAGCACTGGCCATGGGGCACAGGGGAGGACCCAACACTTGGCAAGCATTTATTGTGCTCTAGGAACTCTAGTGGGTGCCTTAAATCTGACCTCGTTTGTTTCTAGTAACAATCCTGAAATAAATGTTATTATCCCTATTTTATAGATGAAGAAACTGAGGCTCAAAGATGCAAAGTGATACGGCCAAGTTTGCACACAGAATAAATGGCAGACTTTGGAAAGTCTGGCCCTTTCTACGTCTGAAACCTCTAGAATCTTTATAAATCAAGCTGTCTTGTGCTAGGCTGGCTGTGAGCAAGTAGAAGAGAAGCATTCAATGACTATCCCTTACTGAGGCCACATTTGCTATGCTGACCCCACCCTAAATCACTGCAGCATATAACGTTAAAATGAACAAACCCCTAATAGGCATTCAAAATTACTAAGAACAGCAACCATGAACCACAGAGCTCCCCTTAGCATATATAAACACCCACCTCCTTCCAGCTGAAATATCTTTTAAACAGTGCCTCTTTTAAAGACTGCCTCTTTGTTATGCTAGTGTTTAAAAAATCTACCAATTGGTTCCACTTCAGCAATTTTCGTAGCCAGGGAAGCACTGTTGCTTCTTTCACGGTATAGTCCTGGCAAATCTTCAGGGGACATGGCTGAGATGTAAATGCCAGATAACTGTGGAGGGATGGCATCAGTTTACTGTGTTGCTTCAAGTCCAGAGAAGAGAACTTTGGCAGTCAGTTACCACGGAGGTGCCACACGAGCCCATCTGTGCCCTGGATTTCATGTGACACAGGCCCCATAACCTCAGTCATTGTGCCAGGAAACACCTTGGTCCAGCTCCATTATTTCTAGCAAAGGCAAACATTTGCAATACAAATGTGGGAAGGGTTGGTACAAAAAGAGCAGCCTCCAGAATGTGTTCTTGCTTATATTCCAAGTCTTCAATTAAGTCTAGATAGAAGTGTCTGGGGCTTGTCCCAATGGAGGGCTGTCCCACTCAACAATCAGCAAACCTGACCCTTACGGTCGAACATGGAATGACATGTTCAATAGGTAGGAACCTGGCAATTCTCACTGGCCACTCTCCACCAACAATACGCTCTGGGGCACGATAAGTCGCCTTTAAACTTGGCCATTGCTTGAAAGTGAAGACAGGGTGGTGACTGTTCAGATAAGGTTTCTGCCCACTAATTGCTCGCATGCGGCTGAGGCAAACACACTCCCATTTCCAGAAATGATAGTGTCTGACAGCCTGGGTTTTGCGAGGTACTGGAAAGAGCTGTAATTGTGGCAGCAGACATCTAAGATGGAAAATAAGCACATTGAGCTATTTTAAGGAGTTTGCCACAATGAAGTTTTTCTTCTGGAGACAGTCCTATAAAATCAGGATTGGGGTTTGTGTTTGATCACTTTCCACTGATATGTTGGTGCTTTTGACAACGTATGCTGAACGGTCTAGACTGTGTAACACCCTTTTACAGTTTTTTGGGTTTTTTTTCTAACATCCAGAATCCGGGCTGTATTTAAGACAGAGATTCTAGCCAATATTTTATGAGTGATTTCCGGATGCGCTGCTTGTAATATGGCCAGGAAGATGTGAGGACTGCTTTCTGTGGATTGGTGGATTGGTTACAGACAAGTCACTTATGTGACCACTTTGTCAACAGCTTGAATACCATAGTTTGTCCTCTTTCTGGTCACTTCATTCATATGATTTTTTTTGAAAAACCCAGGTTAGTCCTGACTTGTTCAGAGCTAACTGTGTGATTTCATAGCCTAAAGAGATGAGCTAACAAAGTCATCTATGCTTGCTTATTCCTTCATTCAACAACTACTTGCTGACCACATACTAAATACAATACACTCTGTAGGCCTTGAAGATACAATAATAAGCCCACAAGACACAGTCCCTGTACTGTGAAGTTGTAATCGAGTGGAGAAGATAATAATTGTACAGTCACAGAGAAAACATAAAATTGTACTATGCCCCTCATGAAAAACAAGAGGTACGTGATTCCAGAAAATATGGGAAATTGGCCTGAATCAAGGGAGGGAGTGAGACTTGAGCTGTGACCAGAAGGAGGTTAGAGAGAAGGAATAAGTCACCTTCCAAGCAGAAAGAACAACATATACAAAGGCCTTGTGGTAGGAGACA
The DNA here is from genome assembly GCF_027475565.1 of Acinonyx jubatus. Lineage (NCBI taxonomy): Eukaryota > Metazoa > Chordata > Mammalia > Carnivora > Felidae > Acinonyx > Acinonyx jubatus. Next base: position 188,120,679 of record NC_069381.1, read on the forward strand.
GCACGGCGAGCCAAGAGATTGAGAAAAGACCGTGTGGCCAGGAGGGAGATGTGAGAGCATATCAGAAGTCAGCAGAAGTCAGACCACGAGTGCTTAGTATGTTTGCATTTGTTCAAACGCTAATTAGAAACCAGTTGTGGGTTCTGAGCAGGAGGAAGATATGGTCAGACTTGTGTTTCAAACATTTTTTTAGCTGCAGGGTGGAGAATAGAGTGGAGGGATGAAAACCAGTTCAAAGGTTATTGCTGTAGCTCAGGCGGGAGATGGTGGGGCATACGAGGGTGAGGGTGATGACAGCAGAGATGAGAAGAGATGGTGGGAAGAACTGACAGAACGCGATGATGGATGGCATGTGGAGGTTTGGGGGGTGAGCGAAACCAGATATAAAGAACGAATCCCCACACAACGACGTGGGTAGCATGGTACCGTTCCCCAAGAGAGGAAGTGCTGGGGGAGGACTAGGTTTGGGACGGGGGGGAAGATCATGAATGTGAGTTGGGACATGCTGGATTTGAAGTGCCTTTTAGACTTCCAGGAGATCCTGAAATGTGCCATAGAGATGGCTCAATATGGACGGGAAAGGCGGTGGCTAATCCAGGATGTTAGACATACGTATACTCTAGAACACAGAAGACCCCAGGGCATATCAAGGGTGATGATGTCATAAACCACAGAGCCTCATCCTCAGAAAGTACAAAAAGAGGCAGGTGGCCAGTGCAAATTGCATCGGCCTGGCCATCAGTGTGTGGTTGTGACATGTCTTCCTTGCTTATATGGGCAGCAAAGGCTTATCTGTCACTGTCCGTGTAATTTCATTCTGGAAATTATACTTTTCTCAAGTAATAAGAGTTGGTGACTTAATGCCATCTGGCGTTCTGTGACTAAGCATAGCTCTGACCCCATAAAGTGTAAGCATGAAGATAATAAGAAACAGTGGAAATCATTTTGGTAATTATGCTTTCCTTATAAAACAACATCCTTGTTCTTCAGAAATATGCACCAAAAACTTCAGGGGTAAAAAGATGCAAGCCTCCAATTTACTCGCACATGGTTCCAGAAATAATATGTATATATAATGATATGTGTGTGCATGTTTATATATATGGAGAGAAAGAGGGGCATGGAGGGGAAGGGAACAGACTGGAATGCAAAGAGAACGAATGATGACGTAAATGGAACGAAAGGTGAAGATGTCGTAAATCTGGAGAAAGGATACAGGGAATTCCTCTTACTCTTATTGCAGTAGCAACAACAGCAATAACAAGGAACAGTGGAAGTTGACATAATTTTCTGGTGCAAACTCAAGAGTCAAAAACGTCCTCATTCTAAAGTCTTAAGCTGGGTTTGCCCCAAAAGCAGACCCTGGGACCGAGATTTGAGTGTAAGTGATTTTACTAGGGAAGCAATCCCAGGAAGTATTAGAGGGAGAGTGAGGAAGAGCAGGGAAGAAAGCCAGTCTATACCACATTAATGAGCAGGTTACTGCCATAGGCAATGGGGATCAGTTCCGCGAGGACCCTCTGGAAATGGTATGGAACGCATCCACACCTTGTGCCACCCGAGAGCACGGATGTTGCAGAATTTGTCTTGCAAGTCCTGTTTGTCATTGGCTAAGGATTGCTCCTGAAGGAGCCAGCTCCCCAGCACTTCTGCATAGCTAGAGCAGTGGCACAAGGAAGCCTTAAGCCAGGAAGCACAAATATGTGGAGTAAGTCCGACAGTGGACCTGAAGTGCTGGTGAGTTGGATGGGAGCAGGCAGCAATGCTACAGCGAGTGAGTGTCAACTCCCAGGGTCAAAGTGGGTCAGTCCCTGGTGTCCTTTTACAAGAGAAAAATACATAATTTTTAAGGAGCTCTAAAAAGTCTTCATGCGTTCATTGTATTTTTGAAGTAGGTGTTGTATGAACTGGCCATGTATTATACGGAGCACAGTGACTGATGATAGAATTGACAGAGCCTCCCAAGAGCGTAACCTCAGAAGAATGTATTTCCGGGTTCTCTGTTTCACTCAAAGGTACAATTCATCAAAACGATGTCAAGTCTTTGATGAGTTCATCTTCCGTGGAGTCCATGTTTAAAACATCGCTGAAACACAGCAGCACCTCCGAGAATACCAAAATACAAAAGCCTCGGGAAAATGGGAATTTGGTAGTTAGGTGCCTAACTCAAGCATGCCCATTAACGCATGACGCAATTTGAGTGTCTGCGGTGACTTTACTTATGATGATGGCTGTCAACACATATCTGGTCAAGTTTGCATGGATTTCAACAGGCCACCTTTGCTCCAGTTAAGAATAGCAAGAGCTTGGCCAGATGCAGGGACTAGTCATAGAGCCCTAGCCATACTGCACCTGTGGTCTCACCTTAGCGTGAGACTTTATGGAGATGTCAGTGTTGTATCCATAGAGCCTATACAACTGGATCAATCACATCCAGTCATTTAAGATGCCTAAGCTCATCTTCCTGAGAACAAAATGTGTAGGTTACAAATCATGTGGGCTACAGGATAAGTTCCTAACATGTAATTATTAAATCAAAGAGTGAACATTTTTAGGGTTCTTGGTATATATTGCCAGACTGACCTCTAAAAAGGTTGTCCCAACTTACACCTCACCAGCACTGCATATAAAATATTTTTTAACTTGTTTCAATTTAATAGATTAAAAGCTACCAATTATGATCACAAATTGTTTTGATTGGCAATTCCTTTACTTGTAATGAAGTTGAATTTTACATGTTTATGGGAATTTTTTTTTCAGTCTGTGGTAGCTCATCTATTTTCGTATCTTTTCTATCTTGGTGCTCAATCCTTCTTGATTTACTAGAGCTCTTCGTATATTAAGGATATTAACACTTCGACGTATGTTAATATTATTTTAATTTAACTTTATACTTATGGTAGATAGGAGTTTCTAATTTTTAGAAGTTAAATCTTCGATCTTTTGGTTTATGATTTGTGCTTTGCGTTTATATGTAAAAAGTTATCTTCATGAGGGGCGCCTGGGTGGCTCAGTCGGTTAAGCGGCCGACTTCGGCTCAGGTCATGATCTCGCGGTCTGTGAGTTCAAGCCCCGCGTCAGGCTCTGTGCTGACAGCTCAGAGCCTGGAGCCTGTTTCAGATTCTGTGTCTCCCTCTCTCTGACCTTCCCCCATTCATGCTTTGTCTCTCTCTGTCTCAAAAATAAATAAACGTTAAAAAAAAAAAATTTTTTTTTAAAAAGTTATCTTCATGAGATCAAATACATTTAGCCTATTTTTCTTCTAGCTATTTATGATTTCATTTATTTCTTATTTATTTATTCTACCACAGGAATGCTTTGAACACACATGTCATCCTAAGCAGTAATGTACCTTCATAACATAGTTTCAAGCAGTATTGGCCGTGATATTGTCGTAATCACAAGAAATACATGATGGTCTAGATACCCGTGTTAAATGGCTTTGTACAAATAATGCAGAAGACACCTGTGCAATTTATTGACACGCATCAACCAGTCACGTTTTTGTTTCTTGCTCTCACCGCAGTGAGGCTCTATGTCAGAATACACAAGTGCCCTGAAGCATTCTGATCTGGACCGTTGGAACATGATACCATGACACCAAATCTTCAGTGTCCTAGGAGTAGTCAGGATCACCCAAATGGGATCCTTTCTTAAGGTGGCACTTCTTCTTGCAAAATATGTGCTCCTCTCTTTGACCCTCTGCGGCATTGAACATGGTGTGACTGTTGAGCTGACACACACACCTTGCATCCCCTGGGATATGCATGCTGTGTTCCTCAGATGCGCTTGATGAGAACCCCAAGTGTGCTCCCCAAAGACAGTACTTACATCATTGGACGTTGCTCTTTGAGTTTCTGTGAGAAAGAGATGTAGTTCTACCAGAAAGAGACTTATCTGGAGATAGTACATGTTACTACTTTGGCTAACCCAAAGGAACTGTGAAAGGGGTCTTAATATAACATATGTAAATTGCCCACTAATAGGTTTCAGGGGATCCTCAAGTTCCCTGAAATTACATGCCATTTCTGTTTTTAGAAAGAGAGAGAGAGAGAGCAGGCAGGGGAGAGGGGAAGAAGAAGAGAGAGAGGATCCCAAGCAGGCCTCATACTCAGCACAGAGCCTGATGCAGAGCTCTATCCCACAACCCTGGGTTCACGACCTGAGCTGAAATCAAGAGTTGGATGCTTAACCAACACGCGCCCCCAATTTTTTTGTTTATTTATTTATTTTGAGAGAGAGAGAGACTAGGAGAAGGGAAGGGGGGGGGTGGGGCACGGAGAAATTTCCAAGCAGGTTCTATGCTATCAGCACAGAGCCTGACAAAGGGCTTGAACTCACAAACCATGAGATCATGACCTGAGCTGAAATCAAGAGCCAGATGCTTAACTGACTAAGCCACCCAGGTACCCCCCATCCCAGTTTTTTAATGAATAACATTTTGGGCATATTTCTGAGGAAAGGAGTGAGTGAGAAAGTTTTATGACCAATGAGTTTAAAACTTACTGAATTGGGGGGGGGGGGGATTTACTGTAAACTCTTCTCAAAAGGGTCATTTTTAAAAATCCTCCCCTTATGATTTCTCTGTGGCTGGCATTTTTCTTTCAATAAGACAATAATGTCCTTATAGAGAATATTTCATTTGTAAAATATGTGAGAAAAAATACCCAAACAGTAGCTTACTGTGTTAAAGGGTGTCTTCAATATCAGAGTGAATGTAATTGTTTTAGCAAGAAAATTTATTTTGGTCAACCTTTTAGCCACCCCCCCCCCCAGCATAATGTGTATATATATTTCTGTTTTGGACCCTGCCTTTTGTGTGCTTTTAGAAAGTACAAACCCTTCCCAACATATAAATCCCAGAAAGCAGGATGGATGGCATGAAACTCTTAACCGGGCACCCGCATGACAGGACCTCCTTATGTTCCAGAGGCTACCTCTGTGTGTTCACCAGTATGACCTAAAGAAGGATTTACACGTCCTACTATCTTCCCAGCTTTTGAGAGGTAGCATTCTACTCAAAGAGGGAGTACAGAGGGAGAGAAAACACCCAGGAGAAGGAATAGCAACCTTCTTTGGGACACAAAGTACTACGTCAATCCCACTATAAATCTTAGCAGCATAAAACCACAGGAAACCCAAAGAAAGTAAGATACTAACATTAAACCCCAGCCACCCCACCATGTATAATTTAGATAAATAATCCATTTAACATATGTAGGATGTTGTAATACAGTTGTTCATGTGCCACTGGTAACGGTTTCTATTCGAAAAAAATAGAGACGTGAGTTGCTGATAGATGACAAATATCCTTTCTTCATCCTAATATTTAAAAGCTGAATGTCCTCAAATAAAATACTGATCAATGGCTAAAACTCTAAGGGCTGCTATCTCTCTGTCTCATAATAAGGATTTGTGGTCTAATCTAGCCTTTTCTTGACCTTTTTCCCTAATGGTGGGATATTAATAAGAGAAAGATGGTTGCATAAAACATCCCCTGAATGTGAATGTTTTTTACATATGAGTAATTTCAGGCGGCAAAAGATGGAATGAGCTAACCTGAAAGTAACAAACTGCTCACTGTATCCGCCAAATTAGGCTTGATGCTGAAAGGCATTCCTTAAGAAGTCAAGAAGGCCGGGGGTCAAGACATCAGGCCAAGGAGTGCAGCTGTCAGACCACCTTTTGCAGTCTCCAAGGGAGTAACCAAAGAAAATCCAGCAGAGAAAATATCTCAAAAAATCAACAGAGAGAGTAAAGCAAAAATAACCAGATGTCCCAGAAGACTCCATTGGTATTATGAAGAAGGCTAGAGCAGGGCTAACAGGGTTTGGATTTTATCAACCTTACTAATAAAAGTCACTTGGCTCTCCATCGAGAAGAGCAGTTGGTACAATATGGAAAGGTTTTAAAGACCATTAATTTCTTGAAATGAAACAGCTGGCCTTATTGGCTATTAAATAATGAGCCAGATTCTCCCCAGTGCCTAAGTCACTTTCTAGTAGTAAATTAGTCATTAAGGGAGGCACATTAACTCTTTAAGAAGATTAGAGTTCGATTTAGTGCACTTTATGTGTAGGAGGAAAGTTGTAGGGAATCTGGCTGAGGCCGAGCAAAGAAAAGATGGAGACAAGATAGAATCTGATGGAAGAAGGTAAACCTGTGACTTGTGTTAATGCGACAGCTGAGGTGAGCTGAGGTGAGCTGAGGTGAGGTGAGAAGGTGAGTTGTTGAGGAACAGTTAGTCTGGTGTTCTGAGGTTGGACAAGATCACGACAGTAGAGAGAGTTGACACTTCATTCATTCATTCATCCACTCACTCATTCGGTAAACTTTTAGTTAGACAGTACTATGTAGCCAGCACTGAGGAAATATTCTTCAATGAAACACAGTTCTTGTCTCCAGGGCTTTACAGTATAAACTCTGGCGGCTTGAGTAGGGAGTGGAAGAGAAACAGAGATGGAAGTAGAGTATATTACATGCTCAAATTTTATATACATACATTGGATTTGAGGGGAGGAAGTGACAAGACACATAGTTTGAAATAACCTTGTACATCATGCTAAGACATTTGACTCTATCCAGAAAACCTCAGGCCACCGAAGGCTTTTACTTTTTTCTGTTACGTTTATTTATTTTGAGAGAGCAAGAGCGTGCACGTGTGAGCAACCGAGAGGCAGAGACAGAGAGGGAGACAGAATCCCAAGCAAGCTCTGTGCTGTCAGCACTGAGCCTGATGCAGGGCTCGATCCCACAGACTTCGAGATCGTGACCAGAGTCCAAATCAAGAGTCGGACGCTTAACAGATTGAGCCACCCACGTGCCTCGTTGAAGGCTTTTAAACAAGGGAGTGATTTGAGCAGATTTGCATTTTAGAGAAGCCCCTTGATAATTTCATGGAAAATAAATTAGAGGAGCAAGACTGGAATGAGAAAGGGCAATGTGAAGCTGTTGATATATTTTCTGTGAAGAACACTGGGGGCGTAAAACGAGGCTGTAACAGTGGGGTGTTTGTGATGGTTCCGGCCCCTAGAAGGATGATGGGCTGGCACATAGAGAAGTAGAAGTTATCTATGTGAGTCACCTAATGAGATTTGAAAAGTCCATGCCAAAAGGAAACAGGTTTATAAAACTGCATAATTCCTCACGTTTAAACTGAATTCCTGAAGGGTATTTTGCTTTGGTTGGTTTTTCTGCCAGGTGAAGGGATTCCAAAGATGCAGATATCTCCAAACCATGGCTGTATCATTGCTCACCATCAATAGTGTTCAGGTGATTGGAGACTAACAAGTAGGAAATCATCATCTTTGGAAAAGCCACTTTTTTTTTTTAACCCAGCACATTGATAGTTAATAAAACGTCTATGTGAATATCAGGAAATTTATACTCTATGTAAAAAGTAGAAAATTGCACAGGTTGCAGACTAGGCAAATTAACAGTTCTCTCTCTGTCAGCACTTAAAATCTGTACCGTGCTTTCTCTCTATGGTAGGGGGTGAAAGGTGGCAACAAATTGGTTTAGATGATGTAAGTATCTGAAAATATGGAAGAAATTATATTGGGGGAAAAGAGAGAAATTCTTATATATTAAAAAGTGTTGACAACTTCACCACAGAATAGCAAAAAAATGTCCTTAAAGATAAAACCTTATTTCTGAACTTCAGAAACCACAGCTACAATGTTATACTCTGTGCAGCAAAAGTCATTTTTAGAAAGAAAGTTGACATCAAAGTTTACTAAACCAATAACCCTTGTGGCAACTTCATGATGAGAACCTCATTCTTTAGGAATGTGAAAAGCATAAAATTAAAAGGGTGCAGAGTTCATAGATTGCCTAAAGAGAACTTAGCAAAAACAGACAACAAACGGGACTAAACATGTCGCTCAATGCTTTTTGTAAATCAAGGTGTCACTCTTGGTGCCAGTGGTATCACGGTTCCAGGAAGAGGTTCCCAGGCAGACGACTGTAAACTACCCCAGTCAGCGTTCCATGTGAGCACGGACTTTCATTGTTCTTCACTCCAGCTAGCGTAGACAACTGCTACTCTAAAATGATTGCAAAAAAAGATCAACAGTACTCACTTGTGCCATCTGTTTTTCTCAGAGACTCACTAGTCATTCCTCACTTCTCCATGTTCTAGCGTGAGCCAAAGTCAATGAAACTCACTGACTTAAGACTCTAACTTGAGGTAGCTTCACATCATTGTAACATATGTCCCAAAGCTTTAATATGAGAAAGCCTTTCCCTACACAGTTACATCAATGAGTTAAAAAATGGGATTCCTGGGCTGAAATGTATATGATAATATCTTTTTTTTTACTGTGTTGGTGAAAAGAGGGAGCTAGAAGGTAGAGGACCATTGAGACCTGTAGGAGCTGGAAGAGGACAGAAGCCACTGAGCACAAAAGAGACAGAGAGGTTATGCCAAAGGTAGCATTTAAGGACTTAAAAATAGAGCCTGTGGCTTCATCTTCTTTACAGAGAAAGGTCCACACCCTTTGTCAGTGGTCCATCTCATAAGCAACATTATGGGAGGGGGAAATGCCAGTGGCTGACGCTTTAACAATTGGTTGGCCCTAGCAAGAACAAGGCATGTTCCACATGAGAATACATTTTTGAGTATCCTGTTGGCTATTTCAGAAACCAGATAAACAAACAAAAAAAAAAGTACGTTGGAGCCAAGAAAATGTTTAAGAGAAATATTTTTCAGATTTTTAGGCTTGTGATGTGGCAGGGAAATGGGAAAAGATTGTAAATAGGTACTAGTCCAGAGGATTTGATAGACAGTGGGTGATACATGAATTGCTAAAGGAGAAAGCAAATGTAGATAAATTTTCATTTAAATTCCATCTGGGCCAAATTGTGTGTGTGTGTGTGTGTGTGTGTGTGTGTGTGTGTGCTGTGTGTTCAAACAAAGAATAAAGTAGGTGGGGCACCTGGGTGGCGCAGTCAGCTAAGCATCCAACTCTTGATTTCGGCTCAGGTCATGGTCTCATGGCTCATGGGATCAATCCCTGCATTGGGCTCTGTGCTGACAGTGCAGAGCCTCCTTGGGATTCTCTCCCTCTCTCTGTGCCCCCCCCTCCCTCACTCACATGCACATACTCTCTCTCACCCTCTCAAGATAAATAAATATTTTTTTAAAGTAAAGTAGGTAACCTATATTTAAATATTTCATGAGGATAACTTAAAGATAAATAATGTTTGCAAAGTTTTTTTTTCTTTCCCTCAGATCAAAATCACTATGGAAATAAATATATCTTTTAATAGGATCTTTAATGTATGTTAAGTATCTCCACGAGTCCTCAAGCCTTCCTCCTCTTGGCAGGTAGTTTAATGTAGGAAATTTTTGAAGATACCCGGCTAATTCCCTGGGTATTGGGCCAACCTTGTAGATTGCTTCTGAACCACCCATTGCTTTCCAAAGAAAGATGATCTTGGGGGGGCCTCTTCTTTGATATTTACTTCTGAACACGGATTAGAATCATGTTTAGGAAGCAGCTCAGGCCATAAGCAGATACTTAACTTTTCAGCGTTGGTGGTGCCAATTCAGGATCCACCTCACTGGATTGTTCTCTAACATCACGAAGCAGCCACTCTTTAGCAACTTCCAACCATTTTCTCCCAGGAATATCCACAAGAGCCGTGCACAGGGAGCAACTGCTCTTCCACCGATGAGCCCCAACAGCTGCCCCAGCAGCTGAGTTTCCTACAGACTCTGTTCCTCTCCCTTTCCTCTTCTTACCTTGATAGGTGTTAGAGCAAATACACATCTATGTGTATAAATGCCAAATAATAATGTGTTAGGTAGGGTTGCATTAGCACATGTCATTTAAAGCAAGAGTTTTAAATCCCTTGTCAACTCTGTATCAGCATGTGCATTCAAAGACCATAATGCCCCCAGAAGGCAAGACCATCCCCTTCCACATGTTTGTGTCACGTAAGAACCTCGGGCAGGCACACGTATTACCCTTGCAATCACTGTGGCACCTGTACAGAAAACTGCGGTCCAAGTATGGCAAAGTGGCTAAGCAGATGAAGATACGTCTACTCTAAATCATAAAGCATACACCCTTACCAGGTGGATTGAATAATACAACCCAGAATCATAAGAATGGATGGCAAAAGTGGAACCATAAGAAACAATCGTATTGACATGGTGATGTCGGATGGAGTGGCTCAAAGTCAACATTTCAAGCTGACGTGTCAACATCCAGATTTTACTGTTATATAGCAATTAAGCGATTCGACTTTGTAGTAGGTCCAAATCTATGCCATTCTGACATGGATTATTGCATCATATTACCTTTTTTTTTAATGCAGTTTTAGCTCACCTTCCCATTTAGAAAGTGTAAGCTTTTTGAAGGTAAGGAATATGTCTTAAATGTTTCTATATCCTCTGCGGTACCAGCTAGACAGTAGATACGTGGTAAATATTTGTTTTTTACAGTTGATTATAATAAGCTATGCTCTAATAAAAGTTCATCTGCTACCAGAGTACAAATGAACAACTAAATAAATTGGTAAAGTGGAAAAATGTAAATATTTTAACGACAAAAAAATCAGATTTTTAAATCTGTAAGAAAATATATTGGTCTCCCTAGCATTCCAGTTGTTTGTTTTTGCGGGCCTTGAATTCCTTTTTCAAAAGTCAGGGCTGTTATTGTTATACCCAGTTGTTCAGAACCTCCATTTGGGGGATAAAAATGTGGTTTAGGGGGAATGGGGAGGCTGAAAAAACAACATCAAAGTGAAGGAATTAGAAAAGTCAGAGTGACCCACGTAAGGGGAAAAAAAGCCACTGTGGCTTAGTCAATTTCTCCTGGCCTCTCTTGTCCTCCTCCCCGGGGACGAGGTCCCCCTTGAGACCCAGCAGTACCTTTCCATTATTGGTTTGAGAATTCCGACAAACGGGCTGAAGAAGCAGAGTCCCCAGAGGGGCTTCTTTGTGCTGACAAGGAAGGCGGCTGTGGTTATGAAGCAGCCACACCAGAGGCCGCCAAGCTGTTGAGGACTCTGTGAATGGATGACAGTTTTAATTTCACTCCCCAGCAGAGGTGGTATCCGGCCAGCACTTCTTCAAACCAATTTTGCAAATCACATTTTGTGGCTGAAAATTGGTTTACCGCGCCCAGTCCATCTCAGAGGCCAAACTTCCCTGGTTGAAGGTGGTGCTCTTGCCGAGGCGGGACGGCCCCAGAATGATTCTTTTTCGTTTAATTGAAATGACAGCGTATTCTTCCACAGATTAATTTTAAATTACCCCTGTTTATATCCTTTAATCAAGATGATAATCACCGCACAAGTAACTTGCCGCACTATTCTTTTAATTTTTTTGAGACTAATACTTGCTGATTGGCCCTCAACATGTACTGCCTTGCACAGCAGAAGTTTTACTCCAGGCACACGAGCTTGGACTGTTTGCCATTGCAGTCTTAATTATTGTTAACCTTGATTTTTGTCTCATAGTAAAATAAATGAGGAATAAAACTTAAATCGTAGGTTCTGAGATTCCTTGGGTGAACATAAAGAGGATGCTTTCATAAAGAGATTTGTCCCCTGGATTATATCTCACACTGAAATAAGGGCCTTCTTACTGGAAGAAATATTTCTTCAAAATGAGTACTTGCAAGAAGTGTTCATCTGTGAACTTTTACCAATTAGAAATGGCTCCATACTTAGGACTCTTTAATAATGTCTGTTAAGCAGCATTTTAGCTCATTTTTATAACACATTCAGGTTTGGTGATTTATATTAAACATTAAACGTAATAAATTTAGATCTTTTTTCAAGTATGAGGCACAGCATCTCTGAATCACCCATTTTATCGGCATGCCCCTTGGAAGGTCCAATCTCTCGCTATCATTCATGGCCGTAATAAAACAGGCTTCTCCCGTCTCTTCCTTGACATCTGTAATAATGGGTATGACACGTGCGTGGAGACCCCGTAACAAGAGGGTGTGTTGATATCGCTTCGTGGCAGGGACTAAAGGTCTACGACCAGAGGGTGAGCTGAAAACACGCATCAATGACTTCCATCCCAGTTTGGCACCAGAAGCTATGCTAATGTCTATTTTTTTTAATTATACAAGGAGTAAGTTTCAGTACCTTAAAAAAAAAAAAAAAAAAAGACCGTAAATGTCTCACTCTACCTGACTAGAGTTTGTGAAAGAATGAATCGCAAAGAGTGGAACTTGGAAACACAAATGGACCTATTCATGATAGTCATATGAGAGATATACAACCTTCCTGTTGTTTCAGTCTTCATTTGTTGAATCACGGGAGGGCATAAGATGGTAAAATCCCTAGGAAAAGCTACTCTCTTGGATACAACAATAAATACAGGAGGCTTCTTTAGAATGATCATGACAGTTTTAAATTATTCTACTTCATACTGTAAGTTACTTGTAAGTTTTTACTGCAATTTGAGCATAAAATACCTGGATACTTTTGGAAATATGCATCTTAAATTGAATAGGTGCTCACATTTGAAGCATTTGACTAAGGTTGAGAATTAACTAATACTTTCGATGAAGGACACTCGAATAGTCTACAAATTTTCATTTTATATTTTTAAAATAAAAAGATGGTGGGGGACGCCTGGGTGGCTCAGTTGGTTAATCATCTGACTCTTGATTTCAGCTCATGATCTCGAGCCCTGTGCCAGGCTCTGTGCTGGGCATGGGGACTGCTTGAGATTCTCTCCCTCTCCCTCCGCCACTGCCGAGCTTATTCTCTCTCTCTCTCTCTCTCTCTCTCTCTCTCTCTCTGTCTCTCTCTCTCTCTCTGTCTCTCGCTCACTCTCTCTCAATTAAAAAAAAAAGATGCTAGAAGAAGACATAACTCCAATTTTCAGACATAACTCATTCTGAGGCAGTTTTTATGGATTGGGTTTAGAGCCAGTCCTCACAGCCTGGCTGGGTCCCCGTCCCCAGATGTGCATCCTGGTCCCGCTGTCTTCATTTCTGGTTGCCGCTTGGAAATAACTAAATGAGAAGACGCGAGTGAGCCAGCACAAACCCATCCCTCCTGCAGTCAGTCCTCGATCTCCAGTGGGCTGTGTTTCTACGGTCTGTGTCTACAGCAAATATCCCGAGGCTCGGGGGTGCATTTCTCATACGCAGGTTGCTCTGTGCAGTGAGCAGGCTGCCAGACCAGCAGCCACACAAACCTGTTTAGCCAATTACATAATTGAAGCGCTGTCCACATGAACACCACTTTTAAAACATTGTTGCTGTGGGACATTGACACACCTGCCCCAGAGCGCGTGTTCTCTGCAGAAAACGGACTCGGGATAACTCAAACCTTCTTGCCTTCTGGAGTAACACACTAGAGTCTGAGTGTACAAAAATGAGATGTAATGAAAGGAAACAGGATGAAGAATCATTACGTTGCAGAATACTATTACAATGCCGGTAACTAAAGCAGAAAAATATGAAATTGAATAAGAAGTCATGTTTCATCTCTTTTAATAATTGTATTTGAGGAAAAGCAGGTTCAGTCGGAAAAGGATGCGGAAGTAGCTGGAATCTGTTGTTGAAGTTCTGAAGGAGGCATCTGGCCGCTTTCCAGGTTGATGGCCCTGCTTCCTTTGGGATATTTTTTTCCTAAAACATTCTGTACATTAGATTATTGCCTTTCCTCAAATATTTTTGGCAATGGAACAAAGAGAAAATGGCATTTTCTCGAAGTGTCTGGGGAGGAGTGAGAAGGTAAGAGCAGGAGGTAGGGATCTATTAAAGACAGTGGTGTTGCCTCTGATGGAATTGAATGGGGTGTTTATTAGGGGCACCCAGAGGGAAACTGGGCATACTCAAGTCTCTTGCTGATTGATTCAGAGGATTTTTGAAAACCGGGGTGAGGGTTTGGTGAGGAAGAAATATTCTACAGGAACCAGCAGTAGTTCCTATGACAACTGGTGTAGAAGGCACAGAACCCAGTACACCTGGGTTGTTAAACTGGCTGGTCTCAGGTAAAAGGAAGAATGGGTCATGGGGATGGGCGGGAGTAGATGTGTAAATATATAACCTAATTGTATAAAAACATACTTAATTGTTACCTAAGTACATGACATTGGTTGTTCTTGACTCAGGGACCATTTATACCCAAAAGAGAAGCGCTCTTCGTGCTCTCCAGGGATTCATTTTGGGAAATGCGAGTTAGAACATTACACGTCACTGAGAGCCTCTGTTTAGCCAATTTTGAGGCAATGCCTGTGCCATGAGCTCGGCGTCGAATAGGAACGATGCTCCGGAGAATCAGAGATGTTTACATTTGATCCCCGCATTCAGAGAATTACCTGAGCGCATGGTGATGAGGACTGACAGAATTAGAAGGCACTGGAAACCATATGCAAAGGAGAGGTTAGTCATCTCTCCCTGCAAAGCTCTGTGTGTGTGTATGTATGTGTGTGCCTATGTACTTACAAACACAACTGTGGTGTGTGATGTCCAGGCATACTATTCTGGAATGGCTTAAGAACAAATATGATAAAAATCATGATGACAGTGGTGGTGGGAAGGATGATGACAGCAACTAATATTCATTGACTGCTTAATACGTGCTAGGCACTGTTCTAAGTCCTACACATAATAACTCATTTCATCCTCACAACTCTATCAAGTACATACTATAATTTCTCCATTTTACCCTTAAAGAAAGATAACCTCTTGAGTTCCTGGCCAAATTTTAATTGATTCCCAAATGCAAGCAAGATGGATGAGACTTTCTGTTAAAATGCTCTTAACACCATACTTATAAATTGGAACAACCACTCACATATATAACAAGGGATATATTCAGATTCCCTATTTCCACCTACCTTCCAATTCTAGCTCCTTCTTCTAACTCTGTCTACAAAGCTTGTGCCTGTCACTTCTGAACCCAGCCCCACCATGTTCCTCATAAACTATAACACAAAGAGGTAGGGGCAGATTTTCAACGCTCTACTTTATCAAAACTGGCAGTTCCTATTATGAAGAGCCATGTTCACCAATGACAACCCTAAGACACTAAATGGCATTTTCAGATGTTCTTCCTTTGAAGTCTGATTTTGTAAGGATTCAGGAAAGTGCTTAAAGGATAAAAATCCCAAGCATTTAAACATGATCGAAAGCAATTCTTTGTAGTCCCGTGCTTTCCAATATGGTAGCCACTACAGTGTGTGATGATCAAGTGCTTAAAATTCACTAGCCTAAATCGTGGTGTGTTTTAAATGTAAAATCCACACCAGGCTCCAAAGATTTAGTACAGCCCCCTCCAAAAAAAAAAAAAAAAAAAAGCAAACTATCTAATTATTTTTGATATTGATTCCATGGTAAAATTATATTTCAGGTATATTGGGTCAAATAAAATTATTAAAATTGGCTTCATCCACTCCATTATCTGTGACCACGGGGAAAAATTGAACGATGTAGGTGGCTTGCATTATCTTCTATTGGGCAGTCCTGCCGGAGACCCTAAAACAAAGAGGCTCCATGTACGTAGGGTGGTGGTAGCTTCTGCTTAACCACCCTGGTTAAAGTCTGAAGGGCACATGTTCGACCTGAGCCTTCTTTCCTTCTTTTTTGGAAAACATTCCTTTTTTTTTTTTTCTTTTTTGCCCCTTAAATTGTGCATAATGCCTGGCACACCTGGATTTCTGGATAATTGCACCCACAAGTGGCTACATGCAGACACAATTAGGTGCTTGCAACTTGTTTGAAGGCACAGGTGTCTAATTGCGCCCACAAATGGCCATTTGGCAGGCACCACTCATTGTGCACGCAGCTGATTATAGGCAGAAAATGGCAACAACCAAAAAGGAGGCCTGGGTAACGGAGGCATGAAAATAAACCCCGCGTCACCCCACAGCCTTGGCGTGACCACTCCTTTCAGCCTTTGTTGTGCGCTGCCTAGGTGTTTATGGCGAGAGGCATATTTGGAATGCATAGGACGGGAGATGAAAATGCGTCCGCCCCATCTCACAAAGTAAATGCTGTCTTGAGCTTTTAAGTAAATTGGGGCTAACAAAACCCACATTGTCAACCTGAGTAGCCTTAAAGTGGATTCCGCCCTGCTGGGACCGGCTGTTTATAATGGCTAAAAATGATGGAGTGTGTGAGAATCCCCAGGGACCCTTTGGTAAATAGTAGTGTTTAAAGGGTTAATCCAACCTAATGAATCATTTAGTGGGGATGCGCAGGCTGGAGTGGTCACCTCAGGAAGACTCCGGCCGGCCTGTATTGAAATGTGGAGCTGTTAGAGAAGGGGGAGGCCAGCCTGGAGCTGTTGTGCAGGTCAGCGTCTCCGGGCAAGGCGTAATTGATATCCCCAGCTCTCATAACAGCTGAAACAACAAAGCTGGACATGGAAACACGTTCACTTACACAGATTTCAATGTCCAAAGGAAATGTGGGGAGACACTTAGGCCCTGCCTCTTGGACTTTTAAGGCAACTATGGGGAGTAAGGAGTCGGCTGTCTTTCTCCCCTCCTATTTCAGGAAGGGCTTTGTGCTAGATTTCAGTAGCTTTGTGGTCTCTTGCAGAAGGCAAGCCTTATCGCTGTTGATCGTAAGTATCAGCCCTCAGGCCACAGCAGATTCCGTGTTCAAGGAAATCCACACCTTTCTTCATCAGAGCAGCCGATGTGTGCCATAGGACAGAGAGACCAGGCATTGGTTTCTGAGTTCTAGGACGACCAGGGACTCCTCGACGAGGTTAGGAAATCCAAACCATGGCAGCTTGGCTTGGTTTTTTCAGGACAGAAAAAAATGTTTTCTCCTAATGAGTGATTGCTTCAGTTGTGTGTATTTATTTGCAATATAAGTAAGTTCATGATTTACCCACCTTGACAAATTCTCTCTCTGTCTTGGTGCTTCCCATCCCCGTGTGTCTGCTCTTTATTTATGATGATAGCCGCCTATTCTTGAATGGCAATGCTATTGTAATAAATCTCCATAAAAAGCCAATTCTCAGTTCAAGTTACTGCAGGCTGAATATGAGGAAGACAGTATAAAAACACACATTGATTGTCCTCTTTCAGAACCTCTGTGACAGTCTTGGCTCAGAACTTCTTTCATTTTGATTGGACTGCCGCTCAACCTAATGTCAACTTACCATAATTCTTTTATGTGGAAGGCTATTATTCCATTATGGTTTTCTCTCTTGTCACCTCATATCCAAGGAGGGTTGGTGAGAGATTACTGAAGAATTTTCTTCATCTCAGATATTTCATCCCATATGATTCTTCTTTCTTTCTCTATTTTAAAGGCACAATGGAAATGTTCTGTTTCCTATTATGAGCATTCCTTATGTGTAGACTTGAGATATATATGAAAATATATTATTTCTTTAGGAGTTTTGTGTAAAGATAAAAAGGCTTTGGATTTCACCATTTTATAGATTTAAAGTCAGAATTTTCCTCTGCTTAACTCATTGCTCCTTATTTGCTGCCTAGTTTTTGGAGACAGTTTAGCACTGGAGGGAAGGGACTGGCATGGGGTGATAGTTTTCTGTGTTGCAAAAGGATTTGCAAGTTTTCAGTCTGGGCCAAGTATCCCTGTACTTTCTTATTATTAAAAAAAAAAAAAGGAGTAGGAGGAGAAGGAGAAGAAAAAGAAGGAGGAGGAAGAAGAAAAAGAAGTTTTCACAAGTTGTAAACTTTGATACCAAATACAAGGGGGAGACTTCTATTCTGGTTCTGTATGTAAGGAGCTTAGGAGGTCACAACTCCATCCTAATAAGTAAGCTAAAAAGGCTGAAAGATCAATGGTTTTTCTTGAATCTGTAAGAGAGGTGAGGACACAGGGCAAATCGCTGTCCCAAAGATTGGAGAGACAGACAGGCAAGTACAAGGAGTCACAGCTTACAGGAGCAAAGACTCAAGAGAAACCACTACGAGAACCAGTGCTGGGGTAGGAAAACCTGGCCTGTAATTAATGAATACTGGAGGCTCAGTGGGGATAACTCGAAGAGTTACATACTCCAGGTGGACCCAGGTGTAGACAGGGAGCCTACAATATTTACATCCAGGAGCTCAACCAGCTTCCCACAGCAAATATCAGGACAGAGGTGGGGGGGGGGGGTGCCCTTGTGTCTCCAGCAGTGGGAGGGGGAAAGGGCCCATTTTGAAATACTCCAGAGTACTGTGTTCTTAACACGGCACATCCTCAGAGTAAACTAGTTAACAGAGCCCAACCTGCTGAGGGTATTGTCAGAGCCTAACTGACGTGGGGAAAGGGAAATACCCAGTTCCAACAGGCTCTAGCTTTCCACGTGGGAGAAGGGAAATACTCAACTTCAAGCCACTCTGTCCATCCTGTTCCAACTAAGAAGGGAGAAAAAACTGAGAAACACTTATGAAGTTCACAAGCCAGAAGCATAGGCTCACTAAAAGATTAAGAAGATCTTATCACAGGACTATAGAATGTTCCCTCACACACACATCTCACCACCACATTCCTTTTACCCAGTCCATCATGTCTGGCTAGCAGGAAAAAACTACAAGGCATACTAAAAGGGGAAAAAAAAAGACAGAAAACAAAACAAAAAATCATAATTTGAAGAGAGAGAGCAAACAGAACCTGCCCAGGCAAGGATGTTAGAATTATCAGACTCAGAATTTAAAACAATTATGATTAATACGCTAAGAGCTCTAGTGGATAAAGTAGACCACACAGAAGAACAGATGGGAAATGTAATCAGAGAAATGGAAATCCTAAGAAAGAACCAAATATAATAGCAGTTATAAGGATGTGCCCTTCATCTATTTCAAATTTCTGATAACAAGCTATATTATATTTTTCTTCAACCTTTCTTCCAAGAAGCCAACCACAGTGAGCTTCTACAGCAATACATCCTTTGGTCTCAAGAAGAAAATCTTACATTGGTGTGCCTCAGGAGCCACAATCATAACCACAGTTGACCAGAAGACCTATATTACGATCAAGTGCCCTGTGGAGTCTAGTCTAAGATGCTAATATAGAAATCACAGGTCTCACGGAACCAGTGGTGGTTTCTGAATGAGTCATTGCATCTTGAAAGATCACAGAAGTCACTGGTCAAGAAGTAAATGTCTGTTCTTACCAAGTATTTCATTTTTTTTTATAAACCACAATTATATTTGTGGTCTAGCTTGGTTTTACTACTTGGTGTTTCCATGAACAAGCTATTAATAGAAAAGTTTTCGCCATCAGCCCTAGAATATAACCAGATTTAGATTTGATGATGACTATCATGCTATCTATATACTATATATCTAAACCACTAGTCCAGTGTTCTGAATAGTAATACCACAGCCATCAGAAACAGTATAATTTCTTCTCCAAATTTCTGACATGTAAGAAAGGTAGCAATCATTGGAAGCCTCTGGTACCTCGTTGTACTGGCATTGACTTTAACCTCTCTCTTCCCCTAAAGTAGATAGAGCTGCTGAGAGAGAGTTCTGTGTTTTAAGCAAATGCTCAGGTACTGGGTTAGTCTTGGGGGTTTTTTGCTTTTCATTTATTTGGATTTTTAGAATCTGTTTCTACCATGAACCCCTACCCATGACAAATGGTGGGAAAATAAATAGAATTCCTAGTCTTCACCACATGGAAAATAGTTATGATGCTATATTTTCTTTTCCCTTTCTCTGCCCCTCTTTTCCCAGTTTCCCACGTCTAGCCATGCTTTGCAAAGAGCAACAGACCGACCAGAAGTGGGCTGAACATGGGAATGGATTTAAGATACAGAAAGCATCTTTGGTTAGGTTTATTCCTAGGTATTTTATGATTCTTGGTGCAATTGTGAATGGGATCAGTTTCTATATTTGTCTTTCTGTTGCTTCATTATTAGTGTATGAGAATGCAACTGATTTCTGTACATTGATTTTGTATCCTGTGACTTTGCTGAATCAGTTCTAGCAGACTTTTGGTGGAGTCTATCGGATTTTCCATGTATAATATCATGTCATCTGCAAAAAGTGAAAGCTTGACTTCATCTTTGCCAATTTTGATGTCTTTGATTTCCTTTTGTTGTCTGATTGCTGATGCTAGAACTTCCAACACTATGAAACCATCAAAACCCTAGAGGAGAAAGCAGGAAAAAAACCTCCCTGACCTCAGCTGCAGCAGTTTCTTACTTGACACATCTCCAAAGGCAAGGGAATTAAAAGCAAAAATGAACTATTAGGAACTCATCAAGATAAAAAGCCTCTGCGCCGCAAAGGAAACAATCAACAAAACTAAAAGGCAACCGACAGAATGGGAAAAGATATTTGCAAATAACATATCGGACAAAGGACTAGTATCCAAAATCTATAAAGAACTCATCAAACTCCACACCTGAAAAACAAATAATCCAGTGAAGAAATGGGCAGAAGACATGAATAGACACTTCTCTAAAGAAGACATCCAGATGGCAAACAGGCACATGAAAAGATGCTCAACGTCACTCCTCATCAGGGAAATACAAATCAAAACCAGTCAGAGTGGCTAAAATCAACAAATCAGGAGACTATAGATGCTGGAGAGGATGTGGAGAAATGAGAACGCTCTTGCACTGTTGGTGGGAATGCAAACTGGTGCAGCCACTCTGGAAAACAGTGTGGAGGTTCCTCAAAAAATTAAAAATAGATCTACCCTATGGCCCAGCAAGAGCCCTGCTAGGAATTGACCCAAGGGATACAGGAGTGCTGATGCATAGGGGCACTTGTACCCCAATGTTTATAGCAGCACTTTCAACAATAGCCAAAGTATGGAAAGAGCCTAAATGTCCATCAACTGATGAATGGATGAAGAAGTTGTGGTTTATATATACAATGGAATACTACTTGGCAATGAGAAAGAATGTAATCTGGCCCTTTGTAGCAACGTGGATGGAATTAGATAGTGTTATGCTAAGTGAAATAAGTCATACAAAGAGACACATACCATATATTTTCACTCTTACGTGGATCCTGAGAAACTTAACAGAAGACCATGGGGGAGGGGAAGGGGAAAAAAAGTTACAGAGAGGGAAGGAGGCAAACCATAAGAGACTCTTAAAAACTGAGAATAAACTGAGGGTTGATGGGGGGTGGGAGGGAGGGGAAAGTGGGTGATGGGCATTGAGGAGGGCACCTGTTGGGATGAGCACTGGGTGTTGTATGGAAACCAATTTGACAATAAATTTCATATAAAAAAAAGCATACAGAAAGCAAAGGCCACAGGCTCCTTATGGGCAGGGTCCTGCCTTGTCACCAATGTATCAGCACTACATAGTACCTGGTACATAGTAGTCATTCAACTAAATTTTAAGGCAGGGAAAAAAAAAGGGAAGGCAAAAACACAGGAAAGAATTTGCAGCTTAGGGGGAACATTCCAGATACTTGACCTTGAAGGTGTCAGGAAGGACGGTTCTCCATTTTCAACCATATTGAGTTTAAGTGGAAATCTCCCCTTGTATTAAATTTTGTGGGCTTTCTAATTGAGTCAGGAGAATTCTTTCACTGAAAGCCAATTCTTTTTCAGTAATTTGTGTTTTTGTCATTAAGTGAAAGTTTTCTGCTAAAGCAACAGAATAATTGTGATTGAGATGACATAGCACATTTTTCCAAGTTTCGGTTTTGAATGGCTTATCTATCCCAGAGAATTCTTTTCAAAACTCAAATTTCTCATTTTTGTTACCCATCCAGACCTTGATTTTATTTTAATACATTCAGCAATTTTTATCAGACATGAGTGATTGGAGTTTTCCCAGACAAGTAATTAATTTTTCAAGTGTGGGATTTTCTTTCTGTCTTCTGTGGAATTGCGGACTGCTCAGTTTAAGAGTTGGTAAAGAAAAAGGAGCAGTTGAGCAAAGTAAAATAACGAGCCACACATATCCTTGGTTCTGATGGTGGTTCAGATGTGTACATTTGTAAAGCCTCATGGAACTGAACGCTTAAGTGGTCACATTTCTTGTGTGTAAATTATATCTCGGTAAATGTGTCGGTGGGGGGGGTGGGGAGTGAAAAGAGAGGCCCATTTTTACCTGGGCTTTACTGTCAGGTCATGGCAGAGCTCAAGCTCTCCTGAGTTCTTCCTTTGTTGTCCCTAGCAAATTCCAACTCTCAGAGATGGAGATGCCTGGGATGCCTGGCTCCTACCTACCACACTTTCCAAGGCCCAGGAGTGGACCCAAGCTAGTCTGGCTGTCTCGTGCTACTCCTGAAAAACAGGTTTCCATATTCTCAGGCACTGGAATAGTCTGTTTGCCAATCAAATGAACGTCGTGAGTCTTATCAGTCTTTTCATAAGACCAATATGCCACAGGGTAAGATTACAATCTCGCCAAAGTCTCCAGACCTCCTTTTCCAAAGCAACTCCATATCCAGTTCTCTCTCCCATGGTGTATGTGAACAGAGACATGGACAGAGATGAGGAACTAATAAAAACTGTGTTTCTGTGGCTGGAAGGAAGAGGAGCAGGTCAAAAAGGAGACAATGGGGAAGTCGTTTGGGTATCTCCCTTTTTATTTACCCCCTTGGGTCTGAGCAGGCAGGAATTTTCCTGGCGTGTGTTAGATTTATACAACTAATTGCTAATTACTTGCACACTGTCACTGCTGTCACCTACTGGATAATTGGTAGAGGACGAGAGTTTGGGGTTATTCACTTTCTCAGAAATAGACTAACCTAATTGCACATGGAGTTAGTCGCAGGCATCGAAGCCTAGAGGAAGTTTGGCCACGACCAGAAACTCATCAGACACCTTCCCACACTGCGTATCTTTTCTCTTTCCGTACCTAACACCCTCTTTATTGCAGTTTAAAGAGGGAATTATTCTAGACCTTTTACTTTTCACCTTCTCCACTCTGGAGATGTTGGGAACTGTGCCAGACTGAGGCAACATGAGCTACAAGGAAGCTTTTCCCTCCCCAGGTGGTTTCTAAAGTGAATGGCCATCTGCCCTTCCTAAGTATGCTATCCTGTAGAACTTGTGTTTATGCCATTAGGTACTCTCCACCACACACAAATAACATTATTAGTTAAACATTATTAGTCATTGGTCTCCCTCTATATCAAGTATTCAGATACTTCTCTATATTCAATATGGAACAAAAATCTACTGGCAAATATAACCAAAAAAGTCCAAGGGTGGACTTATCTTCAGGTGCAGCTACCTGGGAACTCAGGCTGCCATCAGTAGCTGGTGTCCTTCTCCCCATCTCTTGACTCTGCTTTCTTCTGTGTTAGCGCCATGTCCCAGGTTGCTGAGATCAGGTTATGTATTTAACCATAGATTATCACTGTTAATAATCTCTGTTATACTATCACTGTTAATAATGGGGTGGACTGTTCCGATGGGCAAGCCTAAGTTACATGCCACGTCTGGAGTCATGGGTAGAGTGTCTCCACCTGAACCACATGGACTGGGAGTGGGCGTGGGACAATTCCCGAAAGAACAGAATACTATCACCAGGATAAGAAGGGACAGACAGTTGGCAGGAAAAATAGCACCTTTGCACTGTCCCAACTCAGGTGACAAGGGAAGAAGGAAAGGTAGAATCAAGGATGAAAGAGAAAAGTAGAAGCTCTTGTTACACACTCATAAAAAGTAGGAGGGCTAACCCCTTAAAAATTATCCATCAGACCAATGCAGCAAACCATTTTCTGCTTCTGGATCTCATTGTCCTCTAACCCACAGGCTTCAGGCATGACTCCTCAAGTAAATATAATCCAGTGTTTCATCCATCCAGATAGTCTGATATTAAAGAAAAAGACGAGAGAGAGGGAGGATATTATGTCTCTTTCAAGACCATGCTTGATGGTCTTTTGGCTGCTGCCCAACTTCCTTTGGGTTTGGGTGCATGTGTCTACAACTCACTTTATAGCTTGCACATGCTGTTGTGTTTGTCTTTCTCAGAGATGTGTACAGCCCCCAGTCCAAGTCCTCCAGCAGTTTCCCAAGAGGCGGCATCAATGTGGACTCACTAATAAGTTAGCAATTAGACATAAAGGATATAACCAGGACTACACAAAAAAGAACAACTGTTTAGAGAGTATATATTTCAGTGTATTTTGTATCTTTCTTTAAATGAACATAGTCCATAAGTTTTGGGGAAGTGGTGATAACTTGCCTCATTTCCATCTGGAGGAAGCAGATTTTTAGAGACAAAAAAGGCCTCTGGACATATTTGAGGATTTGGAAGACGGAGAAAAACATGCAAGACATTATGGAATCGGGAATAAGCAATAAGAAGTTGGAGCAGAGAGAAAAATAACAACAGCCAACATTTATCAATTGTTTTCCGTGCCCAGGTACTATGCTAAGTGCTTTACAGACATTCTAATTTAACCCCCAACTAGTCAGTGAGGCAGGTAACCCTTGCTATTCCAATTTTACACATGAGGAAACTGAGGCTATATTTAGAGGATAAGCAATTTTCCTACAGCCACATTTCCACTGAGTGAAAACCCAGAACCATAAGCACCTAACTCCCTGGCCACTTCATCTCTTGATGCTCAGAGCAGAATCTGTATTGCTGGTCAGGGCTGCTCAGCTCGAAGTTAGCTGAGACCTGAACACAGACATCTCTGGAGGTAGAAGAGATCAGGAGAGGCCCCAACAGAGGAGATAAGGGAAGAGGGCTGGCGACTGAAGCCAGAAGAGACAGGGAAGTCTAACGAATTTCAACAAAAATTCAAGGTAGAAAGGAGCACAGCCTGAAAGATGGTAAAAGACCAAAGACAACGGTTCTGCTGTTATTAGGAAATCAGCAGCAGATGAAGACACCCAGCCATGGCCATTAAGATTCAGGACCTCGTTCCTTGAAGGATTTTAATGGGTAGGGCAGAACCTCAGGCCTGGAGAGAGAGAGGAGGTAATACCAACTCTAATGATACCTTACAACTGAGTAGGGCTTTGTCAGTTACACCAGGCTTTTGCACGTGTCTCTAGTTTGATCTTCCCCCAACAATCCTATGAGCCTGGCGTTATAATCCCCACTTTCCAGCAAAGAAAGTGAACATGAGTGACATTTCCCACTCAAATCCAGTGGCAGAGCAGAGCTTGAACCCAGAAGTTTTGACTCCAGAAGCAGTGCTCTTGTTTACCCTAGGGAGGCTGAGCCACCAGCACGACAGAAACCCATTTACGGGAGCTGGTCTCAAGACGAGTGCTTGGTCACCAGGCAACGAGCAAGATGCCAGCTGCTGGCTGGGAAAGATACAAGGCTGAAACTCAAACGGGCATATTTTTTCCTCAGTCGGCAGGTGTAAGTCTCACTCAGTTTAAAGAAAAGAGGACTCTTTTCTCCACACCAGGAATTGCCAGAGAGCATTCGTTTACTAAATATTGCGGTGAGTGTTTACCATGTGCCAGGCACTGGAGGTCAACAATGAACTCAGTGATAGTACTTACAACTATGAAGCTCACAGTTTATTGGCAGACAAATAAATTCCATAGAGGCAGAACTCTTCCTATACAAGCGTAAAGTCTGCGCTATGTTAAAGATTTTCTGTGATCTTATGTAATCTTACCATAGAAACTTAAATCAATCATGACTTACTTCGCTAACGTTACCGACAGTGCTCAAGAAGTTTACAATCGGCATCTGATTCAGAAATAAGGGATCAGGAAGAAATGATAGCTGGGACATGTAAGACTTGACACTTAAAAACAAGAGCACGTTCTTGGCCTCTGGAAGTTTCTACCCGGTATCCTGCAAGTTTTCAGCTGCATCCTGTCATCAGAAAGGGTCATCATCTCTCACCGTCCCCTTCTCTCTGTTGCTCATACCCAGCTCTCCTTCAAGATTCCTTCAACGCAACCACTCATCAGAACCCTCCGCTATGGCGGGCGCCGCATGGCACTTCCTCAGCATTGAGCATATGTGCCCTGTCTTGTCTTTCATCTGTTTCTTTGTCCGCTCAGCTGGTTGGTACGATCCTAGAGGATAGACATTGAGGCTCATACCTTTCCGGAGGTGCTTGATATGTGGGGGTTCATGTAGCACTGTTACCTACCGACTCGTAAGATGGCCCTCTGGGCTAGGTTAACATTAGGCGTTTCGTCTGTCCAGATATAGAACTACAGAAGAAAGATAAGAGGATTCGTTTTTAAGTAAGCGTTTGGGTCCTAAAAGCAATTCTGAGTGCCTATCCCTGAACAAATGAAATTTTCCCCTGAAGCCATGTCTTTCTACCAGAAATAGTATGCAAAGAGGAACAAATGGGTTTAAATTTCGTTATTTTCCACCATCTTGATTTTCCAGGTTATTATATCTTAAATGGTGGTGGTAAAGGTAATTAACAATTTAATCCATTGCTGTTGTTGCTGCTACTGCTGCTACTTTTTTTTTTTTTTTTTAACCTCCACTGAGTGGGTTCCACACTTACTTACAAGTGACTGTAAAATTGCTAAAATTCAGCAGGTATTTTTCAGCTTCTGGTTTTACCAAAATGTAGTTCACTAAACCTCACTTAACTTAATCAACTAAGTAGAGAATTCCCCAATGAGATGTTAGGGAGGGATAAGTATGTTGTAAACAAAACAATTAAAGGGCTAGTTCACACCTCATCAACTTGCCCAACCACCTGATAACAGTTAACTACAGACTTTCCTCATAAAATGCGTGGATCAAGGAGGTAAGTTAGAGTCCACGTTTTCAGAAGGGGCACGCACCTCCCCTTTCTTTACCTGAGGTCTGGTATTCCTCTGCCAAGAGTTCGCACAGTATTGCCTTGTGGGCCAGGACAATATCCGCATAATGCCTCTCGTGGGGAGCGCAAATTCCGACCCAGAAACCCCATTAGGCAAAGCAGGCTTCCCTTCATAACTACAACCTTTGAGACCCCAGAGTAATATAAGATCTTAGATTCTTTTTACCCCACCTTTCCTCCAGTATGCTTTCACTCATATCATTGAATGCTCTCCTGTGAGAAGAAAAGCACATATTACTTTACAGATGGAGAAACCAAGGCACAGATAAGTGACCTGGCTCTAGCCAGGGTCACAGGCAGAGGTCAGGCTGAAATGCAGCAATGTGACCTAAGGTCAATTTGGACTGGAGCCTGTGTGGTTTCCTGGAAGGGTCCTGAAATTGTAACCCCCGGTGACTCACTGGGGGCCACCTCTTCATTTTACAGAGTTGAAGATAAGGTCTCAGAAAGTAACATGACTTGTCTGAGACCCCCTGGGATATGAGCCAGTCTCTGTAGTTCCTACCCGGGGTCTCTTCTCCACACTGCAGCTCTCTCTTGCACAGAGGTCTTGACAGAGAATTTCCTTTTCAAGATTTACAGGTGGACCAGGTATGGTAATAGAAATTTCAGTGTGCTTCCCAGAACACGGATGCTCCTTAAAGCGGGGAATTTGGATAACGTGCACCTCTAAAGTGGAGGCCGTGACCTGAATGTGGCCATGCAGATCCCGGGTGGGGTGTGGGGAGGGGGGATGTATTCCCACAGGGCAGGGGCTACAGCCCTAACAGCTAGGGCAGGTGGGAGCGTTCAAGGAGAGAAGCAAAGCAGGAGGGGACTCTGAGGAGGACTAAGCCCTGCCTCCGGGGGTGGCTCCCACTGAGTATAGCCTTAAAGGAAGGCAAGGCCCGGGTTTAAAGAAAAACAGGAAAGATGAATTTTTATGTGAAAGCCCTCAATGTTCAAATGTTAGCAACTAACGGAAATGTTTAAAAAATATCACGTGAGACTCTTTCTTTCTCTTTCTCTCACCAGAGATAGATAGATGGATATGCTGTAGAAGAACACTGAACATATATAGTGACTATATATGAATATATGTGGGTGTGTGTGTGTGTGTGTGTTCATTCTATAGGCCTATATATAAGTTGCAGTCTCTGTTAGAGGATTTCCTATGTCGACACGTATTTCCGTAGAATAGGACGCACAGGGTCCGTTAGCACTCAGTCATAAATTTCAGATTTGCTTATGAATTTGTTTACTTGCTCATTCTAGGTCTTTGGAGTCCCTTCAAACTCCATATGGAAGACGCAGCTTTATTTCTTTTAAAACTGACCGAGTGTGACTTCAAATTCAACGAGTATTGAGTATCTCAGTCTGATTGGTCTGTGTGTTCTTTCTTACCCGGTGCCTGCAAGGGGGGGAGAAAGGCCGTTGTGCTATCCCCACTTCACTTACGAGCTC
Organism: Acinonyx jubatus; assembly: GCF_027475565.1. NCBI lineage: Eukaryota > Metazoa > Chordata > Mammalia > Carnivora > Felidae > Acinonyx > Acinonyx jubatus. The sequence continues at coordinate 188,148,769 of NC_069381.1, forward strand.
AAATGAGGTTCAGGAAAAGTCAAGTCACCTGGTTCGTATTTCCCTGCGGTGCCTTGCTCAGTCCAAGCCCAACCTCTCTCTCTGAGCCCCACGCTCTCCCACTAGAGCGCATCCTGAGAGTGCCTCCCACCCGCACAGACACATGAGGTCTAGTTCCGAAAAGGCTGGTGGGCCTGGCACGTCAGGTCCACAACAGCAAAGGGAGAGCCTGGATTCCCATTTCTCCTGAAGTTTGCAAACAAGCCGGCATGGGGGCAAACGGTAAATAACATTTTATTTGGTAATGGCTCTTTAGTTTTAAATCACTTCGGCATTTGCTTTTAATTGATTTCTTTCAATTAGACGACTCAAATATGTAAATATTTGCTTTTCTATGGTAAGCTTTTGTTTAAATTATTAAAGCTTCAGCTCCGTGACTGATTTTAAGAAATCAGGTTGCTGCCGTGCTGATAATAGAACGCATGCGATAAAACAGGCGGGAATCACTGCTTTTGGCACATGTGCTGTCACCAAATGTGGCAGAGAGCAAGGCAGCACGTAGAGAAATAGAAGCCAGGGCGAATTTACAGTTTTCTTCGAATTGCTCAAGGAATAAATCAATAAATCAGGGAGTTAGAGAACAAATGTAGGATGAAATAACATCTGAAGGCGCTCACTCACGATAAAAGCTTGTCTTGCTCTGTCTTTTTTAAAAGCACTCATCAATGGCTCTGGACCCAAGTATTAGTTCGCTAAAAGGAGCGGAGGCGGGGGCACGGGAGGGGGCTTGTGTAAAGACTCAGGACAATAACTATACGAGAACACTGGAGACCAAAAAGAAGATGATGATGATGATGAAGACGGAATGATGATGAGAGCAGAGTCATTTCATAGCCCCAATCAGGTGGAGCTATGATAAGCCTTGATTTGCTAGCTGCCCAATTTTACCAGCATCAAAGGCAAGCATGGAACCCAAAGAAGCCGGGTTGACAGTCGGGCTATCCTAAGGCAGAAAGAGGAATAACAAAGAATGCTCTGATTTCAATAAAAGGAGAATTTGGAAGTAAAAGGTGTGTAATGACACTAATAACCAGTCTTTACCAGCCACATAACAATCAGAGGAGGAGGAGACCAAGGCCAGACGGGTGAGCTCAGCACGAGTCACCGGCACCTAAGACTCTCCTAATAACTTTTATTATTTGTTGAAAATCATGTCGACAATACAGTTCAGTAACCTTTGTGCTATAAATCCATTTCATCTGCAAAAATGAAAGCTGAATAGAATGTGATATTATATAGAACCCGTCATGCTGGTGCTATCTCCGAAGCTCTCTGCCAAATAATGAGCTAGATTCCAGACCGACAGGCCGAGTAGGGCCAAGAGCCGAGCCGCCTGCGTGCCCACCAGGCCCAGCCTGGGGCTTTGGAACGTGCTTAGCACAGAAAGGAGATGAAGGCCCTGAACAGCCCTCCAGACTTTGGTGAAAATTGTCCTGAGGCGCTTCAACTCCACATCAAATTTACTACGGAGAGGCCAAAAGCGCGCTCATCTATTATCTGGTGGAAACTGGAGAATGGGCCCATTGCCTTGGTGCGGGGCATCAGGGAGACTGTTATACCAGAAATTTCCAAAATGTACCCAAACACGATGGTGACTGGGTCCATTTCCAAAATCCAAACTCCCCCTGAATGGAGCTCTGGGGCCAGGCTGTACCTCCTTCAGTGTGCCCCCCACCCACAGTGGAGGGTAGGACCAAGAAGCTCATGTCACACTTGAGAGAAGGATGAGGAAAACCCTTTTCACAGGAAACATGTATGGAGATGGAATCAAGGCAGTATGTGGAGGTGCTGATGTCAAATTCTTCCTACCCAAGAGTGAACCCAGCTCTCCTCATTTCTATATGGTCCCTGGTCCATTTGTCTCCTCAACTGCCTTATAAATTAAATACTAACATTCACATGCTCATTTCTTTCTTTTTTATTTGTTTTAATTTTATTTATTTTTTGAGAGAGAGAGACACACACACACAGGGCGTGGGGAAGGGGGTGGAACAGAGAGAGAGAGAGGGAGACACAGAATCCGAAGCAGGTTCCAGGCTCTGAGCTATCAGCACAGGACCCGATGCTGGGCTCGAACCCACAGACCACGAGATCATGACCTGAGCCGAAGCTGGACGCCCAACCAACTGAGCCACCCAGGCATCCCTAAAATGCTCATTTCTTAAGGCAGAAAGTGAATGCAGAGGTTTATGAAATATGTTATATAAGCCTCAGTCTTATCACTTTGGGAGAAAAGATTACTTGATTTTGAGAGGAAAAAAATAAAAAGGCTGACAGCAGACCTTATATTCAGGTACAAGCCAAAACTTCTTGGTAGTTGTCAGGATTTCAATTTGAGAGTATCACATCCAAAAAATGTAAACGTGTACCCAGTCCCCAGAAGAAAACTGAATTCACCTGTCTTTACAAACGGTGCCATGTTTTCATGTGAGAGTAAGTACAATACGATCAAAATTGCTTCAAAGTTGGTTACAAAATCCAGCTGTCCTTTGGATTCACATTCTCCTGGCTTTACAGTGTTGAACTGCTCTTTTGTGAAGCTGGCCCATAGCTTTGCCTGCCCGTCCACTAGTCCTGATATACGATTGCTAGCCTAACTGAAAAGGCGGTGTGAGCTTTTAAAGTAAGGCTGACCAGTGAGGACGAACAGCCAAGAATACTCAAAAGAGCACTTTCTAGAACCCGATATCTGGCTGGAGTGGGCAGGACAGAGAGGAGGACCTATACCATTTCTGATGTAGCTGTCGATCATATCATTCTCCAAAGGGACCACAGGAGGAGCAGCAGATTTGGGGGGGAGGTAATGATTTAATTTTGTACCTGTAAGATTTGGGCTGCCTAAGGAACCTCCAAGTGGAGGCATCCCACCCATCCCACAGGTAATTCACATCACTCCCTGAATGAAAATCACACTCCTAATGCTCCCCACAACACCCCTGGTATTCTGGTCCCCTCCACGACCAGGTTCCAAACAGCTTCTCTGCTCTGAACGACTTCTCACTCACCCACCGTTCCCCAGCCATGTCAGCAAAATATCTGTGATTCCTTCTTACCTGCCTCGACTGGGCACATGGTGAACAGTGAGAAGAAAGAAAGATTAGAGGGTATATGGTCTAGGTTAGTGGTTAAGCATATTGCCTCTAGGTCGGTCTGCCTGGGCTTGAATCTAGACCCTGCTACTTCCTGTGTGACTTAGGTCAAGTTACTTAACCTCTCTGTTCTTTAGTTTCCTCGCCTGCAAACCAGAAACAATAATAGTACCTACCTTGTAGAGTTGCTGTAAGGAACAAGCATTAATGGGGAGAAAATGGCCTGCTGTAGGCCCTCGGGAAAGTGCTTCATGGGTTTCATATCTCTGAAGTTCTAAATGAGGCTTCTTCTGAAGCTATTCCTGAGCTCATGAAGGGTGGGAGCTCCTCTCAGCGCTTATATTTCTGCTTCTAAATTGCAGAATAGGAGAACTGTGGTGGCAGGATTCTCTCAGGTCTCAGTGAAATGATAGAGAAGCTCTTCCTGACCCAAACACACACAACACGACCACGGAAGTGTTTAAGTACCCTTCCTGAAGAGGGATTCTGATGATCTAAGACTGAAGGTAGTTTATACCCAAATCTCCTTATTGCCCAAGCTTTAGAACTTAATGGCAGAGGAACAGGGGCAGGTAAAGATGTGGCAGTGACATGAATATCTTTGGATAAGATACATGAGTATCTTATCCAAAAATTGTATGTATGACTCTAAAAATACATATAATCTAAATTGATCAAGAAAAAGCAGCTCTCACGAACGACGTGTTTTTCTCCTAGAATGTCCTGTCTCCAGGCAGTAACCTTGGACAAGAAACTATGTAGTGCTTCTCCTAAGGGGCAGGGGAAATTGTCTTTAGAATTCAGGACCCTACACTGTTGAACCTGTCGGCCCTCCCAGTCTGACCTTGAAATTGAACCGTTGTCTCTTGCGTGACAATTGGATGAAATCCTCGGTGTTTAGGCATTGAAATTCTGAGACCGCTGTTACAATAGAAAGAGAGAGAGATGATTTTAGTGGCCTAACAAGTTATGATGATTTGTTCCTTTGGTTGCCATTCTCTTTAAAGAAACCTCTTCTGTGGCTAAAAGCACCACAGGGTAACTGTAGGCAGCTATCCTTCAGATGGAGTTCATGACTTTGTTTGCGGCCACTCGCAAGTTCTAGCTTTCCATGGGATTCCTTCTCCTTATACGCTTTCATGCAGCCCCTCCTAATTGTCCTCTGCACCCACCAGAAGCCTCACACACCCTCATAAAGGACATTAGTTTGGCAGGACCATTTTTAGGGAATACCTCCCACCATCTGATACGATGAAACATTGGTAGGGACCCTTCCCCAGATAATATCTGCTAAAGGGTTACATCAGATCCCATCTTTGTGGCTGGCACATGCGATTTGTTAATAACTAAATTCGTGTTTGGGGGGCCATTGCTGAAAAACACTAAAAAAGGAATTAAATGCAGGCGATCGAAGTTACTGTCTTGAAGTGTTGTAGAAATGTCTTCCGAGCACTGAGTCATTATCATTCTACCTTCATTTTCTTTCCAAACATTTCCTTGGTGTCAACAAGGGCCAAAAACATCTACTGATCAATCTCTTCCCACTCGAGTTCTTAACAAAGAGTAAGAGCCCTCTCTTCATATCGCAATGGGAAATGTGAGTGATGAAAGGGAGATTTTTTTCCCAAAATCATTTCTATAACACAAGCCATCAAATGATCATTATATTTTATGATTCTGCAAAATCTGCAAAAATCAAAGCCATGTAATATACCTTGCAGAGGGCTCTGCTAATCCTGGCCAACCACATTCATGCCTGAATGACGGGTGAAGTCCTGGTAACTGGAAACCTGACACCGAAGGAATTCCAAACACAGACTAAAAGCATCTCTGTCTACATAACACGGGCGGCTCAAGCGCCTACAAATGTATTAGTTTGTGCTGATCTTCTTTTAGCTTTGCCATATTTGTAGAAGAACTACAGAACAAAGCATCGGCATCAGATCAGCCGCTAAATAATCCATGCGTGGCATGCTTCAGAGTAGTGTGGCATGCTTCAGAGTAGTATGGCTTTGCCAGATGTCAGCTTTCTGCTAAGGGGTACAAGTACCTCTCTTAGCACCGGGAGTTTTACATCATGTTGCTTCCTCCCATCTGAACCCCAAATTTGGTCACAGTCCATTATTACCAAAAAAGGAAATCCATAAAGGCTACCTTGCAAGTTACGAAATTGTCTTTGTGTTGGCTGCTAATAGCACACATGGTATTTTACAGAAAATAAGAGGAACAAGAATCTGCCTTTTGGAAGTTTTTCCTCAAGTGAGAAAGCTGATGCTGATGCCTAAGGTGGACGTATTCACCTTTTCTCATAATTTCTTTATGACTTTCACACTTTTTGTGCCTGCTGGACTTATCCCTTCTCAAAGCAAACTCTCTTCGAGTCACCAGTGGGTCTCAATCTGAGTTGTTTCTCCCCTGTCCTTCTTCAACTTCACCTGTCCTTTCTTCTCCTAAAAGAAGCTCATCAGATGAGAGACAGTGATGGTTCTTGAGCTCAGCATTGAGTCACGTAGGCAAATTATGATCGGCTCTGTATTGCAAGGATTTGTTACTGATACTTGAACTGAAGGTTGCAAATAACTTATTTTAATAAATTACAACAGATTTGAGTTTTCTCCTTTCATAATGTTCCTCCCATTGTTCTTAAACCCCCTGTTCTTTCTTGAGTGGGAGGGAAGGGCGTTGTGTTCCCACAGGTGGTAAGGAAGTTTGCATAAGCCTAGCTTCTGCCTCTCTTGGGCTCCAGTGGCTTATATGAAAGTCATCCATCATGTGTGTTCCAGTCAAGAAAAGGTTGGGAAGTACTGTGACAGATGGGGCCTGGACATCACCTGTACCTCTGGTTCATGTTCATCAATCCTCAAGGCCAGGTACTTGAAACTGTGGTGATTACACTTGATTTTCACCTTTGACATTACCCTCCTAAGGCCTTTGAGACCCTGTATACTGCATTTTTAAATGTACACATTGCAGTGTTCTTAGATTATTGTGTTTATAACAAAAACAAAGAAAATCTCCTTGCTGGATAATAATAAAAACAATCCATGAAAGATTTTTGAATAAATACACTTAACCTGTACTAGTTGATCATATTGACCTCACTGGTGAGTCAAGGCAATTAAATGTGAGCCCAAGGTTTATTAAGCACATACTATGTTTCAAGTATGATACAAGACAACAGAGTATACTTTTGTTCTTGGAAAACAAGACAAATATACTAACCCATGCCCTGATAAAGTTTATAGCTATTCCATGTTGGACCCAATCCAACACTTTTTTTCAGCCCACCATCTTTTTCTCCCTCCCTCCTTCCTCCTTTAAAAATTAGAGACCATGTAATACACATGTAATGCACAGCATGATGACTGTAGCTAACACTGCCATATGGTATATAGGAAAGCTGTTAAGAGTGTAAATCCTAAGAGTTCTTATCACAAGGAGAATTTTTTCCCTTTTTTCTTCTTTCTTTTCTTTTTATCATATCAATATGAGAAGATGGATGTTAGCTAAAACTTGTGGTAATAACTTCACATATTTGTAAATCAAACCATCAGGCTGTGCATCTTAAACTTGTACAGTGATGTATGTCAATTATTTTTATTTCTCAATAAAACAGGAAAAAATAGAGACCAGTCGTATCTCAACGATTGCCAAACTCTGGCTGTCAATGAGAGTCCATCACTTCCTTTCATTTTTCTACCCACTGACTTATTTCCACACCTTACATACACCTCTGACCCTGTATGGTTATCGTGCTTGTTTGTGGGTTTTCTCTTTAAACTCTCCTTAACAAATTCAACGTACATTTATTTATGAGCCTAGATACATAAAGCCATGTGCCCAGCTCAGAGGGAGATCACCAGATATACGAGACTCAGTTCCTTCAAGATGCTTGTGCTCTAGTCCGGTATATAGCAAGTCTTTCACCCATGTAAGGTGAGAATGACCTACTGGGGTGAGTGCAGGAAAAAGAGATTTTCTTTGCAGTTGAGAAAGGGAGGAGTAGGGAGAGCACGGGCAGATGGGAGGGCTCAAAATTGCTCATGCCCTTTCATCTATTCCAGGAAATATAGCCACGCCATTCCTAGTTATGAGGTTTTGCCAGTGACTTGATTTATCCCATACTGAGCCCTTTCCCCACACAGGATTATCTTAGCAAATATTGGAGCATGCCTTATGTCTTTCCGTAGAGTGAAGACTGTTGGTACCCAGGGGCTGGCTCTCTGACTTGCTCAGCCTCTGATTTTCAGCCCCTGTTTTCCTTAATGAAGAATAGTGACATAGTGAGATGGCAAAAAGAGACAAACCTCATGTAAAGTAAGGGATCGTTACTCTTTCTTCCCATATCAACACCATACAGCCTTGTGATGCTTCGGCTTAAAGGTTAGCATCTGCATCTGTGGGATTGGAAACTGTATAACTGAGCTACTTCCTGTGAGTCCTCCAGGAAAAAGCGGACTCTTTTGGCCTCCAGAAATGAGCCTAGGGGCGCCTAGGTGGCTCAGTTGGTTAAGCGTCCGACTTCGGCTCAGGTCATGATCTCACAGTCCGTGAGTTCAAGCCCCACATCGGGCTCTGTGCTGACAGCTCAGAGCCTGGAGCCTGCTTCGGATTCTGTGTCTCCCAATCTCTCTGCCCCTCCCCTGCTCATGCTCTGTCTCTCTCTGTCTCAAAAATAAATAAAAATATTTAAAAAAATAAAAAAAAGAAATGAGCCTAATCAAGAATAAAATAGGAAAAAAGTGAACAGTGAAAAATATGGAAAAAAATCATTGACATTTTAAAAATATAGATATTTTCAGGGTGCCTGGGTGACTCGATCGGTTGAGCATCTGATTCTTGATTTCAGCTCAGGTCATGATCCCAGGGTTGTGGGATCGAGCCTGTCAACAGGCTCTGAGTCTGCACTGAGCATGGAGCCTGCTTGAGATTCTCTCTCTCTCTCTCTCTCTCTCTCTCTCTCTTTCCCTCCCTCCCCCCTTCCCTCCCTCTCTCTCTCCCCCCTCCCTCCCTCTGCCCCTCTCCCTCACTTGTAGGCCCTCTCTCAAATTAAAATTTAAAAAAATATATATTAGTAAAGAAAAAGATAAATATAGATATTTCCGTGATAACTTCCCCAAAGAGTTCTATTATACAGAAAGCAAATATAGACTTTTTCCTTCCTTAGGCAAAGATGGTTCCAGAGTGAAATTTTCAATTGAAAGTGTTATTTATGAAAGCTAATAACACATCCAAATAAAACTCAGGAGGTCACCTGAAAAATGAGGGGTCATGAAGTGGAGATACATTTGCTATGTGGGTCCTTGTTTTCATCAGTCTCCAGAGGAGGCTGCCCCTGGATTTCGCAGGGTTGGTTCCCAACATGCAACATCAGTCACTCTGATAGCATTTCTTAGAATGGATCGGCTTTTGCGCTTTCCTACAAACACTAAATTTCACCCAAATAAAGAAACCAAGAAAGGGAAACTCAAGATCAACAGAGCTAAAATTTCAGCTCTTTCTTCTTCTTTTTTTATGCTATCAAGGTAACGAGGAGGGCTTTTTTATTTTCTTTTCATGTGTGTGGCTGTGTCTGTGTCAACCTGCGTGTGCACAGAGGTACACAGACAATTCTCACCAGCACTTAGAAGTTGTTCTGGCAAAAGTCTGTAAGAAATGCCCAGTTTTGAGCAAAAAGTTATTATAAACAACAGCAGCACCCCCCCCATCAAAGAAAGAAAAATTCCTCTAGCACGCTTTGAACCTTAAACAGTGTTTTTATAGGCCAGCTCATTGTTTTTCTTCTCTATGAAAAATTAAAAACAATAACCGTTTTGATGAGTTCTACGGGAAAAGACAGTTTCCATGATTTCATTTCTTGACAAAGAGCAGCTACCTCACTTGGTTTCTGCCACATGTAAGCAAACCCCCAGCTGTAAAACCTCCCCTCAGAGAAAGGGATACGGAACCCCAAAACTCTTGAGTTCTTTCCCATCTGCCCGGGGGAAGCCTGCCTGCCCCTTGCTATGAGAGTGGACGAGTCTCAGGGGTGAGGTGTGGGAAAGGAGATGACTGTTCCCGCCCCACCCCCACCACAAGCACACAGCCTGTGCTGTCACAGCACATTCAGGGTGGCTTCTGCCCCGTCACCACTTGATCTGGGTTGTCTCTCCAAAAATAAAAAAATAAATAAAAAAAACCCGACAAGGTGTGCCTGTCTTTTATAATGTCCTGTTTTAAAGGAGAGAAATCTCCAGGGAAAGAACAGGACCCTAAACGTCCAAGGCCTGGAATCCCTCCTTTCTCTCTTTCCATTTTAAACAGGAAACATTCCCGCTAAGAGGGTCCAGAGGGAGCATGGGTTGTATGTTCATTTTAAGGCAGATAATGTTTGTGTGTTACAAATGTCAGTGATTTATCCCAAGGGCTTAAAATGAGTGCAGAAAAACCACATGTTTCACTTCATGCAGAGAAATAGCTTCAGTAGATTTCGAGAGAAAGCACAGGTTAAGGATTTTTTTTTTAAGTGTTTCAGAAATCTCCAGCATGAACCAAAAGGAAATAGAAATGAGAGCGGCGGTGGGGGCGGGGGGGGGGGGTGTTGGTGCTTACAATATTTTATGACAAAAGATCTAGCGAATGCTGGAAGTTTTCTAAATCAGAGATAAAATTGTAAAGGAAAGGGGAGATGTAACCCTGATCCTCTATTTCCCAGGGCTGGAGTGACAGATTATGCATTTGTGCTCTATTTGTCATGGGCAATTTAAAATAGAGCAAAGCAAACTGCGCTGAATAATAGCAGTTGATGCTATAATAGCTTGTACACAAACAATTTAATTTTTTTATCTGAAAACTCTAACTAGATTACCCCAAGCTGAAGGATCTTTCATTATTACGTATAGCCAAATTAAGACATAAAACAGTAGAGCGAGAGTTCTATTGTTCATCCTTATGAATGTCCTCACACGCTGCTTTCCACACACACCCACACTTGGAGCTCGTCAACCCTTCATTGATTTGGGGAACTTACAGAGCTGTTTTAACATCAGATTCCGCAGATCACAGGGTGATTTCGACCCTCACTGACAGTGCTTGATTAACCACAGACGCCGTATTCTTCTAGCTCTGTCATTTCTTCCAAGTGTTCTACCAATTTGTACTCTGACATCGAAGAGATTTTCATTAATTATTATTGTTGCTTTTTTTTCCTTCAAAAAATTATCACAGGGAGAGTAGTAGAATGTGGGAAGGATCTGGTGATGGTGGTGGTGAATACGTGCACAGAAGGTTTATGGGATTTTAAGAGCTGCAAACAGAACTCATCTGTTTAACCCCAGGCTAGATAAGATGCAGTCATCTGTACGCTGTTTAGAGACGTATTGCTTCTGTTGTAGCAAATGGAACAGAAGATGCTTGTTGTCTTAGTAGAGAGATCCAGACAGGGTCACTTTCTGTTAGTGTTTAGTGTTGCCCTGGACCTTTCTGTGTGCCTACTCATTACACAATGCAACTTACAGCTGGTTTGGCTTTTCCCACTCTGCTACTGGTACTTCTTGACTTCGTGGTAGAATTGCTTTCTATCAAGGCGCTACGTGGATAATCCCCAGCTCTGACTCAGGACTTTTTCTAGGAACTGTAGAGAGGGAAGAGCACATAGGGGTGGCCCAGAAGCTAACCGGAGTTAGACCAAGACTATGGTCCATGTCAAAAGCACCCCCACAGACCTAGAGATGAGTACAGCCCCGGGGAACTGTGTAACTCTGAATAACCTGCACATTTCTCCCACTACCCGTGACAGGCTTCAGGGGGGCAGAGAAGGGGGCAGGTCCAATGATCCTAGCTGTAAGGGAGCCAAAGTGCGCCCCTGTTTAGAAAACGAGCTTGGCTGCTATGCTAAAGGCCAACACGCAATGGTACAAACCAGAAAGAAGTATTTTTGTCCCTCGTGCAGCCTTCTGAGTATAAGCAGTCCTGGCTAACATGGTGGCTCCATGGTGGCTCCATGGTACAAGGACTCAGGCCCTTGCCCTCTCGTTGCTCTACCTTCCTCAGCATGAGGCTTTCTCCTTGTAGTTAAAAACGGCCACTCCAATGGCCAACAGGAAGGGGAGAGGGGAAGAAGAAGATTCCCTCTCTTCTCTTTAAGGGCACACACCACTTCTGTTCACGTCCCATGGACCAGGCCTAGTCAATGACCACGCCAAACTACGCAGGAGGCTGAGGAACGGGGTCTTCGGTCGGGCAGCTCCCTTAGCAGCTACTGATATGTGTCTGTTCTCTTTCCAGGGGAGGACCAGCTGATCCTATAGACTATCTGACGGCCACACCTCGAGGGCTCTACAAAGAAAGGGAGCTCCCGTATTACCCAGGGGCTCATCCCGTGCATCCTCCCAAAGGGAGCTACCCACGTCCCCCAGATCTGAGGCTTGCAGACCTCCGGTATCCTCAGTACTACCCTCCTCCACCAGCCCCCCAGCATAAAGGACCCTTCCGACAAGATGTCCCGCCTTCCCCTCCTCAGCACCCCAGAGTGCCAGCCTATCAGGAAATGGGTAGACCAGGGCCTCGAGGAGGCAGCCCGGACCAGTACCCCTACCGAGCCCAGGATCCCAGGCAGAAGAACCCCATGACTGCAGCTGTGTAACTGAATATCACCACGCCCAGCCCAGCCCAGCCCAGAAGGGGAGATGGCTAACATCACCTTTGCCCTTCCTACACTGTAAGACCTTCCTCCTGTTCAGAATTCTCCAGGGCACAGATAGGTTCTTCTCACCGAGGTTGCAACACTTGACTGCTAACCAGAGGGAAAAAGGAGGGGACAGGAGGACGGGGGATCAAAAGGAAGAGAAAGGACAGGGTCCATCAAAACAGTACTGCCTGAGATCTGAAATGCATTTAGAATTGTTCAATTCCGTGAGAGCGGCAGGTAAACAGGCAAATAACAAAGAACAATGGACATACCACACAGTGCCTTCCTGGTGCGCACAAGCCCCATGGAACTGGCAGCACAGAGACTCTCAGAGGCTGAGCCTCAGCCACCTGAGAGTGGCTGCAAATATGGGTGTCTTAAATGAGTAGTTTTCTCATTGAGAAAACAAACCAACAGCAGACATGACTAGTGATCTCTTTGAAATGTTTATACCCAGAAGAAGACTGCATTTCTCTCTTTGTAGAATTTCTCAGGTTCCTCGTACCACTCGTCTGGTATAAGTATTTTACATTTCCTTGCCATATATATATATATATATATATATATATATATATATATATAAAACACAACACGAATGCAGTATTAGTGTCCTGAGAGAATGTTTAAAGCTAGTCAGAGATTCCAGAAGGAATATAGTCCAAGGACCAAGGCGATCAGGTTAAGAGGGCTGAAAATCCCCTGATCCTCACCTTCCTTCCCCCGAGTCCCAGGCGTGATTGCATGGAGATATCCGGTTTCAGAACCATCTCCAAATCTGGAACCGGGGCCTCGACTTTAAGGCTCCCACTTGAGGGCTAAAATGTAGTTGGAAAAGAGAGGGCTCGTTGCTTAGGTCACACAGGAAGCAACGATCCGGAGATGCCAATTCCACACTCAGTGCCAAACAGTGCCATCTGCACCCGGGGACAGGGAGGGGCTGACTGTGGCCTCTGGGATTGATGACTAGGGAGTAGTAGATGGCAGTGACTGACTGTGTGTGTGTGTATGTGTATGCGTGTGTGTATGTGTGAAGGTATGTGATTACCAGTATGGAGAATGTAAGATAAAAATGCTTTCTGGAAAGTTTGATGAGGAAGGAAATAAAAAGGAAAAAAAAAATCAGAGGGGAAAGGAAAAGAGGCATAAAACCAGATCATTCTACATCCGCTGTATTTCATTAACAAAAGTCGGGGGAGCACCCAGCCCGGGCCAGCATCTCCAACTGGGACTAGAAGGTCTTATGGTTTGGAAAAGCTGACACCCCGCCCTCTAAAACCCATCCCATTTCCTTTGAGCTTTGCAGTGATTTTCTACTTATTTCAGCAAGACTTCTAAAACTTCCAACCTGACCCAAATGAGAACACAACAGAAGACTGAGAAACAGCAAAATCTGGGAGCAGCCGTTTGAATCGTTCAATGGCTCTTAAGAGACTTAAAGCCTTGCCACTCCTTCTCCATTCCCTCAAAACAAAACAAAACAAAAAAAGTATTGAGTTCCATTTGGACATATTTTGGCTGAGATTAGAATACCTCTGCCTGACAGGACTTAATAAATTATAGTATTATTAACTATAGAGTATCCAACCCAGTTTAGGTGTTTTTTTAATTTAAAATAGAGTTCTATTACCAGGAATGAAGCAGCTGCTGGTTTTAGACATAATAGTGTTATTTACTGGACTTTAAGAGGTATCATTTTCTAAAGTACAATTACCTTGACCATCTTAATAAATAGACTGTCAAGTTGGTCTTCTCCATCTGTCATCCCTCTTGAGCCAGGCACCTTAGACCTTTTGCAACGTGTGCACGGAGGTTGAGGGGCTCAGGCCCTGCTCACCTAGAGGTGAGATGCAGGTGAGCTCCCGGGCTTCTCTGCCAACACGCTGAATGACACTTTACCCTCGAAATAAATAAACTTCCAGGAAGAGAAGGATAAAGTGAGGGAAATGTAACGTGCTTGGGAGCATTAAAATCAGCTCTTGGGCATGTTGCATTTTGAGCCAAATTTCTCCAGGCTATTAGACATAGCCAAGCCAGGAGTCTCCTTCTGGATTAAGGCCAAGGCCACACGAGAGGCAGCCAGAGGCAGTGCGAGAGGGTGAGATATCCTGTGCGTGTTGGAGGAGTGGCCCTTGTAGGAAGAATGCCCATCTTCCCCACGTTGCACAATGCCTCCTGCTCACAGGCTCGGGGCAAGCTGCACCAAATACGGTCTTGCGCTGTATTCACAGTCAATAAAACATTTGCTAATCCTGCGGGGCAGCCAGTGATTTGAAACTGCTCTTCAAGTGGACAAAAACGAGATGACAGCCGTTTTCTTGCTTGAAGTACAACACACGCCCAATTTGACCCCGCCCGAACGAAGCGCACGTGTGTGTCACAGAGGCTCCCTCGAGCCAGGCCACAGTTAAGAACAGCTCGAATGTAAGCTTCGTAAGCGCCTGTGAACCAACCCTCCACTTGCCAGCACCCAGAGGCTGTAGAACTCTCTCCGAGTATCTAGGAGAACTGGTGGTTTAGAGTGTTTAGAAGGCCAGCCTGTAGTCAGTAGGTGCCCAGTAGCAGGAAGTAGTTCCCCATTTATTTATGGCCTTGGCGAGACTCAATCTGGTGTCTGCTCGTTGCTCAGAATACCATAACGCCCCTCCCCACAGGAACAGAGTAGCACAGTGAGCTGCAAACCCATCAGCACACACCCACCCGACTCCTGATCTGACTGCTGGGTCGCTGAGGCCTGGAAATGATGCTTTGGCCTTGAGTCGTGAGATGTTTGAAGGAGCTCTGGTTTATCCCTTTTTGCAGGAGGGGAGATGGGAAAGGGAGCAGACCATTGCAAACTTTTAGATGCAGGAGAATTCAGTCCTTTGCCAGGAGGAGAGACACTACATCTCGTTAACCCCTTGCGCCATTGGACTGTGGTAGAAAATTGGTTCCCCACAATATTAAATCAGTGGATGAAAGGCAATCTCAAAGACAGGAGCACCTTTTTACATCATAATCGAGTAACAAACAAAAATCGGAAAATAAAATTACCGTGAAGCTCATAATTCTTAGATATGCAAGTCAACATGCATTGACCCCACAGGACAGCATGGAGCAAAGATCTTATAACCAAGGGTGTGAGGAGATCCACAGACCCACCATGACCCCATGGAGGAAACCATGCATGCTGCCCGATAAAGGAGGTTGGAAACTTCCTTGTGGCTCTCTTTGTGCCACCAACTAAATAAAATTAAAACATGACTCATTATTGCCTTCAAAGATCTGTGAACTTGTTGAACTATCTTCTGAAGGAAATGCATCTGACAACTTGAGGAGCTGTCATGCATGGAGTCTATGTGCACAATAAGGATCCGGCCTTTGAGGGGCATTCGTTCCCCTAACCTGTAGCCCCAGCAGTTGTTTTCTTTGGAGAGACATCTTAGCCTTTCAGGGCGGATAGAGAGATCTGCACAGTTTGGGGAGGGATGTATGCCTCTAAAATCCCCGTAGGCATTAAACTCTGAAATCCGCAACGAACTGCCCTCAAATCGGTGCTAAATTGGGTAGACACCCTACTGCTTTTGAGTCCAGGAGCAACAAAAGGTCCAGACTTGGTGCAATTAGGCAGGAGGGAGTGGGATCCAGAACCAGCCACGGGAGTACTTCTCTGCCCTCCCAGTTCCCACCGACTTAGTTGGAAATGATGCCACAATGAGACCAGAAAGAGGAGTCTCCATAAGATATCCCTACAAAGTCACCTCTCTGAAAAAAAAAAAAAAAAGGAGAATGAAAGATAGATATCTAAAATAAGCCTAGAATCTCATATGCAGCTACTACTTCTAAGGGAAACTCTTTTCTCCCTCATGTCCTTAAATAGTAATAGAATCACACAGCTCCTGACTTTTAAAGATGGGCTTAACTCCCGAGCCTGGAGTGCACAGTGAACTAACCCCAACGACCGAGACTGTCTCCTCACTCAGCTCTGAGAGCGTGTGCTGTTCCATCTATGCTGCCCGCAGTGCTGTTTACTACTGGAACATAAAAACAAACCCTACTGTGGATACAGTCACTTCTTCTAGTGTTTTCCTGTGCTTTTTTGGCACCAAGTCTGTTCATAAGTTCTGAAGATAAATTATGTGAAATCATATTTTGGCATATGGGGGCAGAGAATGAATTCTTCACAGACTTTTTAGAATGATCCCATTTGTACCACAGAAAACATTTTGGATGCTGTTATATATGAACATACAAATTTTTCTTGTTTTATTTTGCATTAAAATAAAGCTTTATTCATTAAGATACCAGAGTGTTGGTTTTCAGTCCCCACCTGTTTGGTTTAGGATTTGATGAATGAATAGGTTGGTCTGGTCCTGATCACCCTTAAACAGCAACATCATAGGGCAGGGGTCATGAAGGAGAAGCCTCTGTCATGTGCTGGGCCCCCAAGAAACACATGCGAGACGGAGACGACCATGTAGGCTGTTTATTCAAGAGCGCACTTGGGTTCAATACCCACGGAAGCCAGGGCAAGAAGCAGGGCCGGCCAAAGGGAGAAGCTGAGCAGTGATACCCTCCCAAATTAGGCCTCAGCCAGCTCCACAGGGCAATCTGGAGCCACAGTGGCCCTTCAGACTTGTCCCAACTTGGGACTAAAGAGCTGGGTCTTCATACCACTGTGTTGGTTGGTAGGTATGAGCTACTCCTGGAAGGAGATGGGACCCAGGACTGGGCAGTTGGGAGGTATTTACAGTGGTTGGGAAAATTGTCCTTCATTCCTGAGGTGGGATCTGGGCAGCTCACCACATAGCCTCCAACACTGTTGACCCTTCCTCTTATCTTACTTAGGGAAATGTGACTCTGAGTAGGTTCTCCTTGAAACCAACCCTCTGTTTCCCAAGATTCTTCACTGGATTATTCTCAGACCTCCCAGAAGTGTCTTGCAAGTTCATTCGCACCAAGGTTTCAGCCACCGTCTCTGGAGAAGTTTGCTCACAATCTCCAGCTCAGATCTGTCTTCCCAGACACATGCATCTCCATTTTCCCCCTGGTCATCCCCGCTCAAGCTTTCCACAGGCCCTTTGGACTGAACAAGCTCAAACTGAAAGCATAAGGTTTCTCAAAAGAAGCCTGCTTCTCATGATTCTGACCTGGCCAGCACCACCATGTTCACAGTTACAAGCCAAAACTCTGGAAATTATCCTTGACTTCCCATTTATAACTCTGCCCATTCCTCCGACCCATCCCCGTCTGGAAAGCCTGCAATTCCACTCTATCTGTCCATGCTTCCTGACTTCCTGCCTTGGCTCAGCCTCTTCACTAGCCTTCTCTGCGATCTCTTGCCTCTGACCATGCTTCCTTCCCTACGACCTTTATACTCTACGGACTCAGCACCTGCCTAGAATTTGGTGCATAGAATTTGGTCGCAACGTGTACATATCAATTCGCTTAATCATTGTCTAGAACACTTCCCGGCTACCATATCAACCTCTCCTGTATCCTGCCAAAGGGATTTTTCTGAAGTAGAGATCAGACCAGGCGTGTTGCTCTTCTGGAGGCAGCATGCTCTTATTGAAAGACATTGGCTTTGAAAACAGGCAGTCCCAGATCTAAAGCGAGATTCCAGCACTAATCGGTTGTGTGACTACTTAGCTCTCTAGGCCAGTTTCCCCATTTGTGAAGCAAAAGTAGTACACGTCTTGTGTGATTGTTTTGAGAATTAACTCACATGTACATGTACAGGAGTTCTGGTCCAGTGTGAGCCAGTCCCCAAGAGCCGACTGTCCACGTCTCTCCCCGGTCCCATGTCTAGTGATGCCACATTAGTAGTTTGAAATAGGCCATGTTGGAAGCCTTTATGACACAGAAATCAGCGTAGTGTACAAAGCAGGCCTTTTTCTTTCCCCTCTAGAAAGCCAGTGGTTAAACATTTACCAGCACACCACTGTAGACAACATACCCAGCAGTCAAGGAAAGTTAATCCTTGCCCCCCTTCACGCACACACACACATATGCTCACACACACACGTACACCCTCACTCCTCAAAACCTTTCGGTGGCTCTTTCCTACTTACAACCTAAAGTTGAAAGCCCAAACCTTGCAACATCAGTCCCTGGCGCCTCGCCCTCTTCACGTCTCGTTGCTCCTAGTTTTACAGCTTGTGCTACTGTTATTTCCAAATTACTTTTATTTATTTGAACCAGGTGTGCATTTCACAGCTCTGTACCGTGGAAACACACAGTAAACATAGCTGCTCAAAGTGCCCTTCGTCCCGTGGATCCCTCAAGGCCCAGATCAAGCGGCTCATTCTCCATGAAGACTTCAAGGCAGAAATTGGAGACTGGCTCTCTCTTTCACGTCCATCCCATGCTCTCGTAGCAGGATTTACTGCAGGGCAGAGGCACTAACTCTGCAGACCACATTTTCCAGCTTTCCTCTTGGCCGTTGTTGCACATGAGGCCCAGCTCCTACCAACCAGACCAAACACTCCGGAGGATGGAACTGAGGGCCAGGCATGCTTCTGCTGGCAAACAGGGTAACAGAGGCATTTGGTTTCCTACAAGAATACTCAGCCCCTAGCTTCCTGGGAGTCAAGAGGCTGTGCGAGGGCAATCCGTTGTGTTAGCATGGATCATAGCTGAGGCAACACGATTCTGTACCAACAGTCGGGGCATCTTCCGATCTTCGAAAAGTTAGTAACCTCCTCCGTGAGCCAGTTCTGACTTGTCGTTCAGAGATTCATTCTGGAAGCCTTGCCTAGAGCTTGCTTCTCCGGCCCTTCCGAGATTTTTGCAAGCACCTAACTTTCCACATTCAATCCCTTTCTGTTTGCTAGAAGGGATTCAGTTATCTGCAACTAACCTCACCAAGATTCCTTCCGCAGCCCTCCTCCTGAGCCAGACAAGGTAATTCCATCCTGAATGTTACTGAGACACATTCTGCAGATCCTCAATAAAACTTTTATTACCTCTATTACAATGATTAGTTTCCATGTCCGTGTGGCCTTCTGAAGAGTATCGTATTTATAACACGTTGCCTGGCTCTGACTATATGCTCGAGAAATATTTGCTGAATTCATTTGAATGAAGAAATGAGGTGTGAGGGTTCTTTTTCTGAAATGCTGCGCTGCTGACGTCCCACCTTGCAGTTCAAACCATAAATCTCAAAGTCCTGTTGTTAAAGATCGCCCGGTATTTTTCCTGAGGTAAAAGGTGTTAGCTCACGTGGGCAGGCCAGATTCTAATTTAAAACACGAAGCAGGCAAGGAGATTGTAAATGCAATGGGTAATGCATTATTTAGAGAGCAAAGAGAGACTTAAGTAAAGAGAAAATGTATTCCTTGCAACCGACTAAGATGGAAATACTTTTAGTGACGGATGATTACTATTATTATTGTATAATTCCTTGGATTTTAGGCAAGTGCCTTGTGATCACTTGTATTACTTATTCCTTTCAACACCTGTAGGTGGTGAACTGAATGGCTCCCTGACTTTCCACAAGGAAACTGAGTCCTACATAGAATGGTACTAACATAAAGATTTAATGAACGCTATTTAGGCATATCCAAAAACCTAGAGGTAACTTTGTGTCTTGACAATGGAGATTTCTTTTTTAGTGGCCATGTTTATTCTCACTAATTATTGTTTATAGCACATGCTGAATGTTTCATGATTACAGTAATTTGTGCTTCTCGTCCAGTCGAAGAACATCAGGCTTATTTTACACCTGAAGAAACTGAGGCATGAAGAAACCAACCAGGTAATTGAGGGCCAAAGGAGAAAGGTGAATTTCCTTTATTCGTGGAGTATTTCTTGAGAAACTACTATGTTCCCGGCACTCTGTGCTACCTCCTGAGTGGGCTCTCTGCTTTGCAACGTGGGTGGATTCCTCCCCAGCTTGCAACAAAAGGTCCTTCCTCGGCACGTGGCCAGTTTGCATCATACCTGTGCCTTCCTAATTACTGGACTCTCAGAGGTCATCAGGCATGGCCCATGTCCTCTGGAGAAAGAAGAGAGATGCTTCAGCAGTCAATGTTTACCATTCAGCTATCACCCTTTCCACTGAAGCTTCACTTGGCTGCTTGTTACCGACCCTCCCAAATACCTAAGTTTGCTGCATAATAACCAATGTGTCACAGTATAGAAGAATGGTTTTAACTGAAACCTAACAACCCTCGACTTTGTGGCCCTTCTGCCTGGTCGATCAAATAAGAAGTACAAAAAGAAAATGAGATTCAATTGTTGCCCAACAGATACTTCATGTCAGATATTGTAAAACGCTGCAGAGTATTGCAGACATAGACAAGGCTTGGATTCTGCCCTCCAGGACCCGCAAGTCAAGTTGGAGAGGAAAACAGACACAAAGAACCAAAACTCAAGGCTGAACATGGTGAGTATACACTGCCAGGGAAGCCTGACTTTTGCCTCCGGGTGTGAACAGGATCGGGTAAGTTTTTTGGAAGACCTGACATCTGAAATGGCCTAAAAGGATGAGAAGGATGTAAACAGGCCAAGCAAGGAAGGGTATTGGCTTTCCAGCTACAGAACACAAGCCTCCACACAGAGACAGGAAACCCCCAGCTCTGTGTGATTTCGGGTGGGGGGGATATAGGTTGCGAGATCGGGGGTGAGACGGTGGGAGGTTGATACTAACAATGGCTAATATTATTCAGTGCTTAGCAAGTGCCAGATACTGGCTTCATGTTTTTCATACTTTATCTCATTTAACCCTCAAACTCTATGAGAAAACAGCTATAAATGAATTGAGTAACTTGCCTTTGGAATTTCAGATGCTAGAATAAGTTACGTAGGGTCTCCAGGGAGTTGGACAGTTGGTAATAGGGGGAATCACTCACACAAAAGACAATTTAAATAAAACCAGCCCAGGTGAAAGCAATACACAAAAGGAACTGGAAAAGTCATCAAACCATCAGCTTTTACTAAAGAGGGGAGAGCTACTATTTACTGAGTCTATAGGAGCTATGGGAGTTGCTTTGCCTACATTAATCTCATTTCTTCTTCCTATCAAGCAAGGGGGCCCATTTTACAGATGAGAAAACTGAGGCTCCAAGAGCCTAAGAACAGCTGTGGCTAGTGAAGTGGCTGGTAAATCCAGCTCTGGGTCCACAAGTCTCCTTGCTACCCCCAAGGGGCATTAAAAGTAAATCTCAGTGCAATTTCTTTTAATTTTTCAAAGCCTACATTGTGATCACTACCTAAAGTGTGTGCAATGTTGAAGAAAATTCAGAACATGTAAATGCAGATTTTGACATTTTAGACTTAAGAAACATGCAGCCTTGTGTTAGTTCCACTATATATTAAATTATAATCTATGTAGACAGCAGTTTTGAAAGGTATCCAGGCAAATGAGCTGTACTTCTGGCTGAAGTCAGACAGGTAGATGAAACTTTGATGACTTAATTCCCCCAACTACTAAAGGTATAAACAGACCAGGACTCTGGGTTGGAAAGAGGCTGCCAGAAAATTTATTAAGAGCAGTAAAGTGCAGGGCCATAATTTCAACAGGTTATCTTGCTTCTCTGGCTAATTGTTTTCCAAGGTTTCTCGACTCAGAACCATTCAGCATTCTTATCACCTGGGAAATGTGCGTGCTCCTTAGGATATTTTCCAGCGTGCAGCCACCTCTGTCCTCCAGTCACGGCTGTATTTTTGCTCAAAGAGCTGTCGATTAGATTTAAGAGCCGCCCCAGCCCCACAATGCGCTGTCTTGCTGATCTTCAGAGAGAGCTGTGGTGTCGCCCTTTGATTTATGGAGAGTGAAGCTCAAACCCAGCCCTGCGCTTTATTAAAGCAGCTTTTAGCCATATTATACCTTCCCCATTCCGAGCTCCCAATGGCTCTACCACCTAGGAGTCAAAAATCCCTTTGATAAGCAGCATTTGGGGTGATTGGAAAGTGGAGCCTTCGCTTCGTCCCCTCCCACCATCCTGCCTCCCGACCCCCCAGGTGCGAGATGGCAGAGGGGGAGGGGGGATGGAGACCCAGGCACAGCCCTGCTCTCCAGGTGGCCTTTCAATATCCGTTTTTCTCCTGACCCTCTCTTGACCTTCACAGTGTGACAGTGTTTGGCCTGAGGCTCTGCCTCTTCATGGTGATTTTTTTTTTCCATCCAGGCTTTAGAAGGGAAGCCTCAGAGAGGTGTGGCCACACTGCTATGGGACCCACTTTCAAAGGCTCCTGCTCTCCCGGCTGTGTTCTGCGAAATCAAGGCTGTGTTCTGGAAAATCACAGAATGCAGGCCCCCAGTGGAGATCACAGGATAGCAATGGGCACATGAGTATCTGCAGGTGAACTGACTACCTTATAGGTGTTGGTTGTGTGAAACCTGGCTTTGTTCCCGAACGCAGAACTTTTCTCTACGGATGTAACACCCCTCTCCCCTAACACACAGACCAGGCCTGTGCCATGTAAGGCTGGGGGTGGGGACACTTGAGTACTCCTGGCTCCAAGGGCCAGCCATGCTGTACTGAGAAAGTGTGAGGTCCTTCCAGAGCCCCGGCATCAGGCCTTCTCCATCCTTCCTTTGCAGTGTCCCCAGCTCCCTCTGGGGCTCTCGCTCCTCAGACTTTACTGCTGTCTGTCACTCAGTTCTACGCGATCACCCTGCCCCAGGGAACTCATTGGAGTGAGATTGATAACAGAGTCATGTTGGGCCAAGGTTGGGGTGTGTTAAGTGGCAGGTGTGCCCTCCTTCATCCCCAGTTCTCCGTGGGAGGATAAGCATCCTAGAGCCGGCACTGTGGTCGCTGGGTTACAGGTGGCTCTCAGCTAGACAAGCTGGGTGAAGCAGCTGGTTACTGCGTCCTCAGCTACTGCCTCCGAAGTGATGATAATCGTGCTGACCTCATAGGGTGGTGCAAAGATTACATGGAATAACGCACATAAAGCATTTATTATGTCAGCTGAAGGAGGATCCAGGTTATTTACCATCATTAGCCCTGATTTTCAAAGAATCTGTCTGCAAGTGGTAAATAGCACGTGATTATCATAAGAAAGCATTTCCTTCTTAAATCTCTGCTTCCTACAGGAAGGAAGACTCGGTCAAGTGCTAGTATGCCTTCAACACCCCTCCACAACTTGCCAATCTCTTATTAACAGACAGCAGACCTCAGACTTCTGCAGGCTCTAGCTTGAATTTAATAACTTTGTTTTGCTTTCATTGTATTAATTTTCTAATTGTCTTCTATTTAGATCAAAAGGATCCTGGCCCTTTTTTTTTCACTTACAGTAGTAAAGTAAGTGTCCATTAAAAATAAAATTATATAGGTAGATATTAAGTAAATAATGGTACAAATGGATATAGTAAAAACCATGGCGTGGCTGAAATATAAAGCTTGGAAACACTGTGCTAATACAGTGGAGAGGTGTCCCAGGGACCTCTGAGGGTTCCAGAAGGTAGAGTAACTTCTGGAAGATGCAAGCTGTTTGTCTGAACCCTAGGACTCCAGAGAAACCTATAGATGGATGAATAAATGAGTGGAATGAGGCCAGAATGTTCCAAGAAAGAGACTGTGCTGACCAGCTAGGTTTCCCCCAAGGAGGATCTTGCCTGGCTCTTTGACTTGGTCCTCGCCAGAGTTCTGCCGTGTGTCTGTGGGTCCTTTTCTTGCTCTCAACTCCCAGCAGTGGATGACTGCAGGAGCATTTGGCTGATTCTCCTACTAGAGCCGGAGACAAACGAGACTGTCCCCAAGTACAATGAGCATCAAATGGAAGCTTTACTTTTCCCAAAACCTTGGAATTACATTAGCATCAGCACGGGCCTCAATCTGCCTCTGTCATCACATAGTGTCCTACCTGTGTGTCTTTGTGTCCAAATTTCCCTCTTATGAGGATGCTAAGCATTGGACCAGGACCCAATCTAATCCAGTATGACCTCATTTTAATTTGATTATATCTGCAAAGAGCTTATTTCCACATAAGTCCCCACTCACAGGTATCAGCGTTTAGGATTTGAACATATCTTTTGAGGGGGACACAATTCCACCCACAACACTATCCATCATCCAGAGGCCATCCCCCATCTCTGCACCTCCCACCAGCGTCCCATCAAAATCTCTGCCCTGTGTGCAGTCAACACTCCTGCACACCGATCGATGTACCAATGACCAACCGTGTAGACACTGCTAGTGTCCTCCTATGTTCCACTTGTTTTCCTTCTTTACTAAAAGAGTCACAATTTGGGGGGGATAGTGGGGAACAGTGAGCAAAGGATGGGGGCAACAGATGTCTGTCCATCCGGATTCCTCATTATATGGGGAGGAAAAAAAAACCACTTTCTCAGACTTTCCTTCAACATAGGAAGTCCTATGCCTCACTTGCCTGGCCAATAAGAGGTGAGAAGTGAGAAGTGGCTGGGGATTTCTGAGAAGCGTTTGGTTTCCTGATACAAATAGCATACCTGTCTCCCTCTTTCTCAGTTGTTCCTTTCTTCTCCTACCTGTCATAGCTAGAAGGACAGCAACCATCTTGCTACCGTGAGGTGTTAAGCATGAGGATGCGAAGCCAAAACCCAACGTGCTAAATAACATTTAGCATGCAGAAATAACATTTAAAATAGTCAACACTTATTGAGCATCTAATATGCACTAGGTATGATTCTGAGCACATTAAATGTAATTAACTCACTCCATCAACCCCATTGTCTGAGTGTATTATTATTCCTATTTGTAGGGGATGAAACTTGCACAAACCCATGATGCAAGGCCCATGCTGGTAATTACTACGGCCTTCTACCTGTCGGCAAAGATAGAAAGAGTCTGGGGATCCTGAAGGCTTAAGTGAGCTGCTATATTGCTCCTTTTTTTATTTTAAAACAATAAAGTAGCATTGGTTGGGGTTTCCATTACTTGCAGCTGATCGCACTCTTGGCTGACTCCAATATTACCTCATAGGGTCACTGAAAGGATTAAATGAGGATATATATGTCTGTGGATGGAAAAAAAACAGTAGCAGTTAGTTAAAATTGTCTAAAACACAGTAGATTCTCAATAAATAATTGGCTTTAGTGTTTAACCAGTTGAAAAGGCAAAATAGTTAAGTCAATAACATGGTAGGCAGAAGAATGGGCACCCAAAGATGGCCTTGTCCTTATCCTAGAAAACCATGAATATGTTACTTACTTGACAAAAAGGATTTTGCAGATGTGATTAAGGTTAAGAGCCTTGAGATGCGGAGATTATTCCGCGTTATCCAGGTGGGTCCAATCCAATCATATGAGTCTTTAAAGCAGAGGACTGCGATGAGACAGAAATTCAATGGTGGAAAGCAGAGATGGTGGGATGAGAAGGGTCGATGATCTGTTACTGCTCTGAGGTGCGGGAATCTACATGTTAGGACCAGAAGAGGCATCCAGGGGCAGACAGCCAATGAGAAAATGGAAATCTTAATCCTGTAACAGCATGGAACTGAATTCTGCCAACACCTGAATGAGCAAGAAAATGGATTCTCCCCTGGAGCTGTTGGAAAGGAACACAGCGGGCGTACATTTTAGCCTGATAAGACTCATACTGGACTTGTGACCTACAGGACTATAAAATAATAAACTTGGATCGAGCTATTAGATTTGTGACAATTTGTTATAGCAGCAATAAAAGACTAATACAAAATAATAATGGGACCTGGAGCAGCATCCAGAGGCATAGCTTCAGGGGCCTTAGAGAAGGGTTGAGGACCTGCTCACCAGGGACGGTGGGAATCCCACAACCATGCGGAACCATGAAGATTTCTGGGAGAAGGTTTTCTTGCCTGATGGTGTGACTGACTTTGTTTCAATTTCGCTGGTAGCACTGCTCTGATATACAACTCAGGCGGCAACGCTCACCTAAGCCCTGGAGGGCCATCCATACAGAATATGATGTGAACAGCACCTCCTACAGTTGTGCAGTGCAACAGTCCTGCTAGTTAGAGGCATCGTGCGGGATCTATGAGAATAAGGGCTAGAGCTTGGCACAGTAGGGATAAACAGGGCAACGTCTGTATGAGGTATCATACAGCTCACCTCTCTCCAAAGTACCTGGCTTGCAGCCCCATGATTTTTGCTATTTGATGAATGCAAAACACCACCTTCTAATGGCAAAAATTCCACTTGAAAAGAGAATAAAAAGGAAAGCTTTGGGGTTTCCTCACCTCAGGCAAACCTCTACAGTCAGGTGAGCTGGGGTCAGTGTGGGCTTGTGCGGCCCAGCCTTTCTCCAGCATGGCTAATGGGGAGCACAGCCTTGTTGGGAAAACGGGTTTCGACCTGAAAGTTAAGTCAAGGGTAGAGATCACTTTCAGGTGACAAGGGTCTGTATTTCGAATCAAAATTTAATGCCAGAAGTCAAGATCTTGAAAAACGCCTGTCCGTTTTACCTTCTTCCTGGGGAAGGTATAGCCTCCTAATTAGAGATTTGGAAATACACCACAGCCCACTGCTTGCAAGGATGGATTACAGGGCTGGTTTGTCAAACACACGTTACATCTGCTAATAAGAAACCAGTTACGTAAAGATGTGAGAAATGGGGGGCGCCTGGGTGGCTCAGTCGGTTAAGCGTCCGACTTCAGCTCAGGTTACAATCTCGCGGTCCGTGAGTTCGAGCCCCGCGTCAGGCTCTGGGCTGATGGCTCAGAGCCTGGAGCCTGCTTCCAATTCTGTGTCTCCCTCTCTCTCTGCCCCTCCCCCGTTCATGCTCTGTCTCTGTCCCAAAAATAAATAAACGTTTAAATAAATAAATAAGATGTGAGAAATGGAAATGCTGCGCCATTTTCCAGAACAAAATCTGCCTCTAAAACTCCCTGCAAAATATGCTTCATCATTTGAATAACAAAATAAGCTATGCAGAAAAATAAGACTTCTCAAAGAGAGCCTGCATTCAGGTTGCACTGAGTACAAGCAATATGATGAATATTCTTTGTGCTACAAATGTTTTGTGAGAAAATAATGTGTTTTAGAAATGGAGCTGGGATAATACTAGAGACTTTGCTTTAGCGACCATCAAATAAGTTTCCAGGCAGGTTTTCTTGTTTCTTATGGATTCCTGGAGTTCATGGTGAAAGCTGCCATTAAAATTCATTAGATGAAAAGTAAACCTATATTACAATTGATGACATTCTCTTCTAAATTGTTAGCCCTATTAGTGAGAAACCTCTCGTCTGCCAAACTCTATCTATGGTGTCTGCTTTTCTCTTGCATTTTAATCTAAGAAGTGCTTCTTCATCGTTATTTTTTTTTCCACGTGCCACATACCCCATATCACAGGGCATCCCATGAACTATCCTGAGATGCTTCTCAACTTTTAGAAACAGGATGCTGAGGTTGCAAGGAATCTCTTCTATTCCAGGCGTCAAGGTTGGAAAAATTACTTAAGGATGACAGGAAAAGATTTTTTTTATGTGCCCGGGTACTAAGGCCTGAAACAGCAATTCATTCAACTGAAAAAAAAAAAATCCCTGTGAGCTTTTCTTAGAGCCCACTGAAAAGGATCCGTGAGGACTCCCCTTCGGTGCAAAGCAATTCAAGAGCAGCACAAGTGGAGGGGAAGCTCTGTCTCTGTCACCTTGATCCTCAGACGCTGTTCCTTTGCAGTCAGACCCCTCCCCGCCATGCCTCCCATGGATTAGATCAGGAGAACAGAAAATGGCCAGCCTCCTCTCATTGATGCAGGGACTGAATCCCTGTTATAGACTGACTGTCTGTGTTCTCTCCTCCCTAGAATTCATATGGTGGAGCCCTAACGCTCAATATGATGGTATTTGGAGGTGAGACCTTTGGGGGTTCATTAGGTTTAGATGAGGTCATGAGGTAAGACCCTCATGATGGGACTAATCCTTATTCATCCTTAAAACTTCCTTATAAGAAGAGGAAGACAGACCAGAGCTTGCTTGCTTTCTCTCTGCCATGTGAGGACATCATGAGAAGGCAGCCATCCATAAGCCAGGAAGAGGGGTCTCACCAGGAACCAAACCCGCCAGCACCTTGATCTTGGACTCTTAGATTCCAGAACTATGAGATATATCTGTCGTTTAAGCCGCCCAGTCTATAGTATTTTGTTATAGCAGCTGGAGCTAAGACACCCCTTCATCCGCAAAATGTGGCATGATCATTTCTTCTTTACACATTACCCCACCTATGGTAATTTCTCTTGAATGTTTGCGCTATGGAAATCTGCAGAGTGATTGGCAAATCTGCGGAGTGCAGTTTGGCAGAAAAAAAACTCTGTGGGTCAGAATTTTTCTCTGAAACAGAGCTGGCTCACACAAAGGCCTCCTTCAGCTTGGCAAGCTCTATACTACCCTGCCTCCCTCACGGAAAAGCCAATTTCAAGCTCTCCTGAGACAGGCAGGTGACACGAGCTCCTCTTCCATTCCCCAAAGCTGGCTGCACCAAGAGCTGTGGGAACAGAAATGGAACAGAAGGACTCCTTGAGCCTTCTGCCACCTGCTCCTGCCTCCCCGCCTCACCACAGCGGGCGGAGGTGATCACCTCAACAGGTACCAGTAGATGCGAAGAGGCTGCACTTCCCAGTCCAACAGGCCAGGATTTGAGTCTCTACGCCACCACCGATGAGTTTTATGACCTTGAGTGGGTTGCTGAAACTCTCTGAGACACAGGGTCTTCCTTTTTGAGCTGGTGGCAATAATTCCTGCCTCACAGGATGTTTAGGAAGATGAATAAGATACCTGCATCAACATACCTAAGCACTCCATCAGCTCTGTTCCCACTGCCTTTCCCTCCTAGTCTCTTTCAACAATAGATTAGCAAGTCCCAGAAGTCATGGGTCATCACCTCCTGTATGAACCACCCTCGCTCTTTTCCAGGCTGTGACTGAATGGGTCAGAGTCTGAGGCTATGTTGCAGAAGTTCACGGTGGCAGAGCTAAAAAGCCTTGCTAGCCAGCCTCCCCTGAGGAGGAACCTAATGTTCATGGTGGGATTATCATAGGAGATATGCCGGTGTCTATTGTCCTGAGGTTTAGCTCCAGAGAAAGCAGCATGAACTTATACTAACAGGAACAAAAGTTGATCACACCAACTGACCTCCTGGGGTGCCTGGCTGGCTCAGTCGGTGGAGCGTGTGGCTCTTGATCTTGGGGTTGTAAGTTCAAGCCCCATGTTGGGTGTAGAGATTACTCAAAAATAAAATCTTTTTTTTTTTTAAAAGCCTCCTATGCTCAGATTTTTTTTTTCTATCTTCAGAAAACAGAAAGTTAAGGATGGGTGAATCATTCCTGCAAATTAGAGCTTAAAGATAGTACTTTGCTTTCTTCCCACTGAGGCTGTTGAGAAGTTTGGGCCCTTGGTATCAGCTTCATACTGGAAATGAACTTGACTCACAATCTATTCATAACCCAGCTCTGAATCTCTTCCCCTTAGAACTTTCAGCGATAAAAAAAAATAATAACAATAAAACCAGGGAGGAAAGGATGAGGCAATTCAGCTTATTTCATTATCTTGGATTTTACACTTCTTGTTTGCTAGCTTGATAAGGGATGCTATAATCTTTTATGATATCAACATCCTTTTTTATTGCACTAGATGGTAGGGGAATTGCCCCCAAATTAATAAAAACCATATGTTGGATTTGATTAAAAATCACTTTGGAATAATGATTGATCTAGCTTGGGAATGAGACTAAGCTTCCTCCTCCCCTTTTCTTGTTGTTGTTGTTGTTGTTGTTGTTGTTTTTTAATCGTATGACTTTCAGAGTTTTTCTGGCTCCTTTCTTCCCCCACACTTGCCTTTATCTGCAAAACCAGGGTAATGAAAAGGTCTTCTAAATCTCTGGTGTATATTTTTGTTACCAAGAATTGTATTGTAATCTGAAATATTGGTCCATCCGATGCAATGGGGATAGTAATAACAGCATGCCATGGTCATGTCTGGATGTGTCCAGCAACTGGTATATGTGGTGAGATTGGTCCTCTGAGCATGTGATATGTGGCTCTGGTAGGAAGCCATTCTGCAAAGCTCTAAGGAAAGTGAGAAACTTCCCTAGTTAGCATAACTAGGAAAGTCTTCCAACTTGTTAGCCCCAGCCCATCTAGAAGGCCGTTCCCAACATTTGATAATGCTTCTTTTCAACAACATGAATAATTGAAACCTACCAACAGCTAAGATGATTGATCTTTGAAAATCCTTTCCTTTACTCTCTACTTCAGCACTGCTCCAGACATGGAATACATAAAACATTCCTGGTAAGTTTGTCAAAACTGATGAATCCTAGGCCTGTCTCTAAAGATGCAATTTCCTTAGGTGTGGGGTTGGTCCAGAAATCTGCATTTTTAGTGTGTACAGAAGTTAAGTCTGATATAGGTGCTCTACAGCTCACCCTTGAAGAGATATTACTGTTACAGGAAACTTCAAAATGTCTTAGTTGGGTTTAAGAGCATTGTCTTTGGAATACAACTGCACCCAGCACATATCCAAGCTCTGCCTTTTACTGGCTCACTGATCTTGGGCAATTGAGTCAACCACTCTCAGGCTCTGTTTCCTCATCCAGAGAATAGAGGTAATAATTCCTATTTCATAGCGTCGTCATGGGGATTAAGTAAAATACTATGTAAACAATGTTGAGCACTGGACCTGGTGATTGTAATTGGAGACCTACTCCTAAGGGAAAATACTTCAAGGAGAGTCATTAACATGTTTGCAGTTGTCTTATTATTAGGTTGGTTTTCTATCACAAAAATAATGGAAACGAACCAAGAGGAATATTGGCCTTGGAAAGATCAGTGGTAGGGATTTGAAGGAAATGAAGCTTAACAAGTTATGAAAACGATACTATGAGAAGGCGAAAAGGTGGGAGAGTGGAAGGTGGTAGAGACAGTGGGTGTGTGCAAATTTCACAACTGTTTTCAATTGTATGCCAGATAGTTGTATCCTGTTGGGTGGAACTACGATTTAGTGATGATTTTTATTTGGAAATTAAGTGTGGTTTAAGGAGATGCATATGGGTGCCAAGTTAACGAGAGGTGTAGTGTGATAGCTGTTTGATGTGTCAACTTGACTAGACTACAGCCCCCACTCATTCAGTCTAACACTAATCTAGATACTGCTGTGAGGGGATTGGGTAAATGTAATTACATTCCCTAATCAGTTGATCTTAAATTAGGGATATTGTCCTGGTGGCCCTTGATTAATCAGTTGAAAGGCCGTAAAGGCAGGCTGAGACTTTCTTCCAAGAAAGAAAACATTCCCGCCTGTGGATAACAGCTTCAGCCAATGCCTGTGGAGTTCTAGCTTACCCGTGACCTTCCCTTCCTGACTGCCTGCCCTATGGACTTGTTTAGTCACCTCCCCCCCCCAACTGTGTAAGCCAATACCTTTTACTAAATCTGTATCTATACATGCACATATGTATATGTGTGCTTATGTATATACACACATATGTCACATATAAATAAACATACACATATAGAGTCCATATACCTAAATCAATATATATGTCTGCCTATCTACCCACCTACCTACCTATCTATCATCTCCTACCGCCTCTTCCTCTGTTCCTGTACCTTTGTAATATGGCTCTTTATCTTGTCCATGTTTTAGAAACTTGATTCAAAGTAGAATTAAATTACATGGCTTGTAAATAGGGCCCCCTGTCTGCTGTCCTTTTGCAGTCAGTGTATGCCAATGTCTAAAAGGAGAATTGAGAAATGTGTCATTCACAGAAGTGAACACCTTCAAAGTGGCTTATTTTTTTAATGGTTTTATAGGACATCAGCTGGTAATTCTGTGATAAGTACTGAAGAAATAACAATGGTGCTTTAATTTTTCTTATCATTCTCTCTCTCAATAATCCAAGGGGATTCACAGATTTTATCCTAATGTAACTCTGGAAATCTCTCTGTGAGTGGGATAAAGGCAAGCATTATTAGCCTTATCGTAGAGATGCAGAAACTAGAGCACAGAGAAGGGATGAGCCTTTCTTGAGGTGACTCAGTAAGTCAGCAGGTGAGACCCAACAGAACCTGGGAAATTAATTTCAAAACTCTCAAACCTACTTTGTCACCTGATCTGAAAGGTAAAATTAAAAAAAAAAAAAAAAAGGATGGGAGGAAGGAG
This sequence comes from Acinonyx jubatus, assembly GCF_027475565.1. Taxonomy (NCBI): domain Eukaryota; kingdom Metazoa; phylum Chordata; class Mammalia; order Carnivora; family Felidae; genus Acinonyx; species Acinonyx jubatus. The sequence continues at coordinate 188,180,605 of NC_069381.1, forward strand.
AGAGGAAGGAAAGAAAGGTACTTCACTTTGCTCAAGGAAACACTGTTTAAAAGAGGTCACTCATAGGGGCACTTGGGTGGCTCAGTCAGGTAAGCACCTGACTTCGGCTTAAGTCATGATCTTGAGGCTCATGAGTTAAAGCCCTACATCAGGCTTGCTACTCTCAGATCCTCTCTCTTTCTCTCTCTTTCTCTCTCTCTCTCTCTCTCTCTCTGTCCCTCCCTCATTTGTGCACTCTCTCTCTCCTCTCTGTCTCTCAAAAATAAATAAACAGTAACAAAAAAAGAGGTTGCTCATAGACAATGGATTTTAAAGAAAGAAATCAAATAGGATATCATTAAAATATATGGGAGAAATGTAGTGGCTTAAAGAGTTTTCCAATTTATTGTGGAGTTAAAAAAAAAAGTTAACATCTTATTACAATTATGTTTCCATTTTGATCCTAAAATGCATAGGGAAAGATGTCTGGAAGAGCATAAACCAAAATGTTAAATATAATGTAGATAGATGAATTTCATCTTGTTTTGGCTTATCTTTTCTCAATTTCTCTATTGACCACATACGTGTTACCTGTATTTTTCAGTTTCTTAAAACAAATGTCCTATTTTCCTGTGGTGCTTATTACCCTACTGAGATTAAAAGAGCGATTGGACATGAGGACCTTATACTTCAACGACTTCTGTGTGTCCAAGAATCAGCTGGCAAACTCGATCATTGTCATTTTCTGGGTCCTCCCATGCCCCAGCCCTCCAGGGCTGCTGAGGTCTGGTAAAAGCCTCAGAAATGACAGTTCTAAGAAGCTCTTGAGGTGACTCTATTGCAGCCATTCCAGAAAAACAACACTTTGAGAAACGCTGTGATATGCATTACTCCTTATTGGGAAGACATCTCTTCTAAGGTTACAACAGGCCCAATGTACTGAATATGACTAATGTGGGAAAATCAAGTGCCACCTGGGTCTGCCTTCAAATAGCTAAAAGCATTTTTAACACTTGTGAACACTAGATGCCCTCAGTGTTGTGACTTCAGGCCCCAACCCCTCCCTTGTGCACCTCTACATTTGTGCCAAGCACGTTTGTCATCCAAGCATCATTGTCACCCAGCAGCTTGTTAGAAAAGCAGAATCTCAGGTCCCACCCCAGACCAACTAAATAAGACCCTACATTTGAGCCTACATTCAAAAGCACTGGACTGGAACACCTACAAACACCGGAAATGATACCACAGGAGATTCAGAATCCCCTGTGGACAGACTCTCAACGGGCACGTCTAATGTTCCTTGACCAGCAAATGGCAAGCTTGCAGAAGCCTGTCCCTTGGTCTGGGATTCCGTGTTGGGTCAAGGACATCCTTCCTCTGTTGGATATGCCTGTTGTCTTTGTCTCCGTCCAGCCAACTTCCTCCAATGACCTCCTTCACCCAACCAGCCAGAAACCCAGAGCCTAAGGACACCCTTCAAAGCACAGTCCTGTGACTAAGCAGGGGGCAGGCTCAGTCCATTCATTTTCCAAGTCCCCTCCCTCCCGCCTTCTACAAAAACTCAGACCGCTTAAGTCATCCTTATCATCATATTAATAAGTGTGGCAGAGTGAAGGCAGAGGGACAGGAAAAGACCAAGACAAAAAACAAACAAACAAAAAAACCACACACACACACACACACACACACACCAACACACACGCGCGCGCACGCACATGTGCACACATACACACACACAGGATATTTCTTTCTCTTGCCTTGCAGGATATGGCGTCTCCAGCATATGTTTTCCTTCCTATTTGTGCTCTTTTCTCTTTTCCTTTTTAAATAGACACATTTCAAATGTCAGTGGGTGATAGTGGGGCCAAGTCAAATTGGATTCAGGAGACCAAATAGCTAAAAGGTTTGATCTTTGCAGCTGCTTCTTCAAGGGAGGCTCCAGGAGACTGACCAGTGGGGGACAGAGCCCCTGATAAGCTCAAGTGGGCATTTATTGTGCTAACCCTGGCTCCCTCTCAGTTTAACCTTTATTTACAGACTCAAATCCAATGGTTACGGGCTTGAAAAGAAAGTACGGGCTTGAAAAGAAGGGGAAAGCCCTTCTTTCCCCCCTCTCCCCCTCTCCTGTCCCCAGAGGGGATGGAAAAGAAACGAGGCAGAGGTTAAGTGAGAGAGACAATAAAAAAGGAAAGAGTCCTTATCTAAAATCTGAGTGACTGATGGTGAGCGACAGCTCTGTGGCCAGTTTTCGTTTTCTTACACCTTCCTCCAAAACTCCCAAGAGACTTAGCCAAATTGGTCCCCCACCTTTCCAGCCAAATGGAAATGACACTCCAAACATCCTCTTGCCCCCCAGACGGGCCAAGGCTAATCAGGTATCCTCTCAGAGGGACTGAGTGTCCAGGGACAGCCCATATTTTAGCCGAGTAATTCAGACTTACTTGCCTAATGCTTTACTGAATCTTGTCATCGCGGCAGCCAAGTAAAAATTATAACTGCGTGCCATGTGGAGCAATAAATCCTGCGGCTGTGTTCTCAGTCATTCCATATTTCAAGACAGGGAAGCTTATTTCTACAAGGCTGTTAATAACCAAAGTGACTGGACAAGTGAGAGGAAAGTTGGTGTCTACTCTTGGCCTCTCAGAGATGCGTCCGGGAGACGGGAGAGAGAGTACGAGGCACCATGTTTCTGGGGGATTCGCAGCTGCTGCAGGCCTGGGCTCCACCAGAATGCCCAGGAAAATAGGTGCGTGTGGCCCTTTCTGAATGTACACAGGAGGTGCCTCTGTTCTCTAGGAAAGGCTGCATGGTCCTCCAGCTTAAAAATAACCCTAAGGGGGCGCCTGGGTGGCGCAGTCGGTTGAGCGTCCGACTTTAGCTCAGGTCACGATCTCGCGGTCCGTGAGTTCGAGCCCCGCGTCGGGCTCTGGGCTGATGGCTCAGAGCCTGGAGCCTGTTTCCGATTCTGTGTCTCCCTCTCTGCCCCTCCCCCGTTCATGCTCTGTCTCTCTCTGTCTCAAAAATAAATAAATGTTACAAAAAAAAATTTAAAAATAACCCTAACAATCACGGCAGCCTGACTGCAAAGGGAGGGGGGTGGACATGAGAGGAAGGGGAGAGGGGAGGACCTCCAGGCCAAGGCATTCCCAAACAGACAGGGAAGAGATGAGATGTGGGGATCTGAGGAAAGGCGGGGATTTCTTGGGCAGAGCAGTGAGGAAGTGCAGGTGAGCCCCAATCCTGGATGAAAGGAAATGTCTTGTGTGACCCAGGCCAGCCTTCCCCAGATCCTGCAAGGAAACGAGGAGGGGCCCTCCCAGCTGAGTCACACAGCTCTCCCCCTGTGACGCACGACATGACTCTCCCAGTGACCTGATGCTAGAGAGAGGAACAAAGAATAGAAAGAAAAAAAGAAAGGAAGGAGGGATGGAAGAGAGAGAAGGAAGGAGAGAGAAGCAGAGGAGGAAAATAAGGAGAAAAAAATCTGGTTACCCTGGCTTCCCCTGGTATTTTCCATCTTCATTAGACCACGAAATCATTTTCCTCTTCACAAGAACTGTTACTATTGCACCGACTTCTGTGGGGTTCCAAAGTACTTTGGGAGATCCTGCATCATAACAACCTTCTTTTTTGTTTCACATTTGTTCCAAAGAGTATAGTGGAATATATCACTTATATTTTACGGAGCGTATGCACATTACGTGGGTACCTTTCTTTGGGTCGCTTAGCTCCAATATCCTCAACAGTGTGTTAAATTTTCCCCTAACAACTGCTCAGTCAAATAGCAAGCACTGGCCACTTTACATTAAAGTGTGAGGCGCACAATGGACATCAAGGTGTAAATCACATTAATTAATGTTTCTGCATGCTCCATTTGTTCTATGTGTAGGCTATTTTCGAGGTTAAATATTTAATTAAAGCCTTCTGTATTGACTAGAGGTATTCCTCCTGAAAACGCTTGCACAGCCCAGGATAGCAGACCTTGGCAGCTCTGGCCTAGCTTTCCCGACTTTCAAGCTGTGTGACCTTTGACAAATCCGCTCGTTTCTCTGGGCCTCTGTTCCTTCCGTGGTCGGCTGAGAGTGTTGAACCAGATCATCTCTGAGGCCTCTTCAGCATCAACATTTAGATTTCAAAACCCTTGTCATAGCAAACCTCACTAACCGTTCCTGCCTCTCTATGATCTAAATATTAGACTTGTAAAACGCGAACAGATTTAATTTACTAAAAGCCTCTAATCAAGACCAAAACCTTTTACTTAAACAATTAAAAAACAATTAGCTGGGGGAATAAAAACAATTTTAATTTGCTAAATGGGCTTCCTCCCTCCTAATAGATATGGACAAGACCCTAGCTAATGCCTCTGACCACACAGAAACCACACAGGCATCGCCGAGCCTGTGGGTGGAGGCACGGGTTGGCTCAATTTTCTGTTAGGGAAGTGAAAGGTGTTCACATTAACCTCGGCCTTTTTGCAGTGATTCGTGTTTAAACATACGCCTAATGTTTGCAGTGCTCACTGCCTCCTAGTCGTTGATCTATCCTTTTCCCTAAACATGGATGGATCCTGCGCGAGCCCAACACCCTACACATCTTTGTCATCATGTCTCCCAGACCACTATGAATTTACGTGCCTCTCCTCGAGACGGAGCCCCTCAAACCCAGTCCTGAGCACATGTGAAATATGCAGGAAGAGCCTTTCCAGTTAATGAAATGTGAAAGCATCCGGCTCCAAATTCCAGTAGACTCCACCTAGAAGATTGCTCGAGTTTACATGACACTCAAAGAGATCAACAGGCAAACCTTCTATTTTCACCATTACTCGATAGCAGTATAGAGAGTATGGTTCGTATATTGCTCATATTAAAGAGTAATTTTTCTCTCACTTTTTAACGCAAAAATGGAGTAATCTCCATTCTAGAAGCTCGTTCGGGCTAGTTCCTTTCCCCTTCTGCACGTATTTCAATGGTGGGCAAGTCATTTCTCCCTTCAGGCTCTGGTTTTCCATTTATAATGTCAGACAAAGATTTGCACCATCTCCATTTTAGAAGCTCTTTTAGTTTGCCTTCTTTTATCCTCTCAGAATACACATACTTCCATAAGGGCAAGTTTCTTGAAGCTTTGGGTCTCAGCTTTCTGGTGAAGTGAGGGTGGGTTCTCTGAGGTCCCTTCACACTCTCAGCAACACAGCGTGATGGAATGATTTCTCGTGCAAATACTGGGAGCTGGACCTTCTCATTTTCTACTTCTCTGCCCATCTCCAACTTTCCTTAAATCTTCCTCTCCTTTTTTCCTCCTCTCTGGCCTACCTCACAGATGTGGTCTAAAGAGAGCAAGGAGGGGCAGCTTTGAACCCCTACCACCCATATCCGAAGAATGGCTCTGATTCTGACCAGCCTTGTGACCTGGGGCAAGTCTCTGAGGCCTTTTGAACCAGTTTCTGTGTTTGTAAAATGTAGATGGTAATAGCAGCCCCTATCTCCCAGTGCTTAGTTTATGTGGAGTGGTTAGACTCAGGTCTGGTTCGGTCAATGTTGACATTTGTTGTTCAGTTTGGACATGACTGTTGGATTGGCTGTTGAGATGTCATTTTGCATGAGGAGAGGTTCCCAAGAAGTTTGGATAGGAGAGAGGACATTCAAGAGAGCCTGGGATGGGGAAGACAGACGAGGGTCCGTGTCAGGAGTGGCCTCCTTGGTTGGGCCCCTTGGAGGCCCGTGGAGAGAGAGAAGGTAGCCAGCAATGGAATGTGAGTACACACAGAGCTCCTCTGGGGCTTGCCAAAACAAGACCCAGAGTAAGAAAGAAAGGCAGTCTTCCTGATGCTTCTGCACAGAAGACAAATTACTTTTATACAGTGAGGCCTCAAGAACTTCTCAAGAACTCTGAGAACCCAGAAGAGCTTAGTCACCACAAGGATGGGCACTTGAGGGGCATCTGAAAAGAGTACCATCAGTACAGACATCAGCTCTCCCAGGGAGGACCCCAGCCAGGGGCGGTGTTGAGGAGCTACACAAGCAATGGACATCATCATGCGGGCAAAAGCTGTACATGCACAGGCCCTGAATGAGAGCAAAAGACATGCCTCTGACTTTCAGGGAGGGCCATTTTGCAAGTCCTTACCATACAGGTAAGGGAGCCCAAGCCAGTGAAACAGAATCATTAAATTCTGTGTCCCATAAGTGTTTGCACGTCCATGAGGCCTGGGAGATTTCACCCGACTGAACGGGGTAAGAAGTTTGCTGGTCCCAAGCTAGACGTACATGTCAGCACATGTAAATTGCATCCTTCACCTTCTGAACCACAGCTACCACTTTTTCCAAACCAGATACCAGGATATCTGATGGAGACGTCGGCTTGATCACTGATAAATGCGACTAAAGAAACTGGCTGGAAGCTTCACCCAATTCAGCTTGCTAACATTTCACCCTGAATTAGATCAACGTGACTTCCTGGGTGCAGGCAGTGATGGACAATCTCAGTGGTCTCCTACAAAGGGAGCCCTCCCCTCTGGGTGGGAGCAGAGCCATCAGGGAGCCTCCCGTAGGCAGGCAGTCTGAGGATGGAGGGGCTGAGCTGGGCATGCCTGGTCCTTCTTCCAAACGTACAGGTGAGGGGAAGGGGAGAGCCAGCAGTGACACTCAAGTGAAACTTTCTCTGCCTAGAAACATGGAAGGGAGAGATGAAGTGCTCCCCACCATCAGCCCCATCTGGGGTCAAAGACTCAAACATTCACAGGGGGATAGTGCAGCTATGTAAAGTGTGCTGGAGTGTAAGAACATCAAGGGCAGCAGTGGGTGGATGGAAGGTCTGGGAGAAGATGGGGAGAGACAGAGGCTGTTCTTGGAGAACAGGAAGACTCATGCCCCTTCTACTTGACTCTGGCCGATTATAGGGCGCAGTGCTGCCCAAGCTTCTGAGTTAGGATTCTCTCTGAAACATGAACTCTGATTGCTAAATGATGACACAGAATTCAACCTCACACAACTCACCCAAGGACTGCCAGTCTGTGGCCTATTTTGTAGCAACCAAGTAATGGCCTGGGAAGGGCGATACTTTAGGGATAATGGAAAGCCAAGTGTGCAGGCCTTTGGTCTCTCAGGTAAGGGCAGAGAAGACAGGGGGATTTCCCCAACAATAAACACGGAGGAGCCCAGGGTGCTGGGGCAGGAAGAAAGGGGCTTACAGGAACCCCAAAGCCAGGGGATCTGAGAGATTGCTTCGTAGCCCCAAAAGGGGGGATGGTAGCCTTTGATCCATAAATACAGGAGGATGAAAGGGCTCCCATGGGGGAAAGAGGGAGATCTTGCCAGAATCTGCCTTGTTCTCCAAGCTCACACCCTCTACTGTCCTCAGTCCATTCAAATGCCTAAGGAGAGGCAAACCAAGAAGCCAATGAGTCACCCAGTCTGGGAGGACTGTCCTTCCGTCCTTGCTTCCTTCCCTTTTGCTCCCCTCCCCTCACTAATTGTTTCCAGGGCTAGAGCTGGGGGCAGACGTTGTCCAAAGGCCTGCTCTGTTCCTCCCTTCCTCTCTGGAACAGGCCTCACAGGCTGCCCTGTGTTGCTAGTGCCCATTCATCTGGAACTGCCTGTTCACAGCCCTAGCTAAAAAGGCCTTTCATCCACTCATTATTCCTCCACCAAAACCTCAAATGGGAAGAGACTTCAAAGTGCCACAACCGAGTTTGATTTCCAGTCTGCTGCAGCTCTCCCGCGAGCAGAGGCAGGAAGGAAAAGTAGCCCCACTGTCCTCAGGTTCTACCTCTGCCAGTGCAGTTGTCATCTGCCCGTAGTAATTCCCACTCTGCTGTGTTCCTTCCCTTTTTGGATCCTTCCATGATTGTGTCTAGTAGAGAAACAAAGGCTTCAAAGGAAGACTCTTTCACAGTCCCAAATTGCCCCCTCGCTCTGGTGAGAATCCCCTGTTAGTGGCATACCTGAAATGCTCTGTCTTCGAAGTTCCCAGTGGGTTGGATCTTGAAACCAAGAGGCCCCTGGCACAGCTCCTGGATTTCTCCATCTTATTCTCCTCCTCCTATGGTTTCATTCCTGATCAGAACCACATTTCTAAGGGCAAATCTAAAAAAAAACAAAAAAACTTTTTTAACGTTTATTTATTTTTGAGAGACAGAGAGAGACAGAATGCAAGACGGGGAGGGGTAGGGAGAGAGAGGGGGACACAGAATCTGAAGTAGGCTCCAGGCTCTGAGCTGTCAGCACAGACTCAAACCCACAAACTGTGAGATCATGATCTGAGCTGAAGTCAGATGCTACTGACTAAGCCACCCATGCACCTTCTAAGGGTATATCTAAAATGAGGCTCTGAGCTCTGGAAAACAGTGTGGAGGTTCCTCAAAAAATTAAAAATAGATCTACCCTATGACCCAGCAATAGCCCTGCTAGGAATTTACCCAAGGGATACAGGAATGCTGATGCATAGGGGCACTTGTACCCCAATGTTTATAGCAGCGCTTTCAACAATAGCCAAATTATAAAAAGAGTCTAAGTGTCCATCAACTGATGAATGGATAAAGAAGTTGTGGTTTATATATACAATGGAATACTACTTGGCAATGAGAAAGAATGAAATCATGCCATTTGCAGCAAAATACATGGACCTGGAGGGTATTCTGCTGAGTGAAATAAGTCAGTCAGAGAAGGACAGATATATGTTTTCACTCATATGTGGATCTTGAGAAACTTAACAGAAGTCCATGGGGGAAGGGAAGGGGAAAGAATAGTTGCAAACAGAGAGGGAGGGAGGCAAACCATAAGAGACTCTTAAATACAGAGAACAAAATGAGGGTTGATGGCAGGGTGGGGGAGAGGGGCAAATGGGTGATGGGTATTGAGGAGGGCACTTGTTGGGATGAGCACTGGGTGTCGTATGGAAGCCAGTTTGATAATAAATTATATTTAAATAAAATAAAATAAAATAAAATAAAATAAAATAAAAGGGTCTGAACAGCACTGGAATACCGAAATGGCCATTTCCCCATCTTGATCTTAGGGGTCATTCAAATGCCACCTGGTCTATTTTGTTCATCTGGTTTCTAAATTGAGGTTGGGATGAGCTGTTACAATCTATGGATCTTTGAAAATTTGTAGTGCAGTCAAGTCCTATGAGAACCAAATATAAACCAGGGTTTCCTTTTCCTCCTCACCACATTCTCATTTTCTTGAGTGAGAGATGTCTAGGTTGGTTGGGCAATAATATCTCTGCACAGAAGCACACCCCTAGCCTGTCATCTGCCTAGACCAAGCATCAGTGAAAATTCTTGTGAAGCTTTGAGCGTGTGCATACAAGCACATGACCTCAGGCCTGATAGAATCTTAACCCAATTTCTGACTTCTTTGGAACCATGTTTCCCAGCATAGGTAAACCAAGAGTTAAAGGTGTCTGGTTATTAAGAAGATTTTACCTCAAGAGCCAACCAGAGCCTAGACTCTTGCTTTATTTAGCGCATTTGTTTCCATCCACCCCCACCCCCAACTCACCACCTTGCACAAACCCTGTCCTAAATCTGGCCCTAACAATTTCTGCTTGGGAAAACCCATTAAACTTGGATGAATGATATGGCTCTCCCTTGCCATACAACAGTTGATATTTCCTTCTAACACACGCTAAAAACCCCTCAAGTCCTAAGGGGATTCAGCACTATTGCTCTCTGCCCATGATGTTGACCATCAGTGCTTCTTTATTAAAAGCAGCAGCTCTGTCCCCAGGAGCCCAATCAGGCCCAAGATGAAGAGAAGGTCCCAATGTCCCCATCTACTACCACTGCCCCTTCTCTCACACCAGCTTGGATGATCTGACATGCAGTGATTCTAGAAGCAAGAGTAAGAACTCTGCTTCTGCTCCAAGGCTTAGATTGACAACAGTGTCTCATGCATTTCATGAGCTAGCAGTTGGTCCCTTTCTGCTTCCCAGGGGATTTGTCCAAGCCCTGTATAAACCATCATTTCATAAGTTTGGAGCCTAGACTTACGAGTGGGTGGTTCTAGAGCCTATGTTGTTTAAATAGGTGGGGAAATTGGGTGTTTGGCTCCAAGGTGGGTCTGGGGGCACTCAAAATCATCAGTTATATCTTGCACAATGTTTTGATAACCTATTCACAGATTTACTTTTTTGGAAATGCAGTTCATTAACAGAGACATTGTAGGTTTAAAATGCAAAATGCTTCATGAATTTTTAAGCTAGAACTTAAGACTTGAAAGCCATTTTCTTGCTTGAGGCAGGAAATCCAGGCAAAGCACCTGAACCCTCAGGCCAGCTCAGCTACTTTGCTTTGCCCCCGGGGTTAGAAGTTTAGGAACCCTTGATGAGCAAGATGATCATTAAGGTCTGTTCCAGCTCTTGGATTCTAAAAGTATATCCTCCTTCCTTTCCTGGTGCTCATTCTTTCCAGAGGTGAGACAAACACGTTCCCCTAGGACAAAATTACTTCTGATATTCGTGTTGTGCCATCTAAATAAAAAAGCCACCCTGCTGGACACTGAAAATTGTGTCCAGCCTTGAATGGAGAGTGCCCAAGGGTGGCTGGAACCAGGGGTTCTGCTGTCGAAGATCACCTAACCCCATCTCATGAGGAGCTGCCACTTCTAGCTATATGACCTTGGGCATATCCCTTAACCTTGACTAGAGCTCAGTTCCCTCACCTGTAAAATGGGGATAATAATAATAGAAAGCACTTCGTGGCATTGTTAGAAGGATTGAATGACTACTTATGAAGTGCTTAGAAGAGGCCCCACATACCTCAAGTACTACACGAGCGTTTACGGGTAAATGAAATAAACCTTGGACCTGTTCTTTTCCCAACGTATTTTAGCATTCTTAGTTCCATCAAGAGCCTTCCCTTACTGCTCTTCACCAGAATTCCCATGGCAATTATATGGATAGGGTTCTCATTCCTTCTCACCATTGGCATGTTCCCCCACCTTACCCATAGTGGGGTGGAGAATTTGCACAATAGCTCATGTTCATTATCAGCTAAGAAAAGCTGCCCATATCAGCAAGAGAAAGGTGTGTGTGTGACTTACAGATACTTGTGACAGGCTGAATGATGGCCTCCTGAAACTGACAGTATCCCAATCCCTGAACCTGCAAATATGTTACCTTAGGTGGCAAATGTAAGTTAAAGGATTTGAGATGAAGAGATTATCCTCGTGGGCTCAGTGCAACCACAAGGATTTGTACAGGAGGTCAGAGAGGACAGAAGATGCCACCCTGGTGGCTCCGAAGATGGAGAAAGGGACCACCAGCCAAGGAATGTAGGCCAACTTCAGAAGGTGGCAAATGCAAGGAAACAGATTCTCCCTGAAGCTCCCAGAAGGAACGCAGCACTGATTTTAGACTTCTTGATTTTAGACCTCCACACTGACCTCCCAAACTGTAAGATAATAAATTTGTGTTGCCTTAGGCCACACTTTGTGCTAATTTGTTACAGTAGCAACAGCAAAGTAATACAATGCTGTATACCAAAGACTTTTTCTAGCGAGCACCTAGAAAGTTCAGAGGACCTGACCTTGCAGCAAGATGCCCAGAACAAACCACAGGCAAGTGGAGAAAGAACACGACGCCATTATTTTTCAAGAAATACTTGGCATCATCGTCTGGACTCTGTTTTATGATCAACTAAGAGTTGGATCAGTTGCCATCTGGCCACAAATGGTACCTGCGTGTGTTTCCAGACATAGCAGGAAATTTGTTCCTTAGGAGGTTTTTGAAAGTTCTCATTTTTGCTTTGTGCCATTTCTTCCATTATGTTTGTTGACTGGTACCAAAATCTTCTGTTTGCCTTTTTACGTGTGTCGACCATAGTACTGACAATGAATATTTATCACAAGCCTTCTGTGTATCAGGCTTTGTCCAGTGCATTACATGCGCTCATTCCTTCAATCTTCACAGTAAACTTTTAAAGCATATACTGCCATTGTGCCCATCTTAGAGATGAGGACGCTGAGGCACTGAGAGGACAAGTAACATTCCCAAAGTGACACAGTTCGGAAGAAGATATGCCTGCCTTCAAACCTGGATGGTTTGACTCCAGAGTCGCGGCCTAACTGCTGTTATCTTGTCCTCCATTTCCCCATAACCGTGAATTTCCTAAGGGCCAAAGGCCCAGTGTTACTCTTGTTTTTACCCCCCTCACTCCCACCCTACCACGCCTACCACATTTCTTGAGCACTTGCTATTTCTAGGGCAGAGGTAGACACTTCCACATATATCGTTACTTCATGTAATCTCTGCTCTAACCTCAAGGGCCTTGTCCAAGGTCATCTGAGTACCAAACTGAAAGAATCCGCACCCCAACCTCTTTCCAAACCACCGTGCTGAATTACAGAAATGGCAGCATTGGAATTGGAGCCAGAAACCTGGATGGGAGCCTTAGTTCTGGCACTCATTACCTGCTGTATCCCTTGAGCCAATCTCTTTGCCATTTGGGCCTGTTACTTCTCCTCTAAAATGGAGGTGACAAAACCTACCTGGAAGAGACTCCAAGCTCCTGCTGCATGGGGCCGGGAGGCAGAGCTGCTTCTGCCGAGGCAGCAGCCAGTCTGAGGCTGGGTGATGGAGCAGGCTGATGGGCTCTCTCCCCTTCTCCCAGGGAGGACTCTCTGGTCTTCCTTCCGGGCCTGCTCCAAGAGGAGCCATCATCCAACTAGAGGGGCTGGAGATTATTTCCTCCCCTGGAAGCAGCACTGCACTGCCTTCCCCAACTGCCTTCCATTCCTTAGGTGCCGACACTATTCCTCCCTCTGTCCACCCCCAGCCAGGGGCATTGGGAGCAGCTTAGAAAACCTCACTGTCACACGGGGATGGGGCAGGGGACGGAGGCCCTTCCTGACCCGTTTCCCTCACCTTGGTTCCAGACACCTATCCAGGCACTGAAGGAGGTTTGAAGACGAAAGGGCTATGAGACATTCTTGTTTGAGGTGAGGAAGAGGGTCCCGGTCTCAGGAAATAATCACAGCACAGGGTTTGCAACTTCCCCAGCTCAAGGATGGGAAGAAAGGAGGCAACCCAGAGTCATCTCCAACCCCCACTCCAGGAGCCAGGAAAGCTGCTCAGTGACCTACCGAATTATTTAAAACCTAATTCAGGACTTCAAATTGTTTAGCTCTCTGGACATTGTGACATAATGCCCACAAGCTGTAACGTCTACAGCTTGTTTTGGGAAGTTTTACTTTCAAATGCATTTTCCGCCCTCATTATATGTGAATGAAAATGGAAGCTGGCCTCTACTACCCCGGCTAGATGATTCAGAGCTCCTCACTGACTTCTCAAGGGCCACTAGAATCCCTCAGTTACAAGCGCTACAGCGGGAACCATACTGTCTGGACCAGTGCTTCTCAGTAATACTGCACACCAGAATCCCCTGGGGAAAGTCAAGTTGCTCTCAAAGCCCAGATCCCACCCTGACTAGTCCGATCAGAATCACTGGAGCAGGTATGGGTATTTTTTAAAGCTCCTCCCCTGGCTTCAATGGGCAGCTAGGATTGGGAGCTCCTAGAATGGTGGTTGAGAACTCAGTCTTTGGACTGAGGCAGACTCACAGGTATTACTATCAATATAGTGATGGGCAAGTCACTTGGGCTTCATTTACTCATCTCTAATGCCAATAAGGAGTGCAGCACTTCCCATTTTTTTCGTGTCCCAAAGCACAGAGAAAATAAAAACTATTTATAAAGCGTCCCAGAGTAGACGAATGAGGGAAGGCGACCTTCTTGGGTGCTCAACCATCCCGATGGCTGAGGCGATCCGCCTCTGTGCATAGTGTGTTCTCTCAAGGCGCGCTGGTCGGGCGGCTTTGCCGAGACAAGCGAGGGAGGGCTTTTACCACCAAGAGCACGGCGGGGGGACAACTGTCAAAGTGCCGCGCCTGTGCAGAATGACAGCCCGCGAGTTTCATCGCTCTTTTTCTTTTCCTCTTCAATCTGAAAAGCTGCATTGAATGTGTGCAGAATTAAAGCCAGGAGTGTGGGAACAGAGGCCTGATCGGAGAGCCACTCAAGACTGACAAGTTGACCGCTCAGCATGTTGAAGTCATTTGTCTAGCTGGAAGATTGTTTTTCCTCTTTAGGTTTATTTCATTTGCGGAACAGTTGGGGTTTGGGGGAGCTATTTGGGTCCTGACACTTGAGCTGCTTCTGCACCGCTGATTTATAACAGACTCTTGATTCTGGAAACGCTGGTTGCCCTGTTTACATGCAACACAGAACTCCCTCCCCCCTGCCACCTCCGCAATTCCATGTCCCCCTGCTGCATGGAGACGAAAAAACAGAATGTAAAATATCAAATGTGCTGGTGACAAAGAAAGGCCAAGAAGCCACTGGTTACATGGGTTTGGAAGTGGAAGCCAGGTGCATTTTCTCCAGTATGGCTGCAGATCGTCTTTGAAACAGATGTCACCCGCTCCGCCGCCATTCTCTTTTCGCCAGGGAGGCAGAGAGCTCCAGAATGGGAGACAATAGGCATTAATATCCATTGGAATGACAGCTGTTTATGACTCGCTTTGCACAGGACACGTGTCCCCCAAGCAGAATGATTAGCGCTCCAGCAGAATACGATATTTGTGGGTAATCAAAAGCGAATGGCAAACCGTTTGGACTAATGGGAAGCAGGGTCCACATCAGCCTTTCTGGAAGTTCCCAACAAGAATAAATAATAAAGTGAGCTCATCGCAATAGAGCAATAGCTTCCCTCCTACTCATAACATGGTGGATTTGTTTAGTGTATCCTGGGAAAACTTACCTGCCTCGCCAGGGTGTTATGAGGATTAATTAATGTTTGTAAAGTGCTTGGAAATCCACTGAAGAAATGTACCTTGTCGATGCAAATTATTATCATTCTATAGTGCCTTTCATCCCAGAATCTCAAAGTGCTTCCCCAACAATTAATTAAGCCTCACTACACCCCTGTGAGAGAGGAAAGCATCATTCTGCTGGCGCTAATACAGCAGAGTTTTTGCACCTGAGTCACAGAGTCTAATGTTCAAGTCGCCCTCCAGGAGGGAGAGAGACCCCATTAGCGAGCATCCCTAAGTGCTTCATAATACATGAGTCACTAACAATGCAAGGCAAAGCACTATACTCGATACCTATGGCCATAAGGACTTGTTTAATTTTGTTTGGTCCCTAATTGTCTGGGCTACTTGTTTTATTTTTCTCCCTCCCCTGTAAAGCAATAAGGTGCTTGTCAGATGAGAGCCCAATTAGCAGCTGCAATGAGTTACAGTGTTCTGACTACACCTTCTAATCCTATTCCTTACCATCTGTAATTCCAGAAACAGGTTGCACCCTCTCCCACCCTGTACATCCCCAAAGAAGGTAACTTCCCTTTCACAAAAATTTTAATGGCATTATTAACAGGATGGGCAGTTAGATGCTGTGTTAGCTAGCAATCCAGAAGCCACGCACACATCTAACATATGAGCATCTGAAGCATGTATTGTGATTCTTTTTTCATTACAAGTGCAATAATTCACGAGCACAAATCTCTTGTATTGGCTCCTTTTCAAAGAAGCCTGGAGATCAAATGTGCATGTGTAGCATTCCAGGGTGTACTGTAGACAAATCAGCCTGCAGAGTCCTCACCAAATGCATTTCGAAACAATTTTTTGGCATCAGCTCTGGACAGGTTTAAGACAGGCTCAGGAAGCCAAAGTTCTATTCATGAAAACCTGGGAGGAAGATCACGATTTCCAACGCTAATCCTATTTCAGGGGTTGAGTCACTGTGTGACCTCAGAAACATTCCCTAGACTCACATAAAACTTCCGATTTCTCTTCTGCTCATCTTGGAGCTGGAAGACCCAGGTTTCCAATTGGGTTGTCCACTTACCAGTCGTGTTACCCTAGACAAGCCACTACCCATGCTGAGGCCCCGCTTCCCCATCTATGAAATGGGAATAATGATGACCACCCTATGTACTTTTTGTGTTGCTGTGTGGAGGGAATGAGATCATTTTTATGTGGGAGCGCTTTGTGATCCATGAGAGCTAGACAAGTGTGAGTGGCTGCTAATAGCAAGAGACGAGTCATCATGAGAACCCTGCAACTATAGGAAGATACATTTGTTCGTAGTCATGAATCGCATGGCCGTCTGTAGGTGCAGCATACTTCTTCATGCTAAGAAACACCGATAAGAGAAACTGAAGAGCTCTAAGGTTTTGAAAGTCTTGGGCATCATCAGATGGACTGTGGCAGTTTGGTTCTACCAGTCTAGCTTCTTTACCACTTCCTGACCCTATCCCCATCTCCTGGTCTCCTTGTTCTGGTGAAGATTCCTCCCCAACACCGTGTAGCCATGGTGGGACTTTCACGCGTGGAGTCTCAGCTGCACCCCATGCTGAGAGGAGGCACATGACCCAGGCTGGCCAATCAGAATGCTCCATCTTCTGGCCTAAGGGATGGGCATCAACCGAAGCATGGCCAATTGGAGACTTTCAAAGATTAATGTTCAGATGCTGGAAGAGAGAAGTTCTGTTCACGTTGAAATTGCTAAGCTGGGAGGATGCAAGTTGCCTGCCACTTGAACAAAGCCAAGACGTTCTGAGGCAAGAGAGAAATGATTATTCGGGGCACATGTGTTAATATGGGGCAATGACTTAATGCCTTGACGACATTGTTTGGGTTCCCAGATCTGGCTGTTCCTAGACTTCTGATTTCCTAATAAGATGAGCCAATGAATTCCCATTTCATCTGAGTTGATTTGGGTTGAATATCTGTTCCATGTAATAGTCAAAGGTTTGGTTAATTCAGGAATGAACTTACCAGTGAAGAATAGACACGATTTATCAGTTCATTTTTGGGGGCAGATGGGTCACAAAACCCCAAACTCCATAATTGGATGAAGCAGTTGTTTCATGAACCTCTTTGTGATGTCTATAACGTAGATAGAAACGGTGATTTGAGATGACTGTGCTTTTTAAAGAGAACATAGTCAGCCTCCTTGCAAGTCAGGCATCATCAGAAGTTTAGCATCTATTGTCTCTTCCTGCTCCTTATCATTTAATCCACAGTGTAACCAATAACTGTTCTCCTGATGTTAGTTCCTGTGCTTGGGTTTCCCCTTCTCTTCTGCACACCCCAACTGAAGTCCCCCTTCTCATCTCATTCTCTCCATTTGCATCATATCATTCTCACTAGGGTCAGTGCTGTCCCAT
Source organism: Acinonyx jubatus (assembly GCF_027475565.1). Lineage (NCBI taxonomy): Eukaryota > Metazoa > Chordata > Mammalia > Carnivora > Felidae > Acinonyx > Acinonyx jubatus. Next base: position 188,197,753 of record NC_069381.1, read on the forward strand.
GAGCAGATTGAAGGCTCTTTGGGGAAAAGGTTGGAACCTCTGGAAGTATAGCACACTGCCTGATACATAGTGGGATCTTGAACTTACTAACCGGTATTGGCTGTGACATACTGCTCACTGGATTTACGAGAAAGCTGAGGCACCAAAGTATGACTTTTTTATTCTGCCATCAATCTGGTTAGGCCAATCAAAACATTTGAGTGTAATTGGTATGTGTGTGTGTGTGTGTGTGTGTGTGTGCACGCGCTTTAACTCACAGGATTTTTGTTGACTGGATTGGGGTTTATGTATACCTGGGTGCATGATGATGAACTCCAACTCTGATTCCAGATGGCCTGAGTTCAAATCATGATATATTGTGTGACTTTGGGCTAATTATTGCCTCTCCGTGTCTCATTCTCCTTAGCCGTAAAAATGGGGGAAAAAATAAGCCTACGTCATGATTGATCATGAAAATTAAATTGATTTGTGCCAGGAGAACAGATAGAACGGTGCCCAAATCATAGCAAATACTCAAAAAAAAAAATGTAAGCTGGCATTATTAAGAGTGAAATCTGCCTGATAGTACTCATTCAACTATGGGTGTACAGATACAGAATCCAACAGCTCTCCTCGGCTACACAAGGTGCACCTCGTACTTTTCCCGATCGTTCTGCCTGTGAAATCGGGTGCTTGTTTCTCCACACGGAATCACTGTCCTGTGGGGTTGGGCAGCAGGTGGCATGATCAGGAAGGCCCACGATGGTGTGTCGCCACCACAGCAAGTCACAGATGGTGTTCTGGGAAGCTGTTATGAAAACCAGAGAGAGGAGACCATGGACACCCATCAAGGTTAAGAACCGCAGAGCTCTTCTTCTTGTGCTTGTCAATGCCTTTTCTGTCTAGTTACCTCCGTGAACATTTATTTTTCTTTATCATGTCCCAATGGTAGGTTTTTTGCTCTCTCCGTCTGGACACAAATGTTTACTTTTTCGCCAATTTCCTTCCCCACTAGCCCTCATCTGATCTTTATTTGCATCCCTGTGTTTGCATGAGAAACCGTGGTTCATGAGCGTCAAATGGATGGAACGATTCTCACGGTAAGGCAAGTTTGTAAGTCCTCCGAGGCTCCCACAAGGTAACTTCTGACCTACACGCACTTCATTCATAGAGCTTTGAAATTTGTTCAACGTGCTAACAAGTCAGAGAGTATTTACAGAGGAGGGATGAGTCAAATGGGGAACATGAACAGATGGAGAAGAGCCAGTTGTTAAGCTTCAAGAGCACCTTTCCCACATTGGAATGCATCAAAGCCCGGCGGTATAAGCTACACGCAAGTCACTACGTAGTATAAAACGGATTTAATTTACTACCAAACGCTTTGTTTTGCCATTACATAATCACAAATGTGCCCCCAAAGAGGCAATATTGGAATGTAAGCCAGGGCAAGGAGCCAGCCAGACGTGAGTTCTAGTCCTTATGAGACAATTCCTTCCCCTTTCTTACAAATCCTCTGTGGCCATTCCGATCTGCAACAGAGACGTACCGTGACACCACGCTTGTCTGTTGACTTGTCTTCCGTTTACCTCGCTGAGGCGTGCAGGTTACCAGGCAGATTCCAACGCATGCTGAAGATATATAAAAGGTAACTGACCTCGTGCCTTGGGGTGTTGAAGTGACTCCCAGCTACACCTCCCCACATCCTGCCGACTCCGTTGTGAAATTGCTGTTCTGAAAACAGAACTCAGAGCGGCTAGAGAATGGCCTGGACAGGGTAGGTCTCAACGCATTTCCCCACAAGGCCTTGCTGTTAAATCTCCCACAAGCTCTAGGAGCAAATTGTCAGAGATCCACTTAGCCGGCCCTAAACACCTCAGCCGCCTCTACTGGATGAGAGAAATTGCTTTCAGCGATAGATGCCCCTCAAGAAAGTTGGCTACAGAATGGATTTCTATAAAGAGAATTCCATTTTCTCCTGGCTTCCATTACAAAATTGGAAAATTTGTCACACTGGGGGGAACTCCCCTTAGGAGACGAAAATGAACATTGGGGATGAAAAAGAAATTAACGTAAAGCCACAGCAATGGCACGTCTCTTGTTGGAATGCACCAGTGCCTGCTGGGAACCACCTAATGGTTCACTTTCCTTTTGAACCATTTCCAGCATTTTGTGGAAGTGTTGGAACTCACGAACCCCACACACAACCGCCAGTCCTTTTCCCTCCTCACCCAAATCTATTAGCATTTTCCCCATGATGGAAGAAGATTCCGTTTCCATGGTCCTGCACCTCTCACAACTTGCTAGTGTTCACTCGTGTTAGTCTGAAAGGGGCATTAGGTGGCAACGTCACATTTTATTCATTCATTCACTTATTTATACCCTGCTTCATTCCTATAAATAATTTGATGTGGCTTACAGAGATGATAAAATGGTATGTTTGCATTGCAGTTTTAATTCTACTTGTTTGCCCTAATTAAGTCAGTTTTGACATTTTAATGTCATAAGTTATAGCCCTGAATAATAGATATTAATCTGTTGGAGTTGGAAGAGTTTGAGAGGTCGTCTAGTCCTATCTCCCACCCAATACAGCTTCTGTCATATCCTGTCCCGTGAAATGGAGAGAGATTTCTACTTCAGCTCTATAGCAAATTTCTAAGAAACTGCACAAAATTCCCTCATGAAATGGTTCAGGAGAAGCCCTCACAGGTGATGTGAAGCTTGGTGAGTTCTCCACTGAGTGGGGAAAAGTGTGAGTGTCTGTGGGAGGATTCTGTCACAAGGAATCCCGGTAAGTTCCCGCTGCCACTATCAGATGGCAGTTTTTACTCTCAATAGCAGTACCGGAGGCATTTCTAGCTTCTCGTTCAGTTTTTCTCCCTTTTAAGGTTCCTGGAAAAAGCAAGGGTCTTTGTTCTCTGAACCCCAGCTCCCTCTCCCTGCACGCCCACCTCCAGAATAAAACTGCTCATCTCATGGTCACCCGCACTGATTCAGTGGAATTTCCTGCAGCCTGTCCACGGAATCCCTCTGCCCCAAACTTCCCCTTTTCTGGGTCAGTTCCTTCAGTTATTTCCTCTTTAAGGATTTTGTGAATAAGTCACAGAGTCGTTCTCTTGGCCCCCCAAAGGGTGACTGCAGCTCTCCTGTGGGGAGAGGAAACACAGGCAGGAACGTTGATGTGACAGCTTAACTGGTCCGGTGATCGTCAGAGACTTCCCCTGATCTCCCTACCCATGCCACAGGGCCAAGGACACCTCCCTCTGGCAAGGTCACACCCCGCTCAGAATGGTCTAAGTCCCATCGCATCCATCACGTGGTTCCAGGATCACTGCGAGCATCCATATAATGTAAAGTGGGTTTGCATAATCTGCATCCACAGGATTATGGTGTCATAACCCCGGGATCTCAGTGACTTCACTGCAGAGGTCTGTGTCTCACTCTCGGCACACGTCAGCATGGCTCACCGCTCAGCTCCGCTCCTCGTTTCCTCCACATGCTGGCATCCAGGCTGATGGGGCAACCCTTGGCTGGTACATGCCATTCTCCCGGCAGAGGCAAAGGGCAGTGGCCGAACCACACAACGGCTCTTCTGTTTGCAGGTTATACACGTCACTTCCACTCAGACTCCAATGGCCAAAGCACCTTACATGGCTAAGTCTGACATTAAAGGGGAGGAGACATACACTATACCTTAGAGAAAGCACTGCATGCCGCAGAACAAAGGAGCAATGCCTCATCCTTTTGCAGTTAATAAGGTGAATAATTGGGACCAACAGTACAACCTATCTCAGTGACAAAGTTTGGGGAAGGGTCCCACAGAGGAGCTAACCTGCTTATTCCAACTATACAGTATCATAGAATTCCACTGTCCAGATTTTGGGGGCATAACCTCACTGCTGTTTCTTCAGGAAGCCCTTAGCGTCCTTCAGAGAATTTCTTATCCTTTCTTTATGCCACATCCATCACTCCTTACCTCCCTCTTCATTTCTCTCTCTCTCTCTCTCTCTCTCTCTCTCTCACACACACACACACACACACACACACACACACGGGGCTGGGTCTTCTTTGCTCTCCCAAATTCCCTACTTCCCCTTCATTCCCAGGCTGTAGTACTTCCCAAAGCCTCCTCTTATGCCTTGGAAATCTCTGGGGGCACGAGGGATACACGTTCTTGCCTGTTCCCATTTCCTCTGTTGGGTAAGGTAACAGGAAAGTCTCGAGTCCTTGTGGAAGAAAGACATAGTGTGGGCTTGACTTGAAGAGGCAGATTGCTTTCACTTCCTCTCTGAATTCCTTCACTTATGGTCACATTTTAAATAGAGCAGGTATCTCACACTGCAAAAGTTTACCTTCTGCCAATAGATTTCCCTAAATGTATAGTTGAGACTCATATTCTCCCTGCTAGCAAGGTTTTTGTACCTTCTTAGGCTAAAGAGATACATCTCCTTCACAACCTTTGTTTACATACAAATTACTTTTCTATTGACTTATCCTTGAGAGATGAGCCCCAGGGTGACACTTTCAAGATTTTTCAGTGTGTGTATGTGTCTTCCATTTTGTTGTTGTTGTTTATTTGTTTTCAGCACTAAGTAAAATCACTTCCGCGACTCCGTCAAATGGAAGCCGGCTGCAGGGTACCATCCACATCTGTCGAACAATCTCACCCTCACACGACCACCACATTTTCTTCTTTCTTCCGAAAGTACCATGATTTCTTTGTACTCCTCAGGACCTTCCTCCTGCCCCAAAGGGGCCACGTACAGATGAGCATTTTCGAAGTCATATGTCTACATGTGCCTCTCCCACCCCTGCACTGTGCCTTATCGCTGGTCCACGATTCCGTACCACTGGTTAAGCTCCCTATATTTCAGGGAAGCAGCCCAAGGCTGTTGGCACACACTGACCCTTCTAAATTATCTCCAAAACAATGCGGATGTTCAGCAGGGCCTTCACTTTTCAGTTTGCCAAGTTGTCCTTCTACAGTCGCTTCAGGAACTGCGGCCTGAACTCTGATTTGCCACCCAGCCTCTCCCAATGCTGAGCACCTCTACCCGCGGCTGGTGACAAAATACTCTAGCGGAAAAGTACCTTGTGACCGGCCCAAATCAATACTCCAGTGCCACTGAGGTATGCAACTGTCTTGGTTTCGACCCCCCAAAAGGTCATGACCTTTGACCTCTATGATGTGTGCATTCCTGCCCCTGTACCTAACCCTGCTGCTTTGGGACAAAGGGCGCTAACCTATCAATTGCCAGGCTCTTTCTTCTAAAGTACAGATGAGCATTCGAAATCATGTACAGCTAACCACCTCCGAAAGAACACACATTGAGAGAGGGCTGCGGATACAAATGTCCGGTGAACTGATGCTTCAGAGGACCAGGGAGTAGAAGAAAGACTAATCTTCCAGGGAGACCTATCCATTCCAACCCCCTCATTTTATACAGGAAGAAACAGAAACCCAGCGCATCGAGCACCCTTTGCTTGCAGAGCTGCTGAGTGATAGAAAGTAGACTTCCTATCCTTTAAAAGAATGTTCTTTCTGCTTTACCGTGCCCCCTCCTTGGGCTAAACGCTGTGATTTTTTTTTTTTTTTCAAGCAACAAGATACCGACAAAGAGATATTTGAGATATTTCTCTCTTTGAGAATGTTACATGACAAACAATGGCAACTTGTCCCCATTTAGATAGGAATTGGTTTATTTAACTTAGTTCCCATCAGAGCAAGTAGAAAGAACATTCAGTAGCTCTTCCCACCTAAGCCGCCCCATCTGCTTGTTCCCGGAGAGAGCCTGCCACACCAACAATAAACAAGTTTACCACTCACTCGGGAGCGAAGTCTTACTGCATTTATGCATGTCATACCTGGGTCTTTCCCTCTCTTGCTCACAGGCTACCCATGTGATCTGCACCCACAGATAGACGGAAGGAGGAGCTATCTCTCTGCACAGTCCCAGCTACCCCCAGAAGCAATTGGGTGCTTAGGAAATGCTATTGTAGGGGGACAGGTTTTTACTACGGTGGTGAAAAATACTTTGGATTTTTTTTTTCAATCAGCATCCTCGTGACAGACCCCAGTTCGGCCAGCTGATGCCGGTTTGTGGTCTATTGCAAGATTTGGGGGAGGGATCTGTTACCAAGTTCTTTTGCAGGCACATGAGTAAACACACCACGTGAGGTTGGGAGAGCTGGAATTTGAAGTCTGCACACTGCCCTGTGGTGAAAGTACAGTACTTGGCGCCAGGAGTTTAGAGTTTAATTTCCTCCTCAGCCAACAACTCTTTGTGTGGTGAATAAGCCGACATCCCTGTACCTATAGGCAGAAAGACTGTCTACACAACTCTGGAGCAGGGGACCTATGTTCATTTTGCAATTAGCAAAAGGTAAAGGGTCTTGTCTGAAACATTTTGTGAGGATCCCAGACTTTGACACTCCTTCCATTGACGTAAGCACCCCCCGCCTCTCTAAACGACCCTCCTGCCACCACGTTTTAAGAGTCTGAGAATTTTTTTTAATAACTCTAACAGCACAGCAGCATTTGTTCAAATCGGCTTTTTTTAAATCGGTTTCATTGGATCCGGTGTTTCTCCCACATGTTACTCTTGAAAAGAAAGGATCAAAATATAAGAGCTATCGTAAAGTATCGTATTTCTGATGGAATTGCCCTGGTGAGTATTTTAAAAATAGCAGCCGAAGACGCTTTCATTTCTTCTCATCACAATGTTGCAAGAGAGCCTAAATACAGCTTTGCGTTTGTTTAACTGAAAGCTGCCATTTCTCAGTGTCGGTTGGGTGTCGAGTCCCAAAATGATGAGCACGGTTAACTTCAGCTACAAAAAAAAAAAAAAAAAAAAAAAAAAGGATTATGAGCCTTAGCATAGTTTTTTTTTACCAGAGTCTCATTGTTAAAATGATTCTATGAGACATTCCGCAAGGAGAAAATCTACAAAAGCTGGAATTAGAGAAATACGTGGGATGGGTTTGGATTTGATATAACTTCTATTTGGCAATGCAAAAAAAAGAAAAAAAGAAAAGAAAAGCAATGTGAATACATTGAATGTCTCTGGCCTGGGAAAATTCATCATTAGTAACAGGAGCAATAATAACAATAAAAATAACACAAATAAAAACCATAAAATGGTGTAAAAGCCTTTCGTGGTTTTTATACATTTTGGCTTAAACTATGACTTCAGAACTGATTCCAAGCAAATATACTTTAGTAAGTTCCAGATCAATCTACACCTATAAGACAGATCAACCGTGCGATGCTTATTCACTTCAAAAAGATGTGCTTTCTTCAAGCAGTGCCTTCTGTGCTATTATGTATAATACACTTGGACTTACAAACATGTGATTTTTTTATGCCATAGCTCAAGAGCACATTTTTGCCTGAACCAAGATGCCCATAATAGAAACAACCCTGACCGTTGAGTTGTCCTGAGCTGGGCAAGCGGTTGCAATGTGACTGAGGTACTGGGATGCTGATGTTTCTTCTTTGTATATGTGTGTTTGCTTTGCTTTGGGGAAGGCAGGAGGGGACAGATACAGAAGGTTGGGTGTAGCAATCCTAAACTCTGAGTCAATTTGCCCGGCCATGGATTTTCAGGCAATTAAGGAAATGGACTTGAAAATTAACTCACGGGTATGTGCGTTGGGCCTTGAGCGGGGTCCATTGACTCTTGCCTTTCTTAAGGATGATGTATCATTGATTCCTCAATGGGATCGCCTCGGTCTGGTTCTCCCATCCCAATGGACGTCAACAAGGGATCCAGGCAGGGAAGGAAGGAAGACTTGGGTCATCTATTTTTAATCAAATGTGTAATTTTAAAAAATGATTCTGACACTCAGAAACTTACCATTTAAGCCATAACGAACAGAAAAAATCTGGGTTACAGTAAGATTACTACTGCTTTGAAAAAGCTGTCTTAAGAAATGAAAACTCACAAGTCCAGTTTTAGGAAGGCAGAATTATCCAGATCCCCAAGGACAAGAAATAAAAAAATTTCCCCACTAATGCTTTTCTTTCTTTAAACATTCTAAAGCCTTATTGAATTACAGTTATAAGTGGGAAGAAGGCAGTTTACTCGACTCGAGAGAAGAACACGTTAAGCTCTTTTTTTTTTTTTTAAATCTTAACAGAGTTTCTGAGAATTCTAAGAAAAGACAGCTCTTAGCATCACAAGGGCAATATAATTTTGACTTTGGTTTGTAAGGCTGGCATTTGGGGAAATATAATAAATGATTTTGATACTTTGGTAAGTTATTTGGTTATTCATATTAAGTTGCTGTATTTACTTTAAGACCTGGTGCATAAATCTCATGTTTTCATTAATTCAAAAAACATTCACCAAGCACCAATCATGTGCCTGAAACTGGGTTAAACACTGAGAGATTTCTCTGATGAGCAAATGCTACTGTTTATTCAATAATAAGTAAAATCAATATATATATATATATATATATATATATATATATATAAAGTTTCATGAACCATATACACTCTGATTTTATTTGGATCTATTGCATTTTTTTAATGTTGATCACAAACTGCTAAGTTGATTTTGTAACTTACTAATGGATCTCATCCTGAAGTTTGAAAGGTACCAGTATAGAACAAGTCCCTGTCTTAAGGATGAGAGAGTAAGCCTGAGTCAGGTCACTTGCTTATGGCAGAGCCTTGGTTAGTGGAAGGGCTAACCCCGATTTCCTGTCTGCTGGTTTTTCGCTATCACATTATCTTACTTTGTTTTCCTTTTCGAAACTCACAACCACCTTCTGAAGTGATCCTGCTCATTGTGGACTTGGGTGTTATCTGTCTCTCCCACTAGGAGAATACTTGTCTTCACTGAATACTTACTATTATTGCCCCCCATGCAAAGCTTGGCATACACTACGTGCTCAATAAATACTTTTTGAATCAGTGAGGGCTCTAAACTGACCCTGCTTTATATCAAGTGCAGATTTGCCTGAATAGTTTGATAGGGCCATTGCTTTGGAATAACCACATGCCTTGTATGGGTGAGGAAACAGAATCACAAAGAGGCAAACGGATCTTGTGACACAAGGCACTCACAGCTCAGTGGAAAAACTAGAACCGGGAACTAAGTGTCCTGACCCAGTTCAGGGACCTGAGTGAGTTCCCTCTGACATGTCTGTCTTACATTGTCAACCTAATTATTAATGTTACTCGGCTGACTTGTCCTAGAATACTCCTCACCCCTGAAGTGCAACTCTCCCCTTTTCTAAGGGCTAGAGGGGCTCAGTGTTGAAGAAGCCTCAGTCTTTGTGATAATACTGTCAGTCGGGTATAGCTACAGGCATACTTCCAGATGTGTTGAAAGGTCAAAAATTACATTTACTTCTTCTAAATTATGATCAAATCAAATGGGAAATCAAATGGGAAGCGTTTTTACATCCTAGCTCTTAGCCAAATTCTAATAAAGAGACAAACTTGCTTTGTAATTTAACTTTGGGGGACTTGTTTAAAGGAAGCAAACTGCTTCTGGTCAGAGAGATTTTTTTGTTTGGCCAAATTTCCTGTATGATTTTTTTTTAAGCTGCTTAGATACTAAACTTCAGGGCTCTGTGTCAAAGAAAAAACGGAAGGGAGGATTACAGACAGCTTGTGACTTTAGGCAACAGAGAAAAGCCCAAATTCTGCAAAATGACCACTGTTTCAGATAGCTCATATTGCGACTGACTGCAATTCATCAAAACTCCAGTGCCCCCTTGAGAAAGCCCCAGCTCCATCTGGCACAGGGTTTAAGGGTTCCTCACGGTAAGTGTACCTTGGGCTTTTTCCCTAATAACCCCAGCATGCCCAAAATGTCCCCTGCCCATCTTGGGACTTAGTAAATATATAAGTCTATCAACTGTGACAGAAGATTGAGAGGAAGTGCCTTTGATTCTAAAACAAAAGTTTTCATTGGATTTTGCTCAGTGACATTGAGCACGGTGTTCGGGACAGCCTGGGAGTATTCTGTCCTTCTGAATCAGATTTAGCAAATAATAAACACAGGATGGCCATGCATTCCATGTCTTATCTGGTGACCCTACAACAGGTTTCCTCAAGCTTCTCCTGTCTAGTTTATGGGAAGTTTGGATTAGAAAGGGAAAAGGAGACAAAGCTAAAAGTGATCATATTTATTGTGCTATCGAAGTAATTTTCCGTTTCATATTATTCCAGCATAAATGTTGCCCCTGCATTCCATTCACAATGCAAAACATCAGGGTACAGAACTCCCGTGAGGGCTTGTTTCTGTCTAATGTACCCAGGGGGAAAGCCTAGAAAACATTAAAGCAGTAGCTAGGAGCTTTAATGAAGTTAACCTGCTGAAACCAGGGGAGGTTTGCCTGAACTACACCTGAAAGCACTTTGATTATGGCATCAGCTTCAAAAGAAACCCATTCCCTCATTTCTGAGCTCTGCTGCATTGAGAAATAGAATTGCACCTTTATATTCAGGCTAATTCTGCTGCCTTGCTGAGGGCTGAAAGCATTCTGAGGCTTCTAAAGCTGTAAGGGAGGGGGAGTACTCCTTCCCACCCTCACCTCCCACATCACAAGCCCCAAGGGACAGAGGGTGCTCTCAACCCTCCAGGTCCTAAGAATGTAAAGTCTAGTATGATAAATGCCTTCCAGTTCAGAAAAAGATAACCTCCCACTTTCTGCTAACATTGAGCCAGTTCAGGTTCTACAGGTTTGCTTAAAAAAGAATAACAACAAACTCTCAAAAACTCCCTGGCCTTTGTAAATTTCCCCTCCCTTTACACTTACACTTCCTTTCGCTTTTTAATATAATTTCCTTCTCCATTTCCTTTTATTTCATAATGCTCTGCCGTCGTATCTTCCTGCTTTCTTTTTCATTTTTTTACTTTTGCTGATGTCTCTCCTTAGTGTTCCTTTCATTTCCTTGTGCATCCATCCCTTCCTCTTGGGTTTCAGTTCTGCATTTTCTCCTGTTGTTTTCTTTTCTGGTCACAGCTGCCCCCTAATGGTTGTCAAGATCATTACTGCTAAGGGGGGGAGAGAGAGAGAGAGAGAGAGAGAAGGAAAGAGGGCAGAAAAGAGAGCTGTAGAAAAACATAAAATATGTCTTTGCTTTTCACTTGGAAACATATAGTATCGACAGCTCTAGAAAAATATTGAATACAAAACCTGTATCAATGGGAGGTGAACCGGAGTGGTAAATTACAAAACTGGGGGGTTGGGTGGATGGGAAGCTTGGGTTTTCATCGAATACATTTTATGCTGTTTACATTTTTTTTAAGATGTACATGTACCACTCATTCTCTTTTTAATTTAGAAAACAAATAGAATCCAAGTCTGGAGATGGAAAAGGAAACTGCGTCTACAAATCATCTTTCCTTGCAGAAAGCAAGCATCATTCCAAACCTCCTTCCCCAACAGGGATCCCATCCTGATACTAAAGTTGATTGGCAGCTCAGTAAACTGCGTAGGAGTAAATATGAAGGAGGCGAGTGGGAACTAATGACTAGGGTGGGTGTGAATTAACCCACCCTGAAGTCTCCTCAATTGCAAAAGGTCAGCTCCCTGACTCTTGCCTTTCCATCACGACTTTCATGCTCAAATTAGCAGCTATTGCCATCATAATGTAACAATCACCTGACATGTAGATGTCTAATTAAGGCACCATAAGTCACAGGTTACAAATTTGAAAGCAGCAATAACCAAAAAAAAAAAAAAAAAAAATCCCTTGTAAATCAATGGGGGTCTGATAGGGTGTGTGTACATGAGAATGTGCACACATGGGTAGAAGACTCAAGGTTCCAAGAATATTAATCTATATGTTTAGTGAGAGGCTGGGAATTTTCAGCTCAGAATAAGAATTTCCTGAATGGTGGGACATTTCAGATCATAACCCTAAAATGTCCAATCACAACACCTATAAATGCCATGAAGTTACAAATAAGTTCTTGGCTTTCGTGATTGTCAGATGGAATCTGTTTCTTGTTTGGGGGCATTTTGTTTGTTGCTTGCTTGTTTTGGTTTTTTCTTGAGGGTCTAGGAAAAGGCTTTGTCCAGAAATATCTCTTCTGAAAGCCGTGTGACGATGCCTAACATACTCACTATTACTCTTTGAGAAAAGGTACTCAATGTAAATACTGTGATAATGGAATATCCAATTAAGCCCCATCCGTGCATTAATGTCTTCTTTGGGGGATAAATGGCTATTAATTTTAATTACTGAGGGTGGCTATGGAATTAGGACTAAAACAGTTTTAAATTTATGAATGAGGATGGAGTCAGGAAACACTCCTAGCCAAAATTGTAAACTGTAAAGGGATGGAAGTCATTCAAACTAACCCCTTCATTTCTACAGGTGAGGAAACTGGTCCTGCATTAGTTAACAGACCTTTCAAGGACACCCGAGGGCAGCGGAGACCTAGGGTCCATCTGTCCTGACCTCAGGTTTCTGCTGCCCCAACCTGCTTCTCTCTACTGAGGCCTGGAGCTGAGGCCAGGAGCCAGGGGAGCACTGCGGAGTATCTGATTCCTGGTGAGCGCTCTGGAAAAGTCATCCAAGAGAGCACAGACGGAGCACAGGATGATAGATAATAATATGATCCAGCCCTTCTCTCTTTGCCAAATAGACACCAAACATTTTCAAATGATGCTTCTGCTGATGCTAGGATTCCCTTTTTGGTGAACAAGTGCAGTTGTCTCAGAGACTCACAAGGGTGTGGACGTCTACGGGCTGCGGTGGGAAATCTCCAGCTCTGGTACGTGATTATCTAGAGCTGAGCTGTCTCATGGGGTAGCTCTTGAACGCCAACGGAATCTGTATTTTTTGAGGGGTTCGGAAATGTGTTTAACAAAGTTAAGTACAACTTAAAATTCAGTTATGCAGCCACACCAGGCACTCTTCAAATGCTCGTTAGGCATGGGAAAAGCACCGGTGCCTCCCTCGTTGCAGAAAGTTGCATTGGAGAACGCTGCTCTGCAGAAAAGGGCTGACGGGGTCCTCTCTGAAGCACCAATGCCTCCGGTGTATAAAAATCGGCGTGGCTGAGGGGGATCTCCACACGCCTAAGCCAAGCAGAGTAGAGAGAGCAACTGGCCGAGGATTCCAGCGACATTGAAAGAACTTGGTACATTTTGCTCACTTGTTTTTCATTCATAAGGTTCCCTCCTACCTGATCTAGTGTCTGTGTCTGAGAAGGAGATGAGAGGTATACAGTTCAAAGTGAAGGAGATGCTGATATTTTATGGAAATCGGTAAAGATTCGGGGAACCCATCAAAGGTAATATCAAGTACGGATTGCTAGGTAGTATCCAAATGCATTGAATACAAGAAAAACGTTGTTCAAAGAGTGAGTGGGAGACAACCCCGCCGACCAGGAGCCTGGACTTCACTTCAGACAAAAGCGAGACTAAAAAACGAGGGCTTATTACATTTTAACTGAAGCTTTGCCTCTGAGACAGATGCAGCTAAATATTAACTGGGGCAATGCAGCAAATGACAGATTAGGACGCAATTATGCCTCGTATCTCCCCCTTTCAGGGTGAGAGCTTGTCGATGTTAGGGCTCAGATAAGAGGGAGCACCATGTGACAGGTGGTGTCTATTGTGGAAGCATGAAACTTCTGGAGCCTTCAGATCCTGTAATCCCAGGAGACAAGACCCGAGTGTCTTATTTGCTTGCACACCTCCTGCATAGTCATGCTTCCATGAGCATTTAATAAGTACAATGTGATGAACACAGATGGAAAAGCATACCTGAAACAAAACTCTAGTAACAACCAGGGGCTGAGTGGGTTGGTGGCGAAACGGCTAGATCCACCTTCATAAACCCCATCCGCTGGCACAACTTTGAGCATGTTCCTGCAAACCTCCCGCCCCCGTGAGGTGAGGCTCTTGGTGTTTTCAAAAGGCTCTTTGCTGTTGCTGCTAAATAAATGTCACAAAGTAAAGCCGGAAAATACCACCACTCTGGCATTTTAAGAGACATGTTCTCGGAGACTTTCCCCTACGTCTTCCTTGAAACATCTGCCCCCTGTCTGAAAGGTGCCTCGAGAAAAAAAATGTGGAGAACTACTCGTCCGGGTATCCCTCAATGGAAGCATACAGATCGAAGGCTAAGGGTAAATATAACATCTCAGAGCGGAGGTGTTCAATTGCTGGCCTGTTGAGCATCTGCATCAGAATCACCTAAAAAGTGTGTTTAAAACTAGAGATTCCCAGACACCACCCTAGATCTGACGAACCCGATCTGCAGGAAGACGGTGCCTAGAGATCTGAATTTTCCCTACTTGCCCTGGGTGATTCTGATGCACCCTCGAGGGTAGAACTGTCTAGCTGGGAACACCCATCTTTCCAGTGGGGTGTGGCCAGGTTACAGCTTTCTCGTACCATCTTTTACATACCTGTTTTATGCTCCCCATATCCCGTCCTGTCAAAGGAATGGAATGTAGGATGGGATTATCTATTATTATTTCACAATTAAGGATAATGATGCGAAATGTCCCAGGTGAGTCAGTGATGCTGCCAGGAATCTCCACCTCACTAAGTTAGCTGTTTTCTAGAGAGTTCTGTATTTCTGTTAACAAGCCCATTGTTTCTGTCCATGTTACTAGTCTGTCTCTTGGTAGGCAGGCTCCTCGGTGGACTCACAAAATAATGAATAGTACAGAGCCTGGCTCCTCACCCCTGAACCTCCGGTCGAAACCAAACCAACTGCAGCCAACCCCCTGAGATTCCAAGTCTAGACAAAAATGGGCTGGCAGGTCTGAACCAGTCCCAGTCGGGAGAATTTCCCTAAAGATTTATTTGCCATCAGGCGCAAATGGGAATTTTGTTTAGTTCCCAAGAGTCCTTGGGAAGTCCTTGGAAGTCCTGGGTTAAAGAAATTCTAAGTCCTCCCTGGGCCCGTGGGCCCTTGTTCAGAGTGGCCTGGGGGCGATCCGGTCTCACTCTGACTCTTCCCTGGTCTGATAAAGGGTTTTGAGCTCCTGGAAGTAAAAGCACAGCCAGAAGTGCTGCTTGCGGGTAGTCTCAGCATTATTTATTGAGTGCTGCCCCCTAGAGGATACAAATGGTCTGGCAGCTTGGAGTCCCCAGGGCTCTGAACCAGACTCGCCCTCTACCCAACCGCAGGAGATCACTCAAATGGATTGACCAGAATGTCTTGTAGCACTTGTCCCAAGGACTGCCAGGAAATAAGTTAGCTCCCTCTTTAGGACACCTCTGAACAGTTAAAATCCGTAATACTGGGAATCAGGTCCAGGAACAGAGCACTGGAACCGACCCTTCTCTTTGGTAACCAAGGACCTTCAAAGCAGCCTGATGGGGACCCTCAACCCTAAAACCCCAAGAGCAGAAGCCCAAAGTTGTCATTCTTATGGTTTCCCAATGGGCCTCAGTGTACTTTTTCTCTCCTCTTCCCTGTGCCCTTCACCTAAACTCTGGCTATAATGTTCTCAGAAACAAGATTCTTCCATGTGGGACACTTGCTAGAATGGCTTAGCACACCTGGTGAGTGGTGGGGGGGGGGGGGTGATACTAAATGACTTCCTGTATTCAGGCTGTGTTACTATAGATAGTGTTATTCGTCCTTAGGTTAGCATCTTGGCAATGACAGAAGCCAGGATCTCTGCTGAAGGTTCAAAATCCAGATTGCCTCTTAACCCCCATGAAATATTGATGAGTGGCAATCTTTCTGTGCAGTTAATGTTTAAACAGGAAAAAAAAAAAGTAAATCTGGAGTTTTCAATAATGTGGGTGTGCTCTCAAACCAAGGAGAGAAGGAGGAACAGAAGGAAGAGAGAAAGAACGAAAGGTAGCCTTCAGGCCAGCCAGGGGATATGCTCCCTGGAAGAACTCACTAGGCCTCTGTTAAATGCCCTTTCAAACCAGGCATCTAAGATTAACAGTGTGATATACAGCCAGTGGATTTACACAGCGCTGTAAAATCCCTCCATGGCTTGGCTCAACTATTTGCAAATCACTTCTGATTCAATTTTGTTTTGGTTATCTCAGTGTAAATAACAGTTAAGTGGGAGTTACAGATTTTTTCAAACACTAAAAGTGATAAACAAAGCTAATGGCAAGTCCAGATAAGGAGCAAAACCACCCAGAAGAATCCACAAGTGCAAGGAAAGAAATAAATGGGTAGTCGGATGTGTGTGTGCTTCTTGTCACCGAAACTTTATTTTTCTTAATCCGCAGAGTGGCAGGGAAGGTATATGCAGAGTGTTATTTAGACTGGTCTTGTTAGAGTCTTCATGATAATGTAGTAATAGGTGCTTAGTGAAGCAAGACAGTTTGGAATCCGCAAAGCCATCCTCAGAAACAAAGATACAAGTGTTGCCCCAGCTGTTAGCTTGCAACTCCCTCTAAACAGTTTTCACACCTCCATTTAAAAATAGTTGGCATAATGCGGTTTTCTTTCTCTGCGCGCTGTGGCCACATTTCCATGGGGGAAAAGGTAGTCGTTACAGTAGCGTTTTGAGGAGAAGCCCTCGTGTACCTGTACTTTTGGGGAGGACTAGGGAGAACCGGGTTTAATTGCCTGAAGAAATTCTTTGCGGAAAGTCCCTCTCCTTCTGCTGGTTACAAGTTGGGTGCGCAGAGAGAACTAAATGCTCGCCCGGCGAGGACAGGAGTATGTTTGGGACACAACAAAGGATCTGAGTAGTAAGCGCACGAGTGTTTGGGGTTTTATTCAGCCTGGGCTGACGGTGTGTGCCGCCGCCACGCACTGCTGCCTGTGCGAACGCATGGCTGAGCTGCCGCCTGGTTCCCCACACCAAACACCGTACGCCACCCAACTCCTCCTGTAACGCCATTGCGCGTGGCATTGTGCTGGGTTCTACGTGTGTGGCCTCGGAGCCAGGGAATTTGGGGGGGAACAGGGATTTCCCCCATTTCCTGCGTAGTCTCCCCCGGGCGGGGACAACGCGGCCAAGGGCACTGCGCCCTGGAGGTGCCCCGGGGCGCTCCCTCTCCCCGGCTGTGCGCACGGGCGGCCGGGCGCAGCCAGCCGCGGAGGTGCCCGGGGTGGGCGGGAGGTGCCGGGTGGGAGAGAAGCGGCTGGGTGGGAGAGGAAAGCCTGGGTGGGAGACGCCTCAACTTTGATCGGGCCGCGGCTGGGGGTGGGGGTGGGGGGGAACCGCCGCCGCCGCCCCGCCCGAGCCGGGTGCCGCGGCGCTGGGCTGTGCGCCGCTCGTCTCCGCGGCTGCCTCTTTAATCAGGAACACAGAAGGGGCGGGCCCTGAGCCGGCGCGTAATCGGATAGCTCTGCCGCGGCTCTGACATCCACATGCTGCTCGGCCTGAAAAGGCTGGGGGGAGCCGGAGGGGAAGCAGAGAAGGCGAGCGAGGCACCAGCCCGCAGCCCGCCCCCGGCACATCCTCAGACGCGCAGACCGCGGCGAGGCGCTGGGCGAGGTGGAGGTGAGGGCGGGCGCGAGCGAACTCGGAGAGGGGCTCGCTCACTCCCAGGCGATCCCAGCCGCCGCCGCCCCGCCAGCAGCAGCAGCAGCAACAGCAGCAGCAGCCGCCGCCGCCGCCGCCGCCGCCGCAGCTTCTTTCCTCGGACTCCCCTCGTCTGGCTGGCCGAGCGGGTGTAGTCGTTGGGGAGGCTCCCGCTAGGGGAACCCGGCGAGGGCAAGAGCGGGGCGGCCGCCTCTCCCACTCGGGCCGTCCGGCGGTCGGTGCCTCCGCCCGCGTGTCGGTCCTGGGTGCCTGGAGATGTGTGTCAGTTTACGCCTCTGAGATCACACAGCTGCCTGGGGGCCGTGTGATGCCCAAAGCAAGTCTGGGCTTTTATTTTTATTATAATTTTTTTTTTACGCTTGGCTTTCGGGAAATATTCGTGATGTTGTAGGATAAAGGAAATGATACTTTGAGGAACTGGAGAGGACATAGATGCGTTTTGTTTTTAAGAGAGGAAACCCGTCCCCCCTTCCTGGCTTGCTCCCGCTTTGCTGATTTCAAGAGCCACCCTCCTCTTAGGTGAGAATCCAGCAAGAATAAAGGTGAAGACGGGCCGTCAGGACCCAGGAGGGAAACCCTGACCATTAGAAACCTTTGCAGAAGACACTGTAAGGAAGAACGTAAGAGAGAGAAAAACACAAAGACTTAAAATTATACAAGACATCTACAAATCCAGCTCTGGAGAGAGCCTCCTTCTCCAAAATGGATATGTTTCCTCTCACCTGGGTTTTCTTGGCTCTCTACTTTTCAGGACACGAAGTGAGAGGCCAACCAGGTAAGCCCCTAAAAGTTTTTTTTTTCTTTTTTTCTGTTCATTTCAACATGCTTTTCCCTTTAAAAGCAACCGCTCATTCTGGGCACATGGGATGGCATAGAAGGAGGCTCCCTCAATACTAAATAACTTAAAGAGAGATCCCAGCCGGCCCTCCCTATACCACCACCGCTTCTAAAACCCAACTTTTCTCTCCTGCTAGCACTGTGTGTGTGTGTGTGTGTGTGTGTTTTGAAACATAGACAGAATTTGGCGGTGTTCAGATGTCACATATGGACTGAATCAAAGGTTTAAAAATACTACAAAGCCTTTGCATTACAGTTTTTGGGATTTTTTTCCCCGTCTTGAGGCAGAACACATCTCCCTTGAGTTTCTTCAACCTAGCCAGTGAAATATAAATCATTTGCATTCTCTCCACTTAGCTCCATTGAGCAATGTTAACTGAAGGGCTTGGGAAAGACAAGAGTCTAGTTTGGGTTTTCCAATGCTGTGGATTCTTTGCAGACCGTGTGGATACGCCTCAGAATCCTAGGGCTCAGGCTGATGGAGCAAGTTGGCCTGCGGCTGAGCTGGGGGCTTGGGGCTGGGCTGGGCGCTGTTGGCTACCCAGGCGCTGGTCGTCCCCGCTCTCCTTCCTGCATCCATGTGTTTTCTGGGAAAGTAAATCATGTTCTTTTAAAAATCCGTATTAGATAAAACAGACTGCGTGGCCTTCGAAGGTCTCTTACTCTTGTGAAGTGGTTAGAAACTTTTGAGTGGAATTTGTTCTCAACCACTGCCAAAAAGGGTGTGTGGACAGACTGCAGAGATAAGGACTGCAAGGCCCAGAACAGTCTGGGGCCAGTATTTGGCAGCGGGGAGGTGGGCTGGCAAGGGGCACCCTGCCTGAGCAGGGATTTCTGGTTGCAGGGAATCCAGTGGGGCTTGTCCTTCCTTCCCCACACCACTCTCCAGGGTGAACCTCTCTCCCCTCTGAGAACAGTGTCTGGAATCTGACAAAACTCTTGGAAGCTGCTACAGGTGATTGAGAATGGGGGAAACCATCTATGGAGGAAATAGGGGAAAGAGAAAGAGGAGATAAAGCCTGGCTGAAGTGCCCTTACCAGTAGGCACCTCCAGGCTATGGCCGCAGTGGTAGGGTTAACCCCTTGCAGCAGCTCCCTGGGCACGTCCCTCCCTTTCCCCCATCAGAGCGGGCTAGTGGGTCCTGTGGGCGCCTAAAGGGGAAGCTTTGCGCCTGGTGCTCTGGTTGTCACCGCCAACACACCCCATTTAAGCTTGAGTGTTTATTTGAGGGGAAGGAAGCCTGAGGAATGCCCTTGCTATCGAAATCCACCCGTTTGCTGCTCCTTCTCTGCCATAGCTGGCTTCAGGGCAGCTGCAAATCGTTATCAAAGAGATGGGTGCAGGTCCCACTTGGGGAGATTTCCTGTGTCTCCCCATTCCCTCTTGCCTTAATTCTAAGTTCCCAGCTTGAAGCGAAATTAAATTACCTCCCACAGACCTAGATGCTGCATAAATTATGTATGTTTGTGTGATTCGCTGTGTGTGTGTGTGTGTGTGTGTGTGTGTGCGCGCGCGCGCACGCGGGGAAGATGCCCACGGTATATTATGTATTCAGGCACGGACTCTAGTAGGCCCCGGCGAGCGCGCGCACACTGGGGCACACACCGGCATGCGCGCGCGCGCGCGCACGCACACACACACTCGCAACACACAACTTCAGGTTCTGTGTGCTCTGCGGAGCGGGAGGGGTCGTGAAGACTCAGGGGCCATGTCCTACCCCAGATGTTCGCACATCTGTCCCCGAGCTCTGCGCGAAGTGTACGTTTGTGTGCGACACCCGCTCGAACCCACTCCCGCTCTGCCACCTGCCTTTCGCGCTCTCTGCAGAACCCCCTCCCACCCTCGCCCCGGGCCGCGCTGCGTCACTTCTAGAGAAGCCCAGAGGCGCTGAGCGCGGGGCAGGTCATCCAGTACGACGCTGCCGCAGCAGCCTTACCGCCGGGGTGGGATCCCCTCGTGGGACGCGGAGCTGGGACCCGCCCTAGGTGGATATTCTCCAGCCCCTCGAAAAGGCGAAAGCAAGCCGCAGGGAGCTCGGACTTCCTGTTGGAGCACCCGACTGGCACCCGGGGAGCTGGCAGCGGGTGGCAAAGGGCGAGGCCCTGCTAGACCTCTGACTCACCCGGTGCGCGTCTGCCGGGAGGGGGCCGAGCCCAGCCGGCGGCAGCGGCGGCGGGAACCCGTTCCGAGAAGGAGTCAGGGGAAAGGGAGGGCGGAAGGTGCATGAGGGGGAGCGACTGAGCAAATAACCCTGTGGCCGCGGCGGCAACTCTCGGACTGGCGGGCAGCAGGGAGGCCGCGCGGGCTGCGCGCATCAGGCTCCCCCACTCTCTGCCACGCTGCCTCGCCAGATCGTAGTCGCGCCGCCGACCTGCCTCCCTCCTCCTGGGCTCGAGGCCGCTCGAGGACCCAGACCGGAGCGCCCCCTCCTGCCTTCCGCGCTCTGCTCCGCGCTGAATCTCTCCCCTCCCCCGCCGCCCCTGGCGGGCCGGCTCCGCGGGGCTGAGGCGGAGCAGGGGATCGGAACGCTGGCGAAGCTGGGACGCGGGAAGCCGGGGTGGGATTTCGGAATCCGGGGCGGAGAGGGGCGGAAAGGAGCCAGCTCTAGCCGCGGGAATGCGCGCAACTTCCACTGCCCCTAGTAGCGCCCAGCGCCCGCCGGTGCGCCGGAGCAGGTGAAGAGCACGCGGCGCGCCGGCATCCACGTGGTGGGGACGTGGTGGGGACGTGGTGGCCCCCCAGCCCGCCCCAGCCCTCCGCGCCGCCTCTAACGCCGCATCGATTTGTTTGGGCTGAGCAGCAGAAACACAGCCGAACGATCCATAAACATTCTATTAGGCAAAAATATTCCCAGCGAAAGCAAAACCAAGGCTCGGGCCTGGGAGAAGTTGGCCGCCTCCAACTCCTCCAGCCTTGTCGCCTCCTCCTCCTGACTAAGGACACCCCCAGGGAGAGGCTTGCGGCATTTCCTCCACGCTGCCCACTGCCAGAAAGTTAAGTCGCCGCTGCGGCTCTCCGCTCGGGAGAAACCTGCAGTCGCCGGCGCGGTCCGCCTCCCCTCCCCCGCCGCCTTGCTCCTTGCTTTTCCACGTGAGAAAAAAATATTCACGGCCAATGCTTCATTTTCACTGATTGATTTCTTTTTAATATCAATACAAGTTAATGGAGGCGAGGCGAGCGGTGATTAAACGGCTGCCCCCACCCTTTGCCTCCGGCTGACTGCACCGCAGTTTTTCCAACCGGGTCCCGGGCGCCCGGCGGCTGGGTGGGGGGCACCCGCAGAGCCAACGTCCTGGGGCTGGCGGGGGGTGGTGGTGGAATGAACCGGTTGCTCCTCTGGGAACCGTGGGGGTGGGGTGGGAATCAGCTTTCCTGGCCAGCTTAGAGGATCCGGCTCATCCTTGTCGCAGCTTCTGCGGCTCCGGTTGAATTTCTCTGGAAGGGGAGGGGATCCACACTCTGGTTTACTGGCGTGTGCTCAATGCTCGCTGCCCTCCCTCCGCCTCCTTTCCTTTCGTTTTCAGACTGAGTGGAGAGCCCCCTGGCGCTGGCCACTCGTTGTCAGCGCCTGGCCTCGAAACTCCCCTTTGCTCGAGTTGATGGGGGGTGGGTCTGGGGTTTGCTCGGGAAATCATTCAGGCCCTGACAATGGGCTTCTTCAGATGGTGGCAACTCCCAGCCCCAACGCCCCTCCTCACCACTTGGGGCCCAAAGAACCCGGACCCTATAACCAACAACCTTCCCCCCGCACTCCACCCGCCCCCCCCCCCCCAGCTTTGATCTGTGCTTGGCTTTAAACACCATTGCCATGGACACGGGGCAGACTCGGCCAATCAACCTTGCGTCCGGAATGGATGATCAGATAAGAGGTCTAAATTGTCTGTGGGAGATAGGTCTGGGTTCAAACAAATCCTAAATGAGAAGCAGTGACGTTCTAGGCGCCCTTATTGGGCAGACGTTCTTTTTTAGCCTGTCTCCCCAAAATGCGGGATGACTATGGGTAGGTATAGATACAGTAATTTGCAAGCAAAACTGTGAACTCCTAGATTGTACACAGACAGCCTGCTCTATGCTCTGGGGACTGGTCTCATGCCCACATTCAACGTGTGCCCAGTAAACTTTACCCCATAAACAGCCACTGGAGGTAAGGAAGCTGTTACCAACTGCCAACAGAACACACAGTGCAAACAGTGGAAAGAAGAGCGCTCCCCATGAGTGTTCCAGGCAAGCACCTTCTTGTCCAAGATGTGCCTGGTGGAATTGTGAATGCCCAAGCAGCACCACTGGTTTGGACTTTGATGCCATTCTGCAGAGCCCTCCGATTAAGTCACAGAGCACACAACTGGCAAAATGGAAGGTTGGAAGGCTCCAGTGACTGGGACCCCAGGCTGTCTAGACAGGACTCTTGCTGTCTACCAAATGGCTCTCATCCCCTGCTGTTGAATGTGAAGTCCATATTCTGCAACCAGAAAGGCCAGTTCCTATCTTTGTAGTACAGAAAAAGTTAGGAGCCCAGTTGCCAATTCATATGCAATGAGGCATGAATGTAAACAAGAGCTGGGAGGGGTCTGGGGGGCGTCACTGGGGAGAAACGCCATGGACTCAGGTGATTCTGAGGCCCCTACTTGGTGTCTTTCATTCAGCTGCTCATTAAAGTAGTCAAGAGAATGAGCTGACTTTGGGTGACCAGAGTGTGGGACAATTCTTGGTTGACTGAATTCAGAGCCAGGTTCATTGGTAAGAGTTTTCAGAATACATTCCCCAGAAGTCGAGGGAAACATGAGGAAATAGAACTGAGATTTTTTTCCTTTTGTAAAAGATGGAGCAGAAGCATAACACCTTCCGGGGCGCCTGGGTGGCTCAGTCAGTTAAGCAGCCAACTTCGGTCGGCTCAGGTCATGATCTCGAAGTTCGTGAGTTTGAGCCCCGCGTTGGGCTCTGTGCAGACAGCTCAGAGCCTGGAGCCTGCTTCAGATTCTGTGTCTCCCTCTGTCTCTGCCCTTCCCCCACTCATGCTCTGTCTCTCTCTCTCTCTCTCTCTCTCAAAAATGAATAAACGTTAAAAAAAATTTTTTAAAGCATAATACCTTTCTATTTCTTGCGTGGATGAAAAAGGACTTGAAAAGTAACATCTGGGCAGTAGTTTATGTTATCATTAACATATTTTAGGTATTTTGTCATTTGACCATTGTTTACCACTGTATCATCATCGTTGAGGCACCCTCTTTGAATGGCAGATAGGAGTTTGATCCCCAAAAGTTAGTCTTTGTACCTTTCCTTCCAGGTAAAGAATTCGCTTTTCTTCTTTTCTTTTTTAATTACCCACTCATGGAAGATACCGCAGAAGTTTGTCCTAGAGAGCCTACAGCATTTTTTAAAGCTTTATCTGCCTTGATGAGAAATGGCCTAGGGGCTTAATGGTTTCATTACCTAACAGGATTCGGTGAGGCTGGATTCCTGGACACAGTGGCCCTGTAGCATGACTGGCCCTCCAGGAGAAAGCATCTTCTGAAGGTTTAGGAAGCTGTCAAGTTTAGATAAGGCTGAGCTCCCATCCTATGGGACCTTGGTTGTATTAATAAGAAGAAATTAATTTTTAACCACTGGGAACGTTGCCAAATTATGTGACCTTTGGCAGACCAGCTGTGCTATAAAAATAAATCCCCCGTTTCTGAAAACGCTGCTCCTATCCAGTAGAACAATAACAATGTGGCATTTAGGATAGGGTTGAGTGGGGTTGAGAAAAGGAGACAAATGGGAGTTGCCAGCAAAAAACCCCTCAATGTTGTGACACATGGTTTCAGACCTGAAACATCTATCCACACCACCCTCCCTCTAAAGCCAAAGACATACGTTGGTTTCCAGTACACAGGAAAGACAGTCAGGATGACAAGAAGCTGAGTGCCAGCGTGTGCAGGCAGTGGAGAAGGTGTTAAGTGCTTCTCGCCCTCCCCACAGCCCAGCCTTGAACACGTCTCTCATTGTTCACGCAGACAGATTACTGGCACAGGAAGAGAAAAGGGAGTTTTCACACAGGCAAAACATTTGTCTTTCCGTAAATGGCACTAAATAAGTTTGTCACATAGAGGTTTGGGGGAGCCCTTCTTTGGGCTTCCCAGCTTCTGAGGTACAGAAGCCAGACTGCCTAGGTTTAAAGTCCAGCTCAGCCATTTGCCAGCTCTGTGGTCTAGAACACTTAATCTCTCTGTACCTCAATTTCTTTTTCTGTAAAGTATGTTTGATAGTAATACCTGCTCCATAGGTTTTTGTTTTGTTTTGTGCTATGCCAGATTACATAGAATACTATTTGGCCCATATCAAGCCTATTCTAAAGGCACTTAATCACTGTATCTCATGACCATAGGAAGCACATTATAACCATTGTAGTATGTTTATGTTATTTTTAATAAGTAAATAATTATTCTTTCTTGGCTCTTACCCCACTGAACGTTTGTCTATGTTTTATAAGCTTCAGATTATCACTCACACTGTTCTTCAGAGAGCAATAGTCTTTGCTGGATTTTCATCTAAAATTTACGTCTCCTCGTTGCCATTTTTTTCTCTCCTTGTTCTTCTGCTTTCAGTGCTCTCGCCTCTACTTATTTTTTATCTCTCTCCTTCCCTTTCCTTCCCTTCCCTTCCCTTCCCCTCCCCTCCCCTACCTTCCCTTCCCTTCCCTCCCCTCCCTCCCCTCCCCTCCTTCCCTCCCTTTCCTTCCCTTTCCTTTCCTTTCCTCCCCTTTCCTCCCTTTCCATCCTTCATCACAGAAGGTGTGCTCAGCAGGGAGCACTCTGTGCACGGTGCTCCCCTGAATGTGCAATAACTTCTACTCTGGCATTAAAGCCCCTCAGCAGCTGAACTCAAGAAAGTCATCATAAAGACAAAATAGCTTTTACCCAGCAAGACTCTTAATAATCCCATTTCCCTCTGGGTCTTCATAAAAGAGTCAGGATCTAATCCAGAAAAAAAGGAGGGGTGGGGGAGCTGGGCATAACAAAAGGAAAGCTCTCCCCAGTAGTGTGCAGAGGACGGGGCTGCTGGCCTGCTTAATGCACAAAGCCAGTGATACCCTGCTCACTTGCCTCCAAGGATCCTGATAACCAGTGATCTGGGTTCTGGCCAGTCTTTCAGCAAAGAAGATAGAGGGAATTGCAAATTACTGGGCCGAGCTGTAATAATAATTGCTTTGATAAAGGCAAAAAATAAAACAGATGTGCCCTAAAGGCATAATGGGGGCCAGGGGAAGGGAGATGGGGAGATAGAAGTAGAGAGAAAGGAACTGAAACCCAGCAAGAGATAATCTGTTACCAGCAAACAGCTTAGTGACGAAGAAGTAATGTGCATCTTCCTGCTGCTACTGACAACAAATATCTAGAACTCACCTCTGGAAGAGTGAGGGAGGCCAAGAGACCCTCAGATAAATTATTTTTACCATCATTAGGATTAAGATGTAAATATCCTTTGACCTGCATCATTATTAGCGGAGGCTTAGAGTGTCTTTGGAGACATGGTTCACGTGACTCAACCCTGCCTCATGACCAGATATTATTGTTCCAAACAAGTTAACTGAAACTCTCGGTTCACCACAAAAACATCTCCGCATTCAACAGCAGCTACGGGCTGGGGAAGAAGAGTCGTACTAGAGAAGCAGAATGATTGTGTTGAGGCTTCCTCGGAGTTCATGGCAGCTAGGGCTGCTTCTGGTGTTATGTTAGGCAGCTAATAACTGAATAATTCACCAAACGTCACCGAGTCTGACTTTTGGGTAAGACTCTGAGTCTGATCCTATAAAGTTCACCGAGGAAGGAGTCACACCCTCGAGTTGCCTGGTGGAGAAGAACAGATAAGGCCTTCCGGAGCCCTCACACGCCTTAGAAGGACATTAAAGAGCTTCCGTCTCGGAGGTTCCAGACAGGGAGGGGGGAACAGTAGTCTTGGTGTGAGGCACCAGGGAGGGAAGGGTGGAGGTCACATCTGAGCCCGGGTGGAGAGGAATGATGGGCGTTAGAGCTGGAAAAGGTGTAATAGGGGAAGATGGGAGCGGAGGAATGGACACTGGTGTATTTGGGGAACACTCAGGAGCTGCAGTTTAGAACGTGTGGAGGGAAATGATTGCAAAGAAGGTCGGAAATGATAGGTTCGGCTAAATGCAAGGCCCCGTTGCCAGGCCTCGGGAGTTGGATTTCATTCACTAACCAATGGGGAGCCATTGACGTTTCAACATAAGCCTTCAGTTAATCAAAATAAATGGAAAAAAATATTATATTACCTTTTATTCTCCTTTGGTTTTTGGAGAGACCTCAAAATTATTCTTCTTCCATTTCCTTCCCCAAATGTCTGTTGAAATGGTCAGGAATTGTAATCCCAGGTCTCTCATCAAGGGCATCAAAATTGCATTTGCAATGAGGGCTGGAGAAGAGTGGACATAAATATCAACTAATGCTATTATATTGACTGCCCTATTGGAATTGCATTTGTTTCTGATATAAGATGACAAATAACAAGGTTACCACAGGTGGCATGATTCGAGGTCAGAGGGGGTCATCGCATCGAACTTACGTTGTAACACTGAAATGAAGGTTCATTTTTAGAATCCAGATTAAGGGGGGAAGACTTTCCAAAGGGCCTACTTCCAGACCCAATTTCCAGTTCTGTCCCCTCTGAATCCACGGGAAGTGTTTCCGAAGCAAAAGCCTGCCTGGTTCCTCACTCCTCTCTCCATGCTCACAGGCTGGCCTCATTCCCTCTCTCTCATCCCCTCCATCCTGTCCTCCCAGAGGTTCTTTTATTCAGATTTTGAACATTATCACTGCAAAAGTTCACAGAGATTTCCATTTGCTGTGCCTTCAGGAGTACATCACTCAATGGCACCCGGCCCCATCAATTGAATAGATTGAATCCCCTCCCAGTTGCCTTAGGAAGTGGTCAAACAGCCACATTCCTAGGCTGATGGATCGGTTCATTTCTTCCCAGCTTAAGCCAAGATACAGATTTTATGAGACTGTCTTGTGACAGACTGAAGTCTCTTTGAATAAAACAAAATCCAGCCTCGGCTCCCAGAAATAACTCTTAAAAAGCAGCTTATCCGGGGTTAGCGAGCAAAATTTGGTTAAAACCCTGAGCGGAGGACTTAGATGATTCAGGCAAGGGATTTGAAGAAACTCTTCTTGGGCTTTCCTTTTATGCATCGCTGTTGTGGACACGTGCACACACACTGCTGAACATCCACACTATTTATTAAGCATGCAGCCACAGACTCAGTTAAGGAGAGAAACTCACGTCAGTAGAGCTAATGTGATTAAAAGAGACATTTGAACTCTCCATAATGCAAGACAGGCATGTTCATCGGAAAAATCCTAGAGGTTGTTTCAAGGCTTACCAAACAGAGGAAACAGAAGTGACACCTTGAACAAATGTCTTGTTCTCCAGGAGGGGAGACCAGTTTTTAAATTTTTGGTTCCACCTATTGGTTGTATAGGATCTTTTCCTCACCTCATTATACAGGCTTCGCATTTTAGAACTGGAACTGACCTTTAGAATCACTCCCCTCATTTTACAGATGAGAAAACAAAGGCTCAGAGGTGTTTACTGACTTACCCAAGGTCACACAGCCTGCCCGTGGTGAGACCATATTGAAGACAAGGCTTCTTGTTAGTCAAGTGGCAAGGTGACAACCGTCTCTCTTTTCAAGTAGGAGAAAGAGCTTCTTCTTTGCCTTGCTGCTAATAATTTAAAGAAGGAAATGCTGTAGAAGTGGAAACAGGATGGGGTTATGCTGTGGACAAAGGATAAATTATTTAATAAATAAAGGACAGTATTTTCATAGGAAATGAGACCGACTGCTTTTCTCCACCAAGTGTATGGCCCTCAGGTACATACAAGAAATAGATGTTTGGGGTGGCTGGGTGGCTCGGTCGGTTAAGTGTCCAACTCTTGATTTCAGCCCAGGTCATGATCTTGCGGTTAGTGAGTTCCGGCCCCACATCAGGCCCCGTGCAGATGGCGTGGAGCCTGCTTGGGATTCTCTCTCCTTCTCTCTGTGCTCCTCCTCCTCCTCTTGCTCTCTGTATCTTTCTCAAAATAAATAAAAATAAACTTAAAAAGAAAAAGAAATAGGTGTCTTCCAATCAGCCTACTCCTTCTCTTTCACAAGGCATTTTAAAGTAATAAGGGAACTGATGCCTAGTTCGGTGGGTGTCACGTCCTGTTCCAAGAAGCCCGATCTTCTTACGGAGAAAGCCCCTCAGAGGTGATGAGGGAACTACGGGGCCCAGTCTCAACACCTCTTCTCGTCACCCTACCTCCTGCATCCAAGAGAGCTCCACTTCTCTCTGCTTTGGACACTGGAGTTCTGGGTAGAGTTTTATCCAAAGAGAAAACAAACACCTTCTAAGAAGAATTTTGAAAACTACACGCTTCATCCCACTTCATTCAATCCACTCATTGAATTACAGTTTAGGAAGCTGAGACCCAGGAAGGTCACCAAGAATCCAAGTGCCGTATCCCCTCTTAACTACTCTCAGACCACCCCACCCCACTTCGTTACCCCAGACGCACCTCCAACAACAGCCGGACTCTCCAATCCCACCTTCAGCGAGTCCTAAACGTCCATTTTTGCCCAGGACTTTTTTTTCAGTTCGGCTAACCCAGGTGATCTGATTTTTCTCCCTTTGCTGTGGGACTGCCAGCTTTCTGTCGCCTGGTGCCACCTGGTGTCTCTCCCTGCCCTGAAGTAAGCCATTGCCATTCTAATTATTTAAAAGTACTCATGGGGCGCCTGGGTGGCTCGGTCAGTTGAGCGTCCGACTCCGGCTCGGGTCATGATCTCACGGTCTGTGAGTTCGAGCCCCGCGTCAGGCTCTGTGCTGACAGCTCAGACCCTGGAGCCTGTTTCAGATTCTGTGTCTCCCTCTCTCTCTGCCCCTCCCCTGTTCATGCTCTGTCTCAAAAATAAATAAACGTTAAAAAAAAAATTTTTTTTAAAGTACTCACAACAGTCAGGCTTCTTTTAGTGAATCCCGCTGTCAAGGTTAAGCCATAGAGTGTTCCTTTAAAACAACTTCTGTTGAATTTCCTTAGAAGGTGACCAGATTTTTTTTTTTAAGATTTTCTTTTATTCCTTATGACTTCCTAAAAATCTGATGTTACGGAGGAACTACGGTTTGTCCTAAATTGGGTTCTGTAGGAGGGCGAGTTCCTTCCGAGGCTGGCAGAGCACCTTAGAATTGTTAAGTGGATGAATACAAAATCCCTTTACTGAGATCAGGAGCCAGTTTACCTGCAGGCAGCATCAGATGATACTTAGGTGACCAGCAAAACAAGGGCACCGGAGGAAGAGAAAACAAAAACAAAAACGAAAAAAGAGAGACAGAAAGATACAGATGTCCGAAATAATCTGACATTTCATATGTGAAATAAAAACACCTAGATACTCATCTTGGAGGGAAAAAAAATCAGGCCTCTGTGACTTTAGGACTTTCTTTCCAACTACATCTAGAGGTGTCACTTTAATCCTTTTATTCTTGGGCCTCCGAGGTCTTTATCTGGCCTCAGCTGACTCATCCCTCAGGCTTCCCTCCCAGATGTAGGAGAAAACCCCATCTGAACAGCCCAGGCCTGGGTTTGCCTGCTCCTCTTTGGGAAATGAATTTGCCCCAGGTGAAAGGTATTCACAAAATGGTTGGAGAAAGAAGTCCCTTGTTAACTCACCAAACAGGCTCAGTAGCTCAAACTTCACCAGGTCAACTCCCCTTCAGTATGTGGAGACTGGCCTAAAGGGGTTTGCCCTTGAGTTCAACTCTCTTTTGCCTGGGCTGGACTCCTTTGAGACAGGACAGAGAGCATTTATGCTGTTCCACATAATACAGGGGGACACAATACCGGCCTCCAAGGTAATAGATGGTCAGAAGAAAGTCCAGCTCATTTCGGTTGGGGGTGTCTTTGTATTTAAGAAATGAAGGGCCCCCAAACCTGGATATGAAATATCCATTATCAAGAGGAGGTGTAGAGGGATTAAGTGTGTTTTCCTTACAAGTTTTACTGATATATTTCAAGAATTCAGTTCTCTCCAAGAAAAATAGGGACAGAAATTCTAGTATTTATCTTGGTGGATATATGTCTGCGCAAATGAGGTGTGATATTTTATGAGAGAGTGTGAAAGTGTGTGCGGGACTGAAGTGTGACTTTCTAATATGTCTACGTACCCGATATATGTGCAATATCCACGTTTGTGTGTGTTTCTGAGTGTGAGGGCCATCCACACAAGAATGTGAGTTTATAAATGTTTGGGTATCGAAAGGGTTAACCACACAAAAGCAAAGCAGATGTTTTAATGAGT
Source organism: Acinonyx jubatus (assembly GCF_027475565.1). NCBI lineage: Eukaryota > Metazoa > Chordata > Mammalia > Carnivora > Felidae > Acinonyx > Acinonyx jubatus. Next base: position 188,228,360 of record NC_069381.1, read on the forward strand.
TTTCAAAAATTTTAATAAAGCACCTTGATTTTCTTCAGATAAAGAAAGGACAGAAAGAGATGTGTTACTCCTTTATCTTTCAGTTAAGTTTTTACTTAACTCTGTGGAAAATACAGACTACCAGCCATGGGTTCTGTATCATTTAAAAGTGTTTTCTGAGTGGGAAAATGATTGCTCCTGGTGTGGATGAGAAACGAAACCTGCCTATGAGGAAGTTTCCTGTCTTTATTGCTGATGATGTGTGCCCGGTCTAATTACTAAAAGCTTGAACTTGGTGGTGGGGGGAGGGGGGGCGGAGTGGAAAATTGAGGAGGAGAAGTTCTTCTTTCAGGAGCAGCTGGAGAGAAGCAGGGCAGGGGTGGGAGAAGGAGGGAGAGGGGGTGGATGATGTGGAAACCATAACAGTTACTAGACAGGAGCTCAGCTCAAGTTCCCTCTGATGAGGTCCGAGGCGAAAAGCGCGGTTTGGGGTGAGTGTGCGGCAGGGCAATACTCTTCAGCAAAATAGCTAGCAGAGGAGGGGAACCCAGTTGAAACTTCCCTCTCCTGCTAGCGTGGTAAGAGCAGCTGGTGATCGAAGCCCCCACACCGCTGCTTTCTCAGAGGGTCCCTCTCAGCCAGTTTCACGTGCATGAATGAGCCAGCGCCAATGGGCCACAGCGTGACTTGCTGCAAGTTGTTGGGTGCCCGACATGGCGGTGGCACGGGCACCGGGGCAGCCTGTGGGGGTTGGCTGCAGAGGAGTGGGCGGCACCGGGCCTCACTGCTGGCCTCCTCTCTGTCTGTGCGGGAGGGCTGGGCCCATTGTCCTGCTGGACTGCGGAGGGTGCGGGGTCATTAGTTAGAGGATGATGTGGCCACTGCTAGGCAGAGGAAATGGCCTGCTTTTGTTTTCCACCCAGTAGGAAGTGGAACCTGAATCCATTAGATTCTGGGCAGTTCAGCACAGCACAGTTTGAGCTCTCGGAGGCACGATGCCTAAAAGGCTACTTGTGTGGATTTGTGTGTCCCAACCACCATTGTGCGGCGTGCCCATCTTTTATGCATTTAAAGCCTGTCAGGCTGGTAATCTAAAGCAGAGGTCTGGAAGACAGTAATGCCAACAGACATGGGGGATAGTAAAGTGCACCTGTAGAGTTAAAAAATGCATGACCCTTTCCCTCAAAGAGTGAACACGGGAGAAAGACCCCGTCCTGTAGGGTGGCTGCTGAGCCGTAATACATAATTCACGGGCCCATGCTGCTCCATGCAGATGGCGATATTAAATCGTGATTGATGCTAAGAGAGGCATGCGTCTCAGGAAGGTCTCCAGGAGGCTTCTGAATATTTCCAGGGCTCTTGTGCCTTCCCGTCTTCTGTTCTACTGTGGTCTTAAGCAAAACCCCCATTCCCCAGGAACCCCTCCTGGGGATGACAGAACTTCACTCCCCAGTACAGGAGATTCTTCAAATGTCAGCGCCCACCTTGTCTGCCTTTGAAGTCGCCCCCTCGCCTTCTGGCTCACGTGAAGCTGTTTACCTCCAGCCAGGCACCGCTGGGAAGGTGGGGGCCCTTACATCCCCTGCAGCCTCCTTTCAAATGGCTGGTTACTGGTTGCCGCCGGACAAAGCAGCAGCACACCCTGGTGGTGGTGACCGGGCAGGAGGGACAGTGGGTAGAAAGCGAGAGAAAGGCACAAAGCACTTTTGTCGAAACTCTGAGGTCAGAGCCAGTGAATTCTGCGATGCAGATATTTTCCACTCGGTGTATAATGAAATAATAAATCAAATTTGTGGTGTATGTGGAATTAAATGTTTGGGGCTTTTGCTTTTTCTTTCTTAAAAAAAAAAGAAGAAGAAGAAGAAGCTAAAATCACCCTCCAGGGCCCGTTCTGGCCCAAAGCTGAAAATGCTTCCTTCCCCATCACATGTAATTGTTACCAGGCTCGGTTGTGGGTCGGCCCCACAAAACCACTGTTGTCAGTTCCTGGAGCCGTTACTTCTGGCTGCCTGGGCTGGGCTGGGCTGGGAGACACCGAATGAAACGAAGGATTTATGAGATAAAGATAGAGATGAGAGGTTTGCACCAGAAGAAGACAGGCCAAGGAGGGAGACAGGAAAAGGCAGGGGGCATGCTATGTTTGCAGCTCTCTTGTTTTTGTTAATCTCAGACCATGTAATTAAGTATATTTATGATCATTTTCTGGAATATTTTCATTTGAGGAGTGTGTGCAATTGTGAGCACGTCTGTGTGTGTGTGTGTGTGTGTGTGTGTGTGTGTGTGTGCAGTTGGGTGAGTGGGGTGGGGAAGATGAGCTGAAATAATCTCTTCCACTGAATGAGTAAGTAGGTTAGTCTTCTGGACTGCCATAAAAGGTCTGTAAGACGGTTTTAATCAGCCACTGGTAGCGAAAAGAACCAGGGTGGGGGGTGAGGGGAGGGTGGAAGGCTGTAGCATATTTGAAGTTCTCTGGCTTCTTTGCCTTCTCTTTCAGACTCAGCCTGTGGAGGTCGTTTGAATTCCAAAGATGCTGGCTATATCACCTCCCCAGGTTACCCCCAGGATTACCCCTCCCACCAGAACTGCGAGTGGATTGTTTACGCCCCTGAACCCAACCAGAAGATCGTCCTCAACTTCAACCCTCACTTCGAAATTGAGAAGCACGATTGCAAGTAAGCACCATGCTGTGCCGTTGGGCATCCGTGAGCCACACTCCCACCACCTCCCGGGGCTCCCTCCCGCCACCTCTGACACCTAATGGCAGGACCCCCCCAACCCCAGCACCTGCTGAACAGTGACCCCGGTGGGGGGTTGGGAGGAAACCTCAAGCTGAGGTTCTCCTTCAGGGGAAATAAAAGCCCCGTGGATCCCATGGCATGGAAGAAAGAGCCTTCCCGAGTGAAGAGTGTAGGGAGTAGCACCCCATCTTCAAAGGAAGCAGTGAGGGAGAAATCCATCTGGGGGCAGAGGCTGGACTACAGTAGGCCAGCTCTTGACTTTGGGATTTACTTTTCCCCTGGAGATCTCCCCATTTCCACCGCTGCCACCACATGTAGAAACCTCACCAGCTTCCTTGATAAACTAGTAGCCAGATCCCCACCCCCCCCCCCCCCCAGCGGAGACTAGCCCCGAAGGATCTGGCTGCTATTTGAGGAAGCAGCTGCAAGCGAGTTAAAAATCGGAGGCTACACTGGTAGGTCGAAGATTCACATTGACTCTTGTTGTCTGTGCTGCACAGGTTAGAGTCTCGAAGCCAGTGTTAGGGACTTAGTTAAGAGACTCCATTCTAATTGCTTTCCAAATAGCAATCCATCCAGTCCTCACAGTGGCCCTGGGAAGCTGGTGCTGTCAGGACTTGTATACTGAAGCCCAGAGAGGTTGTCAGTCACCCAAGACAGCTCAGCTGGTCTCACAACGTCAGCCCTGCCGCCTTGGGAATGTGTAGCTTGGGAGATACCAAGTGGACATTTGGACAACTGTGAGTGCTTTAGAAATGCCTCCTTGACACCGAGGTCCCTTAAATGAAGGGGAAGGGAAAGGTAGCATTGTAATGTCAAGAACGTGAATGTGCTTTGTACCGTCCAGTGGGCTCTATCTGAAAGTCCTTGCTCATTGAAACAACAGCGCGAGTTTGCCGTGCAGAAAAGAATGTGCCGACGATCACGTTCTGCTCCAAACGTGCACCTGTGATGCGCCAGTGCTCTGATGGGTGTTCACTGTCCCCTTATGATTCACGAGCAGTCTGGACATTCCTTGTGACCAAGGTGTTGCAAGTACTGAAAAGTTAACGGGGCCAGCGGGCGAGAAAGGTGCAAGGGAGCAGGGCCTACATCCAGGCCAGCGTGTCCTTGTGCAGGAGACAGGCCCCTCTTTAACCAGGGCTAGGCTGTGAGGCGGTGAATCAATGGCATCGTTATCCTCCTGGGACTGCTTCACACCTACATAATGGCTTTCTCCTAGCGAGAGGTAGTCTTCACGGAAAACCCGAGGGCTTCCGGGATGGAAGAGGCCTCATGTGACAAAGAGTCATAAGATGGGTTTTCTAATCCCAGACCTACTCTTGACCCAGTGGATGACTTAGGGTAACTCATAAGTTCCTCTTTGTCTGAGTTAAATGCGCAGCCTGATAATACTTTTACGGCATCTCAAGCCTGCTGATTCCCCGCAGTGGACGTTAGCAAGGGTGTCCGTTAGAAGAGCTCCTCTGTCAGGTGTCTTTGCTCCTGGTGCCTTTGGCTGGGCTGCAGACGGCTGGCACGGACTGAAGCGTGATGCACAGAGAGCTTGGGTCTGGGCTCAGGGAAATTTGACTAAGCACCTCTGTCGACTGAGGGCCAAATTCTGTTATGCTTATGCCAGCAAATCTCCCAGGGAAATTGCTAAGAGGTCGTCTTATGTATATTCATAGTGGCAGGGGGGAGAAGGCATGGCTCTGGGAAGGAAAAAGTTGGGGAGCTGGTGAGCGTGACTTAACACGTGTTGGGAAGCGTGAAAGGCCAGGAAAACACGCTCCTGCCCTGTTTGGGGCTGCAGGGTCCACCTTCCCCACACAGGACTCAGCCCTAGGGATGGGGAGAACTCAGGTCGCTGGAGTCTCTGGCAGCAAAAAGGGGACAAGGATGTTGCCTCGCACTTGACTTGGAGCAGGGGAAGCAGGCAAGTTACAGGTTATCATCTGGCTTATCATCCCTACTAAGTAGCTTCCTGTTTTCCTCCCCACTCCCCCGTGGATGCTTCCGGCTTGAACCAAAAAGGTCCGGAAGGTCAGAGAAAAATCTTTCTGGGGTCTCTTTTCCCCAGCGCCAAATTGGCAAGAAGGCTCTGTTGGGGTCAAGCCTCTGCTACTTAACCTCATCCTTAATTCTCTCTCCCTCCCCCATTTCCCCTCCTCTCCCTGTCTCCCTGTCACTCTTGTCAATTTTTGTATTTAGAAAGACACATCCGGTTCTCTGAAGTCTCTCACTCTGCAAGGTATTTTTAACATTCCCCGGCCGTTTGCATTCAGAATAAGTGGGCTCCTCCTCCCCCCCCACCCCCACTGCCTCGTGTCACTTGCTTGTGAGAGGAACAATTAGCCTAATTGAAGTCCTCGAAGTTCTGTCTTGTTCCTCCTCTCTTGCCCTCTCTCCTTTTCGTTCCAAGGGAGCTCCTGGGTTTGGAAAGCACTTAGTACCGAAGGAAATTAGACTCCTTTCTCTTTTCATTTCCGGTGCATGCTTCGAATTGGACTTGGCTCTCGAGGCCCATAGCGTGGATGCTTACCAAGAGAAAACTGCCAAAGCCGTCCTCCTGGTGAGAGGGCTTAGCGGCAGCACCCCTGCAAAACAGGGAAGTGAGTAAGAGCGGCAGAAGAAAGCCAGCCCCACCGTGGAGAAAGGGCGGCGGCCAGCACCTCCCCCTCGTGTTTTCCCCTCTCCCTCCTGTGTATGAGGTCAACTGCAGCGGTTGCCCTGTGAGCCAGGAACAGGCCCCAGCCAGTGGCCCCTGGACCCTTGGCTCCCTGTCCCTTAAAATCGACAACCCAAAGGTCAAGGCCGTTGATGAATAAACTCCAGACAGACCTTTTCCCCCCAACGGTCACTTATTAATTTGGTTCCACTTAAGCCTACTGTCTGCTTGGAAACTTTCACTCACAAGCCTCAACTTTGCCTGAGTCAGTGCAATCCAAGGCCACCGCCATCTGTGGTGAGGTCCCCAACTCCTCCCACGGGCTGTTAGCAGGCATCCAAACCCCCAGCGCCCACAGGCTGCTCTGGGGCCTATTCACCACCGGCTGTGGGCAGAGACCAGAGGCCCCGGTGGCCCTGCCACGTTGATGTGGCCGAGTTACCAAAGGGCAGGACTCAGGGCCATCTGAGCAAACAGGCAGAAGCCACCCATTCCCTGTGGTGAGGAAGAGAATACCGCTGCCTTTCACCTGAGTCATCAGACAAGAGGCTGAACATTAGGGCTTTAGGAACAGATGTACACAGAGTTGAATCTTTCTCTATTTCTGAAATCTAAAATATATACGTCTTTTAAAAGCACCCACCTGGGTGTGAGACACAGCTTATTCATGAGTCCTCATGTGGGCGTGGCACCCAACGCCATCCCAGGGGCTCAAAGGAAACCAAAACCAAGAGTCTGGGTCCCGTTAAGAGTGGGTCATTTCCAGATGGGTGTCTTGAAAAACGTGCTTCGTGGGGCGCCTGGTCAGCTGTCGGTTAAGCGTCCACCTTCAGCTCAGGTCGTGATCTCACGGTCTGTGAGTTCGAGCCCCGAGTCGGGCTCTGTGCTGACAGCTCAGAGGCTGGAGCCTGCTTCGGATTCTGTCTCCCTCTACCTCTCTGCCCCTCCCCCACTCACGCTCTGTCTCTCAAAATACGAATAAACGTTAAAAAAAAATTTTTTTTAAGTAAAAACAAAAACGTGCTCCACAAAGTGCACAAACCACCAGAAAAACCTGAAAGAACATTGCTTGTTAAAAAAAAGTCTTGTTAAAAAACATTTTTTGCTAAAAAACCCACAAGAAGTTTACGCTAACGATTTTATGTGTGTTCAGCACAGCATAATCTTATTTACCTCGCGGCACTGAAGAGTAGCGCTGAATCCGAGTGGAATTTTTAGATACTCAAGCATACTCCTTTAAAGCTCTAATGTCCTTTTTTGAAAGAATTTCTGATAGAGAACATTCTAAATCATGTGCCACACTTCCCTGTGTTCTTAAACAAAACCAATACTAAGGGGAGTCAACTTTTTCTTGATGATTCAGGCTTCTAATTTTAAACCTCACTTTATGTGACAGAGGTCAGGTACTGTCCTATTTCGATCAGACAGGTTGAGATTTGAGTGTTGGTTGACCATTTCAACTTCCCAGGGCTCAGTTTCCTCGTCTGCAAAAGTGTGATGATAACTGCATTGCAAGGTTCCTGCATCTGGATACACGATGAATTAGCCACCGTGTGGGCATCTTTGTACTTTGTCATGGGGACATGTGTGGCTTTTTTCTATCAGTACTGTTGCTGTCACTTCCTGTTATGTGTACCCCTGCCTCCTGGACCCTTCTTCTTTTGACTTGTTTTACTCTTTTATTGTGTTGTACAGATTTTGCTTCAGAAGGTCTTGCTGTCTATTGGGAAGTTTTGGTTCTGGGGTCTCAGCTCTGCCCCAAGCCAGTGTAACCAGGGCCAGCATGTCTGGTGTGCTTCTGTTGGCCAAGCTCATGGCACAGCCGGGACTGAGGCACACCCCCAGGGACAAAGTATAAGAACAGCAGTGCTCGGGGTCCCTGGCATCGATAGAGATGCTCAAGGCTGAAACCATCCCCTGAAGGCCACCCATGTTCTGCATATTTGAGGTTTAGGGACATTTGGCCTCTAGCTAAGTGTCCTGGATAAGCAAGGTGCTCTTGTATTTATTTACGGCCAGAGGAGCCCTCTAAATCTTAGAAGATGTGTCTGTTTCTACTAAAGTAGCGGGTGATATCTTTGAAAGGTAGCGGTTTCCCAGGCTGATAAATTGACGATAGTAAACAGAGGGAACAGACCAGACCTCAATAATCTAGCCCCTCCCCACCCAGCCAGCAATGATTTTCTGCACTCAGTCAGTGAGCATCCTTGATTCCAGTCAACAGCCAAAGACAACCTTACATCTGTATGAGATCTGTGAGCACCCAGTGCTTGGACCCTCCTCCCTCTCCCCTCCCTAGTGTCCAGCTGTGCACTCCCCTCCTCTTCCCCTCCATTTCCTTGATTCCTAGTTCTTTTATGGGTCCCAATGCCGAGCTCCCAGAGCATTGTGTATTGCCTTGATTTGCTGGCTTGCCTTTGGTTCCTATGCAGTCAATATGTTGTATTCTGAGCGTGTAAATCCTCTAAGGGCATGGACCACATACTTCATTTCTAGACACCTGGTCTTGGAATACCAAGCAGGCACGTGCAAATGATTGTTTCCCTGGTATTTTTACATCTGCGATGCCAGGACATAGGTCAGCATGGCATGAACCTGCGTTGAAAGGCAGACAGAGCTGTCTTCCCCATTCGCCCAGCTTGTGATGTGACATAGTAACAACGGGAAGATGAGACACGGGCTTACTGAAGTCGCTAGGCTCTCTGTGACTCGGCCTTTCACCACCCAAATGGCAACAGATGATGCATTCACTCATAGTTATTAAACACCCATGATGTGCCACGAGAGATGATAGCATTGGGAATGCAGCGATGGCAAATCGTATTCTTTGCCTTCGTGGCACTTCGAGTCTGGGAGCAAGTGAAAAAAAATGTGGTTATTCATGATAAAGCTACTACATCTGAAGCATCACCCCTGAGCCTGGCACTTTGCTAAGTGCTTCACATATATCATCTCATTTGATCCTTGCTTCCAAAAAATGCGAAGTCACTGTTACTCTTCCCATTTTACAGAAGAAGGAACTTGGGCTTAAAGCAGTTAAGCATCCCATTCACGGAAAAAGGCAGAGAAGGGATTTGAAGCCAGAATGCCCTACTTTGCAACCTGGGCTGTTCGCTCTTATGCTCTGTTGCCCACACCCGCAGCACTGTGCCTGCTGACTGGGGATACAGCATAGGCGAGTAATGTGAGCCCACAGCCCTGAGACCCAGCCTAGGCTGGGGAGATCAGGGAAGGCTCCCTGGCAGAAGCGATGGCTGCACCAATCCCAAAGAAGTTAGGCAGACAGAGGGGGAGTGTGTGCGCCCTGGCTCTCCAGGTGGAGAGAATCATGCCAAAGATAAGAAGGGGAAAGAATTTGATGCCTTTGGGAACAACAGTAATTGAAGGGCCATCCTTGTGACTTGCTGATCAACAGAACTTCTCAGTGAAGAGGCGCCTAAGCAATGCTATTGAATTTTATTTCCTGGCCAGGCGTGTACCATCTCAGAGAAGGGGCTGGGTCGGGAAGTAGGAAAAACTAAGATCTTAAGGACTCTCTGCTGCTCTCCCCCTCCCTGGCCATCTTTACAATTTTGTACTCTATATCCAGGGATCCACGCCCCCCCCCCCCGAGTTAATGCCTGAATGTGGGGTTTGGCCTGGAAAAGTCCAGAAAACACTGGATTAAACTCCACTTGCCAGTTTACTCCTACACAGTACCCTCTCTGAACACGTGTCTCTTTCCTAAGAATAGAGGGCAGGAGGCCACATTGCCCAACTGGAGGTGTGGTTTCGGCTGGTGTCCACCTGAGTCTCTGGAAATCGAAGCAGAGTATAAATTCTCTGGTTCAGGAGAGTGTCTTGCACTCAGGAGAGAGCCTCAGGTTGATTACTCATGACATTATTATAGATTTACTGCCTGCCCAACCACAGAAATATTCTGATTCCCCCAAGGAACCAACGAGCAGCAATATTCTTCTGTATTGCAACAACCCTGCCTAATGACAGAAACAGATCCCCCTGCAGGTACGTGGTGCAATAACGGGACGGTCCTGCTGACTGGAGCTCAGCTGGCAGCAGACCCCAGCTCACCAACCTTGACCAAGGACTCCACCCAGCAACTTAACTTGCTAGAGAAGTGGGAAGAAAAAAAAATCACAGACTGTTCTCCTCCTCCTACCAAGGTTAAAGAGCAGTTGGGACAAGGGTTATTTTTGGCAGTTTGTTTTTAAATATGCGATGTTGCAATCACAACTCTCCAAATGCAAGCTTCGCTGTGGATGTCCTTCCTAACAATGCGTTTTTATCTCCTGATTGAGAAAATCACTTGAGGTTTTCTCATACACAATCCCACTTGTTCTGCCTCTCAACCCTGGCACCTTCTCTGAAGCCAGAGGTCCCAGAGGGCAGGCATCTTACCCCATGTAACTGCGTGTAATTCTCCCGGCTAATTACACCGGGTGAGAGTCTGTCTTCAGAAATTCAGTGGGAGCTCAGGGTGTGGAGGGGATAGAGAGGAGAAGGAAATAGACCGAGTGAAGAAATCAGATTTTTCTAAAAAGGGATTTGTGTATTTGTCTATAGTTATAAGTCCTATAGAAAATAATGTGTTCTCTTTGTCCTTTTCGGTGACAGGGGGATTGAAGCCTTTGGATTAAGAGAAACTCAATAGATAATTTAATTCCATTCTTGTACTTCTGCCTGGATAAATCATCCCCGAAAAAAAATATATACATATTAGCTGCCCTTGTCTTTCCCTCTAGAAAAGAGCTTCCATAATCGACCTTCATTATAAAACCTAGGGCCTCACAACTCATCTCAGTGATTGCAGAGTAGATGGTTGTATTTAATTTACATAATCAGAATTTTTTTCCTAGAGGGAAAATCCCTGAAAAATGTTAGCTGGGTCAGAATAAAATTTTAAAAAAGAAGACAGAAAAACATGTGAACCGGGCTTAGGTTTGGAAAGCTGGCAAAGGACTTCATGCGATAAAATCCACACGATTGTATATGCTTTTTATCCCCCCTAACTTTGTAGCCAAGCATCCTGGCGGTCTGTGTATATAATGGACCGGGGACTACTGTTGTTCCCATTTAACAGGTGGAAACACCGAGGCCCTGAGCGATCTCACAGACAGTAAGGGTAGAGCTGGGATTGGAAAGCCACCCCCAAAGCTGCCTTTATTTACCTAGAGCTGTCACCTGCTGTTCCCGTCCTTAGGTATTTGGGGCCTCTCTGATTTCCTTAGACATCCTTGACGAGTCTTTTCCTGTCCTCTTCTGTTTTTTATTCCTTTTCTTTGCCTCTTTCTGCCACGCAGTCCCCTCTGGATGCCAGCAGGGCAGTCAAGGAGAGAGAGATCTGTGACTTTAAATACAGGGTGGAGGCCTGCCTTTCGGTCGATGGTCTCCTCTGCCCCCCTGTCATCCACCTCCCGGTCCCCTCCAGCCCCCCTCGCCATCCTCTTCAAATTCTCTGCCATCCCCCCACCGCCTCACTCTGCAGCTGGAATCTGAAGACGTGAGGGCTAGTAATAGGGTGTCAGCGGAAGTAATTGATTCCTCACACAGAGAGAATTCTCCTGCCTTCAGTGTCAATGGAGCTGAACCAGAGTCTTGGAGGTGAGCGAGACATGTAAACAGTCCATGGCTGAGCTGTCAGGGCGAAGCCAGACACACCGGAGAGTGAGCGAGCGGGAGAACAGTGGAACAAATAATTGTTTTATTGGGAAGGAAAGGAGTAAATAATATTTCAGCCCAGGAATTGGCAGTTTGAAGGAGACGGTTTGAGAGCTTGAAGCAGAAGGAATCGTGACGCAGGTTTTAATGGAAGAGTTTTTCTTTGTCTCAAGGTAGGAGGTTTCGTCCCCACGCCCCCCCCCCTTCTCCCATTATCATCATTATTATCATTAAAATAATTACCGTAACAATTACGGTTGATGAGACCTGGAGTTTATAGAGCACCTTTCATCTGAAAGTTCAAAGTGATTTATCTATGTGTCATCCCTTTGAGAGTGGTAGGAGGGTAAGAAAGTTGGGGATTTTTTTGGGTTTTTTTTTCATTTTTGGTCTTCTCCACTGGGAAACTGAGGTCCAGGCAGATTCGGGATTCGGTCTAAGCCTCGGGCCAGGCGGCTGGGTTCCGTGTTGGGGGGGGGACTGACTCCTCTTCTGGGGGTCTCTGCTGCCCTCCTGCCCACCAGGCCCCTTACCTTGTGTGGCCCTCACAGCTCACCCCTGGCACCAGCGTTCCCCCCCCCACCCCCCCACCGACGGCGTGAGGGCCGTGCAGCCAGGCAGCCAGCAGCTCCTGCCCAAAGCAAGCAGCCTGTGACAGCTGTAGGATGTATAAAGGTCCTTCACCGTCTGACTCAGCCTGCTCCCATCCTGCTGGGAGACTTCCTGCAATCTGGTTCCCTTTCTCCTAGAAGGTGGCGTCCTTTCTAGACCTGTTTCCTCCTGGTCTTGTGGAACCTCCGGCCAAGAGAACCCGGTATTCCCGAACGTGCCCTCCTTCCACCCCCGACAGATGCCGGCCAGTTCTTTCAGAATAGAGGGCCGTGTCTGTGACGGGGAGCGGCGCGTGCTTCCACGTGCACCGGGTAGAGGGGGCTGCTTTTGCGCCTGTTGCGGCCACAGTGCCTGCACAACACAGCCGTCGAGGAGAGCACAGTTAGCCAGCGGCGGCGTGCGAGGTGGAAGCCGTTCCAGCCGACTGGCCACCGAGTACTATATTCAGCATCTCCACCCTGGCGTGGCAGCAGCCCTTCCTGCTTGGACATTCGCGCAGGCCCGTCCTTTCCACACCAAGGTGCTTTTTTTGCACAATGGCGACAAGTCTGCCGCTGGAGCCCGGAGAGGCTCTGAACTCGGTAACCTGAAGCTTGCAGTGAGTGAAATCCAAGGACGGGGCCCGTCACACCAGCCACGTACTCCCAAATTGTCCCCTGCTTGCATTTCTGCGTGGTACATTTTTCAGGCAAGCTTTGTATTTTCTAAGTTTTGTTATGGAGGCTGGATGCCAGCAAAGGGGGGATAGAAAAAACGGTCGGGAGCCCAAACCTTTAGAAAAACATTTTTCTGACGCAGTGTTTGATTCCCCGGTGCCCAGTGTGCCTCATTCCCAGCAGGCTCCCATTTTTCGGACAGATGGGAAGGTTATGATTTGCTCTCACAATTAGACCCTCTGGGAGCCAGGGTTAGTGAGCGCCTATTCCAGAGGGAACTGTCTGCCCGGCCAAATGCAAGGATGCCGCCAGCATGCCAAGCCCTGGGATGGTGTGCTCCAGTTTCCCCTTAGTGGATACCAGTCACAGAGGCATGATTCCTATTTATGAGATGAGGCAAACTGAGGCACGCAATCTTGATTGACCCAGGCCAGTGTAGGACAGTGTAGGCAGTCTCTGGCCTTGCTGGGGTTCACCTTCCCATCCAAGCGCCAGCCTACTGGTAAACAGACATAAATTATGGGCTCCTCTTACCTCCTTCCCACTCTAGTATCGTTACCAAATGCTAACAAGGGGCCCTTTAAGCTAACTGCAGGGTGAGGATTTTATAGACGTGTACAGCAAACAGAAAAAAGACCCAACCGTCGTGCCGAAAAGAGCCTGCCCAGCAGCCTTAAACTTCACATTGGCACTGCTTGCCTAGAAAATCAGTCCTTACATAAGCAAACACGTTCCACCCAAGCCAGCCTCCAGAGTGCTCACTGGTCCGGGAGTGGAACAGATCTGTGTCCATACAGCCTCAGGAATGCGTCTTGCTGGGGAGCCAGGTCAGTGGGGGAAGCGGTGTTCAGCCAGGGGGTCAGGGGAAAAGTGCCGGAGGCTTTGTTGCGTGCCCTTAATTCTCCGAAAGTTCATCCTCAGTGAGACTAATCAGACGCCCTGTCTGGAGTGGCCTCCTTCCTCACGTCGCGAGGCGTTCTTGGCAGCCTGCTCCGTCAGGAACAATGAGATCGGCAGGCCCCTCTCCATCATCCCAGGGCTTCTGCGGAAAACAACCAGCAATTATAAATAGATGTTATTTGTAGTTTCCATTTTCTTGCCTTCAAGGTTTTCTGGAATCATTCCTTCGGTTTGTTTTGGGTTATTTTCTTCACATACTTCCTTTGCTGGGTGGTCAGATTTCCTCCTTTCTAAAGAGGCACGATGACCCTGGCTGTGCGGGGACTGCGGATAACCTCCACGTATCAGAGATTTGTGGTGGGAAGAAATGAAGGAAGAAAATGCAACTGCCAATAGTCGCCTGTTAACAAGGCAGCAGCACCGACACAAATACGCAAACAGATGTAGCGTCTTGGCACCGTTCGAGTCCCGTAGTTATCTCACAAATGATAACAATAACAACAGTAATAATAGCGGCAATAATGACGAACATTTCTTTACTGAGTACTTGCTCTGTGCCAGGCACTGTGCTGAGCTGTTGACATGCATTAACTCACCAAACAGAGGGAGGCTGGGTGGTTGTTCAAGACCCACCTGTAGGTGGGGAGCGGGGCGGGGGGGTGGGGGGGAGAGGGGAAAGGCACAGGTTGTTTGATTTTAGCCTGGGCTCAGAAACATGAGATGGAAAGGAAATCGCAAAAACTCAAGTGACTGAAGCACTATTGATGGATTTGTACGGAAGGAGGATTTTTAGAAACCCCCACTGCTAGCACTGAGGTTGGGGGGGGGGCACCGAGACTGTCTCTACCATTATGACTTTTCATTCCATCTCCACGTGTTCAGTTTCCACGACGTTACGTGTATGTAACCTTTCTCTCCCCCACGTCCGCCACCCCGCTTTATAAAAACAGGAGGAGGAGTAAAAATAGCCGGTGTCTCCCGGTGACTTTCTAAGGCACCCGGGACTCTTCTGGGCTTGTATGTACTTTGGCAGTCCTTCCCACAATCCCATAAGGCGGGGACTATTATTTTTTCCATTTTATAGATGAAGAGACTGAGATTCAGAGAGGTGAAATGCCTTGCCTGCAGTCAGGCCACTAATGAGTGCTGGAAACTGGATGGGTGTACCCACAAAGCCCATGTACTACACTTCTCGGAACACACACACTTATTTATAGACAGATATGTTTCTGTATAACAGTGATTTAAGATTATTTTTGTCACAGACCTAAGAAAATGTGCACATACACAAACACAAAATTTCTGCGTTTGACTTGTAGGGTTCCCTCACCTACTGAAACTCATCTGCGGACCCTACTGGAAATCCACGGGCTTAAGAATACATGCTCTAGATGATACTTTAAGAGCTTATAAATACACAGGGTACTGTTTTCTCACTCGATGGACCATATGTTCACATATGGGTATATATGCGCTTATAAAAATACTTCACTTGCAAAAATTAATATGTTATCCCATCTGAACACTTAAAAGCAGAGCTGGGTGGATCTTGAAACCATGAATTCCAAATCTGCTCACTGCTTCTATTGGTAAGATTTGTCTATTAATTTTGGCAAGTCCTGTGGGCTTTGTTTAAACAAAACAGCTAAATAAAAAGAGCAAGATTCTGTTAAGTTTCTAACTGAAACCAGGCGGTTTCTTTATACCCAGTACCTTCTAATGGTATTGTACTGTGGCAATCTGTTATTCTTACTGCGCTCAGATCTTTATCCAATAGTGAGACAAAAGAATGGAGGCGAGGCCAGTTTGCCCAATGGTGAGACCACCCGGGGGTAAAGCCTGCCTCAGACTTGGGCAGGTCACTTGGCCTCTCTGAGCCTCAGTTTCTGCATCTGTAAATGGGTGGTAGCTATAACAGGGTGTGGTGTGTATTCACTGAGGATTAAACCAAGGACTATCTAAACAGGGGTCCAGCCCATAATAAATGCTCAATAAATGATCGGAACTTCTTCCCGTTGATATTCGCATTGATGTTCCAGCTTCGTATGAAATGGGTAGCCCCAATGAAAGGGAGAAATTCCAGGAAATGACAATTGCTACTTAAAAAAATGTGCCCTGACAGTGAGCTACTTTTTCCATTGAGGCTGGATTTCACTATTGAGCTGGAGACCAGGTGACCTGCCTTTGGCCTTGAATGGACCAGAGACTTCAGCATCCTGCAGACCTGCGCATGGTCTCTTTGTGTCTTAGGCAGCTTCTTCACCGAGAAGTTGTACATGACAGCATTGTTTTTTCCTCCTATTTTCCCTGCAGGTTTTAATGTAAGGATTAATAAGACAGTGTTTGTAGATGTCTTTGAGCTTCCCAGAAGAAAGGCACTCCAGGAGGTGGTAAATTCTCTGGCCTCCATAATCTACTCATGAAATATGGAACTTTGAAAGTGTGAGAAAAATCTCAAATCACTTTGACAGCATTTTAATTATAGTTGATTTGTTTGCCGCTAATAGTGAAAATGCTGTCAGCATGATTTGAGATGTTTCTTCCACTCAAAATGTTATATTTCGTGTTTTCGAGTCATGAGGCAACATTTCGGTTTCCAGATAAAACCAGAATAGCTCAGGGAATGTGTTAGAACACAAAGGCAAAGTCCACAAAATGGACCCAGTGTAGCCAACCCCTCAGGAAATGTCATCACAGAGTGAATTCTTCAGAATTCACCAACCTTAGGTCCCTCATCCGTTTACTCACTCCACAAAAAACTGTGAGCCCTCCAGGCACTGTGCAAGCACGAGAGGTTCAGCAGCACAAAGGTGAGATCCTTGCCCTCATGGTGCCTTCAATCTAGTGAGGACACAGATTCTAAACAAATAAACAAGTATATTGACAAGACCTGTACCGATGAATAGCTATAAAGGCAATAAGACGGTGGTGAGCTGGAGAATAAGGGTATGCTGTCTGAAATAGGGTGGTCAGGGCAGGCTTCTCTGAGGAGGTGACATTTGCCCTTAGAAGGATGAGACGGCACCAGCCGTAGAAAAAGGTAGCAGAGTATCACAGGCAGAGAGAAGAGCAAGTGCAAAGGCCCAGAGGCTGGAAGGAGCTTGCCATGTGCAGAGTGTGAGGTCTTAATCATTTGTGATCCAAGTGGCATAAAAGGAGGCACTGACTGATTGGCAAAGGTTGTGGCTTCAGGATTTGGGTGTGCACAGGGGCTCTGATGTGTAGTGGATCTTCTAGCACGGGCTCGGTTGGCTAACCCAGCGTTTTGGTGGCCTGCTGGGAAGCGTCACGTGTGGATAGAGTTATGGAAAGCAGAAAGCCCCTTTTCATGTTGGCCTTAGTGATGAGAGGAAGGATGAGACTGTTGCTTTTTCGTACCTCTCCCGTGGTCTCTGAAAATTAATTCCGCCGTCAAGATTCCCACGCCCCACATGCGGGTTTGGGGAGAGAAATTAAGACTTTGAAGTTGAGGAAGAACGGACAGAAAACGTTCTCTCAACAAATGCTCAACAGGCAGATGGCGGAATCTGTGAGGAGAAAAGGAAAAAGGCACTCGGGAACCATTGTGGAGAGAAAGAGAAAGGTAGCAGTGGAAGTGGCTACTTGGGCTTAGCAAAGTAAATAAATGAATAAAATAACAAAAGGTAGCGTGAAAGCTTTGGAAGGAATTTTTTCATTTGAGGGAGATTACGAATAATGAAATGCAAACACAGTAGTTAATATGTCCGTTAGCTGGTTTATGTTTTCTTCCGGAAAATGAATAATGTGTTCGAAGAGGAACGGCTTTGCGGGTTATCCCACCTGACTGTTGCTGGGGTGAGCCCCGAGTTTAGAGCCCAGATTCCTTTACCAAACAAACGCTGGCTATCAGATGCTAGATGCGGAACCATATTTATGCCGAGGCCACCAACTTCCTAATCCTCTGTGAGCTCTTCCAAATGAACCTGACAACACTGAAATTTCTAAGGAGATTTACTGCAGCTGTAGCAAATCCCTAATAATAAAAAATTTCCCCAAATGAGTCAGGCACACAGGACGTAAGTGAGACGTTCCGTGTGAAGTCAGCATGTCATCTGGTGTGTGCCCTTTATGCAGGAAGCCGAGCCACAAGACCTGGTGGTTAACTGGGGCCCGTCCATGGGGCAGATCCTGGGCACTGGAAGTGGGGGCGGGGAGGAGGGGGGGGGACGGCGATTAGCCACCCAACTGTAACTCTGGGTCCCTTTCCCCTCAAGCAAACCTAAGAGGAAAATCTGGTTTTTCTAAGGAGTTTAAGTAAGAGCTGATTACTTGCTTCACAAAAGGATTCACCAGAGGGGTCCTTTAAATGACAAGCTCTAGAAAGAAAATTTATAATGTGATTGATTTATGTGAACCCTTTTCAAAAAATGCATCCCTTCATTCACTCTCTCTGCGTGTGTAAATACGTCGGGATGTATTCGTAGCTGCCAGCATTTACAGGAGAGGACTTGGGGTGGTATATTCACTGAGTAAATTGAGGCCAGCTTACAGCTATGGCGTTTGTTAGGTAACCCCACTTCATCGCTGATTGTGTTAATCCCCTAAATTACTCCATGGGTGATTAGGCAACCAGATAAAACCCTCCCTTTCTAATGAACCAGCCAGTGGGACGTCAGGGCCTCTCTTTGTCCTTTCCAGAAACACTGGCAACAGAAACACTGGAGGTATCTGGTGGTCTTTTAAAAAAAAAGTGTTTAAGTACTTACCGAGTGTGGGCCATGCCCCTGGCACTATTGTAGGTGACCCAGTGCCGTGTCTCATTTGGTCCCCACCACGGTTCCGCAAGACAGGTGATGATGGAAGTGGTGATGATGATGAGGGTATTTACATTTTCATCCGCTGTGTTCTGAGAGCTGGGTTATTTTTCTCAGCTCTCCTACTTTGAAAAAAAAAAATTCTTTTTTGTTTTATTTTTCCTTTTCTTTTATTCTATTCTGTCTTTATTATTCCTGAAGTACAGTTGACATACGATGTTATGTCAGTTTCAGGTGCACGTCGGAGCGATTCCACAATTGGATACATTCTGCCATGCTCACCGCCGTGGTGTGGTTACCATCTGTCACCATGAAAAAAAAAATCCTAATGGAAGCAGCATTATTTTATATATTTGTGGCTTTTTAAAAAATTCAAGCCCCCTGTAAGCAATTCAGATAATAGAAGAGAACAAAGAAGGAAGGAGAAATTACCAATTATGTCACCACCCATATATATCTCATTACTGTTAATATTTTAGTAGGTAGTCTTTCAGACATTTTTCTTTATGTATATGTAAGAATGTGTATATGTGTGTGTATATGTATATGTTTTTAACACATGCTTTTTTTTAAATCTATTTTTTAACCTAACAATACAGCATGGCCATTTTCCCATAAGAACAAAATATCTAGACCCACAGCGTCACCTACTATGGCAGTGGAGTATTCCATTTTATAAACACAAAACTGATTTACCACCCCCTCCATTGGACATTTAGATATGATGCTGTTTATAAACGAACCATCTTTTCACTTTTTTTTTTTTAACGTTGTTTAATGTTTGTTTATTTTTGAGGGGGAGAGAGAGAGTGTGAGCGGGGGAGGGACAGAGAGAGAGAGGGAGACAAGAATCTGAAGCAGGCTCCAGCCCCGAGGTGGGGCTTGAACTTGTGAACCGCGAGATTCTGAGCTGAAGTCGGATGCTTAACTGACTGAGCCACCCAGGTGCCCTTCACTTTTGTTTTTCTTATATCTATACATGCACAAGGAGGCATGTACATCTTTGCACAATTGTCTGATTATTTTCTTAGGAAAAAATTCCCAGCAGCAGAATTGCTGGATTAAAGACTTTGTCACATTTCTGCCCAAATGCACTCCAAAATGTTTTAACAGATGTTCATTCCGCTTATACTGCACCTCTACTCACTTGCTGTATCTCTTCACCCCAGAAATGCGTGTGGGAATACAATAAATCACAATGAACACTCATTGAGCAGTCACTAACTACCAGGCTGGGTACCGACACCAGATATGGATTAGATTGGTCATTTGAATCTCACAACAACCCTAGGAGGAAGGTCCTAATATCCCATTTTACTGTCATTTTCCCCATTGCTAAGGATCAGAAAGGTTAAGTAACTTGCCTGAAGTCACCCAGCTATTAAGGCTGAATTGAGATCCAAACCCAGTTCTACTTCTGGGATTAGCTTGGGGGTGGAGGCCAGGGGGACGGGACTCTTCCCTGCAGATTCATACATGCACTGCTCTAGGGGAACTGGGTAGTGTCTGCTCTACTGAACACAGCCGGCTTCTCCACCGTTGTGTACCCTGGTCAGGCATCACCATTACTCAGCTGAGAGTGACTGTCCAGCAGCGCTTACCTCAGTGTGGAAATACTAAGCAGGGATTTTCCAGAGGGTTTGGGGAATTTCCTTTGAGAACAAACTAAGTGTCTTTTCACTTTGGTTTTGGAAGTGGGGAGGCACATTTTCAAAGGCAGCATCATCTCCCAAACTGAACTCGCAGATTCCCCCACCCCCACTGCCTTTCTCAATCTGTAGCTGTCTCTTCAGAGCTCCTGGGGGGAAACCCTGCCATCTTGTCTTTTCCAGCCCAACCAGCTTCTGTAATTCTTTTGACTGTAGGATTCCAGCCCTCTGGGGTCTCAGATTGCACTAATCCTGGTGCACTCCTTATACTTCCTTCACAGGCCTATTTATCCATAAGTGGCTGTGCAATCTGAAATATGGTTCCTGGGGGCTGCAGGGAGGCCTTGGGCCACTCCAGCTCAAACGAGCCACTTCTACAGGCAGCCAGCTCCCACAGACCCGTGTGTGTGCAGGAGTCTGCAGGCACATCCCAGAGAGAGTAGCTTTTCCAGGCCCTCTCTCTACCCCCCCAGAAAGAAATGTCTTACGTGTTGTTTTAACAGATTGATGGAAAATAAATAAACAGGGAGAGACAAGGAAATGGGTGGTTGTTGGTAAATAATCGTGCAGTGGCCAGCAATTTGCAGGGAGCTGGTGGGGAAGGAATGTCCCACCTCTGCCGCTGAGACAGGGATGTTTACTGGGAACCCAGAGGAGGAGCACAGAGCCGGCACAGTGAAGACTGCCGGAGCACCCACCAAGGCTGGATCTGTGTGCCTGTACAGATAAAATGTCACCCGTGGTGTGTGTGCCATTCCACGAACCGAGCCAAGGATGTCTTTGAGGTGTCTTCCCCAACCTGGGGCCAGTTTGATTCTATTTGAAACGAGCTCAAGCTTCAGTACAGGGAGGGCAGCCTGCTCAGCAGCTTGCTGAGGCTAATAGTTATTTGCTCATAGACTCTGGGTCCCTGAGGATTCACCCCCTGCTTTTGGAGAAAGGTTTTTATTGCCTTATCTAATATGATGCTGATTCCTTTTAAAAACGTGTTGTTGATGAGACATTGCTGATGTGAACTTTGCAGAGTCATCTCAAGGAGGGAGGGGGCCCATGGTTGGGAGCCTTTGTCACTGACAATTAAAGATAAGGAAAGAGGGGATGACCCAGGAGAAAATGGAAACATGGGAGAGAGGGCAGGAAAGTAAACAAATATCCCAGGACTGTCCCCAGTGTGCCTGGCTCGGTGCCTAGCATCTTACTTATACTTTTCATTCCATCTCCAGCCCAGCCTTCTGAACTGGATATTTTTATCCTCATCTTACCGATGAAGAAATTGATTTCAGAGGGGTTAAGTGACTCTCAGTGATGCAGAGCTAAGACGAAAAGACTAAGATTCAGAGAGATCGTGATGGAAATAAAAGTGGTGCTACGGAAGGAAGGAAAAATGTTTGTTTTGAGATAATTTGATAGAATGATGCTACTGCTCTTATGTGGGCAAAAGATAAGGCCTTAAAACCTAGCCATCCACTGAGGCGCCCATTCTGTTCATGGCTTCAATAAGGCAATGCAACTTCCTATATCTAGGTTCACCGGTCTATACAAGCAAACCTAAACGCCCTTTGTTTATCATTCTGAAACACCTGAACATCTGGAAATGGAGGGCACAGGAGCTGGAGTGAGACAATGGTCCCTTTCATCTCCTGAGCGTGATCTTTGCTCATATGTGCCCCTGTGTACCATCCTCACTCAGGTATGACTTCATTGAGATTCGGGATGGGGACAGTGAATCTGCAGACCTCTTGGGAAAGCACTGTGGGAACATCGCCCCACCCACCATCATTTCCTCGGGCTCCGTGCTCTACATCAAGTTCACCTCTGACTACGCCAGGCAGGGGGCAGGCTTCTCCCTGCGTTACGAGATCTTCAAGACAGGTCAGTGTGGTCACGGGTGGAGAGCGGGGAGCTGGGCACCTCCGGGAGGACGGGTAGCTGCCCTCTGTGTCTGGCTGTGGGGCACTGTGTAAGGGAACTGTGTGAGAATCATATGCACATGGATGGAGCCCAGTGAGACGGATGGGAGGGGTTACAAAAGTTGTTGGAGTTGGAAGAGAGGTTCAGGGTGACCCTGGTGACAGCCCAAGATGAAAACCCAGTTTAACTTACGATCCAACTCGAGAGAGCGCTGGGTGCTGCCCGGCAGGCAGGCAAGCATTTGTTTGTGGCACCAAAAGTGTAGGAGGGTCAATTAACTCGAGAACCACTTTCGAAAAGAATTTGATTTCTGTGTGTGTTTTTTTTAAATCACAATTAGATTTCTGTGTGTTTTTTCTCGTGGGGGGAAAGCAAAACTCAGTTGAACGTCCTCCTGATTACTTCATGGTTTAATGTTGCCTTTATCTGGGATTTCATGGGCAGAAGGACATAATCTTTTCAGTATTTAGAGTCTCTAAAGATCTTAGTATGATCCTCCCAGTGGGGTCATCCAGTAGTGTTTAAAATCAAATGTGGCTCGTAGGAATCCCCCTTGCTGATCTGCTTTACCCCTTCTACCTGTTGAACCCCTGCTTCCTAAATGCAGATACAGCTGCCCCCGGAAAAGCAATCAAAAAGATAGGAGAAAAAGAGACAGAGAACACTTTACTTCTTTTAAGTTGACTGCCCGCTTTCCATGAGGTCCCCCTCAGATTACTTGAGGCCCTGAAAACATGGGCCCATCCTTATTTCCATAACTGGATTGAGCCAACTTTTATTCGTAACTCGCTAGCTAGTTCAGTAGCTACGCTGAAGCACTCTAAGCGGCATGCCCTTCCCTCCAGGGTGAGAGCTCATTATCTTGAGGCTGAGCGAAGCACCCTCCAGTTCTCCCCTCACCCCCAGCCTGCTTCCCTGCCTCACGGGCTCCTACTGCATCTACCAGCACGGCCCCTCCTGAGCCTCCGTTTTACAACTTGTAGACAGAGTCTGGTACAAGGGGAGGCTGTCCGCCTTGTCGTCGAGAGGCCCAAGTCCGGCGCCTCTTGAGTTCAGTGTAAGGGGACCTATTCATATATATTTTCTTTTCACTAAACAGTTCTTGAAAGGAAGTGGTAGCTGCTGAAAGCACTTTTTATATCCACTCTGTCTAAATATTTGTCAGATTTGTCTGCCTGAGAGTAAGAACGAAGAATCCAATGAAGGGGCGGGCCGAGGGAACTCTGTCAAGCCATCTCCAAGCCCCAGGGGGAGCACAGAGTGTCCCAGGGCACGAGTCTCACGAAGGCCCGTCTGTCACAGGCTGCCATGCTTCCCACCCACATGAGGTCCTAAGGACTGACAGTCTGCGGTGTCCAGTGTCTCGGGGGCTGGTGTGAGGCTCCTGAATACCTCAGTCCACATTCCCTAGAGTCCTACACAAGATTCAGATCAGTCCGTGCCACCAGCTCAGATGGAACATTCATCATACCCTCTTCTGCTGGGGAGCAGTTGGGGAGAGAGAGCACAGAAAGGAATAAAACACTAGAAGAGGGCAAAACACGCGTGAAGTCCCTCGGCACGTAACCCATGCACAGTAGACGTCGTTGGATGAACATAAGTAAATAGATATGTCGACTGAAAGGAAAACTATAATATGAGGCAGAAGGCGTATAAGCACTAAGTAAAGGTACGATTAACATGCTGTGGCTGTGAAAATGAGGGCTCTATTGAGTGACGTGGCAAGCAGGGGATCCAGGAAGTCAATTAGATAGCAAGGTCACCAGTGCTAAAGCTGTCACTCAGCTCTCCCGTGCTGACAGTGAACGGAAAACAGCTCCAAGCAAGGTCGTCCAGAGAGCTGGCTGAGGGAAGTCAGAACACGGGTGAGCAGGACCATTAAAGTTCATGTCTCTTTCATGCTTCCTGACTTAGTGTTTCACAAGGGATGATGCCGTATTCTCCAGAAAGCCACCGAAAGGATGAATATTAACCCTATCCATCATGCAGTTTTGATGTTAAAAGTTACAATGCACAGAGGGTATCATAAGTGAGCAGTACTGTTTTGAGGACAGATAGTCTGCGGATGCTTCGACACCATAGCACCAGCCATGGAAGGTGGCTTAGGCATGGACCAACAGGGCACCCTACTTCAAGGACGAGGACTCCCTAAAGACAGAGGACAGAGGTTCCTGTGATGCGAGAGAGCCCTGCCAACCACAGCCATATTTCCAGGGAACGCAAGAGAGAAAATGAGAGCCCAGTGGTCTTCTTGGGGGCCGCTCTCACCTGCCATCAGGCCTGCCTGAGAGAACAGCCCTCAGCATGAAGGGCAACACTGTGTAAAACACATACATGCGCGGGCTACAAAATTCAAAGCTGAGAAGCCTAGGAAGATGAACATTCTTCCAGATGCCATGCCCTCCCTGCACCCACATTTCCACTGTGGGAGTCCTGGAAGAAAATACACAAAATTTACGTCATCCGCAAAACATGAAAGAAATGCGTGAACATGCCGAAGAAATCCAAACAAACAGCTATGTTTGCTAGTCAGATTCATAGAGAAAGACGGGGCTGGGGGGGGGCGGGGAGCGGCGGGGACTGTAAACACAGATACCCAAAATAATGGTACCGCGGACTGTGGAAGCTCAGCTGCCGAATTCTACTGACAGACACAAATCCGCAATTCAGGTGCAAAAGGGGGACATGTGGCTGGAGTGCAAGGTCCACGTCTCCCCTGAATGAAGTGGTTTCTAAACACGTCTATATATTACCAGACTGCTCACATACAAAAGTGCAAACCGAAACAGCTCGCAGACTTAAAGGATCTCGAATTGCCAAATCATGAGCAGAACAGAGAAAGGAATTTTAAAATAACTTAAGAAGTAACATTGGAAACTGAATCACTGGAAAACGTGGGTTTTTTTTTTGTTGTTGTTCATTCGTTTTCTGAGACTCCCTTGACCAAAGTTCAAGATCAAGTTTTCCTTCCTGGTGCCCAAAGACATCGCAGAATCTGAAATCTCTGGGGTCATCCACAGACAGAGAAAACTTGGAGTGCCCCCCTGCTCCTGCTCCCTGAACTGAATTCACCTTTTGAGTTTTGAGGGCAGGCCCAGCTCAGTTTGGATAAATCCACCACCATGTTTTAAATAGCTTTATGCGTGTGGATTCTTCCTTTGCTTGCAGAGTTATTGTAAAATTTATAGTGGAAAAAGATGGAGTGGGCACTTCTCACACCAGAGTCCTTTGGTATGAAACCATTCACTGCAGCCAAAATCCCCCAGCTTGTGTGGACAATCTTAGCATTGAGTGAACCTGCGTATTTGTTGACTGAGCTATTTTTTTTTTAACCTCTGATGCTTTTAACACATTGCAGAGAAGGATCTTGGATTAGGTAGATGTCTGCAAGACGCCCCTTTCGTCCCAAGATCGTCACCCTCTTGTGAGATCTCTCCCCCACATTTAACATCCAGCTGCCTGCTTTCTGGCACTTTGACCACAGTCCAAACTATGAGGTGGCACGGTTACAGACCGAATGCACCGTTGTAATGGGCAAGTTGGACTGTTCTGCGTAAAAAGGATAAAACTGTCTTTCTTCCTCATTTAAAATAAGCCAGAGAATATACCCATGGATAGCCATGTGTCAGAGATAGATACGTATTCTTTTTGGTGTTTTTGTTTGTTTGGTTGGTTGGTTGGTTGTTTTGCCATAAGAATATTATATTGGGGGCACCTGGGTGGCTCAGTCGGTTAAGTGTCCGACTTTGGCTCAGGTCATGATCTCACAGTTCAAGAGTTCGAGCTCCACATCAGGCTCTGTGCTAACAGCTCAGAGCCTGGAGCCTGCTTCAGATTCTGTGTCTCCCTCTCTCTCTGCCCCTTCCCCACTCGTGCTCTGTCTCTGTCTCTCAAAAATGAATAAGCGTTAAAAGAATATATATCATATTGAAAAATTCTGACCAGTGAAGCGCAGGACCTCAGAACCCTGGAAGCTGTGGGTGCTTTAAAATGTCGCATTCTCCAGGCCTGTCTTCGACTCACTAGGTGTCCCTTGTGGGCGAATTTTCCCCCATGGATGGGAGGAACCAAAGAAAGATTCCACCAAAAATTCCCCGCTCCTGTGGGGGGGGACGAGGTGGGGTGGGGTGGGGATTCCCCTTGCCCTGAGAAGGAATGACAAGACAGCAAACTTGAGGAGGGAATGTCAGGATGCCTTTTCCGGCTCTGGAAGCCAGTTGTGGCTAGAGAGTTAATTTCCTCCGGCTAAGTGACCCACATGGAGAAGGCTGCACAATGGCAATAAACACTAACCTTTTCAAGATTCCTCTCAGCCCCCCAAAGACCGGCCAGCTGGCTTCGCTTTGCCAAACTGCCTCATCCCAAACCATTGAGGAGGCCCTCCGGAGCGTGGGGCTTGGCAGTAAACAAAGCTGGGGGCTCAGTGGTAAACAAACTGGGGAAAGGCCGTCCCAGCTCAGCCCTCTGGACCCAGCTGCCCACTGGGCCGCCCGTGACTGACTGACAGAGTGCAGAGCCTCAGAGATGCGGCACTTTAGGGAGCCTTGGGAATGCTGAAAAGGTTAGCTCTCGCCCATCCCCCATCCCCACGCCGCCAGGGCACAGCGCTGGGCTGAAGGCAGAGGTGATGGATGGGCAGGTAGGGATGTTGGAATTTCCGGTCTGATGCTAAAGGAAGTTGCAATCCCCTTTCTCCCACTTATCTGCATGGCACCTTTTCCAAGTCAGACACGCGCGCTTTCCAGAAAGCCGTCATCAATAAAGAGCCTCACGGAGGGCCCTGCTGCAGGAGCCTCGGATAAAGACATCGCTGCGGGCTAAGATCACTGTATTGACATCACACAGTTATATTTCAGCGGGATCCCCAGAGGACACTTCCTGCCAGTAAACACCTGGTTTATCGAGTATTTCTGTATTTTTTCTTCATGCTTAGAGTGCTTATTATCCTCCTCATAAATCCTGCTAGCTTTTTTTAATTTTAAAATCGGAGCGTAGTGAAATCAATGGCGATTGTCCAGGCTTTACATCCACTGCATTGACTGGCATCGCTTCTGGCCCCGTGCTGCTCCGTGGGCCCAGCGTCCCGGGGCTGGTCGGAAGCCCACGCTGGCCAATGGTGGCTGGGTGAAAGCACACGAGGGCCCTTTTAATGCGACTCCACCTAGAGGCATTAGCAGATCTGGTGGCTGTAATCCTCTTAGAGCTCCTGCTGCCGTCCAAGCCTGCACCGGGATGCGAATGTGTGCGGCATTTAATAAGAACGCCTCCGTGAGTCCCAGGAAAGCAGACACAAGAGCTTCGGAGAAAAAACAAGGCCATCCCTACCACAAAGGAACCAGAAGCCTTCCAAATGTCAATACACTGCCACATTTTTCCAAACTTGCAGCCGGAGCGGCCTTTAACATCCCCAATGCCCTGCTGTGATCCACCAGCTACAAACGTCGATTGTTAATTGTCTGGCCACTACAGAGCAGCTCGTTTTAATATAGTCATGACATGAATGAGACCCGAGCTCCCCTTTGCCCCTCCCCTGAGGCACCTTGGATCTTGGAGGGAGAAGGGGGCACTGGGTTGGCTCTGGACAATAGGGGCTAGTGTTGAGGTCAGCAATAAATAAGGGGTAACATTGTTTTCCCTGCTGGCAATCAGCAAGCCTTCCTTAAGGATTGAAATAACTTACATTTCTGGAGCGAGCAGCTGAGTAATTGAGAAAGAAGGCTCTGTTCCTCTTTTCAAGAGAATCTCTCTCTTTTTCTCTCTTTCTCTCTCTCTCTCTCTCTCTCTCTCTCCCTCCCTGTATCTCACACACACACACTTCTTTCTAACCCCCCTCCACTCTCCAACTCCTCAATTGCTGACCTTACTGTATTATGTAGAGCACGCCAGCTCTCCTCCCCTAATTTCTCTCCTAAAGAAAGTCTGGCTTAAAGGCTTGAGACGTGGCTGTGAAGAGTATGTTGCTTCAAGGGCCACTCCAGTGAAAACAAAAACGTCACGAGTAGGGGGATTGGGGCTCCAACATGTAAATAACCCATGTGACAGAGGCAAGAGAGAAAGGCATGTTCTTCTCCTTTCTTAATGCTACAGTTCTCTTTTACATACAGGCTCCGAAGACTGTTCAAAAAACTTCACAAGCCCCAACGGGACCATTGAATCCCCTGGATTTC
The DNA here is from genome assembly GCF_027475565.1 of Acinonyx jubatus. NCBI lineage: Eukaryota > Metazoa > Chordata > Mammalia > Carnivora > Felidae > Acinonyx > Acinonyx jubatus. Next base: position 188,256,055 of record NC_069381.1, read on the forward strand.
CCGAGAAGTACCCACACAACTTGGACTGTACCTTTACCATCCTGGCCAAACCCAAGATGGAGATCATCCTGCAGTTTCTGACCTTTGACCTGGAGCATGACCCTTTGCAGGTGGGCGAAGGAGACTGCAAATACGATTGGCTGGACATCTGGGACGGCATTCCTCATGGTAAGTGATGTCGCTGTCACGAGACCCTTCTCGGGAGCTTCGCCTTTGCCTGTGAATTGCTTTAGTAACGATAAAAGAGAGAGAGAGAGAGAGAGAACAAAGACTTCAAAGCTCCTTAGGGTTTGTGTATGACCCATGATGACTTTCTCTTCGTATTCTTCACCAAGGATGATTTCAGAGAAATTGCAGGAAGGCAGTTTCCTTTCTTGGAGGTATTTTTCTGGAGAAGGATAGGAGGAGAGTGAGTAGATACTCGGATGAGGATGAGAAGACCTATCGGTAGTGTTCTTTTCTGCCCCAAGTTGTCAGGATTTCCAGAGAAAGTGACTCAGTGACCACTATGCCCCAATAGGATGCCAGAGCCAGACTGACTAGGTTTGAATCCTGGTTCTGCTCTGAGCAGTTCTGCAACCCTGGGTAGGTCACTTAAACTCTGTGTCTTATGTGTATAAATAAACTGTTTTCATCACCATTATTATTACTATGATTTTACTATTATTAATACAATCACAAATATCAAAAAGGTGCATCACCCAAGGCCCAGAGGAACTGGTGCTTCTCAGGGGGAGACCAACATAGGTCTTGAGCAGAATCTGTATTGGTGAAGAAACCAATTGTTCCTTTTTGTAGTCAGTATTAGTGTTTTGCACTATAAGGGAGACTTGATGGCTAAGCAGTTTCATTTCCTGAGAAAAGCCTAGGACTTAGTCAGAAAACTCAGGTTTGAGTCACAGCTCTGTTATTTCCTAGCCATATGAACATGGGAAAGTCATGTGACCTCTCTGAACCTCAATTTATTCTTCTGTAGAACAGGCATTATAATGACAGCTTTCTGGCCCATCCCTGAACAGAGGGAGAGAACAGAATGAAGCCAGGTCAGGGAAAGTACGGTTGACCTTTGAACAATACTTGGACTGCCTATGCAGTTGAAAAATCCACACATTACTCTGAGTCCCCAAAAACTTAACTGCTAATCGCCTACTGTTGGCCGGAAGCCTTACCAATAACATAAACAGTCAATTAATACATATTTTATATATTATGTGTAGCGTACCCAGTCTTCTTACAATAAAGGAAACTAGAGAAAAAGAAAATGTCATTAAGAAAATCATAAGGAAAAGAAAATACATTTACAGGAGTGTACTGTATTTCTCCAAAAAAAAAAAAAATCCACGTATAAGTGGATCCACACACTTTAAACCCGTGTTGTTCAAGGGTGAACTGTACTTTTTAACGTCCAGGAAAAATACTACGTGTTGTTCTCAAGACCTATTTTTGGTCATTCTTTTATGCCAAGGCATACCCAAAGGATGCTCCATGGAGTGACTGGTGATTGTGGCAAGTGCAAATGTATCGAAAATGGAGTTTGACCTTCCCATGTCTACTGACTTGTCTTTGTCTTGCATGTCCAGTCGGCCCCCTGATTGGCAAGTACTGTGGCACCAAAACACCCTCTGAACTCCGTTCGTCGACCGGGGTCCTCTCTCTGACCTTTCACACAGACATGGCGGTGGCCAAGGATGGCTTCTCTGCACGCTACTACCTGGTCCATCAAGAGCCACCAGACAGTGAGTTGGGCAGTTGGGGACCTCTGCCCTGTCCTTCCATCAGGGCTGTGAGGACATGTAATGAAGACAGACTGGCCTCTGGGAGAGGAGAGGGCAGTTCTCCAGAATTTATAGCAGCATCTGAGTTCAGGGAATGGGGGCTATATCTTCTTGCTAGGCAGAGATTAATGAAAATAGAACAGATGTCGACTGGGTACTCCTTTCTTTACAAAGTACGTATGTGTACCAAGAATTAGTTGTTCCCAGAGTAAGTCTCAGAACCATCGCAAGCCTCAGTTTTCCCATCTGTGAACGGAAGGGAGGTTAGTGAGGACGGCTCTATAGAGTCCCCTACCCTGTGCTAACATTTTTTGAGTCGGAGGCTATTTTTCTCCCTCTCTAAGCCTCAGTGGCCATTGTCAGAAAACTGAGTAATTTTTACACCTCTCTCATATAAATAAACATATATATATATATATATATATATATATATATATATATATATATATAAAACATCTCTGGCCCTGGGTAGAGCTTCTCTCACTAGACTGGTACACACTTGCACTTTCACTGCACGCTTCCAGTATACACAGTTCCCAAGCTTCTGCTATGTGCCAGGTGCCGTGCAAAGCATAAAGTGTACCTCTGGCTCCAGCTGCCCTGGAACTTCCCATCCAGGCCGTGAGTCTCCGGCCTCCATCAACGTTTACTCCCAACTCCTGAATCTTCACATCAGCTCCTCTAGGATGTGTGCCTCACATGTGCTGCCATTTCCACTGAGAAACCCAAAGGATAACTTTAAGTACTAAAGACGTACTTGAAGGCTGCTTGGAGCTGGGGAAATCGTGCCACGGTTGTAGACAGCTTATTGCGTGCCTACCTACGCACATGGCAGCCTAGCCTGCTGGAAAGGTGACGAGTTTTGTTCTGGGTTTTGCTTTTGCGCTTCTTCAAAAAGCCCATGAAGATTGAGTGACAGGAAAACAGTATTGCAAATTGCACCAGGGTCTGCAATGGGCCAGTTCAGTCACAGAGCTAGAGAGTGGAGTTGATAGCTGAAAAAATTGCTAGTCTTTATCAGACACGTGCTCACACAAATAGTGACCAGTGCCTGTGGTATCCGTGGGAAGGACAGCAATTGAGCTAATGGTGCATGGCCAGACTCAGTGACTTCTGGGTCCATTTGCCCAAGCAAGTGGCTCAGGGGAATGGAGTGACACACCTGTGCTCGTGGAGAGGTGTCCCAAAGACAGGCATTTACTGCTTTGTGATGTCTGTCTTCTGTGCCAGAACTCGAGACAGTTGAGTGAAAGAAAGAAGCAAAAGTGCCTCCTGGGTGTTTATTAATAAAGCAAGCTTCCCACGATGTATCAGCCCACCCAGATTGCCACGGGTCTATCACACGTTTACCTGTACTTCAATATCGGTGCATCTGGTGTCTGTGAGCATCCGTAGCCTGCGGCACCAACAGTTCTTGTGCTTTAGATTGTATTTTTAATTTGTATGATGATTCTTATTTACCCACAGCCTGACTTCTTTTAGGTCCAATTTAGTTTCTTTCAGACCCAGAGGGGTTGTCAAAGTCTGTGACTTGGCAGGGTTGTTTTTTAAAATGCAAGCGTATAATGAGGTCTTTAAGACGAGCGAGTTCCTGCAAGGACTTGCCCCTAAGAGGGAGCAACATTTTCAGAGTCCCAGGGGTTCGAGGCTGAGAGACATAACTCTGCCTTTGACCATCTCCACTCCCCAGACTTCCAGTGCAATGTCCCTCTGGGAATGGAATCCGGCCGGATTGCCAATGAACAGATCAGTGCCTCATCTACCTACTCTGATGGAAGGTGGACACCCCAGCAAAGCCGCCTCCATGGTGACGACAATGGCTGGACACCCAACTTGGATTCCAGCAAGGAATATCTCCAGGTACTCACTCAGATGTACTAGAGGGTGTGCAGAGGGCACGTGTGTTGGTGGACAAGGGAGGTGGCTCCTCGCCTGGAGCGAACAGAGGACACAAAGAAAATAAACACAGCCTACTCGAGAACCCCGTTCATCCATCCGTCCAAAAACACAGGTGCCAGGCACAAATAGACTTAGCCAGGTGTTGTGCTAACTACTGGGATAAAATGACAAGTAAGATGGACACTGCCGCTGCCCTTGTGACACTTACCGGGCCTCGGAGAAGTTGTTTGGCCTGGGTGCTATTTGCCTCTCAGTAGAGATATCCATGGAACATTCTATAAACAGTTCCAGATCTTCCTCATTCTTGGCAGAGGGAGGCATCAGAGACTTGGTAGGGGGAGGGCGTCTTCCTAAGGGCAGACTTGAGTCGCTAGCTGAGCATGGCAGCCTCTCATGATCTTTGCTACTTGGAGGGAGCCCTGCCAGGAAGGTTTTGCACATAGCTATCAGAGAAGATAGAACACATGGGAAAATGTCACTACCGGGAATGAAACTCTAGTTGCCCAGATGCTCTGCGGCATCTTTTCAGACTATTGTTTGCCTTCCTTCTGAATAAGACTTGCAGTTTGTGTTGAATAATCACCCTGAAACTACAGACTGGTCCAGCTCCCATCCCCCAGGGAAGAACAGCTTCTGGGTCCATGCTAGAGCAATGACTGCTTTTATGACACACACACCAGACGGCCTTGTGACCCATTGACAATCCTGTCCTAGTTCTGATGTGACACAGTGACCTCCGCTCTGAGAAGGATGTTGTGGAACAGGCAGCAGGAAAGGGAGAAGGGCTACTTAGAAACTTCCAGGGAGTCCACAGAGGTTCGAACAGCACAGTCCTCCGGCCATTTTGTAACTGTGTCTCCTCTGCCTCTCCAAAAACCCTTCTGATCCTGCAAAGCTTCCAGAACGCTCTCCTTTACAATCAATGTCCCATTGATTTCACTCCTTATTTTTGGGCCTCAATCATAAACTTTCTCTTATTGCTATCCAGCTGTCTGTCATACACATATGCAGCCCCGCATACTTCTTTTGAATTGCTTACTATGCTGAGCACATAGTAAGTAGCCAATAAATGCTTCCTGACTCAAATTTTACCAGCGAGTGCTGGCTAAATTTTGATCACACAGAGGTTGCCATTAAGAAACACTGTGGCCAGCAAAGGAATGGCATTCCTTTGGGTTTTTTCCAAAGCAATTTCCAAATGGGTTTGGCGTTGTGGGGAGAAAGGTGCCTCCAAATGTTGGCCATCTTCCTCATCAAGCGAAAGGTCAGGACTTGGTGCATAAGCCTAATTGCTTGGGCAGACTCTGCATGCCCTTTGACCCTTTAGTGACCTGAGTGACTAAATACACAATGGATTGAGGGACTGAGGGCACGGGAGGCAAAGCAGCCCTGAGCTGAGACGCTGCAACAAGGGTGTCATAAGTGAATTGGACTGGACTGGACTGGGGTGGAGTGGGCGGAGCGGCGTGGATTTAGCCATTGTTCCTTTAGAATAGCATCTGCTTTTACTACTTAAGGCGGGCTGTAGTCCAGTAAGAAGGGGTCACAGTTCTAGATGTTCAAGGATCCCTTTAAGATAAACTGACTACCGTCCATTCAGATTTGCAAAGAAGAGAAAAGCAGAAAAATAATCAAGTTACAGTTTCAAAGGTGTCCAATCCAGTGTCCAATAAGTCGAGATTAACCGTCCAGCTTGGAATTGCAAACTGATAACTGATCGTGCTGATTCTGAGGGAATCACAGACACGACTTGTAAGCCGGGTATTCCATTCGTGTCCTTTGAAGCAAAAGCAAGATGCTGCCCTCCTGTCAGGAGCTGCGGCCCCCTCACTCCTCCTCTGCTCTCCCTCAGGTGGATTTGCACTTTCTAACCATGCTTACAGCCATTGCCACGCAAGGAGCGATTTCCAGGGAAACCCAGAATGGCTACTACGTCAAATCGTACAAGCTGGAAGTCAGCACGAACGGTGAAGACTGGATGGTGTACCGGCATGGCAAAAACCACAAGGTAAAACCCAGATCCCCACCTCAAAGGCATGCTGGGGTGGTGCAGGAGGCTTGGGACAAGAGGAGCTTCCAGCTGACCCCACAGAGGGGAGGAGGCCTTGTTCCGTGAGGTTCAAATAATTGATGGAGGCGTGGGAGGCGGTGGCCCTGAAAATATCCTTTCTTATGCGAAAGCGATTGGAAAACGCGCTTTCTCCGACAGCCAGGCTGCTGTTGCATGTCGCACAGCAGAGAGAGAGTGAGCAAGCTTGCGGAGTGCTCTCTGACTGCAAATGAAGGAGAAAATGCGTTCCCAGTCCGCGCCTCCCTACACAGGATTCATTGAGCATTTATGGCCTGAGTCCCTTCCACATGCTGGGTTAACAATCACAAAGCCACATGAAACTGTAGTTCAGGAGTTACCGAGGTCTGGAAATGAAAGGGCACAAATCCTGAGAGGGACTCACAATGTCCCGAAGAAGAAAGAGGACAATAAATAATGAGGAGAAATTCAGTTTGTCAGGGATGGGATCTGAACTGGCAATCACGCTTGGCGGCAAGGCATTGAATTCTCGCAGCTGGTGTCTTCAGTGTCTGTGGCCCCCAGAGGTGTGGCCGTGTGGGTGACGTGGGGTTTTTGTTGCGCACAAGGATGAATGCTGGCTCTCGGCTTACTTAGACACGTGGCATTCTGCTGGTGAGCGGGCCCGGGCCGGCACTGGCGATACACTGCTCATAAGGTGCACGCAGCGTATAGGGGGCTTATTGGAAGTGGCTGGTGGTCTCACCTGGCGGGGGGAGAACACGGTCATGCGCTGGCTCCCGGCTCTAGGAGGAGAGTGCCTATCCTTCCCTGAATGGAAGTGGGGACAGGCAAAGAGACCCTCCTCTTTAGCGCTACGGTTCCCCTGTCTGTCACGCTGTGAATGATCAAAATGGGACACATGGCACCACACCTAGAGAGGCCAAAGATCGTTTGCAAACACAGCCTCCTTGTCTCCTACCACTGCCCCGAGGCTGCTTGCCCTCGCTGGGGAGACTGGAAACCTTGAACCGAGAAAATGTTCCACTGTAATGTCGGCACTGATTCGCTCTGGAAATGTGAGTTTTTAAGGCAGTGGATTTTTTTTTATTATTAAAATTGCCATAGTAACGTGGCACCATTCATCTGAAAATCACGGCTTCTAGATATTACCAGGTGTCACACACACACACACACACACACACACACACACACACTTTCCTCATTTGACGAATAGGGAAAGTGAGGTAGTTAATTGAAGGACCTCCTCACCTTAACATGTTCAACCAGGTCTGGTTTCTCACTGACTTTGTTTATTTCAGTTGCAAATATCACTTGGAAATGGCAAGCCGGAGCTGGCACTGGATGCTAGGTGCATGGGCTGAGTCCTCTCCCCAACCTACTCTTTTTCATGCCTTCTCTCCCCACCCACCCTGCTCAATAAGAAACTGGTGGAACCTAGAAGCTGAGCCAGGCAGGCGAGGGCCAGCGCTGAGTCGGAGTGGGTCCTGAGGGAGAAGGAGGAGTTTCACCTGACAGCCTCCCTGTCCAGGCCCAATGACTAAGCAGCGCTGGCCAGAGGGATACTGTAGCATAAGCTGATTTTAAAAGCACGCAGATGGACTGGGATGCTATTTAAAACACTATTTGTAGGAAATCTGCTTTCGGAAATACCTTAGCACTGCACATTTTGACAGAATGCTGTCCTCCCTGGCTTTATCCCTGGTATTCATTCTGCAGGGAAGCTATTCCTGAGAATTGAATTTAGCTTTCTGGGCTCCTTTGGAATCAGTCTCAACTTTTTCATATTGGATGCATTATTCTTTCTCTCTCTCACTTTCTCTTCTCACCCTTGGCTAAATTTCTTTGCCCAGGAGCCAAGGGGTAATTTCATTTTCGTTTTGTTGTTTGGTTTTTTAGTGAATCCGTCCTGCCCACATAAAAAGTGCTGGGGCAGAGGAAAAGCCCCTTCCCTTCCCCATTAGATAATTCATTCTCTGGCTAACCTAGAAGGAGGCTGGAGAATGGAAAGCCTGCCAATAAGGCGTCACCCCCTCCCCACGCTCCCTTGCCCCACCGCGGGTGTGGTGGGTGACGAGGGAGACCTGCCCGTCCTCCCCTCCAGGGGTGATCTCTGCTGCTCCCCCATTAGCAGATCCGTCTCCCAGATGTCTGTATTTAACGTGCAGATTCCGCACCGTTCGTGGGGCGTCGGCACGGCTCTCTGGGCTGTTCGGGTTGAAATAGTTGAGTGAACCGTGCCAAATAGATTTGTCAAGTCTGCTGCAGTTTGATTCGATGCCATGAAGGGGAGGGGGGTGAGGAGGGGTGTCGGGGGCAAGAGGGGGAGAGGCTTCGTCTGGGTCGGTCGCTACCACTGGGTTCCTCTTTGCAGCCGCTGGATGGATGGTGGGCGCCACGCCAGGCCGGCCAGTACCTGGTGGTGGGCTTGAAAGCACAATTCAGGACCTGTGAGCGAAGCATAGCAGAGGGGAAGGTGGAGGCTGTTCTGCTCCACGGTGCGGAGGGAGGGTTTGCAGACGCAAGCCTGCGCGCGGGGTGTGAGGAAGGGATGGTGCCGTGGGGGGCAGAGATGTAGGAACTTGATTTCCATTCCTGGGTCCCCGTCAGCACCAACACGGTGTGCCAAAGACCAGGGAATCGGGGAAATCAGAGAAAAACAAGATGAAGGAGTGCTGGCGGTGGTGGGGGATGGCTATGCTATCTCCTTGCTACACACCGTTTACAGTTTGGACCCAGACCGGGCTGAGGCAGGGCCTGGACCTACGGCCGAACGACTCTTGTCCAGGAAGTGGGGACCAGGAAGCTCTTTCCAACCTCCCTCGGCCTCCTCCGAGCAGCCTCCTCTTTGTCTCTTCCCACCCAGTATGTCGTGACGAGGTTGCCTATGGGGGAGGCATTCCGCTATCGTGGGGGGTATTGCGAGCATCCTCCTGGCAAAACACAGCCGACTTACGCAGGCCACATGTACAGCACATCCCCAAATCCTTATCCAATTACACATGCCATAAATATATGGAACCTATGATTTTCCTATAGGGTGGGCCCTCCTCATGCATATTTATGGCGTAACCACAAGGCAGAGAGCTTGTCCGCCTGATGGAGCCCATATCCAGCCCATGTGCTCCCTTAGATTATACAAATTGCTTCAGATCTATTTCTTCAGAAACCACAAGTAGAAAACGACTGCTTTTGGTTTTGCCAGCTATATTAATAACACCCCAAACATTGACATAGTGTTGTAAATACGGTATTAGAAGGTTCGTGTACGTGCCTATAATTATAGGCACAATCATGTGCACACAAACCAAGAGAGGGGCATAGAGAGAGATGGGAGTAGCTGGGGGCATGAGGCCTTGGCCAGCACCCCACTTACCTCCGACTTGCTGATTCTGGGAGTGTGCACTGGAGGGAATGAGACCGAGACTTCTAGTGTCAGGACAGAGGGACAGAGGCCAGTGCCCTTATATGTCTAAGCAAAAGCCCTTGCCTTCCTTCCTCCCCTATTTGGTAAGCGTGGGCGTCTCCTTGTTGACATAGCCCCGGTTACCTTGCTCTTAGTCACAATGCTGCTGGCTGTTCTGATGTACTTGGAAGAAATCTGGGCTCAAAGAGAGAGTCTGTGGGGGTGCTAAACATATCTTGATGGCCAGACTGAGGATGGGAGGGGGAGGACAGGGATGAGGTCCAAGCATTTTCAGAATTACCCTGTAATGAGTGGCGGAAACACACGAAGCTCGTCATACTAATGCAATCGTGGCCGCCAACGGGATCAGAGAGCCTTCAGGTACCACCTCATTCGCTTCAGAATGTGGCACTGCTTCAAAGACTGGAATCGAAGCTCTTAAAGTAATTTGCCCCAGGACCTGGGGAACCATGGAGTCCCCAGGAAAGGCACCTGTTCATGGGGCTTTGATCTCTAGGAGGGTGTTCCCAGCAATCTGATCTAGGCCTGGCTGTCGTCTTGGATCCAGAGGGAAATCAGCTTCCTAGATGTTCAGTCTAAGGGTCTAGAGGTGTGCATATTCCTGGAGAGCCTCCATTGGTTTTGAGATCTGAAGTCGGGCTCAGACAGTGTGACTCAGCATGGCAGGCTCTTGGAGTTACATCACAGAATGGGCTGCATCCTAGAATCATGAAGATGGAGTTTCTTTGCGTTTGATTCGGCCATATCCCTTCAAGACACTTAAACACCTCACTTCGAAAATTCTCTGCCCTATACTTATTTTCTGGATTAAAACAAATGACTTCGAAAGCCACTTGAGAATTTAAAACCGTCTGAAATTATCAGAGACTTAGGAGGAGAGAGAGGGGTGTCCTGAAACCAAACCCCCCAAATCAGTCGGCAAACGGAACCACGCGGCGTCTATTTTCAGATCCCCTTAGATGATGCACTGTGCGACCTTGGAAATTTCTCTTCATGGCTCCGTGCCTCAATGTTTCCGCCTGCCCAAATGGAATGGTGCTGCGGCGGCTCTTGGCAGAGCACCTTGGGATCTGTAGATGGAAGGCTGTCTGCAGGTGGAATTAATGTATTAGACCCACAAAGCTCTTCTTGAGCAGAAGCAAGTTATCAGTTTAAAAAGTAACAAGGCCCCATGGGATATCTATCTGCCTCCTTTAAGATCGCAGGTCTGGAAGGTGACCTGATAAGTCACCCAGACCTTTCCCTGCATCTGATGGGCCCTGTGCTGGAGCTGCCTGAGACGAACGTTGCCCTCCTCGGCTCCAGTCTTCTGTGAGGGATGCAGTCGTTCCCCTAATTAACAACTCACAGTTTTCAAAAAATACCTTTTTTTTTTTTTTTAACCTCCTGGCGGATGACTGCATCCCCCTTATCCTTTTCATTGTAGTTTTTGTTTATTGTGTATGAGACGACGACAATGACACAAGCTGTCAGCTGGGAAATAGCCTCAGCCTTCAGAAGCCATGCGTATGGTTGCCTCATCGAACCAGGGTTGCGTATATTCCGAAGAGAGCCGATGCCCTTTCGAAATTCATGTCCCCCGGTTTCTCTGCCCCCTTCAGTTATAACTGAGAAGAATCCAGGGCCCTACGTAATTAAGTTTGTCCCTTATCCATTTGCCATGGGATGAGCTCAGACCCTTAGCCTCTCCACTTAGGAAGCCCAAGGGAAAATGTCATTACACATAAGCTTGGAACCTTTTTTCTATCAGGCTCCTGTGGCCGGCTTCACCCAACTCCCATGGGTGCTGAATTGTCTCTGGGAGCTGAGGCCAGCCTCCCTGGCGCTTACGATGCTCCCTGCCAAATTCCCAATGCTTTCCATCTCACTGCTGTGCACTGAGGCCAGTGGGACAGAGCGAGTGAGCAGGGCTTATAAAAGGGTGTAGTGATTCTGCTGGGGCTGGAAAAACTCTTCTTTGCCCTAACTCCAGCGTCTCTAGATGAGCATTGGAGTGAACACCTCATCTGGTAGGTTGTCGGGTTCTTTGCCATCACCATTTCCCTGCTCTGAGATTTGCTGAGATTCCGCTGGAAGAGGAATGCGGTTGGCAGAGAGTCTCCGGAGCCTGACTCCCATACCCTTTCACGCTCTCTTCTGCCCACCTGCAAGTTAAAGGCACCTTTTCAAAAAATGTGACAATGTGAGAATGCCTGTGTTTCTCTCCCGACCTTCCCGGGAGGACATTGGCCACTCCCTTTCATTGCTCTGATGCTATACTCTCCCCCACACCATCTCTCCTCTAGCCCCAAATCCCTTAGCTGCCCTCCCCTCCTCTTCTCCTTGGTGCTTTCCTGTCTCCAGTCCCAAAACCCTAATCCTGTTAGTATGCTGTGTTCCAGGGCTCGGCGTCTCGATGGGGGTAACATAATCCTGCAGTAAATCTAACGGGGACCCACAAGGCACACACAGATGGGATGCACACGTCCCACCCACCTCCGCCCTCACCCTCAGGAAGAAACCGGCCTCCCCCGCCCTCCACCCCATGACATGTCCCTGCTCCTCCGTGTTCTCCTTTGCATCAGCAGAGCTGCTTGATGACAAAAACAGCCCTAAGTAAAGGAGCAGGAGACAGGAGGGCATCATGGTCATAAATGAGCATTTGGTGGTTAAGGAATTTTCTCTGCCCTGCCCCCCTTCTTCCCCTCCCTTAAAGTCTCCCCCACTTCTCTCTCATATCTGTATATGTATACACATCTATGTGAGACACATCCCTTCTGACTCTGTGTCTGGCTAAGTTCCCACATCCACTAGAATGAAAGCAGCTTTAAAAAAATTTTTTTATAGTCTTTAAGGAGGAGTTTTAAGAGAGAATTGTCAGGGCCATGATTTACAAAAAGGAAAAAAAAAAAGTGTCCATTACCTTAACATCGTTGTCCCCGAGTGCAACAGCCCCCCTACCCTGCCCCCCACCCCTTGCCTGTTTGGTGCAACAAATTAATTAAACAGGATGGTGTTCATTGATTAACAATTTATTTTTATGTGTAGGCCCGGTGGCTGGTTTTAGAGAAGATGCCAGGGAAGAGGGTGGGAGAGAGCAGACAGGCCTTTGGTTCTGCAGTAAGGATGAGTCCATTCAGTTGTTTCAGAGAGAAATTTTTAAAATCTGCCACTGGTTTCCCCAGTTTCTGCCCTCCGTTCCTGCCACCTCTCCCTTCTGCCTGCTTTGTTCTCCTCCTCCTTGAGTGTCCGTGCCAAGTAGATTGAAAAGGAGAACTTTGGATGCAATGAAACATTTATTAGCAGAGAGAAATATTTATTTAAAAAAAGGTGGGGGGGGAAGAAGAAGAACGTCTCCTGCACAATTTCTACCTCAGGGCTCCAGCGCTGTGTTGCCTTTGAAAAATTGCCTGCTTTCTTTGCAGTCCCTGGAGCTGGCCACGTTCAGATACTTACAGCAAAATCAGAATAAACTGTAGGTCATGCCATAGGTAATGAAGAGACAGGCGTGTGCAGACTGAATACCAAAGCCCTACTCGGATGGGAGACGGTGCACATGACAAGAGCCCGCGTGTGTCAACTATAGGGCCTGCCTGCTTGAGGAAGGTTAAGCAGCCGGCTCACAACGCGAGCCTGCACCTTATCTCTCTGCCAAGAAGCTCAAAGCCTGCGATGGACGTGAAGCATCCACGCCGTCCCGGGCACCTGAGTGCTGATGGCAGAGATGAGGGGGGTGACGGCGAAGGATGTGGGCCTGGCAGGAAACACCCCTGCCCAGAGAGGCCTCCACCTGGCCAGCACTTCACTTGTTCTCAGCTTTGCTAGAGTCACCGCATACTCTTAAGAGAAGACTTAAGGACAGGTCAGCGGGGAACGGTGGCTGTAACAAGAAAGGGGATGAAAAACAGAGAAGAGATGACCTCAAAACCGTCAGGGATGCCTTCCGGCTAGATGTTTCCTATTAGATCACATATATTATTTTCTTTCATTTCACGTGCTGGTATACTCCACACCTTAGGAGCTCGTAGGCATGGTCAAAACATGTTGGTTTTCTTTTCCTGGGTGGGGTATAGAAAGTAACCACGCTGGGATGTTGGGTGGCAGCCAAGTTAATTGGCAGGTGCCCCCTCCCCCCAGAGGCGCAAATCAGAAAATCTTTGCAGTGCTGCTGGTCTCAGATTCTGTCTTACTGCAAGTAAACCAAAGGTCTCAAGAATCAATTGGAAAGTGTTGGATTATGTTCAGAATTCAGCGAGGCACCAAATGGCTTATCCAAACCACTTTGTGCCCTGAATTCCTTTTTAAACTTGGTTTACAGGGATGCACTTGAAGAAATCTATGTGTTCAACACACACACACACACACTTTAATAATTACATCAATCAATGCTATCCTTACCTCTTAAAAAAACTAGGGATACACTAGTTGTGCATCCCTACTTGAATACACTTCTGGTTTTCTTTTGGGGTGGTAAAGCAACCATATTAGCATTTTTCTTTTATTTTTCTTAAATTTTTTTTAACGTTTATTTATTTTTGAGAGAAAGAGACAGAGCATGAGGGGGAGACACAGAATTGGAAGCAGGCTCCGGGCTCTGATCTGTCAGCACAGAGCCCGAGGCGGGGCTCGAACTCACCAACCATGAGATCATGACCGGAGCTGAAGTCGGGCGCTCAACCGACTGAGCCACCCAGGCGCCCCAGTTTTTCTTTTAAAATTAACAAAAACGTATACCATCTGCGACATCCAGCTTTTAAAACAGATGTTATCATGTTATCACAGTTTGATGATCTGGGTGTCTTATGCTTATCTGGGCGTGTACCATATACTGACGATCCACTGATTCTTCTCAGCATTATGGACACCTTACTGTCAAGTTACGACCTCGAAGTGGGACATGAGAGTCAATGGCTGTTAGAACTTGAACCCTCCCCTTTGAACAGAGACCCATTTGTCACTTGTGATGTAGCTTTCACTGTAACATCTGTCCTGGGTGTTGTGCAGGCATTGGAGCCAGCGGGGAGGGCTGGTAGACTTTAGCGTTCACCTGCAAGCCTGTTATTGAGTTTATCTTCCTGAAGGAGAAACCAAGGTATCTAAGGATTATTGATTTGCCTATAGTGATTCAGTGAGTCGGCAGGGAGTAGGGAATAAAACCAATTTCCTGGCATCATTTCCCATGCACACAACCCCTTACCTTGCAGCGCCTAGACGAGATGCCAAGAATCCATCTCCGAGAATTTGATCAGAAAACATATGAAGGGTGATTCTGAAACCACAGAAGCATTGAGAAAGTCATAAAGATGTATAATATATGATAGCATTTACCAGCTATAAATAGGAAGATGCAGGGAGAAAAATAGAGACCTTGTAAATCCATTGGGTCAGGAGAAATAGAAACTGCTTAATATTTCATTAAAAATGGATTTTCATAAATTGCACTTTGATATCTTTGGGTGCAAGACAATATGTAAGGACTAAGGTGTTGTTATTCATTACTTTTCATTATTCATAATTTGAACCGTTATTGAGCGAAAACATCAACAAGGTATACTCTGCCTCTGAGTGGGGCACTCACCATGTGTTTTGGGCACTATTTGAAGCGTATTAAGACCCACAGCACTCGTCTACAAAAGCACTCAGGCTCTAAGGGACAATGGACAACTAAAATGCCCTGTTACATTGCTGGGGCAGTTCTAGTTGGACACTCTTATGCAGAAAGCCTTAGAATCTGGGGGCCAGCAAAGACCTTACAAATCAACTCATTTAACAGAGGAGGAAGTTGAGGCCTGGGGCAGGTGGAGGTATTTGCCCACACTTCCGAGTTAATCGGCAGCGCAGTGTCTGTCCTGGCTCCTGCTTCAGTGATGTCCGAGGATTTTTTTTCCCCACTCCACCACACTCAGCGTGAAAGGTGTATCACAGGTTTAATCAAACAAGGTGGGATTCCTTCAGCAAAGGGTCCAGAGAGCAGGGGCAGATCTGAGCACAAAGTCAAGGGCAAACAGGAAACCAAGAAGGATAATTTGAGGCCACACTGAATGAGGCTTCATGTGGTTCCAGGCAGGGGCAGGAGCAGAGTGAGCAAAACAGAATTAGAATGACGCGGAGTTGGAGCGGTCAGCTAGGTGGCCTCAGCAGAGAAACCGCGTGCTCGTCCCCTCTCCGACTGGGGCCACCGTAGGCGGAGATCCAGGGGGCTCACCCAAAGTCTGGGACCTCGTGCCTCTGGGGGAAGACCAACCCCCTCGCCAGACTGGGTCACTCGTGTGTGCGCGTGGCCATGCCCACGTGCAGCCACACTCACGCACATGCCAGCCGCCCAAAGGCAGTCCAAAGACACAGTCATTTCCTTACTGAGCGGGAGGAAGGAAAGGTTTCGCACTGTTGTCTGCCAAGGCTGAAAAACGAAGGGGTCAGATAAGATAAAATTGGATATTAAAAACACATAAGACGTGCTGTGTTTCTAAACGGTACCAGCGTGGTGTATATGTTGTGGATTAGCAGCTGTGTTAAAGTTCAAATCCACTCAACGCTCCAGTTCTGTATTCACATGACAAATCAAGCTTCCCCCCCCCCCCCCATATGAACTCCTCAGCATCTCCGGATGGAGGCCACACACAGTCACCGTCACCGTCCTCAGGGAGCAGGCTGGTGGTGGCCCCCCACTGCTCCCAGCACCCTCCCCAAATAAGCAAAGTGCTGCATTTGCTTCTGCCCTGCCAAAGGAACAAAAACAAACAAACAAACAAGAGCTTCTGCCTCACGCTGAATTCTAGGAGGACTGAGTCATCTCATTCTCTTGGATTCAGTTCCTCCATTCCTTTCTCAGAGCTGCAGAGTCCTTTAGAAGCACCCGAGAAGCCATGGAGTGGGCTTGGCCAGGCCAGAGCCGTCCTGCACCCTGTCCCCTCCTCCTCCGGTCATCCTTCTCCAAGATTAAGATCACAGAGGCTTGGGTACCTCTCTCCCCTTCTCCCCATCGGCCTTTCCCCAGGTGTCTGACCTTAAGCCTCTTTCCTCCTGTTTCCCTGGCCATTCTTCCCTTGTTTTGTTTTCTCGCCCCTCTTTGTCCCCCATCACTGTAAAGGAAGCAGCCAAATCAAACCTGTGAGAGAGACCGGTGGTCAGTTCTGCCTCTTACTCCCTGCGGTTAGCAAGGCAGCAAAGGAAGGAACTTGGCCTCAGGGCTGGGCAGGAGGCTCCCCAGCAAGGAAAGGGAAGCAGCAAGCTGGGCAGGCTGTCGGGGGGAGCTCCCCTGGGTCGGTGGGCTTAGCACCAGGAACAAGAGGTTTAAACTGAATATGGTAGGCCAGTGAAAACCTGTTTCCTCCTCGCCTTTCTTCCATCTGTCTTAAATGAGCCACCTCCCCTCATCTGGTCGCAAAAGGTGTAGCGTCTCTTACCCTTCCCCCCCCCCCCATCAGTGCTGTGCTATTAAATGGCTCTAACTTTTGACCTCAGCAAGTGGAAAATATGAAGGGTTCAAGGTTGCCAAATGGCAGAGTTCCTAGTTACAGTTCATGGGAAAGAAAGAACCACGTTGTTAATTAGCTCTAAGCTGCCGTGCAGCCCACTCCTGTGACCTAGAGCTTTCTATGTCAGGATTATAAACACACATCCCTGAACAGCAACTCCACCTCCATTCAGCCCATGCTTGGAGACCTTAAGGGCTCCAAGACTCCTAGCCACCAACGTAAACGCTGCAAATTTATTAAAAGAGATGACAGTCAACATAGGAACCCACAAGCCTACAGCCTAAAAACATGGCAGGGGTTTGGATCCAGACAGACATCTCTGAGCCTCCATTTTCTCATCAATAAAGCAGAAATAATAATACTTACCTTCTGGGGCATTATAGAGGTAATTGTGTTTACACAGTGTCTGGCTCAGGGGTATTATTCAAACATCCCAGTTTCCCCATCGTCTTGTCCCAGCCCTGTCATGCCCAAATACCTGGCATGCCATAGGTATCATGAGCTGAAGTATTTAGTCCCTCGACCCAGAAGAAATTGCTAGGTGTTGCAGAGTTAGCCGTGAGTAGATTTGCAAAGTCTCCTGATTGTTAGAGCTATGACAGGTATGATTTAGAAGTGACGGTTGGTTGGTCTCTCCCTCCACCCTTAGCCAGAGAAACCAAGAGAAACTCATATATACTTGCACAAGCTACTTTTTTTTTTTTTTTTTAATGGAGAGCACAGAAAAGCATAAGGTCCATATGGCAGTTATTGATTTGGGCCATCTGGTAAACTAGGACTTACTCCTACCATGTTGGCTTAGAAGCTACTCCCAAAAGCCTTTCCTCCCCTAAGAGATGCATTGGTCAGATGGGGACAGGGATGGATTTCATTACAGGGCGGGGATTACAGTGAGAGGAAGCCAGAGCAGGACTCTGAGAGACTGTCTGCAACCCTGACCCTACAACAAAGACCAGAGAGAACCAAAAAAGTGTTGATTGACACAGGGCCATTAGGGGTAGATGGTGGGTGGCCCCATGCTCTCACCCTCTCATGGAGCAGGGAGGCCTCAAAGTAACTAACAAGACAACTGTTGAAGCACTTTATAAAAATACCTTGTGAATATTCCTATATGCCTGCACCATGACGGAGGGGGGAGCATCAAGTTCAAGCTAGTGGGTGGGGTCTGCCAGCCCTAAAAGATGACCTTTTGGCTCCATTTTTAAAGAATATTCCACTTTTTGTGCCTCTCCCTCTCTCCGCTCCTGAAAGCATTTTCCTTTCCAAGGCAAATGTGTTTCCCTCTGCTTGCTCTCGGCCAGAGGCAAAGTTTTCCTTTCCTTTAAAAGTTTTTGTGAAGACCATTTATTGTTTTCACATGAGAGCAGTGTGAGCCATCAGATTTTTTTTTTCATGGGGCTTCTAACAAAGCCCCAAACAACAAACGCACTGATTCTTTTTAAACCGGAGGGAACTAAGGTTCAACAGAACTTTTGCACTGCCTTCAAGGACTGTGTTGAGTGGCCAGCCTACAAACTGGGACTTCAACGGCGGTTTCCCGTCTTCCGCTGCAGGTATTCCAAGCCAACAACGATGCCACGGAGGTGGTTCTGAACAAGCTGCACACACCGCTCCTGACCAGGTTCGTCAGGGTCCGGCCCCAGACCTGGCACTCTGGCATTGCCCTGCGGCTGGAGCTCTTCGGCTGCCGGGTCACAGGTGAGGGGGTGCCCCAGTAAGGCTGGGGAGCTGATGGTGCCCTGGGCTCTGCTCCCCCTTCCAGCCCGCTGCCCATAGCATGATTGCACCACGTGACCTTTCCCGAAGGTCCGCTTTCACCTGGAACTCAGTTTATGAGCATCTAATGCACCCTGACTGCAGACCCTGCCTTGCCGCACGCCATTTATCTGTGTCTTAGCCACTCGGTCATTGGCGGCACGAGTGTGTTTTGGAGGTCTGCTGTGCCCCAGGCCCCACACTGGGAGTGAAAGTGGACAGGAAAAGTGAACAAGCAGATGGGGTCTCTAACATCATGACACTTTTTCAGGCTGGGGGGCAACATAGATAATAACGTCGTCAAGCACTGGATAGTTATAAACTAGGATGCGTGTAGGAAGGAAAAGAACAGGGTGCTCCGAGAAACAGTGGCTGAGGGGACCTGACAGTTGATTAGAAATTTGGGGGTGGCCTTTCTGAGGACGCGACACTTAAGCTTGGGGGTGAGTAAAGGTTAGCCTGATGACGACTGAGGGGAACAGCATTTGGAGTGGGAGGAACAGCACGTGCAAAGGATGCAAGGTAGTACCGAGCGGTGATAACAAGTGGAAGCAAAGACCTGACCCCAGGTACGTGTCCATCCAGTTGGGAAAGCAGTCACCCGGGAAGCAGTTCCGGGCTCGGCTGAACTCCCCCCGTGCTCACTGCCCTGGGAGGCTCAGTGGGGACTGGTGTCACTGGGGAGGATATGAGAGCCCTTGGCTAACAGTGTGAGCGCTGAGATGTGCCAGGCCCTGTGCCATGAGCGTTCATGTAGTAACTTATGGAATCCTTACAACCCCCGAGAGGTAAGTTCTGCCACCAGCCCTCCTTTAGACCTAGATAAACTGAGGCACAGAGCAGTTCAATCATTTGCCCAAGGTCAAACCGCTAGCAAGCGACAAAACGAACGTGGACCCAGGCAGTCTGGATGCCAGTCTGGGCTCTTAGCCACCGTGCTTGAAACGCAAAGAAATCGGTGCTGGCCGACAGCGTTTGATGGTCGGGTTCTTTTGTAGCTCCCTATTAACGGGAGGTGGTACCCGTTAAGCAGGGTGCCAGCCACGAGCTGTTACATTTCTCCCCTCCACAGATGCCCCCTGCTCCAACATGCTGGGGATGCTCTCGGGCCTCATCCCTGACTCTCAGATCTCAGCCTCCTCCACCCGTGAGTACCTCTGGAGCCCCAGCGCCGCCCGCCTCGTCAGCAGCCGCTCGGGTTGGTTCCCCCGGGTCCCTCAGGCCCAGCCGGGCGAGGAGTGGCTGCAGGTGGACCTGGGAGTGCCCAAGACGGTGAAGGGCATCATCATCCAGGGGGCTCGTGGAGGAGACAGCATCACTGCCGTGGAAGCCAGGGCGTTTGTGCGCAAGTTCAAAGTCTCCTACAGCCTAAACGGCAGAGACTGGGAACACATCCAGGACCCCAGGACCCAGCAGCCGAAGGTAGGTGGTTTCTGGAAGATTCCCTAACGTTACCCCAGACAGAGAAGTTCAGTTTGGAGGTGCTGACTGCCCAACTAGATAGTCTTCGCCAAACCCCTGTGTTCTAACAAAACAAGCATTAACTTATACATTACTCTGTGCCACACACTGTGCTAAGTGCCATGTTTAATCCTTACAACATCTCTAGAGGGGGAGATTGTTTTGCCGCTCCCGTGTTAGAGATGACAAAGCTGAGGCTTGATGTCATACCTGGGGTCACCGTGTATACCTGTGGAGAGCCACAGTTCGGACACAGCCTGACTCCAGAGCCCAGACGCCTACCCACCACTCAGCACTGCCTTTCTGTAAAGTGTGATACCCTTTATACCCTCCTTCACATGAACTTTCCTTGGAATTGGCCAGACGTCCAAACGGGATGTAGTTTTTGGAGGCTAAACTGTAGAAACGAGGGGATTACTTCCAAAAACAACTGTTGTGTTGTTGTTTTTTTTTTTTTTTGAATGTCACTGCACTCGTTTGTATTTTCCCAGTCCTGACTCTGCTTCGATCTTCCCACCTCTCACACTGAGGCTGGGGAGAGGCGGGAGAAACTCACCCAGGCCAACGCAGCCTGCCCCTCCCACCATCAGGGAAGGAAGGTCAGCCCTCAACACGGGGTATGGAGGAGACCCAGCAAGGGGAAAAGACATCGTGCCTTTGTCCTTCTCCGGGTCAATCTTGGGCGTAGTCAGGCGTTCTGATCCTAACTGCCAAGTTACCCTCGTTTTCCTCAGAAGAGCAGACCCCTACCAAGGAAGGGGGAATTACGTGTCTCCGTTTGGCCGCCTCTGCTCAGCAAATGTGTCCATTCCTAATGCAGAGGCACAGGCTGGTTTGGAGGCTTTGCAGCACTGATGTAAACACCCAGCTCACAATGTGGAAGCCTGGAAAGGCTCAGGAGTTGATAGCTAGAACCTGTAGTGGGCAGAGCAGAAGTTGGATCATGGGTTTTCCCGGGGAGAGCTGACCCTGACTCTTCTGGACCGTTGTAGGAGCCTGGGAAAGGAGATGATCTTAGCCAGGGTCAGGGCCTGGCCCTCCCGATGACAGTGCCCCCTTTTGGAATTGTGGGCATCCTGCAAGTGAGGCAGCCCTGCAGCGTCCCTAGGTGCCACAGCCCCTAGCACGTCTCCACACTGGCATCACCCTAAATCGGTGGCTTCCACGTGTGCTCTCGTTTGGGTCCCCCACCCTCCTTTGACCGGGGCAGCCATACTGTCCTCAGTTCAGGTACCTGGGCTTCAGGTGAGCTTTGTTGTGAGAGAATTGGCTCTGCTGAACAAAACTAAGGAACATAGTCTCAGACTATCAAATGTGTGATGAGACGATGTTGTCATTAGCCTATTGAAGAGGATGGCTTTACCTTCAGCGACCTCAGTGACCTGAGAGCTATCAGTGAGCTGGGTCCCACATCTAGACTTTGTAGCATCGCAACAAGAACTTCTAAGACAACGGGCAAAGCAGCCTCAAACTCACTTCTCCACCCTCCAGCCAAGTCCAGCTTAAGGCTTATTCGGAGCCTAATTCTTTCCCGAGTCCTCAGTCTCCCGTCCCAAGATAGAAGACAGAAGCTGGCAACTGCCACTTGCGTTTGCTCCCGCTTTTCCATGTTTCTGGGACCCTAGCCATCTTCCAACTGAATCAAAACCTCGGTCTGAGAATGGAGCTCCTGTGGGTTGTCATGTCCAGTGAGATAACTATGAGGCTGCCTTCTGGATGGGGGAGAAGGGCAGGAAGGGGAGAAGGAAGAAGAGGGGGAGAGGGGAGGGCGTCCCACAGAAGAAGGGCTGAGTGGCCTGTCTCCCCTGCAGCTGTTTGAAGGGAACATGCACTACGACACCCCGGACATCCGAAGATTCGACCCCGTTCCTGCACAGTACGTGCGGGTGTACCCCGAGCGGTGGTCTCCAGCAGGGATTGGGATGCGGCTGGAAGTGCTGGGCTGCGACTGGACAGGTAAGGCCCGCCTTCCACTCCAGGGCTCTCGCCCACGGGGTCTCGTGAGCCTGGCTTCCCGGGATGCCCTGGGAGGAGCTCAGACCGTGACACGGATGGGCAGAGGGGGCAGCCTTCCCTGCTGAAGCTCTGTCAGCTCAGAACCCGACCCACCCCAGGCCCTGCTGTGTTCCCCTGCCTCAGACCACAGGCACCGCAGCCTCTGGGCTTGGGACAGTTTCTCAAGGGATGTGCTTTGTCTTTTTTGAAGGATCGTTTCAGCTCTCCAACCCAAGTCTCTCAAAAACAAACCGTAACCACACACGACCCACCCAAATTCAATTAGACCCTGACTCTTCAGGCCAGAAGGCTGTGGCTGTTGATTTAGGGAAGAAAAAAACCCCCTCATGATAATAAAGTAATCGGTTTATGTCTGAATCTGGCCTCCAGATGTCAGTGGCTAAGAGACTTCATTTTCATTTTGAAGCCACATCTGTAAAAGGCATTTATTTGCTCAGAAGGGACCCTGTTGCAGGGAAGCTGACGGGAATAGGACTTCTTCCCGGTGTGGAGAAGGAGTCTTGTTCATTCCCGCCCACCCCCTCCTCAGTGGCCCAGGCTGGTGGTGGCGGGGGCAGGGGAGTCCTCTAATTCTCCTTAATGTGGGTAAGGCCCACCGAGCATGCCCACGCTTCTTGTTTCTGGAAAGCACCCCTTTCTTCTGAGTCAGGCCCCACCTTCCCTCCGGGCACCTCCTGTAGCAAAGCTGGCAGCAGATCTCACCAGGAGCTGGCTCACTGCCCTCCAGAAGGAGCTCAGGGGGGCCACGTGAACCCAGTGCCAGCAGGAGCAGCACACAGGCCGAGCCACCCTCCCTCTCTCCACCAGAGCCCCAGGTATCTCCATTTTCCTGTCTGTGCCGTACCTGTCGCCAGCTCACCCAGCAGGGTAGCAGGAAGGATTAATAAGGACATGTCGGAGAAGTGCTTCTGGCTCCCAGGGAGCAAAGTGCTGCCCGTGGGCTGGCCACGATGGCACAGAGGAGGAGCCCCATTGAGGCACACAGGCTGGAAATCAGGCCCAAATTAGCCTCTCTCACCTTTCGATTGAAGGCAGCCCCAGTGAACACGTTTTAGTAGGAAGACACTTTATTCCCCGTCACGTAGGGAAAAGGCCAATTCGCTGCAGCCTGCACGTCAGCTGTCTGCTTGCAGGTGCTGAAAACTGCCGTCCAACAGGGGTACAAGCTGGCTTCATTTACGGCCTTTTCGAAATCAAACGGTTAGAGCTGCAGGGGAGCCAGGAGCTTGTAGGCCAGGGGCTTTTAAACATTTTCGACCATGATCGACGGCTGAAAATTTGTATCACCATCCACTTGACTTGCAGGCACACACTCACACAGTGTGTGCATGTGGGCTATAGTGTATTGTTAAGTGCCTGGGCCCTGAGCACAGATTGCCAAGTACAAGCCCTGTCTCTGCCGATCGCTGGCTGCATGACTTCAGACGAGTTACTTAGCCTCTCAGCATCTTGGTTATCTCAGCTGAAAAACAGGGATGATGAGAGTATATCTACCCTCCAGGGTTGTAATGAGGATTCAGTAAAATAATGGGTGTAAGCTGCTTAGACTGCTACCTGGCACCTAACAAACCTGTTATAATGAGTAAATACAATGGAACGAGAGGTTCCCAGATCAGTGCTCACTTTCCCCATGTGAGCGTACTCTGAAATATTACAGGTCACGTTCAAAAAATGCTGGTCGTGACCCGACACATGGATTCCACAACCTGCTAATGAGTGTGGCACACACTTTAAATCAAAAAACAAAAATCACAGATCTAGGCCAACCTCTCTCTCACAGATGGGGAAACTGAGTCCCAGAGAAAGGAAGCTACTTGCCAGAGGTCGCTTAGGTAGCTGGAGGCTTACTCCTGCTTCCCTCCTATGCTCTGGCCTTCCGTGCCCTGCCTCTCCCAGGCTGGCCCTGCTTTATGACTGGCAGGACAGTTGCTAATGTCCTTTTCCTCTTATTGCCCCCCTACCCCAACCTGGCCCAAATTACCCTGGTGATGGTCAGCAACAGGTTTCTCATTTCAAAGTCCTGCCTGGCCATTCCTTGGGACATCAGAGTTGGGGCTTCTTACCCTCCACCCAGCCTCCTTCCCTTTGAAGTCTCTGACATCTGGTTTCAATTGCAGGGGAGCATTGCAGTTTGATGGGCAGTTACCTCTGAGCTCCCAGCAAAGCACAGCAGACACGGCCCCGCCTTCTCACTTTCCTTCACACGCCCTGCCCTCTCGCCTCATCAGCCACCCCCCCCCCCCCGTGCCCCTGGATTTGACATTATCCGTGCCAACCAGCTTCCTAACATCCCCCAGAAACTATTCTCCTAGGCCATGTGGCTTTTTTGCTGTTCAATTTCCCATTCCTTCAGCGACTCATCCCTGGTTCACTTCATTCCTACCCTGAAAGGATAGCAGGAAAAATAATAGGGCTGGCCTGAGTCACTGCAGCTAAATAATGTGACAGGGCGGGTTCACCTGTTAGTTTGTTTGTGTTTCAAATGATTACTTCTTGCTTTGCTGCCCATAGTTTGCTTTACAATCGAGTTTGAGATTTTGTGACACAGTGACAAATCTGAGCTTACAAATTAGGACGCTTCGAGGTTATTTGCTATTTACTGTGAGCAAGAGGCAGATACGGCAAAGGGAAGTATGAAAGGTTATGTGCATAGTATTTAATAGCAGAAAGGTGGGAAGTCGACCGTGAAAAAGCTATTCAGTGTATTTAGCGATTTCCTTCAGCTCCTGGCTTTATTAAATGGTATCCTGAAGTGTGCCTGACAAAGGTGCCTAATCACGTACAATAGTGCAAAGGAACATGTATAGAAATGGGAAGAACAATGCACGAGCTTATTCGGAGAGTCACGTTGGAGGGCAGCTCTGGGATGAAGACCCCACCCGCAACACACAGACTTGAGCGCCACTTACCAGAACCCCTCCTGGCCCCACCCAGGGCCTGACTCATTGCTTTGTTCTTTTCGTAAGTAAGTTGCTGAGTGAATGACTGGCCCGAGCAAACAGACAAGTGAATGGAAGGGTGAATGAATCACCTAGAGCCCAGGTCAGAACTGACTGCCTGCAGCCAGGTTTGGCCCGGCCAAGCTCTGCTGCATGCTCCTTATTATAATACTTTGGACAAGTTGCCAACACTGACAGGTCTAGAGATCTCCCATGGGGATTTTTGGCTTCGCGTGGGAAAAAAATTTTTTTTGCAAGATCTGGCCGCATTGGGCCACGTCCCTTCAGGCCTTCAGGGTGCTGGAGCCGGTCCTGGTGGCCGCCCTTAAACTGGGCGTGCGAGATCCCCTCTGCCACCTTCTATCCCCCACTCTACTCTCCTGGCCCCCAGTCAGCTGTCTTGCTTACAGTAGCCGTTTGCGTTCAGTAAGCATTTGAATTTGCCACACCCTGACCTGACCTAGAGGCACAGGCCTAATTACTTCCACCAAGTGGAGCATGAGTCCCTTTGAGTCCATATTCCTTTCCATTCAGTTTCGTGCAAACACGAACAACAATGTCTGGAGTTACACCTCCCCAGCTGTCTGGCTTGGCTCTTGGCTTTGCTATTGTGCTTCTGATTACCTTGTTATAGGTGGGCCGCATCGGTCAGTTAGCTTGGGTTCCATAAAAGTTCTGTGTGAGTCAGAGAAGATTGAAAAGAGAACATCCCTTCCACGTAAAAGCAGGGGTGAGTCGGGCGGGAAGGCACATCAGGAGCCACCGAGGGGCAGTGCACAGGAAGCTCATTTCGTGAAACACCGGGATTTTCTCAAAACTGTTTTTAGAGGGACACCGTTCATTTAGGGGGACACCGTTCATTTCGTGCACGTGCGTATCACCCACGCTTCTGTCGTAGACAGAGCACCCAGAGCACGGGTTAGCCTGCCTCGGGGTCCGCTTCACCCACGTCCACCATGGCCCCACGTGGCCTCTCATGCCGGCTCCAGGAGCTCTGCTATGGAGTAAAGAGCACGGATTTGTGTCCATGCCTCTGTCGTGGCTGTTTCTGCAGCTTGGGACCATTCTCGCTCAACTCAGACAATGCTCCTAACTTGTTGATAGCGCACAGAGGTGACTCCGGAGCGGTGTGTGTGTGTGTGTGTGTGTGTGTCCACCGTTAGTAGTTATCCTTTCTTCCTCCTATAAGCCCACACTTAGGGGCACCTGGGTGGCTCAGTTGGTTAGGCATTTGACTTTTGATTTTGGCTGAGGTCATGATCCCAGGGTCTTGAGATGGAGCCCCACATTGGCCTCCTCGCTGGGCATGGAGCCTGCTTCAGGTTATCTCTCTCTCTCCCTCCCTCCCTCTTTCTCTTTCTCTCCCTCTGCCCTGCCCCAGCGTGTTCATATGCGCACGCACTCTCTCTCTCTCTCTCTCTCAAAAAATAAAAATAAATACATGAAAAGGAAACGTAGTTTGGGGCATCTTCCTCCTGCTGGGTTTCAATGCAGACTGCCATACACAGTGTTCATTCCCCTTTCTTGGCCGTTACGCAGACTCGAAGCCCACAGTAGAGACACTGGGACCCACTGTGAAGAGTGAAGAGACCACCACCCCATATCCCATCGATGAAGAGGTCACGGAGTGTGGGGAGAACTGCAGCTTTGAGGACGGTGAGAATTGGGGTCAGAGTCATGGTTCATCCGGGATGGCAAGGTGCTAACAGTCAGAGGCCGCTGGTCTGTGGCTGGGGCAGGGACCTGGGTGTCCCATGGTCAGAGGTCAGGGAGGTGTGTTGTTATGCCCAGAATTCGTGATCCCCAAAGACCACCAGGGAGCCGAGTCCGATGCAAAAGCAAAGAGCCTTTATTCGAGCTAGCTCGAGCCCAATCCCCTACCTGCACCGACGCAGCGGTGAGATACCGGGGAGAGAGAGCGAGTTTCAAAAGGACAAAGGTTTTATCGGGGCCTGGGGGCAGTTGGTGAGGTAATGGCTATGGCCTCAGCCGATTGGCTGGGGAAGGGTCCTGGGGAAGGGTCGAGTCCTGTTAGGCAGGTGAGGGGGGGGTTACTCAAGGGGAGGAGGTGTGGTCAAGGTGAAGGACCCAGAACAAGATGGAGTCGGCTGGCGTAGGCCCGCCCTTTCAGTGTGAGGTCAGAGGCCATTTACAATTGCTCCGGAAACACTCAGATATTGGAACAAGCGGTGCAGCCTATAAGTGGGAACCCAGGGGTCATCAGCTGACGTAAGAGCCCATCCAGGGAGGACTCCCCACCCCTGCTTTGAGAAGGCTCCCTTTCCAGCCCTTACTTGGCCTTAGAATCCTTGGCCTTTTGCTACTGAGCTGTGACTCCACCGTCCAGTCAGGTGAAGATCTGACAGTCGTCTGGCTAACTCGGTCCGTGGAGCACGACGGTCAGGTTAACACAGCAGTTAACCACTCCTCGACCGAATTTCGCTGTGTCTTTGCACACTGCCGATTGAGAGAGCGTAATACCCGTGGCTCCATCAAATGGCACATCCCATCCTCCATGGGGTGAGCCCAGGTCAGTGACAGAGGCAGGAATGGGCAAAGGCACCTCAACCCTTCCTTCAGATCACAGGGCCTCCTGGTTCCGGATCAGCGTCTTCACCTGGGCACCCTGCGTCACCTCCTTTCTCATCTTGTAAACACATCCGAGTGACATAAAAACACTAATTGGCAGAGCCCAAAAGAACATCACCTTACCGAGTGTGAGGACATTCCCAACAAACCACAAATTTCGGAACACCTGGCGTTTCTGGCTAGAATGTAATGCTTGCCAGCCTCCATTTACAGTACATTACTGATCACTATTAAACCTTCATTAAATGAGATGAGGGAAGACCAGTGGAGGGACTTGGGGAGTGGCAGAGACACACAATGTAGCCCCCACCCAGTAGGTGGATGGCACAACCTGCCGAGCCCATCACGCCGGCCACTGTGGTGTGAGCGGTCGCACTGATGGAGTGGACGGCTCCAAACAGTGACTGCAAAGCAGAACGGGCGGGAAGCCAAAAATAAATGCTGAAGTTGTGTGACTGAAAAATGATAATTTAACGCATATGCTTTTAGGAATGTGCTTTTGTATATCGTGTGGGCGCGGGGACGCTCTTGGTCAGGGTTAGTTGAATACAGGATTCTGACATTTTAATGAACTTGTTTTTGTCGTGTGAAGAGGAGAAAGAGACTCGGAGAATCTTCTGAGGCGTGTTTCAGATAGTCGGAGAGCTCACAGTGGAATGCACAGGGAGTTAATATACAGCATGGGATCAGCAGAGTTAGCTTTGGTGGAGGGCAGGAGGACGGGGCTCTATCCAAGTGGCAATCCAAAGGGAAATGTCAGAGTTCTGCCGCAGACTTTCAGCAGTTTCGTATAATTTTCCCGTTGATAGTGGTTTGTTTCATTTTAGCTTTCTTTGATGGTTCCCCCCTTTTCTTTCTTTTCTTTTTCTTTTTTTTTTTTTTTTTTTTTTGCAAAAGGTCTTTTTGCGGAATTTGGTTCCTGAGCTACAGTATGCGTGTAAACATTAGAGAGGAATTATGGTATATTGAATTACTCCATATTTTTTAACGGAAAAATAGAAATTCAGAAATTGTTGGGAGAAGGGGGGCAAGGGCTAAGGGCTGACTTTTCCAAGCCACAGGTTGATGCTTCTGTAATAGACTCCATGTGTTTCCTCTCAAGTCAAGCTGACTTTGGCTGAGGGCAGGCAAACGTGTAGTATTGTGTCTTGGGAAGGGGCGGCCCAATGGGAGCCTGGTGGCAGTCCCTTCCCCTCAGAGGTGGGCCTTCCTCGCCCCCATGGTGTGAGCAATTTGTTCCCACCCATCTGTTGTTCCCTTTAGACTTCCTAACCTGCATTCGAGGCCTTCCCCGCGGAAATTCCTCTCTGGGAACCCTGAGAAGGGAAGTGAGAAGGCCAAAGACCCTGCTTCCTCCCCGCTGCTAGCATCAGCCAGCACTTTTCCGCTGTCTCTACGGCCACGGCCAGCAAGCCTCCACATTTGGATTCCTGTTTCCTCTTTCCCCCACCTCCACACCCGCCCCCGCTCAATCACACATCTGGCACCAGCTTACACTGGGTTTTTAGAGCTGAGTGGGAGCTTAGACAGGTGAACAACGAAGCAGACGGGACAGGCCACGGCGCGGCCACTTTGGACATGTCCACAAGGAGAGCATTCCCTAGTGCCCTGGGATCTTGGCCTGCAGGCTCTCAGTGCCGTGCGGAATTATGTTTTCTGCCGGTCAGTGCTGAGCTAGGCAGCCGGCTGGTCTGGCCCCCTTGTTCTGCCCTAACATGCCAAATCACCTACCTGGCCTTGGCACCCCACGGGGATGCCGGGCTGACCCTGTGTTCTGGAACAAAAGACCTATCACAGGAGGTGAAAGACTTCCTTGTTTCTGAGCCCACTTTCTCCGCCCTGGCCAGCACCTCCCCAGCATTTCAGCCTCTCTGGATGTTAATGGGCTGCCCCGTCACTTCTGAGAGCCAGGTTGGCAGAAACCAGCCTTCCACTGAGGCACCGGGGAGACATTCTTCATTGGCACTTAGGGAACAGCAATTTTCACATTTGTCTGCTCTCTGAGGTGGACAGAAGAGCCTGATTAGAGCCCGAAGCCATTTGGTGGCCTCATTTATAATTGCTTACTCTGGGAACCACTGGCAGACTTGGCTTTCATGCCTGGGAAGGATGAGACCAAAGGCTGACCCGAAAGCCAACGATCGCCAAGATGAGTTAAATGAATAAGCAAAGGGAGCCGCTTCTTTCTCTGCCCTCCACTTAGGCCTTGCCAGCCCTTTCAATGGCACCACTGTGGCTGTTGTCCGAACCCATTTCATTTGCCTTCTTTGGGTTATTTTCCCCCCACTTTCAGACAAAGATCTGCAGCTCCCTTCAGGATTCAACTGCAACTTTGATTTCCCCGAGGAGCCCTGCGGTTGGATGTACGACCATGCCAAGTGGCTCAGGAGTACCTGGGCCAGCAGCTCCAGCCCACAAGACCGGACGTTTCCAGGTAAGCCGGCTAGAGACTCAGCGGTGAAGGAGGTAAGGGGAGACTGCTCCACGTCTCCCAGCCCCAGGTTCCCCGGCAAGCTTCGTAACTCCCCACCACAGAGCAATCCTCTGCTCTGCGCCCACAAGCCACCACAGTCCTTGCTTGCAACGTCACCCTACACCATAGCTGGCTGGCGGTTTCTAGCCCCGTCTTGTGATTACAGTGCAGCCTGGAAGCTGAGAGGGAGCAAGAGAGGCCAAGAGAAAAGAAAGGAAAGGAAGAAAGAAAGAGCAGTTGGGAGGTTTTAGGAGACGGGATGAGTCAGTGCCTCCCTGTCTCCATAGCCAGCGCTCACGGCTGACACGGCAGAGCCTCTTGTCAACACCAAGCCGCCTGTTGTTCCTAAAATGCCTCCTTAGGAAACCCTGGCCTCGAGCCTGGCTGATACTTCTCCGAGGGTGTCATCGCTTCAGCAGCAAACCAAGCTGAGGGTCCGAAATGCTGCCACGCCCAGGGGGTCTAGTAGAGTGGCCTGGCGCTCAGCCTCCAGGAGTGTGTTGACACCTGTCCTTGAACTGTCGTCCAGCCGCTCTTTCAGAGCCAGGTTTTGGCAGCCCCTCTTGGCACGGTGGCCAGAGAGGGCTTGCCTGTAGCCCTCCTAGAAGCCCATAGAATCAAGGGTCGTCTGCCCTCTGCACCGCAGCGTGCTTTTACAGTGGCGTTCGGGTCAGGGTTTCACCACCAACTCTGAGGAAAAAGAAAAACCCTGCTTTGTAATGTGTGCAGCTTTCGGGGACGTAAAGACGCCTCCTGTGGTGGAGCTGCCAACAGGACATGATCAGGGGCGGGGCTGGGAAGCACAGTAACTACACGACATCGTTTTTCACCATCAGACGGCTAGAATAGATATGAATGACGTCAGGAGCATTGATACTGATAAAAGGTATTAAAATCATTAGGAAGCGTTGAGTCTTGAGAATGTATGGCCTTTCATTTTCAATATAATTTATTTAATGGTAACTTTATGTAATTTAATCTTTAATAATGACCGCGTTTACCACCTGCCTTGCAAAATTCTGGAAATTGTAACAGTCTGCTCTCGCAAGCCAGCACACGTTGGCTCCCGCACACCGCTTGTTCAGTTTCCATTTTTTCTGCACCCTTGGCCTGGACCTCGGGGCCCCATAAGCTTTCAAGAGGAAAGGGGTTAATTCTGGAAATTAGTACATCAAATGTTGCCTGACTAGAGAATAAAGGGAGGAAGGGGCCTCGCCTTCTACAGGGCTCCCCAGAGCTGCTCTGCAGCCCCTCAACCCCAAGGACTGGTCGCGTCCCCTGTCCCCCAGGGGACAGCAGTGGGACAGACGCCAGGAGAGCTCTGCGGGCCGGCCTCCCAACACAGCCTGCACTTGCTTTCCTGGAGGGTCACAGTGTCTGCTCTGGAGAAAAACATTTTCATATTTCAAGTGTTTGTCTCTTCAGCATTTGAGTGCTTGGAGAGATTAATACCTGAAGATCACCACGGCCTCGGGCAACGGGAGAGAGTACTCACCCTCATCCCAGCCTTAATCACCCCCCCCTCTCGTTCACTGCAATAATGTTTAATTAGTATAATGAGCCTCCTGCACGCTGGAAAAAAAAATACTTATTTTTATAACCCAGCCTGGATTTTTCATTTCATTTCCTCTCCTTTGAGACTTGGCCCAATTAATTGGTTGTTTTTCCCAACCTCCACTTTTCATCCCAACATAAGAAAGGTTTGTGGGGTATGCATGAGTGTATGCACGCATAGTGTGTACTTGTGGGTGATGTGGGTATGTATGTGTTTGCACATGTGTTTCTCTCTCAGGGTGTTTGTGGGTTTTGTGTGTGTGTGTGTGCAAATGTCACGCGATTTATGCATAGGTGTTTGTGACTATGTATACACGTGTGTTTGCATGCGAATGTGTGTGTGTTTGCATTTGAGTGTATTTGTGGTTCGTATGCATGAGTGCCGTGCGTGTGCACGCACATCGTGTGAGGTGTGTACAAGGGGGCAGCTGGGCAGAGGCGCTCTGAAAGAACGGATGTAAATGGCACAGCATGGGGAGATTTACTGGCTCTTACTCAACATCCCTCTTCAGATTCTCCCTAAAAATTTGGCCTCCTCCCTTGCCGTCTTCTGAGCAGACTTTCTGTAAGCATGTCTGAGGCCAGCCCTGTCCAGGCCACAAGGCCACCAATTAGCAAGTGCCACTTCTGGGAGAGCTTCAGTTACTCTCCATTTGAGCCTGGCCTTGACCTCTGTCCTTCTGTCCCTCTGCCCGTTCACCTTGGCCTCCCCCTGCTGCGGGTCTCACCCTCACCTGAGTGCCCCCTCCACTGCCCTGGCTACTGGTTGGAAATTCTAGTTCTTGTCCTCATTCCAGTTGATTCATTCCACCCAGCAGTTTGGGAGGGCTTTTCAGAGCAAGCTCGCAAAGCACGGGCAGAATTCCAACCGTTGGCTGGATGGATGGGGACAGAAAGAAAATTAGGGCCATAAGGAACTGCTAGATCTAATGTTGTTTTTCCCTTAAGATATTGAGAAGGAAAATAATTATCTCCCTCCTCCAGAGGAACCCCTGAAGTTTGAAAAAGTGGCACTCGTAACCTGTCTCCAGAAAACAAAACCGTGACATTCTTTTCAGAACCCTTCTTTCTATCCTCTGATGATTTTAAAAGTCGTCTGCTGTGTTTCCTATTTTCCTTCTCCTTACAAAACTCGATATGGGGCTTTAAGCAGGGAAGGATAGAAAGCCCTTTCTGTTCAGGGTGGTCCTTTCTTCAAAAAAAGAAAAAAATGGGGCCCCGAGGGGAGCAGTTGGGAGAGAGGAAACAGCTGTGCTGACCAGGGACAGGGCAAATGCTGGACCTTCCCAGTCAAACCCAAAAGCCCTGTGTCCCCCACACTTCACCACTCCACAAAGAGGAGATGCTCTTTAGGAGAAGTGTGCCAAATGTTTTACCCGCTTATTGGGTAGATAAACAAAAGTAATTGCGTGTAAGAAAGGAGGTGTCTCCATCAAGTATAGAGGGGGCATTAGGATAGACAAGGAGAGAGAAAAGGAAGAAGAAATAGCCATGTTGAAATATCACATGCAGCCTGTTTGATTAGAAGTGTCTGTGGAAACTATTTACATTCCTTAGATATTTTCTGAATTAGTTCTTTTCTCAAGTTTTGTTTTGCCTTTTTTTTTTTCTTTTCCTTTTAAGTCAGCAATTAGTTCTGTTCTTTTGGCCAGTGGTAATAGTTGCTTAAGGCTGACAAGACACCCACTGGTTTCATGCCACTGTTTTTGTTTTTCAAGATGATCTTTCAAGCCACTCAGAATTCCTTCTCTGAGATCTTTGCTTGTGGCTTGGAAGCCTGGGCTGTGCTCACACCAGCCCCTGGGGAACCCTGTCCCGAATCCAGTGACCCCTGGTGGTTGTAGAGGAACCGGTCCGATGTCCTCTGAGAAGCCACTTTGTCTTTTCTGTGTAGCTACGACACAGAAAATGTCTTCCCTAGTGGGAGCTGTAGTAGTTTCTACAGACATTCTCAAGTGCGATGATCATCAACCCAGTGTCGAGAATGATCAGGTCTTTAAGGAACAAGGTAAAAACTCTGAGACGATATGGTGAGCTCACGTGTCTAGAGCTGCAAGTAGCTATTTCCACTTTAGTTAATTACAGTTATATACAGCTGAAATTTCAGTTCCTCATTTCAGGGCCCTGGTGGCCATGATATACCGAACAGCACAGATGTAAAACGTGGCCATCGTCGCAGAATTGTCTTGGTTAGACAGCTCAGGCATCTTTTGGCATCGACGTATGTGTAACCTCTGGGGTCCTTGCTGACCCTGCTTCCCCATGAGGGGAACCGATCACATTGTAAACCAAGAAGCAAGTATTTAGGTGGATGTGGCTGCTCTACGGTCCCTTAGTGAGAGTGTCCAGTGGCAGCTATTTTTGTCACTGAGCCATTCGACCTCAGTGAACAACCATAGTAGAGAAAGCAAGCAGATAGCATAGCATTAGATAGTGTGGGAACTATTTCATTGGACCAAAAAAAGTAAATACTAAGGAGTGCCAATAATAGTAACAATAGTTGTTATTATTACTATTATCACCATTATTGTCAGGAATGGGACAAGAAGACTAGAAAAAGAGGGTACCATGTTAGCTTCAGAATCCTTAAGTATTACGTGTCTGGTCTCCCTAAATGTGTGTTCTTCTATGCATTTGTTGACCTCATGAAGTATGGTTACAGTATTTCTTTATTTCAATAGCTTCAAATCATGGAAGTGATATAATGAAAATATGCAGGAGAGCCTGGCTGGCTCAGTTGGTGGAGCATGAGACTCTTGGTCTCAGGGTTGTGGGTTCAGGTGCTGCATTGGGTGTGGAGCTTATGCAAAATCAAGGAAAGGGAAGGGAAAGAAAGGAAGGAAAGGGAAGGAGGGAGGGAAGGAAGGAAAGGGAAGGAGGGAGGGAAGGAAGGAAGAAAGGAAGGAAGGGAGGAAGGGAGGGAAGGAAGAAGGGAGGGAGGGAGGGAGGAAGGAAGGAAGGAAGGAAGGAAGGAAGGAAGGAAGGAAGGAAGGGAGGGAGGGAGGGAGGGAGAGAGGGAAGAAGGAAGGAAGAGAGGGAGGGAGGAAGAAAACAGGCCATGCCTATTTGTACCAGTACACGATTATGGTAAGACCGAGCTTTGGCAGCCTCGCATTTATATGTTTATTGGATTGAGAAAACAGAACCTTTACTCTGGATTCAAAAATAAGCTCAAGACAGAGTAAGGAATACAGTGTTCTGAAATATTCAAATTTTATTAATGGTAGCTATTCCATCAAATGTCAGGGGTAAAGTTGTTAACGTATCATGGGGCTGTGTTGATGCAGATTGGGCCATTTATAAACTCCATGAGAGCAGAGGACCAGAACTATGGTTCCCTGGGGAACATGTACACGAGAAGATTAAGTGTGGGGGAGTAGATGGTTGCAAAGAAATTATGGGAAAGAATTGATGAGTGAACTTGCCCATGATGGGCTTGATATTTGACAGGGAACTAATAGTGACTCTGAATTAAAAAGCAACTCTCTCTGAACTCAAAAGACCTCCCCGGTAGGTGGGACCAATGGTAGCGAAGAATCCAGAAGCTGCATTGGCATTACCTTGAGTTGCCTTCAAAAAAAGGTCGATGGGGCTCGGCTGGGGCACAGCCACTGCAAATATAGACACAGGACCTTCTCAGGCTTAGACTGCAATGGATAATTAAAGACCAGGAAGAACTTGGCTGAAAGAAAGCCAATAGTCAAGGAATAACTTCAACTGGAAAAGGAAAGCATAGCGGTGCTTCTTTAAGAAAAATAGGAAGGAAAGTATCTCTGACTTTATAGAACAGACAGCAGTAAAGAGAAGCTGTTATTCCTTTTTTTCTGAAAGTCCTGATTGGTTGAGTTCTGCAGCAGTGTGCAGATTGATAATGAAGGGCAGAATGATAACAAGACTGCCTCAATTGAAAAGCCTTCATGAAAGCTGACACACTAAAAAACACACAAACAAAAACCCAGCTCTAAGAAGACTCCTGCAAAGACCAGACCTAAAGCCCCAAATGTCCACAAAATGGTCAATTGTAAACCTTGAAGATACCCTGCTGAGTTCATGCAAAGTCAATGTTTCCCTTAACTGGCTGTTAATTTGAGGACCTTAGCAGAGATAGACGGACCTTGGGAGGCCAGCTGAGGGGCTGACTCATGTTTTAAGCATGACCTATGCAGAGAGATTACATCTCCTGCAGCACTAAATATTCTTTCAGATGGTTGTTCTGGTAGGAGGGCAAGATGCTAACCAGGAGATGTGTGTGTTGGACAGATGGTGTGTTTGGCTTTGCCATAGCCAGGAGGATCAGACTGGCGACTTACTTCAGGGTTTGGTAAGGTGTGGACACAACCGATACCATTGCTGTCGGGCCAAACACAGTCAGTCACATGTTCACCCAGCACTTATGCAGCTGAAGCCAGATGCGGCCATAAATCCCCAGGTGAAACGTCAGGAGACCCTTTCGAGAGACAGCAGCAGGTTAAAATGCCTGAATGGCCCTGTCCTCTGCACTTCCTCTCTGCCCTTTTGAACTCCTGTTGTTCATTCCCGTGTGATTATTTTCCCCTGTATCATGGACAACAACAGATGTTTTGAGTCAAGAACCTAGCAAAATGCCTCCCAAATATGTCAGGTCCAGGAGGAGAGGGATTGGGTCTCTGGGACATTATTTCTTCACTCTCTTTCAGCGAGTGAACATATTTCCTTTCCATTGTCTTTTTGTTGGAAGCTATCCATTGCCGACAGCACTGCCATCAGCTACAAGAACAAGAAGACGGCCTCCAGGAGGCAGAGCTGGTCCTTAGCTGGTCAGTTGTCATGTTTGGGGACCTCTTTACAATCCACAGGGCTCTTCCTTGAAGTCCAAGTAAATCGCTAAAGTGGCCCACCCGTACCATGCCAAGCCCTTGCTCTATCCAGTCATCAACAGCCACTGTGTGCTTAAAACTTCCTCCGTGTTTGTCAGTGGCAGGCCATAAATTAGAATGTTCTAGAAGAACATATATATGGGTGCCGTGGCTTAAAAGCACTGAAGCACTTAGCTTAGAGGAGGGTTGGTATAGACCTACCACCATAAGTAAAGGCTTGGAAAGTGGACATGTAAAGAGGCAAGGATTGAGTTTCCTGAGAAAGCGAACACTAGGGGTCTGAATTCTTCATGGGTGAAAATGTTTCCAAGTTAGAGGACAGAAATTGGCCGTGCTCCATCAGGGATCGAAGGGGGACATGTGTCTCAATGACAGCAGGAAAACCTAAAACTGAATTTAAGAAGTCCCTGACAGTTAGGGTTGTGACCCAGAAAACACATTGCCGATGTGGCCTATGGAATCTCCTTCTCTGGAGAATTTCAAGCAGAGGGTGGACAGCTGTTCTAGGGATGTTTACAGCATGGTTCCTCTGGGCAGCCAGGCTGACCCAATCTAAACCGTCTCTTGAGGTCCCACTCTCATTCCAGAATCATGTAGTACTTTATTTCATCTACTATATCTTGACAGGAAAGACATCGGTAAACAGCACATGATGCACAAGTAGGAGCTGGCTGGTTGCCGGGGTTGGATGGATCAGCCAATCCAGAGAGCATCTTCACTGCCCTCAGGCCAAACCATACTGCCTTGTGAGTCTAGGAATGGTCTTTCCATGTTATTGGTGCTCTTGTGACCCTTTTTCTTTCTTAAGAAAAAAAAATGGGGGGCAAGTATAGCAGGCAGTATGTGTCGTGAGACAAAGATCCTAACATTTATTGAGCACTTACTATATCCCTGTTACTGTGCAAGGCATTTGCATGGCTTTTTCCATTTCCTCCTCCTCACACCCCTATCCAGTAATGCTGTTATTATATCCATTTCACAGATGGGGAGACTGAGGCTTTAAAAGACTAGTGAGCATTAGACCAGGATTCCAAGCCAGAGGAGAGGCCATGCCCTGGCAATTCTACTCACTTCAGTCGGGGCTCATGTAGTACTTCACTCTCCAGCAGTGGTCTCAGACACATCGCTTCAATTCTCTGAGCTTCCGTTTCCTTTCTGGTGAAAATGGAGGAAACAATACTTGTTTCACAGACCTAGACTGCACAGGGAAGACCACATAAGAAAAGGCAGACAAGGCTTCCGCTGCACCATCTGGCACACAGTAGGTGCCCAGGGAACGTCAGTTCTCTTGCCCCTGCATTTCCTATCCCCTCCCTGGGCTCTTCCTGGTCTGAGCTATTCCTTCGTGATGTCCTGCTTCTAATCAGCCCTCTCTCAGTGACAGGCAGGGACGTTTTGCAGCTCCGCGTCCCTCTGACTGATGTCTACTGCTAATTCCTTAAATTTACATATCATCTTTCTTCCCTCAAGCTCACAGCACTTAACAGACAAGTGGGGCACAAATGATTTAACTAAGTGAAATTCAGAGGCCTGCTTGTCTTGAGATTCTGCAAACTAGTGGATTAGCTTAGATGTCAGCGCTGAATTATGATCCTTCAGCTGCTCGTGCTTAGCACGCCACCAGCATTAACTCCCTGGTCTTCCAATGGTCCTTTAAATCATGTGAAGCGATTATCGTCTTATTGTGGAGGCAGAGGGGGTGGGGGGGGAGGAGGGGAGGAGGGGGCTAGCTCCGGTCCTGATCCCGGGTGCGGCAGTCTGTGAGACCTTTGGCCTGATTGTGCCTGAAGTTTTAGCAACAGGATGGGTAAATAGAACAGACCCAGATAAAATCCAGCCAGCACGGCTCTTTCCACCTCCACACACATTTTACTTACTAAATTCTAACCATTATGCTATGAATCCCCTGCCGCTTAAGAATGTAAATTCACACAAGTGACAGTATTTCTGCCAAGCAATTTTCAAGCAGCAAGTGGGTCTTATTTGTGAAACTGTGAAGGAAGAAGGCTGAATAATAAGTCTCTGAAATCTGGTTTTCTTTATATATGAGGTAGAAACAGTCAGGGCTTGGAAATTACTGGAGCATGGCAGCGTTTGAGGGCTTCTCGCAGGTGGCTCCAGGGTGTGTCCACAGGTCATCCCATTATTGTCAGTGCACCTCACCTTTGAAAGGGGCTGTTGGCTCGGGAGAGTGGGAGGGAATTGTGAAGACGTTGTCTGGGTCTGTGGGATTTTCTTGTTTCTCTTGTGAGAATATAGAGACTCGTATCATTCTTTATCTGTGCTTGTCATTCATCCATGGGAGCAAACTTTTCTTGAGTAGTGGCATATGTATGTCAGGGAGAAGGAGCAGTATTAACCCTCATATGTGTAAGACCGGGACTTAATCATCTAACCGGAGTGATGAGAAAGACACACATGAATCAGTTAAATTACAGCACAAGGTAGTGGGCGGTTCCCTGCTGAAATGCATGAATAATGGCCTCAAGTCTTTTTAAAAACAAGGTAACGGGGCACTTGGGGGGCTCAGTCAGTTAAGCTTCCGACTTCAGTTCAAGTCATGATCTCGAGGTTTGTAGGTTCGAGCCCCATGTCGGGCTCTGTGCTGACAGCTCAGAGCCTGGAGCCTGCTTCCGATTCTGTGTCTCCCTCTTTATGCCCTTCCCCCCCCCCCCCCCCCCCGCCAAGACAAACATTAAAAAAAAAAAATGTAATAAGTAAATAATAAAAACATAAAAACAACATAAGATTAGTGGTACAGTCAGCAAACGCTCAAGTTGTGGAGAGAAAAGCAGCATTTGTTGAAATGTGCCAGAAGAGTTAGAAGAACTAGCAAAAGTGGGGTGTTAGGGGAGTGAGGGGCGACACTAAGGAGGTCCAGGAGCAGGGTACAGGGTGGGGAAGCCAGTCCGCCTTGAATAGAGTGTGCCTGGGGCGCACGAGGCAGGTACCTGGGGCGCAGCTGAAGGGAAGAACCTGCCACAAGCAGGTGGAAAACCTAACGTCAGGTCCAGCTCTGCTACCCCCTACCCTCTCTCCTTTGGACGCGTCACTTGAACCTTCCTGAGCCTCATTTGCATCATCCTGTCCGAAGCGAGATTAAGAAGATCTGGCTCACACGTATCTAGCATGGGGTTAGATGAAACAATGCATGTGACGTGCTTTGGAATCCACAAAGCATTCTGCAGGTATGACTTGTAATTATTATCATTAATAGCGGTCGTAATGAGATCCGATCGGAGAAGCTTAGGTTTGGAAGGTCTTTGAGTGTCTGCTTGCAGTGCCCATGTCTCCTCCCTTGGCAGATCACCAGCTTTAAAATTCTCTGGTGTAGGCAGCTGCCTAGCCATCTGCGCTGACTTTGACCTTGCAGAAGTCTCATGTTGTGAGGGTATTAGACAGACATGGTTCTGGATGGTTAAGGAGACAAACTGGAATCCCAACTATGCATCCTAAACTGGTCTGATTTGACTTCCCTGGGGAGGGTAGCTTCTGGAGCAATAATCCCAGAGAATCTAACTGGAGGGGACTTAGGGGAGCCAGGAAGGAGGAAGGGAGATGGCTAGGGGGGGCAAATGAAGGAGCTGGTTTGGGGCCATGGATAAGAAGACTGTCACAGGCTCATTCTTGCTAGAGTCGCGATGTCAGCAGGAGTAGTAACAGCAAACCAGCGGTCCGGAGACTAACCTGTTGATACAAGGCTCTGGAGTCCTCTCCTGTCCCCTGCTGACAAGCCTGGGATATTCACAGTCTCTGGTGAATAGGAAAGCTGGGTTCACATGTCTCAGATTAACATGATCCTGAAGTGTCTGGTGTGCTGGCTGTGTGGTGTGAAAGTGCCCTTGCCATCTTGCAGAAGTGTTCAGCGTAAGATGTTTCAGGGCCAAAAGGAGGCAGTGAGCCTGTCTCCTCAAATCGCAGCCTGTTTTCTGTGCAAGTGGCCAGAATGCTTCTGTGCCAGGTGGGTTTGCAGATACAGGCCCCCACACCGGTATCTGCAGGGCGTGAGGTCTGCAAATGGCAACAAGAACTTAGTCTTCTGCACAGTGTCTGATGTAGTTGAAAACTAATCCGCCGAAAGGCCCTTTCCCCAAACATCTGCGCGGGCGAAACCTTAATTTCTCATCATGCGTATCTTCTCTATTAAACACATAGCCTTTATTAGTGATAATGACAGTGCCTGTTCTCGCTGGAGCTCTGTTTACCAGGCTCTCTGAAAAAGGCCACCTCTGGCCTCCCCAAGCCAAACAGGGAAGGGAGTAGGGGGTCGAGTCCCTGACTCATCCCTGTGCAGCCGCCATCCAGCCCTTCTTGTGCTTGAAGTTGACACTGGGCTTCCAAATACTCCCTAGAGTCCGGGCACTGTCTAGTAGCCCTGGTGGAGACAGACGGTTTTCAATGTCTTCCATTTGGACAGTGCCCAGCCGAGATGACAAAGGCTTCAAGCATAAACCACCTGCTAGAATCATCTTCCAGCCTAGCAGCCACCTCAGCCCCTTATAATGTAGTTCATTGGGCTGCACTGGCCCTTTGGGTAAGCCACTGGTGAATCAGACATGGGCCTGGCATCTTAGAATTCAGGAAGACGAGACTTAGAGCAGATGCCACCAGCCAAGACACAAGGCCAACCGCCCCGAGTGCCGTATGCAAAAGAGGCGCAAAGAAGGTGACGCAGAGAAATAGGCAGGAAGGACCAACCTGACACAGAGCCTCCAGAAGGGGCTTCAAAAGGAAGCGGCGTCTCAGCCAAGCCCCAAAAGCACCTTGAGAAAGAAACACGGGGCCTGGAGGACAAAGGCATGAATCGACAAGACACCTAAACTCTGGTCCCAGCTTCCCCAGGAGGGGCCACAGCCGCAAACTGGTCTCTTTTCCAAGCGTTTACCAAGAACCTCTGGGTTTGTTTCCCCCAGATGACAGGAATTTCTTGCGGCTGCAGAGCGATGGCCGGAGAGAGGGCCAGTACGCGCGGCTCATCAGCCCTCCCGTGCACCTGCCCCGGAGCCCCGTGTGCATGGAGTTCCAGTACCAAGCCACGGGCGGCCGCGGGGTGGCGCTGCAGGTGGTGCGCGAAGCCAGCCAGGAGAGCAAGCTCCTCTGGGTTATCCGCGAGGACCAGGGCAACGAGTGGAAACACGGGCGCATCATCTTGCCCAGCTATGACATGGAGTATCAGGTAGGGTGGTGACAGGAGGTGGGTGCAGAGATCCGAGGGAATCTTTGTGATGTGTATTTCAGGATTTCAAAGGGCCGTGCCCATTCATCATTAGGGAACGTGGTTAAGCACTGCTGTTTTCATTGTGTTTCTCACATTGCCATGGCAACTGAATGACACTCTTATTTGTTATTCAAAACGTGCCTATCTCCACATCCAGACTTGGTTCTTTGTTCCTCCTATTGCCTTTTATATTGCCAAAATCTTCCCAACAAATGTTTCTTCTCTCCATTTTAGTTTAGATTGCTATCAGGTAGGCTGACAAAGGGACACAGAAGCCAGGGAAATCAACACGAACCAACCTCTACACACACGGGAAGGAGCCTGCCCAGCCCTCTCGCACTCCAAGGAGAGGGGAAAATCCTGCCAGACCTGTCCCAGGGTGAACGTGGGAAGGGGAGGATTGCTGTTTGCACTCAGTGGCCAGCCGACCAGAAAGACTCCCAAATGAGTAGTTTCTCTCCCAGTGGCTCCAGGAGCGGAGTTCTATTATCTCTGCCCCACAGAGCAAAAGACTGAGGCACAGATGGGTCTGCACAGCTGTGGCTGAGGCTTGGGTTGGAGTAGACACACTGTGGAAGAGGTGACTGAGAACCAGCCAAAGCATTAACCTGCTCCTCCCCAGACGAGAAGCAGCAACAGATGGCTGGTGAGGCAGCCAACTGCTCGCTCGGCTTGCCAGAGGACATGTGCTAGTTTGCGGAAAGAACCCGGGAGGGTGGAATGAGGGAGGATTGAAGACCACAGAGCAGAGGGGCCTCTGTGTGCCGCCTGCAGTCGCCCTGGAGGTTGCAAGCTATCCCGAGTTCCGCCGCACTCCTAACTGCATTCCCGTTTAGAAACCTGAATGCTTCGTGTTGTAAGTGCCTGGTTGCATTTTTGTCTCCCCCGCCAGATGGTGAGATCCTCTGGGCAGAGGGTCTGGCTTATTAGGTTTTGTGACTGTCCTTGTGCCTGGCACATAGTAGGTGTTCAGTAAGCTATTGGTGAAGGAAGAGATCCTTCCCCTCCTAGTTGTAATAGTGGAGCCCTAAGACAATGTTACCCCTAAGGCAAAGCCCAGTGCTGTATTTCTCACCTTACCCCCACCTGTTATGTGCTCTGAGTTTCCGAATACAGTACCTGCATTGGGCATTTAAAAGATTCATGAGAAAGGAACCTCCAAAATTGCTAGAGACATTTCAACCCTCCTGTAAACATGTCCTGATTCTTGTCCTTTTAATCTCTACGTTCTGATTACTAGACAACAGTGTCCATCACCTTGTTATATATATTTTTAATCCTCTCAGATATACGTTTGATTTGAACCACTCTTTAAATTAAGATTTCAAGCACCATAGTCATGTGGTCAACAGATGTGTACCAGGTACAGTAACGCACACACGCACGCACACACACACACACACGCTTTAAGCTGCAGTTAACAGAGAATTGGAAATCTTTGCACTATTTCCAAGCAGCTCAGTTAACCATGGCTCTTGTTCTTCTGGCTTCTAGATTGTGTTTGAAGGAGTCATAGGAAAAGGACGTTCGGGAGAAATTGCCATTGATGACATTCGGATAAGCACTGATGTCCCACTGGAGAACTGTATGGGTACGTGAATAGCTGTCTCTTTGTGGCTCTTCCAAATAAGATACCAAGGGCTGGGATCTACAAGAGGAAGCATCACACCATTTTCAAACCCAGTGATACCCAGGGGTAGAACAGCAACAGTCTGTGCAGGAGGTGAGATATGAATGTAGTTGTATCTTAGGCTGCATTCAGGATGGGAGGGGTATAAATGAGATGAAGTCTTCTATCTCCTGTTCCCATTCAGAAATAGACATGCATTAAGTATATGGAGACTCAGGGTGCCAAGACCCCATCGTCAGACTCCAGCTTTTAGCAAAGAAAATGCTAGAGACTGAGAGCAACTGCCAGTCAGAATTACATGCTGCAAAGGTTTGATGTTTTTAATGGAAGCCTTCACTGGTGAACGAAAATAGTACATATGTTATATCAGAGCGATAACACAATTACCCAAGTTGTTCTCTTACATGAATGAATTACAGGGCAAACTGTGGCAGGTGAAGTAAGATTTTAGAGTTTGCTTTGAAGCTGACACCTTCAGTACCCAAGATCCCAGAGTTGTAAGATTAAACATCACATGCCAGGTGACCAGCACAAGAAGGACACCATGAGTGTCCCTTTGGACAGACGGGCTGAGCGACCAGCCCAAGGAAGATGCACACATTTTACCCAGGCCACCCCAGGGGCATCCTGACCATCTCCCATGAGAGCCATGGGCATTTCCAAAACAAGAGGGAATCCCCAGAAGGAACGGACCTGCTTTTACTTGGCAGAGTAACTGTAATCACTCACCGAGTGCTTTTCTTGGCACGTGGGTCCCGGATGTGTATGTGCCTGATGATGTCAGGAGCGCCTGGGACCACCCCAGTCCCTTCAGGCAGCTCTCGGGCCTGGGCATCTAAGCATAATCGAGGCTCTGAGAAAGTAATCAGTGGTAAGTGACTGATTACAATG
Organism: Acinonyx jubatus; assembly: GCF_027475565.1. NCBI lineage: Eukaryota > Metazoa > Chordata > Mammalia > Carnivora > Felidae > Acinonyx > Acinonyx jubatus. The sequence goes on from NC_069381.1 coordinate 188,300,024, forward strand.
CTTTGGGGACCCATTGCTCTATAAAGGACTTTTTGTTCCAAAGCAACTCTGGGAATCTCTCCCCACCCACCCAGCCCCCATGATACTGATATGTTAGACACAGTCTAGAGCATGAGGAGGACACAGGACACTTTCCATGGGGTATTACCAAAAAAATTATTGGAAGTCATCTACATCATACCCTCTACCTGCCCGATTGTTTCTTCCCCTTGTCTAACTCAATATTTTTTCTTTTTTTTCCCCCAGAACCCATATCGGCTTTTGCAGGTGAGAATTTTAAAGGTAAAAAAAATTACGTGGTTTTTTTTTTTTTTTGCATGTCTTTTTCTTCCCCCCATGTGATGTGAATTTGGTATGGGGAAGAAACCTCCAAATTTGACAAAGCTCACACGAGAAAGAGACACCACACCTTCCCGCCACTAGATGGCACCAACCACACCTGTAGCTTCCAGGAAAGAGGATTGAGATCTTCACTGTCTCCTGTTTAATTAAAGTTTAGAAGCCTATAATAGAGACAAATAGGTTACAGATAAACCTTTCAGCCTTGCATTGTCCAACGGGGAGCAATGAGGCTGAAAATGCATGAGTGGTGAGAAAGGAGAGGCTGTGGGGGAGAGCGAACAACAACAAAAAAAATCAGTAGTAAATTAAAAGTGAAATGAGGTGGCAATGATTTATTTTCGCCTGAAGATGGTTTCTTTCCAGCTGCAGGGCACCAAGGCAGTGGCTTCAATGAACCCTCAGGGAGGTACGGTGGCAGGCCACTTTAGGAGGGCAGAAAGTTAGGGAAAAGACACAAGGAAGGATAATCCTAAGGGGGAAAAGGTGCAGAATTCTGGACCTGGTGTCTGGTAAAGGGAAGATGGAGGCACATATGCTGACTGGAGTTAGAGCATTTAAATAGGGGACTGAAACACAGCACAGGCCATTTTCTCCCTACTAAAGGAGAGAGCACAGTAAAGAGAGGGGAACTGGGGATGATGGCCATACCCTCAGAGCCTGGGTGGTAGTAACGCCTGTCCTGTGGGGGTGCAGTGGGTCCCACACCCTGCCCTCCTTGTGCTCCAGTGAGTTTGCACCGATCACGTTTCCGCCCACGGTCCCCATGCTGAGTGTTTAGAAGCCACTCCTAAGTTCTTCCTTTCTGTTGGCCGGGGCGGCAAAGCTCATTCAGACACTCGCCCTCACCCGAGGACAGGGGTTTTTCATACCCTGGTTTATGCAAACAGTTGTGAGGCTTCCTGTGCCCTGTTTGCACTGGCTAGCCTTAACCCCAGAGGTGACAGTGTTCCAGCGGTAAGGGAAGTCATTTTTACATCTGAAGTCTAGACTCGTTACCTTCGCTCTCATGAATCTGTCCAGCTCCTGGCTAGAAAGAGATGAATTCCCGGTTTGCCACCTAGATGCGCCGTTGCCTCCAAATCATCTGGCCTCATTTTCCACTCCTCACCCTCTAAGCAAATAGGTGGGGAAGAAAGCGGCAGAACAGAGAATGACAGACGGACACAGAATACAATTTCTTTCTTTCTCGCCCTTCCTTGCCTCCCGAACGGCATCCCGCTCCCCGCTGCACATTGTAAAGGGTGGAGAGTATTCGTGTGCATGTTGGTGCTCTCTGGGCGTGAGATTTATGCTAATGCGGATCTGAGCATTGGGAGGGAAGCTGAGATCCGAACTGAATCACTTGGATCACAGTTGAATTCAAGCTCTAACCTCTAGGACCCAAGGTAATGTTTATGTTGGGGAAGTGAAACCTGCTGATTAAGACTCAAAGCTCCCGGGAAGGCTGGCTGAAGGCTTGCAGCTATGACCACAGACATGGTTGTGAGTGAGCACGCGTGTCTGGGTCCATGACTGACAAGCACGGGGGCTAAGTGCTCTGCTTCTGTAAGAGAATAAACAAACCGGGGCACATGTGCTTCCTTGAGGTTGTGTTTACCGTGAGGCTTTACAGTCCAGTCATGTTCTCTTGTAAAAAATATATAAATAAAATATCATCGGAGCCGCAGTGCTCATTTAGCCAAAATAAACACAGGGCTTAGTGACTTGAAGGTAAGCGTCTCCAGCGCTCTCACGATGGGCTGATCTGGGGCGTTAAGCAAAAGCAGCACACAGGGGGTGTGCATTGGCCCATGACTGTTGTCTCTGGAGGTAACGAGCACTTTGGAAGAAGGAAGCCGAGTCTTGGGGGGCAGAGACTGGGCCAAGGAACATAGAGTCAAGAGCAGGATTGAAACTGAACATGGACAGTTTCTATCACATTGTCAAGCTGTACATGGCACTCAGAGTCGGTAGCCGGATGAACCCAGGACCGGTCTTCTTTTGGGCCGAGACCCCTCTGGCCTCAGCATGCAATCTGTGTTTTGACTCAAGCAAAGCCTTCCACTGGCTAAAGGAAGGAGGACCATCTGCCCTGCCTAACCTGGTGACTGGTGCACTGCTCCTCTCCTGGTCAGGGCACCGCTGGCCCTGGTGGGAGCCTGGGTGTCCTGGGATTAAATTGGCCTTTTCTCTCAAAAAGGGGAACAAAGAGAACTCAGGTTTGGGCAGGCAGGATGCAGAGAGTTGGTGGTTCAACGCTAATAACCATAGATGGTTACATTGTTAGTGTGGTTGGTTTTTTTTTTTTTTTGAATCTGGGTTATTTTTCTTTTCCATTATAAATTAACCATGTGACAGACGCAATCTCATTCTTTGGGAGAGCCCAGCGTGGACTAGGTCAATCTTTAAGGAAATGCAATAGAAGTGGCCTCTGGGCTGGGTCTTGTTAGGTATTCTTGATCTGTTATATTGGCAAGTGTCTTTCATTTTTCTGCCTCTTACTCATTTCTCGCCATGAAACATTTTTTTTATTCCAATCACTTTGTGTTTTCTGCTTCGTGTGTATACTTTGATTGTAAACCAGGGTATGAGTCAGTAATGAAGAGAAACAAGCCATAGAGGGAAGGAACAAGGAAAAGAGAACGTGAATAAGCTGCGTTGTCATGTGATTTGTAAAAAGACTTTTGTTGTTGTTGTTATGAGTCACGTCTTAAACAATGTAGCCCGGGTGGGTGTGCATTTTTTTTCTTTCTTTCTTTCTTTCTTTCTTTCTTTCTTTCTTTCTTTTTTTTTTAAGCATTGGCTATAAGCACAGTGCCGTCATGTATCTTTTTCTAGAACGTGAGCTTTAACAAATGAAAACCCGTACAAAGGAAAAGGACAAAAACCCCGAAAAGTGGTATAATTAAGGTGATGGATTATTTCCCCTTAACCAATACTTTCTTTTTTCCATAAAAGAAAAAAGAATAATAAAGAAGCCAGTAAAAATGTGGAGGGCGCATGATCAGAGCTCTGTAGCTGTTGACCAAGTAGTTATTTTTAGGAGCTCACAGTAGATGCAAGAGGTTTTGTTCATGTTAGAGGCTGAGGACTTTGAACAACGCAGGAGCAGGGACACCGGGTCTGGTACCCTACCCATTAGAGGCCCGTGGAAATCCCAGGCACGGGGGCTCTCAGGGAAGGTGGTTGTTACAGTAAAGGATTCAGAAGCACTGGGTCTGCCACTGATGGATGCTAAAAGGGACATCAGTGTCTCTTGCTAACTAACAGCTATGAGCTTGGGCTCTCAGACCAGTTCTGAAAGCCGTGGGTCGCGCTCAGGGTTCACTTTCTGCAGCCCTGCTCAATTACACCAGGAGAAAGTGAACATCTCAGTCAGTCTCCTGGGCACAGAGGGGAGCAGTCTTAAGAGAGACCCATTCCCAGGTAGTGACAGAGCTGGCCGGGGTGCGCCTCACGTTTTAAGTTCTGTTTGTTTGGTGCCAGCTGGTCCAAACTAATTTGGACCAATTCCCACCCCCTCTCCCTTTTTATCCCCCCCCCCCCTTATTCCCCACTGGCTGTCTCCCAGAAGCATTGCCCATCAGTGCAGCGTCCCCCCATCCCAGGGCGCAGGACCTGGGGTTGGCCCCCCCAGTGCCCTCTCTCCTTGGCTTCCCCTTGAGCTCTTCTCTCCTAGAAGCACTTCCAAGAGGCGGTGAGGGTTACATGGCTGAAAAGCAGAGAAGCATTCCTACGCCCTGCCAGGGTTCCGGAAAGGCGGCTGTGGTGTGTGATTCCTTCTCCTTGGCCCCCCTCCCCTTACGTCTCCAGCTGCCGGATTGAGGCTAGGTGTTGCTGAGCGAGGAAGCATGGAGATCAGATGTGCGTAAACCGCATAACTGCTTGGCTGCCACAGCTTGCCTAAGGGGACACTGAGGCATTCTTTGTGAGGTTTGCTTGTGCAAGCTGCCCCCCCCCATCACAGAGGCCCAACGCGCCCCTCCTCGCAAGCTCGCCATTCATCTAAACAGCTGCCAACGTCAGTTTCCCTAAGGGGAGAAGGACATTTTTTTCACCGACGCCTCCTCTCTCCAGGAAGAGAGTGCCACCAGAGACAAGTGTCCGAAACTCCAGCCAGCCCCAGCTCTGAATTCAGAAGCATTTGGGATAGATGTGGGGGGTCAGTGCAGCTTCTGCGAGCCTAGTGGCACCCTTCCAAGGCCCCTCTGGACACTGCTTGTAAGGCCAATTAAAGAGTCATTTCTCAGGGAGATGTTGTACTTTTACAATCTTCTTCCAAACAGGCCAGGGGACGTGGCCGCTTTCGTCTACTGTCTTTCGTAAACTTCTCCAGAGGCGCCAACCTTTTTCGTTTGTTTGTCTAATCTCACAAATCCAACAAGCCTTTTTGTCTGAAATACTCCTTCGCCTGCACCTCATTTCCAAGCTGTGCAGCTAGGACGTGGCCGACAGGCCAAGTCTCCCCACAGCGAGGCCACCTCTTACTTGCAGCGAGCCTTGATCCCTTCCTCTGGGAGAGATGGCCCGCCTGGCACCGGGGTCTTTCAGAGCATTTCTTTTGGAAACGTGGGTGACTCCTCCAGGTCCAGAGGACATGGGGTAAACTTGGCTGTAGGACGTGCTTTCTCTATACAGTGGTTCAGCGAGAACTTGACCGGGATGGTCCTCAGACAGGTTCAGACGGAGGCGGGAGGCAGAAAGAGAGAGGGTGACTTCCTGTCCCATCCCAGCTTGGTTAGAACGGGGGCCTGCACGCTTCTTCTGGAAAAGGACAGAGAGCGTGTCGGGCTTTATAAGACTCTGGGTCGCAAATACTCAGTTCTGCCGCTGTAGCACAGAAGCAGCCGTAAGCAATATGTGAGGAGGGTGGCTGTGTTCCAGAATGGACAAAACTGGGCAGCGGGCCAGAGCGGTCATCCGACCCCGGGGCCCTGGCACAGGCTGGGGATTGGGTGCACGTGCTTCTGGTCCTGACGCTGCTACTTTCCAACGGCGTGAGCTTCCTGAGGGCTCCAAGCCATCGCTAGGGTTTTGCTCTGTGCTGCGCTGCCCTCTTCCTCGATGTTCCTCCAGGTAAAACCAGGAGGAAATCACTCATCCTCTCAGATTCTCGCGTCTCCCGTCCGAGGGTCACGAGGAGCAAACAGGGTGATTCGTGCGAAGCCTGTTGCCCTATATCCTTCCCATGGAAAGTGACCGCTCGTTGTACCTGTTGTTATGGCCACATTTCCCAGGGGTTTATTAATTCAGTGACCCTGTGTGCACGAGAGGAATGGAAGGAGCACTACCTGGGTGTCTTCTTTTCCCTCAGTCTCCTCCTATGCATGGCTTCTTAGAATTTACGGTTTGCCAGAATTCAAATTCTTATGCCTTTGCATTGCCCCTTTCTCCAGGGGGCCCAGAACTTTTACAGACGGAAGCCTGCTCAACCTTGCAAATACACTTGAAATTATTGACTATTTAAATATCTGTTTCTCATTATCTCACACAATGAGAAAACTTTGTGGAGAATTAGAGGATGGTAATTAAAGAAAAATAGTTCAAGAGTTGAAGGCATTTTCCAATTGGGTAAAAAAGAGGGGTGGGGGGAGGGATGTGAATAAGTGATAGACATTACTGCAATCAAAAGGAACATTCCAGTCCAGCACATTGCTAGCTCTAGACAAGGCTGAGGTCTTACCCACCCTCTTTCTCCCATATCGGGGAACCAGCCCAGGCTCCTTTGTTACAAAGCAACGGCCCAGCCATCCCATATGACTGAGGGGATAAGTGGGGCCAAAACAGAGGCACTCACAAACCTGGGCACCTGGTGCAAGTGACATCTATCTGAGGGGGGTACCTTTTGTGCAACTTCACCTAAGAGGCACAATATGAGCCAGCAAAATTGCTAGCACCAAGAATAACTGTTATGTGAAGTACCAGTGGGTCGTTAATGTTTTCCCGGGAATCTGGATGTTGTTTCAAATACATTCTCCCATCCATTTGTCCATCCATCCATCCATCCATCCATCCATCCCTCTGACATCCATTGGATTGCTGCTATTGTCTGGGAAGGCTCTTTGGAAGGGCATGTAACCCCTGTTGATCTATCACCTTTCTTTTCTCTGTCTGGCATAGTATATAGCCTTCGTATATAGCCCCTGAAGGCTGCCACAAAGCCAGATTCCAAACCAGCAATCCACCTGCCTGTGGGAGTTAAGTCTCTTCAGCTGGAGAATGTTCTGAGAAACTCTGGCCCCAACTGTGCGTCACCCAAAATTGCCTGTGGGGGGAGGAGAGAAGAATTGGTAGGTGGATCCTCTCTTTTCTAACTCCCTTCATATTAAAAGCACAAACTCACATAGCACGCTTCCTCGTTTCTCAAAACAAATGTCCAAGGAAAATGTTTAAGGAGCTGACGTACTGTCCATCACTGTCCATAAGATGGCTTTTGTCACGAAAATTTTCTTCATGTTGATAACTTGGGGGAGGGGAGCATTGGTAGGAAAGGGGAAGGGGTCTCATACCTAAAGTGGAGTGTGTCTTCCAAAGCAGAACAGAACTCTGAGACCAGGGGTCTCGCTGTGACTCTGAACGTGTAACCCGTGTATTGCGATCTCCCCTTCTTGTGGGCCCTGACATCCTCCCCGCCGTGGCCCAATGTTGTCTCTATCACAAGAAACACTTCAGAAGTAGCACTGAGGCCCAGCCCTAGCACTCTGAGCCCTGGGGGGGGGGGGGGGGTACTTAATGTTGAAAACCAGCATTTTGACTGAAGGAAAGCAAGCCTTTGAACTGAAACTATGTGGTTTGGAGGGAATGTGAGCAGTTGTGACCATTTTTGGCTTGACAAAAATTTGTGCTGGTCCCTTTGTGGTGTATGATCAGGTGCTTCAGGTGGGGAGTGAATCCCTGTGGATGTATCACCTTCCTTTCTTCTCATTAGAGGAGGGCTCTCACTGTGGCACCAAATCGAAATCAGAAGCAAACCCAAGGATGCCCTTTGGGAAGAGGGGGTTGGCACTGGGGAACTTCAGCCCGTCCCCATGCACTTTGTTGTTTCTCGTGCATTCTTCTGAGCCCACATGAAAATCCAACGGCAGGGTGGTTGCCAGGCAGCAGATACTCTTAGTGACCTGAATAATGAGTTGCCACCAGTTCACTGTGACTCAAAAGCTGGCCATTTTCAAGGAGCTGTTTTCAGCGCCTTGCTTTCTCTTTCCGTTTCTACGCGTAATTTTCAATATGGTCACAAAGATTGGCGGAGAGAGAGAGAGAGAGAAAGAGGGAAAGGGAGGGGAGGCAGAAGCGGGAGAGGGAGATAAAGAGCTTTCTCAGCTACAGAAATGAAATTATTAAAAGACAGAAGTGATTTGGGAATAAAGGAAAATAGAGGAGGTGATAACAAAGGGAACGAGGTAGAACGGGGATGGTGGGGCTCTGGACGTGGCTGCCAGTGTATATGCTGTGACACATCCTTGTCAAAGCTCTTCCGATACTGCACCCTTCTGGTGGCCCGAGAGGCACCAACAAACCCTGCACTTTAGCAGAAGGGGATCCCTAAAACTAGAGGAACCAGTGATTAAAGGCTGGGCAGGTGGACAGGCTCTAGAAGATAGTTCCAGCAAAATGCTCTCATTTTGCTTCCACTTCTGAGACACATCAGAAGGTCTGACCCACCCCCCAGCTACTCCCCCAAATCAAAGAGAGGCGTTGTGGTGTTCAGGCTGAGGAGTTGGCCAACACTGACCCACAGATAGGAGGCTTCACCTCAGAAGCCCTTCAGTCAAGAGCACTTGTGGAGCGCTTACTTTGTCCATCCCTGAGGGAGACATCAACAGGAGAGAGACTTCTTCCACTTGAGGGTCTCCAAGCCTCGCGGGGGGGGGGGGGGGGGGGGGGCAGGGGGGCATGAAAATCTAAATGCACCCTGGCTGCATCTTGAGTAGAGATACACCCACCGTGTGGGAACAAGGATGGATGAAGAAGGCAGCGGCCCCTCCCAGCCATGCGTCCCCCTGGGGGATCCCAGGGACAGAGAGGATGGGTCTTTCTGGCCACCACCACTTGATGGAAGCAGCTAGGGATGGAAGCTTTCATAGGTTAAGCATACATCATTTTTCAGAAGTAAAGATCATGTCTGGTTTTGGCAAGCTCCAAAGCTCCTAGTCCCATTCTGGGCCAGATTCTCATCTGATGTAAATCTTCGGGAGAATCAAGTTGTAGCACTGTTTTGCATCAAGTGGGACTCTGGCCAGTCTTTCCCCAGAGTTTCCCTGGGCTTAAATCTGCTATATCGTCTCCATGGCAACCAGAGGCTGGCCAGCGAATGTGGTTGCCTTCGAAATCCTCTGCTAGCTTCTCTTTCCCTCCTCTGTCTTTTCTGAGATTAAGAATGATCTCCCTCCCTTGGCTCTCACTTACTCACTCTCTCTCTTAACATACCCATATCATGTGTGCCCACATTTTTTTTTCTTTTGCAACGTCTTTCCAATCAGCTTTCAAAATCCTCCATCCAATTAAAAAAAAAAAAAAATGAAGATGCGTTAGTCATGGCTTGACAGTGATAACTGGCCTGTTTAGACAAGACCAGGCTGATTTCGATGGGCATGGAAGCCTTGGCAAGCCAAAGTGGAATTCACCTTTAAGTCTAGCCAGCCTAATTAATACATTTGTTTACGAATGCTGGCCAACCGGACCAAATACTCTATTTCCACCCCTTCGGAGAATCAGCCTGCCGGAATCCCGGAAGTCGTTCCAGCATCATTTTCTTGCTTGTGCGCATCCGTGAGTGTCCGTACGCGTGTGAATTATGATGCTTCTGTCTACGGTAGGGTAACTGCGGTTTAACAGAAAGAAGGAAAGAGCCTTGTAATCATACAGCTCTTGGTTGAATCCCATATTTACCATCACTTGCTGTATAACCCCCGTCACTTAGTCTCTCTGAGCCTCTGTTTAGACCTCCATCTGTGAAATGGGCCCGACAGTGCCTATCTCATCAGGTTGCGAGTAGGAAATGATGTCAGTCGTTTAACAGTGCTTGTCACGAGCGAAGGACTCAGTACCGTCTTATTCCCCTGCCCCTTCCCTATCCGCTCCAAAGCATGTATGTGTTTTCCTTTTTCTTTTTTTTTTCTTTTTTTTTTTAATTAATTTTTGGAGTAGTCTGCATGCTCTCAGCCTAGCAACACTCTTCTGTGTCTCTCCACCAGGGGGCACCCTCCTACCAGGGACCGAGCCCACAGTGGACACGGTGCCCGTGCAGCCCATCCCAGCCTACTGGTATTACGTAATGGCCGCCGGGGGCGCCGTGCTGGTGCTCGTCTCCGTCGCGCTGGCCCTGGTGCTCCACTACCACCGGTTCCGCTATGCGGCCAAGAAGACCGATCACTCCATCACCTACAAAACCTCCCACTACACCAACGGGGCCCCTCTGGCGGTGGAGCCCACCCTAACCATTAAACTAGAGCAAGACCGCGGCTCGCACTGCTGAGGGCCGAAGCCAAGGACGGCACCCAAAACAAACGAGAAAGACTACCAACACGTTGCCTCGATTTTGCACTTTTTTCTCCTCGCCTAGTCTCTGTGTGGACTCTCAAGACATCTCTGTCTGTCTCTCCTCTCTCTCTCTCTCTCTCTCTCTCTCTCTCTCTCTGGGGGCCCAAACCCTGTGTGCTTTTATTCATCCTGACCATTGTCCTTGGGTTCTCTCTCTCTTGGTTTGTTTTTATCCTTTGTTGATTCCAAACCAACCACCCCCACCTCTAATGCTGCATCTTGGAATATGAGAAGAGATACGCCCCTCAGCACTTCACAACTGAAGGCTCAGCTGGTTTTCTTTCAGAGACTGGTTCCCTGTTTCTTCCCCTTGCCTTATCCCATACCTCCTCCCGGTGGGCAGTGTGCCAGGAGACCGGAGAGGAAACCTGGATCTGTGTGTTTGTACATAGTATATACATGTGCGTGTGAATCGCTCTGTGTCGGGTGTGTGTGTATGTGTGTGTGTGTGGACGTGAGAGAGAGACTGGTTCATTGTGGGGCTGGGGGGTAGTGTGTGTGGGTGTGTTCAGAGAGGACCCCCTTTAACCCTTGTGTTACTTCTCCGGGGGTACATTCTCCAAAAAAAAAATAATATGCTGTACTAGTTTTGTTTACTTGGAGAAGAGATTGAAGCTTTTTGTTGCCTTATCTAGCTCTGGCTGGGTTTCTGTTGGCTACCACTGTCCTCTCCAGGTACCTAAAAAAACTCGAGGCCGCATGAAATGAAATGTGGCCCCTCCCATCCCTATCCCATTCCCGATCCACCTGACCCAAGAGGAAAGTTCCCCCAGCGCACTCAGACATGACCCCTTGTCATGTCTCCTGGAGTCTTGGAAGTAGCAAGATGGCAGCCATTGGGTGCGTGCAGAATCATCTCTACTTTCAGCCCTGAAGTAAATCTGTCTCGTGTTGCCTTATGAAAGGGAAGCTCATAATGAATGTGTAGCTTTTATCAGTTAAGTCCAATCTTGGAATACGTCATAAAGAATAACAAGTCTGAGACTGGCTTAGGAAAAGCAGTAGCCTGTTTAAGGTGGGAGCGAGAGGTGGAGGAGAGAAGGGAGGAGCAGGGAGGACTGAATGTGGTCTTTTCAAAGTCTCCTCACTTGGGGGGTTTACTGTGCCCGACTTGGGATGGAGTTGAGTAAGAAGCTTAAAAATTGTAGTCTTTGGTATTCTATTGGTCATTGTAATAGCATTTGTAAAATATGGGGGGAAAGGGATCGTTTGCTTTCCTTTCGTGGTGTTAATGTGTGCCTGAATCTATAGCCACTAAAACATAAGACTGTTCACCTGACTTATTTAAATATTCTGAGGATATTCAGAAGTAACCATTTTTTTTAAATGTCAACTGCCAACCCTTAAAATGCTACCCCTTAAAGCATTCGTAGCATCTGGCAAATACACCTTCTTAGGCTGGCCTGGCATTTCCAGATGTTGCTGCATCAGGAGAGGGTATAATGAAGATAAATCTGTTGCTGCCCGTGTGTCCTCTCTAAGCAACGCAGGGAGAGGGATGTTAGAGACAAATTGCCTAATGATATTGTACAAAGGATAGATTCAATAATGAAGTCAATTTCATTGATAGAAAATGCGTATTTTAACGAGACGCTCAGTGACTTGGGGCTCGGCCTTGGGGGTGTTGATTTCTCCGCTTCCTGCTAGGAATCCACCAGGGAAGTGTGAGATTCTCTCCAAAGATGGTTGCCTGGGCTGAAAGCCTCCAGGTACCTTCTGAGAACAAAATATTAATTTTTTTTTTTTTTGGCTGCTTGGGAGAGAGAGACTTTTAGCATTCTTTCAGAATATATTCGCAGGTCCCTCCAAACACACGCTCACTTTCGCATCTGGTTTGTTTCATCCTTCTGAAAGAAAGTTGCTCTCCCACTCTTATTCTATTTCAAAGAGCTACTCTGGCTCAACCACAGAAGCTCTGCCAAGAAAAGAAAAGATGAAAGGCTAGAGCATGAGCTACCTTGAGATTTCAAGTGTCCTACCCCAGCTGAAGATGGAAAACAAAGCTGCGAGAGGGAGGAGGGGCACAAGCCCAACATACCGTGTGATGAATTCCATGCCAGTCACTACGGGCTTTTTATCTCAGGTGTCCACATCCAGCTGTGCATTTGGGGCCAGGCATTCCCTCGAAATGATTGACATCCCTGTAGGCACCCCGTGGAGGTATGGTGTCAGGAAATTACACCTGGAAAATCCAGCCAGTGTATCAACTGTGTGAGTTACTTACTATCTACCCTTGAGGATTTCCCTTCTTTACAAGAAGATGACAACAACTTTGTGCATTTGCTGTGTCTTTATCTGGTGCCCCATGTGGCATCATCTTTATGTACATGCCATAGTTGAGAATATGAGCCTGCTCAAATCTTTGTGAATCCCATGATGAACTTCAGCTGGGGATGTCACACTTTCTCCTTCTCTCTCTTTCTCTCTCTCTCTCTCTCTCTCTCTCTCTCTCTCTCTCTCTTCCTCCGGCCCAGCAACTTTCATAGTATTATCTAGGTACTATGCTAAAAGGGCAGCTGTTCTATAAAATCATGCTTTGCAGCTTTAGAAAGCAAAATTCTGTATTTCATGGAGGGAGGGAAGGATCACTCTCTTCTAAGAAAAATAGACTGGACAGGTGAATGCATGCATGCATGTGTTTAGAGTTGCTTCTCAGAAGACAAAAAGGTGATAGCAACTACTAAAATATAAATGAATGAATGAATGAATGAATGAAGAATTGAAGGTCTAGCTCGGGCTGGTAAAGTTTTTGCCTTAGTAGAGGTTTCATATTAACAGCTCCAGGAGGGCAACCCTTATCTCTGGGGTTTAAAAAAAAAAAAAAATCCCTTCCTTGATATTATTCTAACAATTGCTCTCCCCTAATTGCTGGTGAAGGCAGAAAAAAGAAAAAAAAATTATAGCATTGCCATTGACAAAACAGGACCCTGAAAATAAAGTGAAATTGTCTTTTCCCTCACCCCACAGTTTTGGGATTAAAGCCAGAATAGGATAGGAAATCCAGTAATATTTCTGACGTTGATACCCCATCTTTAAAAAGATCTTGTCTTTAAACTAAAAATAGCAGGCAAGCAAACACCTAAATAATCGATAATTACCAAAGAAAAACAACAAAACAAGAAAACTTAAAGATTTTTACTTCCTATTCTTATCCCTCTTCCTATAACTGTGACATCTCTTGCATTGCTCAGTTGCCTGTGTGTCTAAATAACTTGTGGACATTGGAAACTATTTGAAAATGTATTGTGTGGAATGTAATAAAATGATGATATTTTTATACAAACATCTGGGTTTTTTTTTCCTGTTTGCCTATGAGAACAAAATTGAAATGTAGGCTTTGAACAAATTAATGTTTCCAAAGTTTGACCACTGCCTTCTGAGCTACAGGGCATTGCTGTGGGAGGTACGTGGGTTTTCTCCTTGAGGCTGGATGCCAGTTTTTTCTTCTTTTATTTTTATTACTGCTTGTTAGGAGTTTTATCCAATTTGTGCAGCTGAGCCAACTTTTATGATTGGTGTGGGATTTTGCAAAAGTTGCTAAGTGCTAAATTGCTCAGTGTGATTCCACAAAATTTCTCTTGATGGCAAATCCCTGGAGATTGGACTCTGCCTTTCATGGGGCCCCAGGGGGAATGGGACCAGTGGAGTTGAATCATGTACTTGGCTCTACAGAGACAGATAGCTTCCTTTGGAGAAGAAGCGGCAACATGATGCCCCTCGCCTACCAAATCATTTCTTCCATGGGGACATTGATCTCTTTAGGAGCACTTTCCCAGACAAAATGGGAACTTATGGCATGTTCAAGGCTCCAAAATATTCCAGACTTCATTTTGGAGCAAGTAATGAAGATAATTATATGATGACTATGTACCTGGAACTGTCCAGCTAGAGCAGTTTATAAAAGGAATATTCCATAAAAACTTCGAGAGAGGCTTGGGGAAACTTACCCTAAAAGCCAGATCTTGTGGACACATATTTTTCTTTGGTTCTCCCGTTTGGGTCATTAGTGATTAGTTATATCAAATACATAAAATATTTCTATCAGTGGGGGATTGGCAGGGAAACGTAGGCAGTACAACGTGGCAGTGAAATGGTGGTCAAGAAGAAGTTGGGGAAGGATTTTCCACCACCCCCTACTCCTGGGGTGTATTAAGAGCATTCCATCAGCCCAGGAGACTTCCCCAGGGGTGCAAGAACCATCCTTAAAGGTTCTAAGAAAAGGGACTGTCCAGAGAGCCTATTTCCACCAGAGTCCTACTTTTCCCCTCTAAACCTAGATCCAGGAAGGAATACTTTTTACATCCGTAAAACCTGTCTAAGGGGTGCTAAAAGGAAATAGGATTTTGGTTTTCAGATCCTACAGGAATCTCTGTTAGTACAGATGGCTCAGTATAGATGTCACTGTCTGTCCTATGCCAGAGAATAGAGCAGAATGTCCATGATGAGAGCATTGTTTGTGCCTCTAATGACAAGTATAATTATCCATTTTGTGTAAATGATCTTTGGCTTTCCTTAAAGCCATTTGTTCCCATTAGTAAAGGATAAAATGAAAGCCTCTCAAAAGTATTTATTTCAGGCAAATACCCAGGCTCAGTCAACACTTCCCTGAGCTGGCCTGGGGCCAAATTTGCCAGACTAAATTAAACCAGCCATCACTTATGCTTCATTAGCGTTCCTGTTTTTAGAGCCATGGTTGAGAATTTCATCGTTGCTCTTCCTGCTTTGGTTCTAGTCCCAGGGCTAATTCTAGAAGCATTCTCTCTTCCCCAAAAGGGCAACGACTGTTAGGACTCTAATCTTAGGTGTCAAGTGCAGCACTGTTATCAGTGTGGTATTTCAGAACGAGCCCAAGCATAAATGTTACAGACATTGTGTTTCCATGGATCATAAATACCAGATGTCAAGGCCCCCTGTGTCTTCCTTGGCTCCCACCTGGCCCTTTATGATGGTTTAAATGTGTGTTCTTGCTGTTGAAGCAAGACAGCACCCTCCCAGTCCAGATAACCCAAGCCCAGCCGATCTGCTGCGGCACGGCGTCCGCGTCCCTCTTCACTGACTTTGCAGTTGTTTTGCACAAACATTGTGGCCTTTCTGTAATCTTTGGTGAAAAGAGCTTCATTTTTAAGTTGTGGTTTGTCCATGTTGTCAGCTACACATCTGAGCCAAGGTGTAGGTGCGGCTTGCTTTCGCTCTTTAATTGTGCACATCACTGGGGCTCTGCCAGCTGTCCTTTGCCTTTCGTCCCTTTCAGTGATGGCCCAAAGAAAACACAAAACCAATCCAACCGGAGAAAAAGAGGGGAGAGAGGAACACCAGCTGATGGTCTCAGAGTCAGCAAAGAATCGCCTTATGTAAATAAATTAAAATCTAAGAATAGTGTGCGACTTAATTAAGCCTGACATAGATCAGGTGCACTGGAGTATGTCTAGAGGTTAGATATAATCAGGAACCTACACCCTCAAAAGGCGTCAGGCCACATGCCTCAGCCAGAATACACTTGCAGTAACCGTGTGGAGGAGTCCGTTTGGCCCCAGACCTAAGCGCATTAGAGATGCAAGATGTGAAGAATGGCCAAGGAACAAAACCCCTTTTAGCATAGTGTGGCTCAATGGAGAATCTAGGTGCTTGCAGGCAGCCAGCAGAAACCATTCCTCCTTCCCCCCACAGCCCAGTGGGCAGGAGACCCAGAATCATTCTACTCTAATTGTCCTTAGGCTTTGCCGTCACCGACCTCCAAGAGCCCAAAAAGACTAAATGCCCACAGGCACTGCACCAAGAAATAGGAAAGGCTGTTTGAAAAATCAGCAACTGACATTCTAGCATCACCCTGGGGGCAGAAGGGGGCAAACGTCTTGTTCTGGAGGCTTAGGACCAGAGTGGTCAGTGATCCTGAAAGAGGTTGTTGGGGGAAATTTTAGGGTAATAACTGGCTGGATGTTTCTCTCGCTTTTTTTTTTTTTTTTAACTTACAAGTTATACACAACGACATCCTGGAAATGTGTACGTAATACGGAAGGAGCAGAAGTCCATTTCATTGCTAACCAGTCCCACTCTCTTCCCCAAAGAGAGTAATCACGAGAAACAGCTTGAGGTATATATTTCCAGGCCTTGTTTTAGACCTTTACAAACCTGTATGTCTGTGTCTGGTTTTGTGGTCTGTTTGGTTGGGATTCGGTTTTGTTTGCATAAATGGTATCACAACATTTGCTCCGTTGTCGGACAACTTTCTCCTTTTCGTTTCACAAAATCTTGACAATACGTCAGTACCCACTGCCAGATTACCCCATCGTGTTTAGCTCTTGCATGGCATTCCATATTGTACCCTAGTTTATTAACTGCTCCCCTACTGGTGGGCATTCAGGTTGCGTTTAATTCCGCTTTTTTTTTTCTGTTATAAACAATACTGCAATGAACATCTTTGAGGCTGCATCTTTGCGCACATGTTTCTCTGCGATAGAACGAGTCGGCCAAATGGTGTGCCTCGCTTCATTTTACCAGATGCTTCAAGTGGCTGAGGTTAACCTTTTGCAGTGAACCTGTCCCTATTTGAGAGAGTCACAAACTAGTGGACGTCCTGGATTCTATCCCCTCCCACATCGCCACAGGCCACGTAATCTCTGGGGCTATCTCTCTCTCCTGGAGTGTGTGGAGCGCTTGTAAGAGAAGACTTTATATAGTTTTAGCTGAAGGGAATTTTAATTGCAGGGACTTTTTTTTTTTTTTAACTGTCAATTTGTGGCGAATGTGGCCTGACTGTAAGTGGCAGCTCACCAGAGCTGTGGCAGCTGTGGTACAGGGGTTAATTCCATCCCTGGGTTCTGTAGGCAGAGCCCTGTTCTCCATGATTAATGAGTTCCACTTGGTTTCCTCAAAGAATGACTGCACTGTGCCTTGCTGTTATTTATTTATGTTTCCTACTAAAAAATTCATGTAAAAAACATCCTTTAAGGTCAGTGCACAGTATTGTGCTGCAGACTAAAATATTCCGGCAGCCGCGAGTAGGGCCCACGTGCCGACGGAAAGTCTCCAATCCTTGGGGACTTAGGGCCAAAGCGCCTGCCTCGGTCCCCAGGACAGCAGGCTTTCCGGGCCAAAAGGTGGCGTCGGGCTTTCTTCCGAGGAGGTCCAGGGCTGCTGGGACCCAAGGAAAGTGACCAGGAGGCGAGGTTGTTTTCTAGTGGGAGGTGTGTGTGCATAGGCAAAGCTGCCGGCCCCAAGTGGCGAGCAGAAGAGAAGCCAAGGGGCCTGTTGGGTCAAAACACCTTTTCCTCCAAGAGTGCTCCTCTGACTTCTACTGTGCACTAAGACAAAGGGATCTTGGTAATGGGAGTTGGACTCCGAGCGTAACAGACAGTGTCTACCGCCATTTGTGGGCTTTGTGGGCTTTTTTCTCCGCCCTGCCAAAAACCCAGGACTTCTGCCTCTTGGGCATGGGGTTCAGGTGGATAACTGGGGGGAAGTTCAGGAAAGAAAGCAGCATGAGCATGACATATGGATGAGCTCGAATATGTCACTGCAAACACACCCACACGCGCGCGCTCACGCACACGCACAAGACTTGTTTTGTCTTCTGTGTGTAATTGTGCAAAATTGAACTCTTTAGAGATCATGAACTAACATACCCCTAAGCGAGGGCGCTGATCCAGAACCGGAGTGGTGGTATACCAAGTCTTGGCTTTCGGCAGTAGAGCGTTCATCATCGGGCAGCAGGACTCATTAACACGGGGCCTCGACTAGAGTTCTCTGACTTGCCAGAGAGCGGCCGGCTCCAGTAATGACGGCAGTGCAGACAAAGCTTTGAGCTGGAGGAGGCCTTGACCGAAGTCCTGTTCTCAGCCAGCCTGCTAGTTACTGAGGCTGCCTTTTAGCACAGGCCGTTAAAGAACCATTTCATCCCTTTGTGTTTCCTTACCGCCACCGAGGGGCTGGGAGAAGGAGGCCCGCGTGGACTTCCCCGTCGCTTCTCCTGGGCAGTTCCCAACAGTTGGCACTGAGGCGGGAAGATGGGCCTTAGGACCGAGGCGGGGGCTGACATGGATGGTAAAAGCAGCCACCCAGAGCACCTCATTAGCCTCGGCCAACTGCAGACCAAGGGTGTAAGCTCAATAATGGCGTTCATAGGAAGTCCGGACCCACGATGCCGTCCTCTGTCTCGCTCTGCAATTCGCCACGGGGGGGACTCCATCCCCTCCTCTTTCCCCAAGGAGGACCTGTCTCCACCCCTCTACCTTTGTGCCAGATATCGTTCGTCTTCAACTTCCAGTCTCCCCTTTCTGCACCAACCCCCTCTCCTAGTGGCCCCTTCTCCTCTCCTCTGTCATTCTCATACTTGCTCCCCACCTCCACCCCTTCATCAAACTCTTTCCCAGAGAAGTTGGGGGGCGGATTCCCTCAAACGAAAGCTCAGTTGGTTACTTTCCTCCAAGTAGTTGTGTTCTTACTAGAGACCAAATTATTCTCTTATGTTATAATTACAGTCCTGGGATAACAGCAAGCTTCTGGGGAAAATCACCTCTTGAGTGGGTAGAGACAGGTTCCTTTTTGGAACCCTGAACCTCTTACCACAGTGTTGTTCATTCTTGTGTTCTGAAGTAGAGCCCACCTTTTAAGTAGAGCAAGCTTACTTGGTGAGATACATAGGGCATTTTTTCAGGGCCTTACAGAATATGAGGGGAGGCTTTGACAAGACATCTCTTTTTCACAGTGGAAGCGAATGTGGTTTTATTTCTTTGACGCCATTCTTTCACTCACCCAAGAGGTAGGAAACTACTCCACCTGAGTGGTGTTCCCATCATGCACACTTCCTGAGTATCAGGATTGGAGGAGAGAAGAAATGTCAAAGCCCGCTGGGCGAGCTCTCTGAAATGTGAACATGTGAGAATTTCCCTGAAATTTTAGGGTTTTCTCACCTTCATACTCTGAGAAGGTAGCCAACAAAAGAAGAATTTCTTTTTGTTCACGTATCTATTTCTTGTTGTTGACATATCTACTGATACTTATGAAGAAAATCTCTGATTTTTCAAAGACCTAGGGTGGAGTAGAGATTCCAGAATGTTCCTCCATCATCATTGCTGGGTGTTTCCAACCTGCACAGTTCTGAATCCCATCTTTATAGCTAAATATTTCTCTGGCTGCGTTTTTCTTATTTTCACATCATCGTTGGGGCTCAGTGGAGCCATTCTGGCCTCAGCTGCTCATCCGCCTCCACACTTGAAAATATTATTAGGTCATTTCACAGCTTTCTCATTTGCAGTTGGTATTTCCAACCCTTTTTAGTGTTTCTGTCTAGTTATTCAACTAAAAATAATAGAAAATAATGGCTAAATTCAAGTTCAGACTCCAGATATCTCAAACCTGTGCTTTCCAGCTCGAAACCATTTGAAAACTCCAAAAAATATTTTTTTCCATGACTTTGCATATATTTGGCTATAAGCCCAAGAGATAAAAACCCATGATAAAGGATCTTCTGGTGGTGTTTCTCAACTCAAGCCAAACCCAGCAAGGGATAAATGGCTCTCAAGTACCCTGACTCTCTAATGGAGGAGCTTGGCATAGCTTTCATCAACATCTGAACTTTTGGCTCCTGTAGCAACTGGGGATGAACAAACTGAATTAGGGAAATTAAGATGGTGGGGTGGGGCAGGGGGGAGCCTTCAGCCAAAACTAAATGTTAAACTAAATTAAACACTGCAAAAGGCCAAGAAATATCTCCTAGTCCTTCATTATTTCTCATTTATTTCAGTCTCAGGGTTACATCTCCTGCTGGGATCAAAACGAAATGGCTGAGAGAATTTTCTAAAGACTACTCCCATCTGAACAGTCCGGTGATTTAGCTGGCTCAGGAGTTTCAAGAACTTGGAATCAAATTCAGCAAGGGTTCTAAGTAGCCAAGAGCTTATCCCACATAAATCACAGCCCCAAACTAGGTGTCGAAAATGTGGCTTACTCGCCTTAGCACTGATTTGTTCAATAACTTACTGCATTTTTCTACCCTCCTTCTTCAATTTCATTCTCTTTAAAATAGAAGCGGTGACACCTGTGCCTGTGAAAATGAATGATTTCAATGATTTTCTGGGTGTAAGAGACTCTTCAATCCTTGCTTTGAAGGCTGGTTGCACTTTGGTGGGTTAAGTGGCCACGTTAAGGTTGGTTTTATCAGCCTGGCTTCCGTTAAGGTGGAAGTTTAAAACTCGGGGCACAATTTACCCACTACTTTTTCAATTGCCAGTTCGCAGGGCTGATTTCTAAGGCAAACGAACCAGTATTGGAAACATGGGATCTCACAGCTTCCCTTTACCTGTCTGTTTCATGGTCTTCTCTTTCCACACACACCTTAACGCGGCTGACTTCAGGGAGCAACAACCTAGGAGAAGACAGACCTGGGGTGAAGACTGGGGTGGTGAGCAGAGTGGGGTTCTTTTCTATGGGAGTCACCTTGTCTACCTCAACCAGCAGCCTCTTGAGAGTGCCCTCATCAGAAGGGCCCTCAGACCTTTCTCATTTTTTTCCCGTAAGACATAAAAGACTAGAGCAGGGAAGAACATGAGTGGTTACTTTCAGAGGAGCAAACTGAGACTCAGAGGGTCAATGACACGCCCAGGCTCTCATACCCGCGGTGGATAGCAGAGCTCAGATGAGAAGTAGGCAACCTGTTCCCAGTGCAGTGCTCCTCCAAATCCCATGCTCCTTTCCTTCAGACAGTGAGCAGAGCTGACACTACACGGTTCCTAGAGGGTCTCTGCTACACCCTCTGGCTCACAAATCTGTCATCAGCTTCAACCAGGCTTCTTACTCCACTGCTCGGAGTTCACGTGGAAGGGACTCTTCAAAGAAAACCAGTGTATTTTGGTGTCCTGAGATGATCTCCATGCAAATGGCCCAGGAATGGACTGTCCTCAATGATTTATCTGAAAGTAGCCAGTGGTTTGGGGCAGGCTTTTCACTTCCCAGCAGTCTTGTGAAGCTCCTTTTATGATGCAGAAAGTAAACAGAACAACACCCGCGCTGATACACTCGCGGTAGACCACAGCATAGCAGTAGTGGTGAAAGGGAAGGTCAAAATTTTTCTAAGAGTAATTGCAGAAAAGCAGTTTAACACCAAAGGATCTTAATTTAAGAGGGAAAAAAATGGAAGAAAATGAAGGAGAGGGGAAGATAGATAAAGTGTGGGGGGGGGGTGCATGCGCACAGGCAGGTGCGTGTAAGGTGGGGAAGGAGAGAATGGGAAGCCAAGACTGGGAGAGAGCATTCCTCTTTGACACGTAAATCATGCTCGGTGGGGAATCCCCCAGCTGCACGTTGAGTGTCTGGGGGTGCTTCTCCTGCATAACATGTGTGGTCTGACACCACCAGGCAGTGTTCCAGACCCCACAGGGGAAAACATAGCTCCTTAGAGTAGGTTCGGTTTATGACTGGGTATGGCCGTTAACCTTTTGTGCCATAGTGTTGCGATTTACTGACAAAGACACTTGAAAATACATGACTCTTCTAGGGTGGAAGGAGTTCTGGAACAGTCAGTGAGTGTTTTAATAACTAGCCCCTCTGGGCCTCTTGCCCTGAAAAATCAGGACTATAGGAGATGGACTAAGACCTTGAATCACTCTCCACTGTGTACCTCACCCACCTCTTGACGGTGCTAAGGGAAAGGACTCCTGGGGAAACGGGACTTTGCAGCCTGAGGCTTTGATGACAATATGAAAATGACCAGGTTTTGTTGAATTAGGTTGTTTGTTTTTTAAGTAGTGGTGAGTCTGCTCACTTGATTACTTAAACTCTAGTAAACTCCGTTCCGGTCCTTCATGAGTTTACTTCTTCCTTTCACTGTGCTGGTTCACAGCAGCTGGTGGAGGAGAGGCGCAGAAACCTGACTCTCATGTAGGGAAATCCAGGTGGAAGATATGTGGCCAGGCCTGGCCATCTCTTTGAATTCCTTGATGGAGCAGACAAAAGCGAATTTAAGCCAAAAACCAAGGGATCAGTATATGAATAAAAAGGCTCAGGTGCCACGTTCGAAGCCATTCCTGTCCATCAAACGGATAAAGGAGCTCGAACTCACCAACCGCCACAGTGCAGCACCCTCCTCCCCACTCGAATGCTTTCCTTCCTGGCAGTGGCCTGGCTTCATGTGCCCAATCCTTACCCTGGATGCCAGCAGCATTTAGAGTCCTGTCTACAAGCCCCCACGTTCTTTTATACTGTTTTGTCATGGACAAGTCTTTGCTTCCCGACCATGCTGAGGGGCCTTGACTGTAGACACCTGGTCCCATCCATCTTCATTTTTCCAAAAACCCAGTGTGGCTCCTGGGCACTTTGTAAACCTCTTTCATAAGTAAGGATCGGTTGACTGGTTGGGTAGTGAAGACTACCCTTGGAAGAAGAAGGCAAATCAGCCTTCCCCCTCTGAGTCACGCCTATCACGGAAAACATGAGCTTCAAATTTCAGACCGTATTTTCCCATTCATGAGAAGTCCTCCTGAGTTCCCATCAAAGTGTCTGGAGAGCGATGCAGGCAAAGAGACAGAGAGCGTATATCCAGTCAACTAGGATCCGAGACAAGGCAGGCCCGTTTTTACTGTTAGAATAAGGTAGTAATTAGACGCTGATAGATGCAGTGTCCTGCCTATACCCAGAGAACTTGGAGGCAGACCTGGGTGGAGGTGAGAGGTCACCTCTGGCCCTCACGCAGTACTGAAGAGTCAGAACTCAGGCTTTGGAGTCAAACTGGCTGAGACTGAGTCCATACAGGGCCCCAGAGGAAATAGGGTCATGTGAGCACAAAGGGTGAAAGTGGAAGTCATGTGGGTGGTAAGATCCTTTCCAGATCTGTGTGATCCTAGAGGTGTGGCCCATTCCACTCGCCCTTGTCCGTCCATTAGGCATAGACACACCCACTCACTAAACCAGGGTCCTGGAAGGTCTTCTCCAAGTTTGTCCTCATGACAAAAAAAGAGAAATTCAATTCAGTTCAGGGTCCCTGGTCCCTACATGCTTGTGCTATCTTTTGCTATCAGGGAGGTGCTACCTCTACTCTGTGCCTCGAGCTCATCATTTCTCCCCCTCTCCACCCTTGCCTTGTCTTGCTAGAACTACAGGCACCTGGTGGGAGAGTCATACTCCTTCCTACCAGCATCCTGAGGAAACAAGGTGAGGTTTACCTATTGGGCTTAACAGAAAAGGAAGGCGGCCCATGAAGAGCAATGGGGCTTTTAAGAAAGAAAGCTCTTAATCACAGATATCAAGAATAATAACAAGGGGACTAGAGAAAATTGCTCTCAAAGCAAATTGCTTTTTTGTACAAATGTTCCCTTTATTTGGGTTTTCCCTAGTGTGCCATTCTTTCTTTAAGGCTTGATGAACAGATGCGCTTTTGAAAATGTTGATTAACTTATCCTTTTGTTGACCCTTCCCACTCACCCAAACTCCTGGGAGCAGTGATTATACAAAAAGCCAAGTCAAGCCTCTAAAGTGTTCTTCTTCACCTTAGGTAGCCTTTGATTCACCAGGTGCAGAAATCTCGGCCCATCTAAGCAATCAGTTACATAGAACCTTAGAAATGGACCGATTCTTGGGAGGTCATCTCATCCAGTCCTCCACCTCCAGAGGCAAGAGGCTGTGATCTCCTGGGGCAAAATGTACTCATACTCATTACCATCCTTTTACCCCTTTTCCTTTAAGATCAATGCCACATCTACTCCTTTCCAGCCACGGTCAATAGTGTCCTAAGAGTTCTTCCCTGAGGGTGTGAGATGGAGCAAAATGGCATTCTAGCCTCCAAGAATCTGTCACATCCTTGGCAGAGACCAAATCCCTAAAAGCAAGAACAGGATTTGGCCCAAAAGTCACTGGCAAGAGCCCCACAGTTTTTGTACTAGGCTGATTCGCATATTCTTATCCAATGTTCTGCATCTCTTAACCGTGAAGGTGTTAAGACGTATGAGCATCCCATCAAAACGATTAGTGGATGGAAATGTGATGCTTTTCTTCCATGTTTGTTTGTTTGTTTGTTTTTTCACAAGGTTAAAAAAAAATCTCCAGATTGACTTTCACAAGCTCAGTTTGATCCCTATGACAGATACCTCCTGCCTCTTGTTGATTCATATTCATATCTTCATTCCAAGGAAACAGCCTGCATTGTAGGGTCCTGGAGAATAATGCAGGGGATGGGCACTGAGGTGGGGAAGCTGTTGTGACCTGCAGGTGCCAGTTGCTGTGCTATAAACATGCCAGAAACAGGCTGGATTTATGGCAAATTAGTGCCACATGTCATTGATCCTTTCAAGTGGGGTCCTGGCAAGTTGTTTTGTTGCATCCCTTACTAACGACCAGGGGGATCAAAATGTGCTTTAGCACTCTGGCCAGGATGAGGAAGACTTCTATGTAACATGACTAAAATCACTGCTTCCAGGAAAAGACTGAATTTCAAGTGTGGTGGCGATAGATCAATCCTCAGTTCATGTCATGGTCAAGTAGATCTTCCCTGAGATGTGCTGATGAGGGAAAGTTCAGGCCAGTGTGAAGTTCTTCTCTTCCTCTTGTTTGACAGTATTAGCTGTTTGGGATTTGATTTTGACTTAAGCCTGAATTTTGGGGTATCGGTTTATAGTGCTGACCTCAAGGTTGTGCACCTGACTTGGGGTTCAATATAACTCCTAACGTGTCCATACACTTGCTAACGCCATCTTGAGCTGACAGCCAGGGCAGGCATAATTAACCTGAGAGAAACAAAGAAATGATAAATCACCACATATTTGATTCTCTTTGTTGATGTTTTGCCATTTTAGACCAGTAATTTTCATTGGCTCTGATTTCTGTAAGATGGACAGCATAGTGAATAGAGAGACTGTCTTTCCCACATCCCCCCCCCCCAAATTATCATAAAAAAAGAAAAAGATAGACAGTGATAATACTGGAGAAAATCCACAATAAATTAATTTAGCTCTTTTTAAGCCTGGGCTAGTCAGATTAGATGCCCACGTTTGACCTATTCTAAGCCATAAAGAAAACCAGTGGAAAAGTAAACTGAGAAGGAAAGACAAGAGATATTAGCACAGATACGCGGAGCTGGACAGGCCTTATGACATTCTTTCCAGTCCTACTTCTACATGAAAACATATAATGATGAAATGTGACTTTGTTGAATTACCATACGTTTATTTGAAAGCCAGAGGAGAAAGACCCTTATAGGATATGTCTACTTACATGCATGCATATGAGGAGGGTCCATTACACTAAATAAACATCACAGTTGTAGCAACTGATGATGGGCATGCCATCCAAGTTGCCTTGGATAAATGCAGACCTATAATGGCAATGAACTACAGTCATTACCACAACACAAGTGAGGAGTTATTTGGAGCTAAAGACCTTTTTTGTTTCTGTTCTTCTGGTTGCTGTTGGCAATAAAGACAAATCATTTGAAGGGGAAAGAATCCAGTAATGTACATACTAAATGATCTAGAAGCAGATGTGATTCTTTAGCTGCCCACTGTACTGGGGAGTCACTCTCAGAAAGGCTGCATCTCTGCCTGTTAGCCATGGCAATAGAACTTGTTATAACTTGATTTGTTTGTTTTCTTTTTCATTATAGTAGACATTCCAGAAATACACGGAAGAGAGGGCTATGAAGATGAAATTGATGGTGAGTATTGCTATGATTTAGCAGATCATCATGAAATTCAGGTTTGGTTATAAAGATGTCAACAAAAATAATGCCTGGGGTATGAGAAGGCCAAAATTTAGAACTACCAATCAGAAATAGAAGGGAAAAGAATCCAGAGAGCAGTGAAGAAACCATCAATTGCTTTGTCAAGGTCAAATTTAGAAATTTGGAAAGTTTATTGAGTTCCTTCTGCCTAATCTGAAACAGGTCCCCTACTTCAGGCAACTTTCGACATTGATGGACTTCAAATCTGGATAAACCCTTTAGAAGTAAAAGCAAGGCTCTTCTAAATGTGTTGCTGCTTGAACCCATTGACCTCTTCCCAAAAAGGACCTGAGTAAATGAGTATAAATGTGAATATTCTCCTAGGCTTTCTGTGGTTTCCTGTTCCCTGGCTTGGGGGGGGAGCCTTTCTCACACTATCCAAGACTCCAAGTTGGGGCCCATTGCCAGATTTAGGTTTCTTTTCTACAATGCCCATCTTGTATTTAGTCCAAGTTCTATTCTCCCACTTCAAATACACATACTTCAAGAGGATAAAGCAAGAGCCCTGACTGGAGGGCCGCCGAGCAAACATGTAGATATAATTTCTCCCCTCGACTCAGAGCAGCACATGTCTGTCTGGGCTTCTCTGAGTGCCAGAGTTGATCTGCAAGAGAGATCACCACAGTCCCTCTCAAAGAACAACTTTAGACCAAGATTGATGCATTTAAGAAGAGCTGTTTATAGAACAGCTGCTTTTAACCCGACCTTAATCAAACACTTCAAGTGTAGTTATAGAAACAGAGTGACTAACCCAAACAGCACCTTGTTAACTCAATGCAGACTCTCCCTGCGAAACCCTGTCTAACGCTCCTTTTATGGGCAAAGCTGTGGAACTGGCTTAAAAGGAGAGGCCACAGTAGGTGTAGCAGCAAGAGGCACTATGATGGGTACAGAGAGCAGGGGATAAGGATACAGAAAGCCGGATTCCTATTCCTGGTTTAACTGCTTGCTAAGTCTGGAACCTCAAGTGAGTTATCTGGTCACCTAATTTCTTAAAAACCTGAGTTTCTTCATCTTTCTTTTTTCTTTTTCTTTTTTCTTTTTTTTTTTTTTTTTTTTTTTTTTGAGAATGGGAGGTGGGGAGGAGAGGCAGAGAGAGAGAGAGAGAGAGAGAATCCCAAGCAGGCACTGCCTGTCAGCATGGAGCTGGTCACGGGGCTCGATTTCATGAATTGTGAGATCATGTCCTGAGCTGAGATCAAGAGTCGGACACTTAACCAACTGAGCCACCTAGGTGCCCCTGAGTTTCTTCACCTGTTAAAAAATTATAATAGTACCCTGTCTTCTTCGTGGAATTATTAGGAAATCTTACAAAATGAGCTGTGGATGTGGTCATGCCTTGGCCACACTATGGAAATAATAAGTATATTAGTCTTCTAGGGCTGCTGTAACAAAGTACCACAAACTGGGGGTCTTAAAAAACAGAAATTTATTTTCTCACCTTTCTGGAGGCTAGTAGTCCAAGATCAAGGGGTCAGCAGGGCCGGTTCCTTCTGAGGACCATGAGGGAAGGAAGGATCTGTTCCAGGCCTTTCTCACTGGCTTGTAGATGGTCATCTCCATGTTTTCAAGGCAATGTCCCACCTGTGTCTGCCTCCAAATTTCCCCCTTTTATAAGGACACTATCCGTATTAGATTAGGGCCCACCCTAAAGACCTCATTTAAAGTTGATTATTTCTATAAACACCTTATCTCCAGGGGTGCCTCAGTGGCTCAGTCGGTTAAGCGTCCAACTCTTGATCTCAGCTCAGGTCTTGGTCTCAGGGCCATGAGTTTAAGCCCTGCGTTGGGCTCCACGCAGGATGTAAAGCCTACTTTAAAAAAATTCAAGGCCCTTATCTACAAATAAAGTCACATTCGGAGGTACTAGGGGTTAGAACTTCAACATATGAACATATGGGGGACATAATTCAACTCATAACAGTAAGGTAAGGTGTATGTCAAGTGAGTGTGGTGGCTTGAAAAAAGTCTGCTGCTCAGATGGCCAGCAATACTAAATTGGGAAACTTGTCATGTGAAAATAGTCTCAGCCTGTCTATCCTTTGGTTGAACTTGAAGCAAGTGGACGTGGGGGGTGAGGAGGCAAAGAAAGAAGCGTGCCCAGATCACGGGATCACCCCAGTGTCCCAAAGGCACCCTGAAGCTTTTATCAAAATCTGAGCTTACCTAGTCGGAGTCAAATTATTTAAATATCAAATAATTAGTGCTAGCTATGTGCTGGACACCAAGCACTTTACAATTATTAATTCATTTAATCCTCCTAGCAACCCAGTAAAGGCAGCCTTAACAGTATCCCTGTTTTATAGATGGGAAGACACAGGCAGAGAGGTTAAGCAACTTGCCCAAAGTCACACAGCAAAGACCTGGTGAGGCTGGGCTTTGACGCCAGCCAGTGCACTTCCAGGGTCCCCCTGCTTGTCTTTGTGCCCTGAAGAACCTCTACACTGGGCTGGGGCGGGGGGGTGGGTGTCAGTCACTTCACCTCGAAAGAGGCAGTGCCCACAATTCTCATATGCTTTGTGTCACAGATGAGTATGAGGTGGACTGGAGCAACTCTTCTTCCCCGACCTCAGGGTCTGGTGCCCCTTCGGCCGACAAAGAAAAGAGCTGGCTCTACACATTGGATCCCATCCTCATCACCATTATCGCCATGAGCTCCCTGGGCGTCCTCCTGGGGGCCACGTGTGCGGGGCTCCTGCTCTACTGCACCTGCTCCTACTCAGGGCTGAGCTCCCGCAGCTGCACCACGCTGGAGAACTACAACTTTGAGCTCTACGACGGCCTCAAGCACAAGGTCAAGATGAACCACCAGAAGTGCTGCTCCGAGGCATGACGGATTGCACCCAAATCACATCTGACGCTTCATTCCAGCAAGAGGGGCTAGTGAAGATTACGTTTTTTTTTTCCCTTTGGAAACTGAATGCCATAATCTCGATCAAACCGATCCAGAATACCGCAGGTGTGGACAGAACAGACGAGTAGAGGGAGGCAGGGCGATGCTGCGAAGGGGGTTACAACCCACCTAGAAGCGCGGTGGCTGAGTCGTTGCTGGGACTAAGACGGGAGCTCATCTCTTTGGGGGTCACAGTTCTATTTCGTTTGTGAGTTTGTTGTTATTATATTTTATTTCTTTGGTCTGTGAGCAACTCAAAGAGGCAGAAGAGGAGAATGACTTTTCCAGGATAGAAGCAGAGTGGCGGTCATGGTACTCTGCTTCGTCTTTCTAATCAACACTTGAAAAGCAAAAGGTCTTTTCAGACTTTTCATCTTTAGGAAAAAAAAAAGCTAAAAAAAAAAAAAAGCCGTCCAACTTATCCTGTCCTCTGATCGTTTTACGACTTTACGGGATCTGCTGTGTAGGTTCATGCCAGCCAACCCTACAAGCTGCCGTTTCCAGTCCTAGCATTTAAGTAGGATGTTGTTGCCTTTAACTTTTTTTATCCAGGGGAAAATTGCCATTTTAGGGTCAGCATGAATAGCTCTTTCTTATATGCGATTTAAAACAAACCAGAAAGGAAACTTCACACGTCAGAAATCCACAGAAGCACCTCCATGTTAGAAGCGGACAAGCCTTAACGTGCTTTGCGACTAGGAGCCATTCATTACATCTAGACCTAGAATTTGTGGCTGTGAGGCTACTTCGTGGGGCCTCTGGTGGTGGTTTTACTTTTTCTTTACCCTCCTCCTTGCTCTTCTAAAACATACACACACACGCGCACACACACACACACACACACGTGCGCCCATTTGTCGGGCATCTTGTCCCCAAGGCATAGCATTGTTTGATACTCTCAGAGATGGGGTGGCAAATTCAGGCTGTTAGTATGTTTTTCCCCCAGTGAAATGTAACTGGAGACCACTGGACGGAAAGGAGAACAGTGGAGAGGGAAAAGGAAATCCAACCTCTGTGATCATGTCATAGCCAAGGCTAAGCAGACTGTACAGAGACGTTTTGATGAATCAGTCTCTCCTATAGGTTAGTAAACATTGACTATTCCTCGGGGTTTACAGCATTTCAGGAGAGGCAGGTAGGATGTACACGAGCTGATTTGAGCCAGAAGTATGCAAGGACTGTGGACCAAAACACTAACAACACTGCTTCAACCCCGGAGAGACCTATGTTCTTAGGTCTCTCTTAGGTCACACACACACACACACACACACACACACACTTTATGTATTTTTTATTAAGTGCCTTGAAACAATGAAGAAAACTGTATTTTCCCTCTATGTAGAAATCAGTGAGTATCCTCTAAGTAAGGCATCCCTTCTTCCCTAACCCCTGTGGCCCCACTGCCAGCTCCCCCAACTCACCGCTAATCCTACTAATGGATTGAGCCCTGCTTCCCAAGGCGCAGTCATAGTCCTCGATGACTCTCAGCTACTCTAGAAGGGGAGGCATCAGAAAAACCGTGTGAAGGATAAGATTGTCCGCGTCAAGATCCAAATCTTGATTTTGTAGTAATGCCTAAAGATTGCCTGTGTGCTGGAAATACCTTTGAAACCCCACCAGTATGCCCAGCCCATTGCTTATCAGTGGTAAACTGTCAGACCATTTTTGCTGCTATGGTCACCCACAAGTTCATTTGTCTCCTACCCAGGTGAAAGGGAAAGGGTGAATGGGACTGGCTGATTCCCTTACATGTTAACTTACGGAAATACTAGTTCAAATGGTAATGTCACAGTGTTTTGTATGCAGAGAGGGAGAGTCCAAACCGACAGCTATTTATTCATATATGTGTGTCTTTGCGAGCCTTTGAGTTCTCTGTATCTACTGTGTATGTGAATGGTCACGTGGGACTCAGTGATGTTGTTGTGACTTTGACCTAGGGCCCGAGTGTCACCACTGATCTCGCACTCGTTGGCACAGTGGTAGTTAGAGGTGAAAAGTAAAGCTGTCAAGCCCAAGGGCTTAGCTTTAGGACCCCCCCCTCCCGAGCTGGGCATGCAGCAGAAGCAAGCTTTTCATTAGCCCACCCTCCTCTTCGCCTTCCCACGTAGCTCAGTGTTCAGGAAGCTAGCGAGTCCTAGGGATTTCCAAAAGTTGCCTGCAGAAGAAGAGAAGTTCAAAAGCCTACCCTGGGGGTCCTGGCCCGCTCATGCTCAGCGGGCCATTGTACGGTTCCCCAAAGACCAGCCCTGTCTTCGGCCTGCAGTTTGCCTCTAAGTTACCCACAACCCAACCTGCATCCCTCTCCCAGTCCTCGAACCATACTCACCATTGGCTGGTTTGAGGCCCTGGGTGGGCCCTGCTAAAGGAAAGCTGGCCATCCGGGGCTGCATGTAGATACCTCACCAACACCGGAGGCTGGGCTGTCCTAAGACAGAAAGACAGTGGGGCCTGATTCTAACTCGGCCAGGGGGCACCCTGGTGCATTTGTTTTCTCTATCTGCAGGTAGGCTAGCTGACCCGTCTCCTTGAATTGTTCCCTTTGGGAAACCCAACTCACAGTATTGATCTCCTTTTTTGCCTTGTACTGAATGACACATTACCTCCACGCTCTCCCGGACTAGGCAGTCAACAGGGCCACAGGGTTGCTTTCTCTCTTGGGCGGGGATGGGGAGTTGACAGGGTTGAGGGTCCGAGGAATGAGCATGAATACAAGAACACAAGGGGAAAGGTTAAGCTGTCACACAGAAGATTAACTTTTCCAGAGTTTGCAGCTAAAGGTATTCGACCATTCGCTGGCTGAGCCAGATCATGGGAACTTGAGAGCTTTTACTGTGATTCTTCAATGTAAAAAATAAACGACAAGGTCAAACTGTGTTTATATGATTTGTATAAAGCCTTTTTAAGATTGCTATTTAAATAAACATTATACCAGAGATATTTTTCTGCATATTTTTTATCGGAGACAAAGAGACTTGGATTGAGCATGACCAAAGCATCCCAGTTTGCCCAAGGCTTCCCCTGGTGTTAGTACTGAAAATCTTATGTCCCTGGAAACCTCTCAATCCCAGCCAAACCAGAATGGTTGGTCATTCTCCTAGGACAATGTTTCTAAACACTTCTTATGGAGTTAGGAGGTCGATTGGCTGGCTTTTTATAAAGTGAAAGATGGGGATGGGGAATGGGCTACCTGGACAGGTCGGCTACTTTAACTCAAAGGCTTGCCCAGTAAAGTTCCAAGACTATGATCCCTGTCAACCCCCCCCCCCTCCCCCAAGATATTGCCAATCCCCTGCAACTTTTGACTCCTCACTGCTTCTTCCTGGTCAAACATTAGCTTGTCAACATCTCTGCTGATTTTAAGGTCTGTGACACTGCTCCTCAAAGTGTGGGCCAGCGGATTAGCATCGCTTGAGAACTTGTCAGAGTTGTACATTCTTGGGCTCCACTCCAGATCTACTGATTAAAACACTCTGGGACGAGGGCCTAGGGATCCTGTGTTTTAACAGCCCTTCCAGGGGGTTCTGGGACACTTTCAAGGTTAAGAACCTCTGATCTCAGAGAAAGGCAAAGTAGCCTGGCCTCCCAAAATGGTCAGGGATCTTTTCAACGATGGGTTATTGGATTCAAAGCAAACTAGACTTTGGCCAGGGAAAGCTAAATTAGGAGGTTGAGTTCACCTCTAGGCAGTACCAGGTCCCAGGGAAGGAGGAGGGAGAAGCTGTACCATGAATTTCCCACATACACATAAATGGGAGACTCCACAAGACAAATTTGCCACCCCCCATCCTGAGGCTGTATTCACCCTGGAAAGGAAATTTGGTTCAATCATTTACTCAGGAAATGTTTTTGAGTACTTCCTGATTCTATAAGCTCTTGGAGCTTACACTCCAGTGAAGGGGACAGAAAGCAAATAGCCAAACACATAGAATAAGGACTGGTTATGTAAAAGCAATAAACCGGTGGCTCTGATGGAAAATTACTAGACATTGAAGGTGTAATATTTGTGTTACTTGAGTTTGTATTTGCAAAACACGGCTCTTTATTACTGATGTTATAGGATTTGCAGTAATTACATAAAACCGTCTCATTTTAGAGTCAACAACACTTATCAT
Source organism: Acinonyx jubatus (assembly GCF_027475565.1). NCBI lineage: Eukaryota > Metazoa > Chordata > Mammalia > Carnivora > Felidae > Acinonyx > Acinonyx jubatus. The sequence continues at coordinate 188,332,593 of NC_069381.1, forward strand.
AATGAAATCTAATGAATCTGAAATCTAATACAATATATCTCTTTAGAACTCCCTTTTAAAAATCACTAAGGTCACTCCCACTAACTGGGTGGTCAGAAAAGGCCTCTGAGGAGGTAATATTTAAGCTAAAACCTGAATTGACGGGGAGGAGTCAGCTCAGCCAAGTGCCTGGGAGAAGCTTTCCAAATTGAAGGAACAGCACTGAGAGATCCCCGCTGTGGGAAAGAGTTTGCTGCGCCCCCTAGGAACACAAAGCAATGGTTGGTTAAAAGCAGGATCTTGAGGGGGGAAAGGCATGGAGAAGAGGCTGGGGAGCCGGGTAAGATCCTTTAAGGCACAGTGGGGAGATGCTCTCTGATCTGTATCACCCTTTGGCCTTCCTTAATTTAGAGAAAAGACAGCTCCTCACCCTGACCCCCACCACCACCCCTGGCCATTCTTCACTGGCCGGTAAGGTCACCACAGTCAAATTTCTGCAACTTCCCTCTCTGCCCCCCTGTGATCTTGACGGTATCATGTGTCTCCTGAGATGCCTGCTTCTATCATATTACTGACCTTAGCAACAATAACAGAGGTTACAATGAAAGCAAATTTGTACTTGCCTTTAGTTGAGATTTTGGGTATTTTCAAAGTCCTAAGAAACTAATAATATCTCCCGGTCCCTAGCCATCTAGTGTTTATATAAGGTCTTTTTTTTTTTTTTTTTTTTTCCTTATCTGCATCCTTCTGGAAATGTTTATACAACCCTCAGGGGAGGGAGTGAAATGAAGTTGGAACAAGCCCATCCTTGAGGGAAACAGGACCCATCTGGATGCTGAGGTGCCCTTGTCTCTGCAACGTTGGTGGTAGCGATGGGGGGGGGGGGGTGCGCGGTGGGGGAAAGGGAAGCCTGAAGAAGAAATGGAAAGATGACTCGGTTCCAGCTCTTACAGGCTTCAGGCTCTAATCCCAGGCTGAGCTAAACAAATTCCTGGGGAAACATTTTCCCCGCCAGGGGACTGGGTGTGAGAGGAGGAGGTGATGGTCAGAATAGGAAATGCTACCTGTGTGGGTCCTCAGAGCCGCCTTGCATCCACCCACAGGCTCCACAGAAACTGTGACTCTTGTTCCCATCAACAAAATGGGAAGGGCCCTAAGAAGCCAAAGGCCTGGGAGGCAGAGGCACAGCTTGCTTCTGAATTCCCACTTCTCAGAATTCCTGGGCCTCGCAGCCTGCAAGGCTTGGCCTCCTCGTTCCTTTCCTTTGACCCTGTGAGGAGCTTCTGGAGGAAGGGCATGCCTTCTCCATACTCCCTGAAGACCGGGCTGAGAGACCTCTGAGGGAGGGGCTGCCGTTGTTTTCGCAGCTTATCCAGAGAATGACACCTGTTTCCTCTCTCTTCTCTGCCAGAAAACCCCATACAACACCTGTGTGTGCAGGCACACGGTTCCTGTCATGGCTGGCTTTCAAGTGCTATGAGAACGAGAGACCCTTCCACTGAGGACTCATGCCTCACCTGGCCCCAGGGTCTGAGCCTTTCCTCATCCCTCCTCCTGCCCTGTGGCACCAGGTTAGCAGGGCCCCTCTCTCCACGGAGGACCCGGCCCAAGCAGGTCCCACACAGGGTGCAAAACCCTGTCCTGAGGCCCAGCCGGGCCCGTGTGCACACAGAGGGGCCCAGAAAAGCCCTCCACCAGCAGGGAGGTAAGGCCCAGGGGCCAAGGACCCAGGATGTGAAGATTTGGGGTGCTCTGCTCTGGGCCCCTCACCAAACCAGCCAGCCTGGGCAGCCGCGGTCAGGCGTGGACTCTCTGACACCCCCATTCGGACAGAGTCCCCTGGAAACCGGTACAGTTCTCGCCAAGGGCAAACGGCAGCCTCCGCAGCCCCCAGGCCTCGCTTAGAACCGTCTGCAGGGCCAGGATGCTGCGGTTTGGAGCACAGCTCCGCTAATAAATCTCCATCCTGAAGCCCTTGACTGCCTCCGCTGGGAGCTGAAGCGCAGCCTTTCCGAGCGCCCGCTGGCTGCCCACCCCCCCCACCCTCCCCCCCCCCCCCCACCCCGCCCTGCCAAGCTTCACGCATAAGCGCCCTGGCAGGGCCTTGCCTCCAGAGCCCTGGCAGGCAGCCTTTCTGGATTTGCCCTCTTTCTCTACCTTTCCCCCCGCCACCCTCACCACCTAATCTTCTTGATTACTCACATTTCTATTCCCAGCCAATGATTTTTAAATCCTGTGGGAGTTCAAAGAAACCGTTAGAAGGTTTTGAAATGCACAGCGCTCTTCTAACCTTGAACGTGGGCATGCTGAGGAGGTGGGAGAGCTCTGGTCCCAGAACTTGCGAGACCAGGGTTCTCAGCTTTGCCTCAGAGCACAGTGACCTCGGGAAGGTGATGCACATTTTGGCTTTCCCATCTGGGCAGAGGGCAGTTGGGCTAAACCAACTCTGAGCCCCGGGCTCTGACATCCTAGCGACGGAACAGTTCTGTTTGGTTGTCTGTGTGTCGCACGGTCCGAAAAAGCTCTGCAGAGCCTCCTGTCCCTGCCTTGCCTCCGTGGTGTCCCTACTGCGGAGGCGCCGGGGAGCACATCCTTGGGCTTGACTCCACTGTGGAGCTGGCCCAAATCCCAGCTCCGTCTCGGCAGAAGTGCTCTCTTTGCCAGAGCCCCATGGAAGCAGATGTGCTTACTGGTCTCCCACTAACTCCTGAGAAAATAATTAATGCATGGATTCATTCATGTAGTGAACACGTTTTATATTAAATGCATGCTATGTGCCTTGCTAGGTGCTAGGGGACAGTGATAGGCATAACAGACGTGGTCCCCGCCTTCAAGGAGCTTGCAATCCAGACGGACATAAGTGAATCCAATAACCACACGAATCTATCATCATAACCAGGGCAAGAGCTGTGGAGTGACGTGTGGACAGCTGTGAGTTCGTGAGGGGTCAGGAAAGCCTGAGCACCGCGCCCCATGGGAGCTGAAACCCCGGGCCGGGTCAGGTGAATGGGAAGGGCAGGGGGAGAATGTGTCAGAGAGAAGGGCCAGCATGGACAGAGGTTCGGAGCCAGAGGGAAACCCGGGTGGAGCAAAAGTGGGGGGGGGGGGGTAAGGAGAAACGTCTCGCTCCCCCTTTGTACCAGGACCTCCAGCCCCGACCTGGCACTTACCATGCAAACACAATAAATGTTTCCTAAAGGAATGAGTGATGTATATCAATTCTTCCTCATTGCTACCTATGCTCCACTCTAGACGCAAACCTGACAGATTTCCTAGAGGCTGCACTGAGAAATTATGCCCCCAAGTCCCAACGTGGAGATGGGCACTGTTTCGGTTTAGATATGATGATTCAGGTTAAATATATTCGGATTAAAATACCGTTGAAAAAGTTGGAGGCTTGCCAGAGTTAACAAATTAAAATATCCCGTGCAGCCACTGTGGAAAGGAGGAGGGTGGCTCCTCAACGTGTTATTCATAGAATTACCATGTGATCCCACAATTCCACTCCTAAGTACATACACCCAAAAGAATTGAAAGCAGGGGACCAAACAGATACTTGTGCACCAACATCCACAGCAGCGTTATTCACTATAGTCAACAAGTGGAAGCAATCCCAACGTCTGTCAACAGGTAAGAAAATAAACAAAATTGGGTGCACGTGTATAGTAGAATATTATGCGGCCTCAAAAAGGAATGATGTTCTGATACATGTTACAACATAGATGAACTCTGAAAATATTATCCTAAATGAACTAAGCCAGACACAGCAGGACATGTCCTACGATTCCACTGATAGGAGATACTAGAACAGGAAAATTCAAAGAGACAGCAAGTGCCTCAGAAGTTACCAAAGGCTGGCGGGAGGAAGAATAGGGAATTTGCTGTTTAACAGGTACAGAACCTGGGATGGTGGAAAAGTTCTGGAAATGGGTAGTGGTGAGGATCGCACAACATTGTGAATGTACTTAATTCCACTGAACTGTGTGCTAAAAAACGTTTAAAACGGCCAACTTTATGTTCTGTACATTTTACCACAGTTTAAAAAAGCAACTTGCCTTTTTTAAGAAGTCTTATTTTTTATGTCTAATACTCGGGACATACTCAAACTGAGCATTTATTCTTTGCCTGAAATTTACATGTAAGTGGGTTTCGTGTATCCTATCTGGCAACCCTAAATGTGGGGCTTTATCTTCACCATGAGCTTCCTAGAACCTTCCCAGGGTTCAGGTACCATCATTTCAAAACCCAAACTGGGTGCTTGTGGTCTGATAGGCATGAGAGTACAAACTAGGCTAGGATATCAGGGGGGTGCCTGCCCTAATTATAGACTCAGCCCTACACAGAGGCCACGAAGTGACTCCCTCAGCCCTCACTCGCTCCCTCAGTGAAGAGGTAGAGATTAAAAATCTTGGTTGGGTTTCCCATCTGTTGTTTAATCATCATGATCCACAAATGCAGTAAAAGCTGGTTGTAAACCCCGTCTTACGATTGACCACGTGGCTAGAATTACAGTTGCAGATGGCGACGCTCATGCGGATGACTCAGACGATGGCCTTGTCCCCCGCCATCAATGCGTCTTCACACCAGAGTTGGTAAGAACCCATGGGGTGCCCAGATGCCTAATTGTACCACCGCTTGCACCCATGTCTTCTCGATGAAAGAAATTGCCTCCCCGGCTCATCATGCAGCAAGAAACAACAGGTGCAAGAGGCAAAGGCCACTTTGGAACCATTTGGACCAGAGAACATGGCTCAGTGTAACAAGAGCGCCCACAGACTTGGCATGCTTGCGTTAATCTGCCTGCGATGTGGGCCTGGAGTCAGACCACAGCCCCGGAGTCCACGGCTGCCATTCCAGGTGGTCCCACCTACTCCTTCTCCCAACCGAGACGAAAGGCGGCGGGGGAGGGCATTTCGTGAAGAGATGGGTCGTGTCCAATTCATTTTTACTAGGTGCTGACAAGTCACTGCGAAAGTCTGGAAATGTGTAGCACAGCAAAAACACACGGGTCACAATGCACTGGTGAATGATTACCAGAGGAGAAATTCATTACAGGCTGCTCTCAGCTCCCATCACATAAGGAAGTGTTACATTAACAAGATGGAAGGTCCCTGTGCTCCCCTCCCCACCGCAGCCGCCACTGCCCCTGCCTGCCACCCCACTATTTCAATTTGTGTTGCATGGTGGGAGTGAAGCCCAAAGGCGGGCAAGTTCATTCAGCTACACTAATCAAAAAGGGGGCCACGGCGGCAGCCAATGCCAATGGCAGCAGATTCAACCTGCCTGCTACGCGAAATTCTTTACGTCCGGCCTGCACCGGCTATGACTGCTGTAAGTCTGGCACCTATCTATGGCATGAAAACAGGGTGAGGGTTTTTGAGGGGGGGTGGGGAGGGCTGGTCCTATAATTTGCTTTTCATCCTGGGTGCACGTATGTCCCGGTAGATGTGCCTGGCCATCACCCCTGTTGGCCTCCAGGTCCCTTGTGCTTCTGCCCTGTGCTGACACAGACACAGACCGATGTAGAACCTAGTAGGTGCCAGCATAGATTCTGCGCTGGAGACAGCGGAATGACCAGGACGAATGAGATACACTGGGTTTGGAGCCCCTCTGGACCAACAGGTGCTGGGGCAACGGGAACAGGGAGTCTCTGTTTTGTGGTGGCCAAGAGGACGTTACAGATCAAGTGGCCTTCAAGTCCTTGCTCTCCAGTGTCACATGCAGTCATTGTCTCATTCCTCTTCCTAATCCCTCTTCTCCAATTACCACTTCCCACATTAAAGAATCACAGGCCACAAATGGAAGGTTAGCAGAGAGTCAACAGCACGCAGACAGATGGGTCAATAGTTCTTCCTTAATGGGATTTCTGCTCCTTCGAGATGCCATTCACAGCCATTCACATGCCGAGGGGCCAGCCAGCTGAATCTGCTTTTAAAGTCAAATGCGCAGCCAGGCCCAGAACCGACGGGCTCTGCCCGGGAGGGGGCTTCTCCGCAGGTGCCTTCTGCAGAAGACCAAAGAGCTCAGTCCTCTGGCCTCACCCTTGCACCCAGCTCCTCCCCACTGAGAGGCCCGGTCGCGTTCCCGTTGCAAATGCCACCCCAAAGTGGATGAGCGAACCCCGGCACACCCGCCAGCCGACACCTTGCGGCTGGCCCGGACTGAAAGCTGCCATTTCCTGATGCAGCTTTCTCTGGGCTTCAGCAGAGAGAGAGCATCTCTCCCAGCAGCGCACCGTGGAGACGCGCCCTCAGCTTTCCCCGCACGGGGGGAACCTTCAAAACTGTTCCATTTGTCTAAGCCCCATCCATCTTTAATGTCAGAGCCTACGTTTTCTCCTCACTTCCTTTTTCAAAGCAGCCAAGAAAGAAAATGTCACTGCATTTGGGGCCGATTCAACAGGCAGGCTTGGACGGGTGTTCTATTTCATTCTCCTGGCCCCCATGGTTTTAAATCCCGGGGAGTCTTCAGGGGCTGCCCCTCCACCCGCTCCACTCCTGCGTTCGTTCGGCACCGCTCTGTCTCCCCCGTTACGTGCTCCTCACTTGCATTCTTCGAGAGCATCAGCCTCATTGCTCACAAAGCCCTAGTTGTCTGCGGCCCCTGGAAACAGGACAGCGTGCTGATATTTCCTGGGGGGGAAGGGGCTTGCCAGGTGAGGCTGTCGCCACCCCCATCAACATCCTGCCAGGGATTTGGAGGCTGAACAGCTGACGCAAGCAAATGTCCCCTGTGCCGCCTTTTAGAAACCACGATCCCCAAATTTGTCCAAAACACGTGGAACCATCCCGAGCTGTGGCAGGTTGCTTGGGAAGAGTGTATGTACCTGCTCTCCCCCGCACGCCTCAAAAAGACTTTAAGCCGTGAAGGGCAGGTGGCAGTTCGGATGAAGATGACAGGTACAATGCATCCCCGACAGCCCCCGGCTCACCCGGAAGTAGGGAGCTGATGCCCTGATTGATACCTGAGGGGGAGGCTGTCAGCAGGGAGGACGGGAGGGAGATAAGGGACTCCATCAGTGTCAGACCCAGCCTGATGCGCACAGCTGTAAATCACTTTGGGTAAAGATTCTCAGCTGCTGCAGTGAAGAAGGGCGAGCAGGCAACAGGAAAACGAGGGGACAAGCACCTGGGTGGGCCCGGGGCTCTGGGATAAAGACGCTTGGCTGGGCCCCGGATGGAGATGCGCGAAACTCGGAACTCCCTCCGTCCGCCCTCAGCCCAAGCAGAGGTACAGCACTTTCCTGAGTCAATTGCCGAGGGTTAGAATACAATCTAGGGTGAACTTTAGGTCTGGATAATGCTGTTATAAATGCATATATTCCAACCAGCTGCCCAGGACGACTACCGTGGAAATCCTCCGCCCTCCCCTTCGACCCACTGCAGGAAGGTGGACGAGATCACTGTTGATGTTCTCGCCTGTCCCTGCCCACTGATACCTGGAGTGAGAAGGCGCACATGGTGAACTGTAAGGAAAGGAGCCCTCAAAGGCTCAGCGCTTTGATGAGAAAAGATTTCTCCGGTCCCAGAAAGCCCCAAGACTGCACTTCATCAACTCCCAACCATCCTGCGGATGTGATTAGCATGGGCCAAACCCATTTCAGAGATTGTCTTTGGACATGTTTTAATTAGACATTTACAAAATAATAACCTTTTTTTTTTTCCAGGGGACAGAGATTCCTAAGTTGGAAATAATGAACGGATTAGCGATTAATTAATTGCTGGCAGGTGTGGGGAGAAGCCATCTACGGCTTCTTAGCATTTTCCCCCCTTCCTCTCTTAAGATCATTCTTTCTTATTTTAATTAATTTTTGCCACCCCAGCATTCCTCATCAAATATTCAAATAAACTAAACAAATAGAGTGTACTGAGACCAAAGTACTCAATATGGTGTTTAATTGGAATTGTAGCCTTGTTTTCTCCCGGTGGAGTCTCAGGGTACCTGGAAGCTTTCCCTGGAAGTGGAATTGGACTCCAAAAGTGCATTTTTAGCATCCAGTTAATCTTCCTTCCAGGTGCCGAGGGTATGGCTTGATTGAAACGAGGAGGAGTAAGCCATTGAGTGGTTTGTGGTTTCTCTTCCCCCGTAAGGAACAGAGGCGGTAACACAACAAGGCTGTGGACTTTCTCCCACCCACCTGCGGCACCGTTCACTCCTGGGTGTCTATCCCACGTGGCACACGCTGGCGGACGCACCACGCGGCCGTTGCACAGGCCAAGGCCTGGTAGCAGGTGCGTGCCTTTGGCGGCCAGCACCTCTTGCGGCTGTGCTGGGGGCCTGCCGGCCCCGTTGCGCACCTCAACGACTAAGTCTGGCACAAGGATCCCGATCCGTGTACTCAAACCGAAGTCATGGCCAGAGGAGGGGTGACAGGCAAGACATGTGCTTGTGTACAAGACCCCAGCGCTCGCCTCCCAGGGAATGTGGACCTCATATAAAGTTCTGCTCTTTCCAAAGGGACAGCCGCTCGGAACGGCTATGGTGTGGGGCACTCGGGATCTCTTCTTGAATGAGTGAATGGTCCTTGTCTAACTCCAAGAGAGGGCTTCAAGGACATAGGTCTGGCTGTAATGGAGCCAGAGCTATTGGCTGTTTCAAAATGAGTTATGGGCTTCGGGACATTACTCCGGTGCCTTCCAACAGTTGAGAGACTCCTTAGGAGAGAGGGCCTAGGCTGTCTTCTGAAAAGCAGCCACATCGTTGGGCCGTGACCATAGATTTATCCAGAAATAGTGATTAGTAAGAATAAGAAAGGAATGGAAGGGGGGTTTTAAAAGAGTGTCTCTGGCGACCACTCTGTCCTTCAGCTCAAAGTATTTGTCTGCAGATCGAGGCAAAGACAGAAGTAGTTTGCTGTGACTGATGGAGCCCAGATGATTCCTTGTCAAGGATTTCAGTAACCGTGAACTGAAAGGTAAAGCAAGGTGGGGGGTGGCAGGAAAAGAGCCATGGGGAGTGGGGACACTGCTAGTCAGGAAGCTGGTAAGGAAATGAGAGTTGCTTCTGAGGGCTTCTAAAACCATGAGGGCGGAACGAGGGATCCAGCCGGAGGGAAGATGTTCTGGTGCTTCTCTCAATCAATCTTTTTCTCTCTCCCAAATTTGGAAGCATTAAAGGACTGGAATGCTGGTATAGGGATCCTAAAGCAGCCGTGTATGTGGTTTTTGTTTTTGAATCCTCGGGGATAGACTATTGGGCAGCTGTAAAAAAAATCGTAATAGCAAGCAAGTTCTTTATGTATAAATATGAAAAGATCTTTAAGACATATAGTGAAGCCAAGAAGCAAACTGGAGAATGATGTCTAGCATGCAGCACAGACCATATAAATTGCAGGGCTGTGCAAATTGAAATGGAGGGGCAGGGGGGGTCAAAAATTACTAAAAATTGCAAGACAGCAAGAGCAGAGCATTAAATCCAAGGCAAGGCCCTCCTGAACACGGGGCCCTGTGTGACTGCCACATGCACTCTCCATACCCACAAAGCCAGTATTGCTGGTATGCCTCCATGCGGTAAACCTGAAATGCTCAACAAGAACTAAATAATGAGGTTCACCCGTGGGGGAGTAGGTGAGCACTAGGGCAAGGAAGAGAAGAAAGGAGAAGAATTTCCACCATAAGCCTATTCGTATTTTTTAATGTTTGAGCTCTATGGATGTTATCTAGTCAAAAGTTAAAATAATCAGGAAAAAGTTTCAGGGCTCTAGGAAAGTCCACATAGACTATAAGCAATACATAGGCTCCCATTCGCATTAAACCGTCCCCTCTCTCACCACTCACTCACTTGCCAATGGACTCAGACTTCCAGGAAGCCAAATAAATAGCAAATATTCTGTGTGCATGTGTGTGTGCGCGTGTGTGTGTGTGATCTCTGTGAGGATCTCCTCGGCCTCCTGAACTTTGGTAGGCCTTGGGCACATGGGCCAGTGTCTACTTTCACAGAGGCTGCCCTCCAGGTTTACGTGGTACCCCTTCTGTGAGCAAAGGGACTCCAAATCTCATGAAATGCATGTGTTAGATGAATGTATCAGTAATAACACGATGCTTCAAGTTTAACTAAAAAGACATCTTCAGAATGGTGCAACCCAAAGAAATAGAGGCAGAACCAGAGATGCTCCTGAATCGCAAGGAAAAATAATAGTTTACGCATACTGAGTACCTACCGTGTGCTAAGTGAATTATTCTTTTAATCCTCATGATTCCCTGTAAAGCACATTCCACTACTTTTCTCACTTTGTGGATAAGGAAAATGAAGTCCAAAGAGGAAAAGTTGCCTGATATTACCCTGCCAGTGAAAGATAGAGCCAGCCAAAGACATCCTGGCTCCTGGGCCCACGCTCTAAACCACTAAGCACATAGAAGGGAAGCCCCAACTCTGATGTAAATGATCTATATGATATCTGCCTAAAATGTAATAATTCTTCTCAGCTGTTCCACCTATCGGATCTTCCATCCAGACACAAGTAGGCTAATTTGGAAGTAAGGGCTGACTACTTCCATTTGGGCAGATTTGGCGATGAGTTCTTTCATGCCATCAAGTCAAATGAACACTCGGCTCACCACTGTTTAAGGCCCACATTACTGTTCAGTATGGCCTTGGACTCCCATTTTTTTTGGAAAGGTTTCTTAAATTTTGACAACTTGACACCTCTTGGGAAAAAGTCTCCCGAGACTGACCCATAAGCTCTCCAAGTGATGTAAGTGGTAAGGCAGTTAAGAAGAGTGATGAGGAATTACTTCCAAGAGTACAGATAAATCACTATAATAATCCAGAGGCACAGAGGTGAAGATCAGAGGCAGAGGTTAACATTCCCGAGCTGAGGGAAAGAAGACTCCAGGACTCAACTGAAATTGGCTGTAAAACTATTACAAAGGCTGGACCAAACTGCAACATTCCCTTGCGAATTTTTCCCCTTCTGAGTTGGCTGGGACACCAGGAACAAGAATCGATGTAAGAGAATCATACATATGCCTGCACCGTCTATATTGTCTTGCATTTATCCTCCACCAAATTGTGGTGACTACTTTGATGAAAAAGCCAACTTAGGAGAGTGTTTTAGCACCTGAAACACTCCAAGGTTCTGGATATATGTTTGTGGAAATGGTGAATGAATGAATGAATGAATGACTCATCAGTCAAGTGATACGCTATCCTAACCCTTAAATGGGTTATACAAGAAATACCTCATTATAACAATCCAACCCCTCCCTGCAGCCAACCAATGAAATAGTCAAATGATCTCTTCCCGTTGACGCTTTATGGTAATTGCTAGAAATTCTATTCCCAGTAGGCAGAAGCTGGAGATGAAACAGAACCAATATCAAATTTCTTCATCGAGAATTGGAAGGTGAAAACAAAGTGTCTTGAATGTAGTAAAAGAGGAACATCTTGCAGATCAGCTTAATATATTGCCCTTGAATGTCTAAATGTATTTGTGTGTTACTGTCAAGTAACTACTCAATAAATGCTTTCAAGTTTGTCTGGCTTGTTCAGATTTAAAATATTAGGAGAGAAGAGAGGTTTGGCTGAGTTTTACAAATTCAATACCCAAGGTAGTATGGAGGGAAATAAAAACAGCTGGAATTTGTGTAGTTGCTAATTTAGTTGAAGAATAAGCATCCATCTAAGAAAAAAAAAATCCCTCTGCCACACCTGGAAGAGCCAGTTATAGAAGGGAAGGTAATTGCCAAAAGGACATTTTCCTTATTGAAAAATAAAAACCGTAATTTTATGCAAACTGCCATGCAGTCTTTTTCTTTTTCTTTTTCTTTTTTCAGTTTCAGAGTGAGGAAACAGGAAGCAAGAATGTGGTTTGGGGACCTTTATAAGACTAATAAGGCCAAGCTTTCTTGGGAAAGAGACAAGTTGAACCTCAGCCAGGTGATGAGACACGACAAGGAGGTCGAAGTACTAAAGGTGTTCAGTAAAAGCTGTAGGATGAGGGAAACTGCCAGGAGCTTGTGAGGAGAGACCAAGGGATTGGTCTAACACTCTAAGAATAATTGAGAATAGGGATATTTTGCTTAGAGGGAAGAAAGGAAAAGCAGAGTTACGGATAAACACTGGTTGATAATCAAAGTCTAATGAGACAAAGACTTAAGCTGCACATCGATTTTTGTACAGCAGTTGTTTGTATGTTTTTTTTTTTAAGATGGGTATCACTTTCTATACTCTTCTTACTATTTTTAAAGTTATAAGATTTTCTTACTTGCATTTCTATTTTTCTCAAAATGAGTGATTCCCAAAGCTTTTCTGCATCAGAATCACCAAGGAAGCTTCTGCAAAATGATGATTCCTGAACCCAACGCCCCAAAAAGTCTAATTAGGTGGATGAAGGGTTGGGGCTCAGGAATCTGTGTTTTAACAAGGGACAGGGAATAAGTCCTGGGTAATTTGATGCAAGGGATTTACATCGCGCTATTGAGAAGCTACTCTTATGATTTATATACCGGCTAATGTCCTGGACCTATGCAGCTGGAGCAAGGAATCACCACCAGGTGGAAATTTATCAAATTACAGGCATAATGGGAAGGAGGGCTCTGAGAGGTCAGAAGGTGGTGATTTTGTCATTGAAATGTGATGTAGTCCAATCACTACTCAATAAATGTTTCAAAGCTTATGTGGCTTGTTCCAATTCAAAATAAAAGGAGGTTTGGATGATTTTTACAAATTCAATACCAAAAGTAATGTGCAAGAAAAATGAGCACTAGATTTGTAAACAGCTGATACATTGTAGAGTTTCAGGGTCCGGGACACATGGAAATAGGAGTCAGGAAAGAGGTTGGAGAGCTACGGAAAAAAGTTTTGTCTACTTTTCAGTTCCACCTGCCTCTCCCCGGAAGTGATGAGCTGATAACACCCGTCAAGCTAACCTGTTAATGCCTGCATTAGGAAATCACCATTTGGTGGCGAATCTCTGTTTTGATCTATTCACCTACCTCTCCAGGTGAGGCACATCCAATCCTGCCTTACCAATACAAAGCATGTTCTTCTGATTTAATTGCAACCTTTCCCTCAATTGAGAGGACATGGGGGGGGGGGGGATGAATTGATGGAAAACAAGAACAGAACAGCATTTTGCTACCTCCCAAATATATATTTACCTCCTCCTCTCTCTCTTTCCATCATTATGCGAGTTCCCCGTAGCAGTGTGGCCCTAACACCAGGAACCTTTGTCATTTCCCTTTGCAGAATGCCTGTGGCTACCGTACGTCAGTAGAAATGTAGGAAGAATGGCTTCTTACCTCGATTCTGCAGAGGAAGAACTGTTTTTCATTGACCCATCATGGCACTCGTTCACCCAGAGAAGAAATATGAGCTGAGACATACTAAGACACATCCTCTCTTAGAGAAGTTCAACCCCTACTGGCTCACAGGAGCCAAAGATTTCTCAGAGGGTTCATTTCCTAAAGCTTTCATCATTTCAGAGGCTCTTCTGGCTCTTCTCTCAAGGTCCCTACCTCAGTTACCCAGCTATTAGCACCATGGCAACCATCAAGGACTACAAGCTTTGGGCAACACGATGTCCTCCGGTGGGCAAGTGTTTGACTCACAAAGTCACAGTCTTCCATACCAATCTCTCATCTTCCCGTTCATTAGTAACAGCAGATGGCACAAGACATCAAATCTTTGCAGGAAGCCACTGCCCTGTAGTGTGATATGAGGAAGCACTGAGCATTTGGCTTCAGATACGAATTTGCATGACCAACGGCAAATTACTTAGCCTCTCCAGGCATCATTTTCCTCCTCTATTAGAGGAGTATTTCTACTTTCTGGGTTTGTGAGAACTTGAGATAATGTATTCAAAATGCCTGGGACATAATAGGTGTTCAATAAATGGTACTTAATATTTTATGCATGAGCCTCAGGCTAATGTATGTGTGGACATTTAGTTATTAATTAGAAGGTAAATGAAAGCTGGCTGGAGGGAATTGCATTTGACCTTTAGCAAATTATTTCATTTAGATGCGCTGATGCAAAACTATCACATCTTATAAAGAAAGACAAAAATAAATCTGGCTGACAAAAGATATTTTAATAAATACTCAATCTTTCTCCAATGCCCTCTCCGTCTATGACCACCCCACTATAATTTGTGTGCCATTTAGGGAGGCTTTGTACCTTCCCGTCACTTGTCATAGTCAATCAACTGACTGATCAGGGGCCAGATTCAGCTCAAAAAACCTTTCTTGAGTGCCTGCATCTTGTGATGGCTCCAAAAAAGGAATTCTCAGTGCTTTTTTTCCCTCCAAATAAGCTTGCTAGCAAATTAGCATGAGTATACTGGGGTTGGTAGAGTCCCTCTAAATTATTCCTCAGTTGAGATCAGCTCAGGTGGTATAACGGGATGTGGGAACCTAATGTGTGCATCCTTCTATGTGCCCCATGTTATTGACAGGAAAAGAGAACCTGCTGCAGTCCGCGTAAAGCACCTTGTAACATGGAAGCCATGGCCTCTTACAGGAAGAACAGGGTGTATGTTCCAGCTGATGAGGGAAAAGGGAAAAGACCAGGGCTCACTGCAGACCGGACAGAGAAGAGACACATAGACACGCCATGACCTTAACTTGGAAATCGATGGAGACTCAACCAATGAATGAGAAAAGAAGGAAAGAGTGTAAAGGAGAAGGGTGGGATCCATGGAGGCCTCTCTGGGGATGGAGAGCAATCCACCAAAGAAGGTCAGCTGCAAGAGGTTAAGAAGGATTACAAAGCTGGAGTAGCCATTTTTTGCAGTAGAGTCAGTGACAAAAAACTGGCTGGCAACCTTAGGGAAGAAGTGAGCGAAGGCTACCAGGCTTAAGAGAAAGAGAGAGAGAGAGAGAACTAGAAAAGGAAGGAGAGCCATAAGAGGAAATCAATTGCTGATCCTACCCTGTTGGAAAAGATTCCAGATCCCACAACTGAAAGAACAGAGATGTGTGTTTATCACATGTGAGTCTCTCATGCTGCATCACACATGAGTAAATAGTGCTATCAGTGGCCTCATCTGGAGTTTCTCTGCCACTCAACCTATCTGGGATGAGGGGGCGTTAGAAAGTCCCACCCAATGAACTTTGCAAAAAAGCGGCGATTCGTTTCAGAAGGCTCCAACCGCGCCTGCAGCCAATGGAACAGGCTCACACGTGGTGACTACGCCCATCACCATTCCCACATATTCCTGCCTTCAAAAGCCCACAGAGCAGCAGGAAGGAGAGTTAGGCAAACATCTTCGGGACTGGTTTTATTAAGCTAATGTACCAGGCATTGCCCATTTTGCATCCTGAGAAGCCATCAAGCCCTTTGAACTTAGCATTTTCATCAGAAATCTTCTATTTTAAATAATGATACAGCAAATCTTTGGAGTGCCTTTTATCCAAGAACCTCAAAATACATTACCATTACTGCTGATTCTCAGCATTTGGTAGCTAGTATTACATTAATTGTCTAGATGGTTAAGCTAAAGCATCTAATGGTGAAATGCAAAATCAGCTACAAAGGGAGGAAAAGAGTTTAGAGTACTCTGGGTCAAGCTCTGACCATTTATCCACATAACTACTCTTACTGGTACATGCCAACATCCAGATGCACAATTACGAGCTAGGAGCAAGCAAAGACTTTATGACCGTCCATGCATCGAGGACATCGGTCAGGTTGGTGGCTGCCTGACATCTTTTACATATGCATCTTATGTTTGGAGAGGAACTCACTTCCCTATCTCCCTTGCAGCTGCAGTGCAGACATGGGGCCTGGGCCCCTCCAATCAGACGCAATGGCGGGAGGAGCACAACGAGTTCCTGGTGCAGAGGTTGCTTCAGAGCCAATTAGAGCGTCCAATGCATGGTGGTGGCTGCAGTGGCTTCCCCATCAGACTGGTTTGACGGCATAATTGTAGGCATGTTTCTAGAGGTTTAGCCTCTAGCTGGGCCCTTCAGCTGTCTCAATGATCCTGTGAACCCCTCTGTACCCTTTGAACAAATCCTTCTCCGCGCACTCAGCCAGACCCAGCTTCTATCACTTGCAGCTAAAAACCCTGAGAAGCATTCCTTCATATCCCATGAGAAATAGAGGTTCACAGACTTCCGTTCATACTTTCAGACAGGTTGGTAACTGCATCTCAACCCACCTTTGAAGCTGAAAGTCATTTGCTCAGTTGATATTTGGTATTTGTAAATATCTAGTATTCACGGAGCACTGAGGAAGTACAAAACTCTGTGCTAAGTTATTATGGAAAATATCTGCTGGGTCCCTGCTATGGGCTATACATCTCACTGAGAGCTAGAATGTCAGAAAATTCAGGAAAAACAGACATGGCCACCACCCTCCAAGAGCTGACAATCCACAGGGAAAGGCAGGCAGTAACTGAGGAATGACACTCAGCCCTGTAAAATTGCCACCGTGATTAGTGATATGAAGGGCAGAGAAAGCATCCCTGAGGGAAAAATATGTTAGCATGAGATATGCCTTTGAAAAGAGCACACCAGAGTCAGCTGGAATATTAACTGGAGGGAAATCAAAATAGACGGGGACAGACCAGTGAGGAGGCGATTTTAGATATTCAGGAAGGAGTTGATGGTGGCTTAGACTAGGGTGGGAGGGGCAGAGAGAGAGAAAAGGACAGACTCAGGAGATGGTTAGGAGGTAAAAGCGAGAGGACTTAGCAATGAATTAGATGTGGAAAAATGAGCTAAGGTCATAAATGACTCCCAGGTTGCTGACTGGAGCCACTGGATAGATGGTGATGTTTGTCCCTGGGAGAACACTGGGAGAAGGTGGAGTTTTGTAGGGCGCGGTGAGCTCGGTCTCACACGTGTTAAGTGATTCGCCTTTGAAGCATCCGTGAGGACTGGAGCTCAGAATAGGAGACTATGCCGGAGGCACAACATCATCTGTGCACCACCGAAGCCATTGTATGAATGGGATCTCTTAGGGATGGGTCAAATACAGCCTGAGAAGAGAAGGCCTTGGACCTATTTTTAAGGAGTGTCAAGGGCAGGTCTAAAAATTCAGGGACCCACGTGTCAAAAGCAACCGGAAGGTAATGATAGTCTGCCTATAAAACATCGACAAGGTGAAAGGCTTTCATCCAAGAAACATATCTTGATTCTGTTGCTACAAACTCCTTCTGCAATCAGGATCACACTCTCAGGGGCCCAGCCAGCCTATACCCGGTTCATGGGCCAAGCAGGGGCTGTGGCACACAGCAAGGCACGCGTCCTATCTAAAGAGGGTATTTGGGGGGCGCCTGGGTGGCTCAGTCAGTAGAGCGTCTGACTTCGGCTCAGGTCACGATCTCACGGTCCTTGAGTTCGAGCCCGTGTCGGGCTCTGGGCTGTTGGCTCAGAGCCTGGAGCCTGCTTCCGATTCTGTGTCTCCCTCTCTCTCTGCCCCTCCCCCATTCATGCTCTGTCTCTCTCTGTCTCAAAAATAAATAAACGTTAAAAAAAAAAATTTTTTTTAAAAAAAGAGTGTATTTGGTTCCAAGCCCAAACAAGTTATTCCCAGATGTGATGCTTGTATCCACTTCCCTCTAGTAAGTCTCCCCCTATTTGAAATAACTACCGTGGTTTACATTAACCTGAATGGACCTTGACTGAAACCGTGTTTAACCCAGCTTTTTAGAGTCAGAACCCCATTCTCTGCTTCTGCCTTGGAAAAAATCGATTACTGTGAGTTATTTTCCTGCTAAATCCCCTGTTTTTCTATTTCCAAATAGCAGTGATAGCTCCAAAAGACTGTTCTTCTACCCCAAACACCTTCCCTCGCTATAAATACTATCCCTAAAACTAGTTTCCAATGCCTAACACTCTAACCATAGGTGGCCCACCCTAAAACCCCTCCCATTATTCAAATGCATCCTAAAGACAAGGGTAACACTGACATCCTAGCCCCATGGTGTACAAACAAAGGCTAATCATCCCTGGCACTATAACATAGCTTCGCTTAGAAACCAGGAAGGCAGGCCAGCTGCGATAAAGGGATAGTCTCTGGAAGCCAAGGCTAGGAGTGAGGACGATAGAAGTTTGGAGTCATCTTGAAGGCAGCCTAGGGCAGAGGGAAAAAAGTAAGAAAAACCAGAAAGTAAGGGGAAGCAGTAGCTCTCAATGCTAATCAACTCTGGCTTCTGACTTTTTTTTTTTTTTTTTTTTTGCCTTCTCAATATTCCTTTGAAGTAATACATCATATATACTAATTATAACTGCCAGCTATTGACAAAATCTGACATGTCGTCGAACTGGATTTATTTCTTAGTTGAGTGTTACAACACACACACTCGCTCGCTCACTCACTCAAAATCAAATTCTTCCTCCCCCTTCGGACCCATCCAACCCCAAACTGGAATTATTAAACAGAAACATGAAACAGAGCAGACCAACAGTGCACGCGTGTCATGAAGCTACTGGGATTTGCTCTGCCTCAACCTACAGCAGGTGAGTCAACCACACACCTTGTCTGTGTTGCAGCTTCCAGGGCAAACAGCCTCCGGGAGACATTACACGGTGCCCGACACAAGATCGCTGTTGATACTTTCCACACCATCTTGGTTGGTGTTGGTAAGAGCTTGCCCCCAAATTCCCCTTCTGTTGACATTTGGCAGGGCTTCTGTCAACAAAACTTACATCAACCAGCACCTAGCAGAATGTCTCACACACGGTAAATTCTCGATGCTTATTTGAAAACAAAAATTAGAAGAAAATCAAAAGCAGATGAGCCATCCTCGCCTAACAACGAGCGAATGTAGTGAAGCGCTTAGTGTCAAACACATAGCAAGCATTACATTAAACATTAACAATTAGCGTTATTATTCTTCTCTGGAGTCCCTGTTGCTCTTTGTTCACATTCCGGGGATCCAGAAGAAACTCTTTCACTTCCTTCTCTCACTCCACCCCTCTTATTTAAATAGTATCACAACTTTCAGAGAAATTTAAACCACATCTCTCCCCACCACACACACACACACACACACACACACACACACACACAGCGTATGGTCTCTCAGGCATTGCTGAGGGGAGCATAAGCAGCAGAGCTCCTACAGAAGGCAATTTGAACACATCTATCAAAATTACAAATATTTTTCAACCCAGCAGGTCACACTGGAGAATTTATCCTCCAGATTACCTCCCCACCATGTGGCATACAACAGGTACAAGGTTGTTCTTTGCAGACTTGTTTGAAATGGCAAAATGGAAATGAGCCAAGCGTCCACCAATAGGGAGCTCATTAAATAAACCTTGGTAGAAGCAGAGCGTTTGAATACTATGCAGTAATGTAGACATTTTCAGTGAGGACATTTTCTGTGTACTTTCACATGGAGATCTCCAAGATATATTGCTAAGTTTTTGTTTTGTTTTGTTTTGTTTTGTTTTAATGCACAGAGTAACAGCATACAAAGCATTCCAAATTTTGTCTAAAAGTGGTGGGGGGGATAAGAATATATAGTTGCATTTGTTTTACATTAAGGAACTCTGGAAGTATATGAAGGAAGCTAAGAGGAATGACTGTCATGGAAGGAGAATGGAGAATTAGAAGGATGGGGGAAAGGGAAGGACCGAAGGGAAAACGTTTTACTGTAAAACTTTAAATTGTCTATTTAAGATAGATAAATAAACCCATCTTACGACAATCTAAGGAGCATGCCCCCCTGCCAGTGCTCTATAGTTGAAGTCGATGCCCTGGACATGCAACAGCTTGACCAGTCTCTCCCCTATTCTCCAGGCTTCTTCCCTCACCCGCTGGGGGATGATGCAGCCTTTGAGACGAGTCACTGTGCCTGGAAGCTGGACACCTGTGTTGGCTAGCTTATCACAGTCTATTGGACTATGGTCCTGTTCTCACATCTATGTATTCCTTCTGGGGCACAAGAATATAAACTAAGAAAAATCTCTTGGGTCACAGACTCAATGTTACAATTCTTCATTTCTTTGCTTTCATCAGTTTAAATCCAGACTTTTAATGTGATTTGCAAATAGCTTTGTATATGATATTAGAGGTCAGAGGACTTCTTAATCCATCTAAAAATATATAAACACACCTCAACAAAAATCCATTAAAAGTAGAAATAGCTAATCCTTTACTTGGGGAGAATAAATAATTCACCTCCTGGTTTTCCCACCGTAAATCAGTTCTACCGTAATCAGATGCCAGCGCCAGAGAATAGGAAAGAAAAGCAGCTGTGTTAAACTTTGACAATTAAAAAAAAAAAAGGAATGGAAAAAGTGGGGATGAACCACTTGTTTTCTCTTCATGTATTTCTCTAAACAGACTACATAATTAATGAGCTGGGAAGAAACCAGTGCCTTAATTCTATTTCTAAAGAAAACCTTTCCTATGTTTTTACCTTAAGTAAAAGATGTATCTGGCTCACTTTAAGGGTTCCAACAATTTCACATGCCAACCCTCTAATGTCATTCAGGCACCTGCACAGGCTTATCCCTGCACCAGTGAAAGCTCTACTAAGAAGAGCCTGCCATCTTGGCTCCCTCAAGCTCAGCTGGAGGAGAAAGGGAAGGCTCACAGACAGAATAATGCAGGACTCATTCTGTACAACATAGAGCTCCCACACTTCCTGGAGTCAGGAAGGATCCGAAAGGCTATAGAAGAGGTTGAAGGATGAAGAGGCCATAGTCAAGAAACGAGGCTGAAGCCAAGCGAGCCACTTCGGTGCAGATGACCCTCCCTATATTGCTGGTAGAAATATAAAATAGGGCAGCCACTACAGAAACGGTTTGGTGATTCCTCAAAAATGAAATATAGAATTGCCACATGATCCAGCAATTCCAGCCCAAGTGATATAGCCAAATAATTAAAAGCGGATATTCAAAAAAAACCTGTACACAAATGTTCATAATAGCACTATTCACAATAGCCAAAAGGTGGAAACAACCCAAAGGTCCATCAAACTGGATAATAAAATGTGGTATATCTATATAGTGGAATATTATTCGGCCACAAAAAGGGATGAGATGCTATACGCCAGGACATGGATGAGCCTCGACACCACTATGTTAAGTGACACAAAAGAACACACATACTGTAATTCCATTTGTATGAAATATCCGAAATAGGCAAATTCCAAGAGACAGGAAGCAGATAACAGTCGCCAGGGCCTGTGGGAGAGAGAGGAAATGGGAAGTGACTGCTTACTGGGTATAGGGTGTCCTTCCTGAGTGATGAAAATGCTCTCGACCTAGTTAGTGGTAATGGTCTCACAATACGGTGAATACGCTAAATACTACTGAATTGTACATGTTAAAATGATTGAGAGGCTGGGCACCAGGGTGGCCCCGTCCGTCAGTTAAGCATCTGACTCTTGCTTTCAGCTCAGGTCATGATCCCACTGATCATGAGATCATACCCCGTGTTGGGCTCTGCGTGCTCTCTGCCCCCCCCCCCCCGCTTGTGTGCACTCTCTCTATCTAAAATAAATAAATAAGCATTTAAAAAATAAAGATAAAATGGTTAAGATGCTAAATTTTATGTGAATTTTACCTCGAGAAGAAAACTTGTTGGCTTTATTTAAAAACTCATTTGTTCTCAGTCATTCATCTGTAGGCCATCTGGGGGTAAGGTGATCCCGTATGAGCTAGACTGGGCTTGGTTCCAGACTACAGGTTGGAGCCAAGTCTGTCTCACGTGCCTTTCATCCCCTCACACCGGTAAGCTAGGCAGAGCATCTCCTCATAGCGATGGCAGAAGCACAAGAGGGCACACCCAACACTCAGACATACCTGAAGCCTTGGTCTGCACGGTGTCTGTTAACATCTTATTGGCCAAAGCACACAGCTGAGCTCAAGGACAAAGGGCAGGGAAGCATACTCCAGTACTGGTGGAAGGAACTGCAAAGTTGAGTGACAACATGGAGGAAACTAGAGGACATTATGCCAAGTTAAAAAAAAAAAAAAAGCCAGACACAAAAGACAAATACCGTATGATCTCACTTGGATGTGGACGCTAAAAAAGTCAAACTCATAGAACCAGGGAGTAGAACAATGGTTGCCAGGGACTAGGGGTAAGGGAAATGTGGAGATGGTGGTCAGATGTACAAGCTTTCAGTTATCCGATGAATAAGTTCTGGGGATCTAATGTACAGCATAGTGATTATAGTTAATAACACTGTATTGCATATTTGAAATTTTCAAGAGAGTAGATCTTAAGTGTTTTTCACACACACACACACACACACACACACACACACAAACGTGAATATGTGAGACAATGAATGTGTTAATTAGCTTGATTCACATTGTATACATGCATTAAGTCATCACATTGTACACCTTTTAAAAAATCATATTATACAACCCAAATATATACAATTTCATTTGTTAATAATCATACCTCGATAAAAAATGGAAATGCCTAAATGCATAAGGATAACTTTAAAAGTTGAATAACGAAACGCAAAGACAAAGAAAAGGGTAAAGCATTGGGAGCTATAAGCCATTCTATCACAGTTCTTAACCCACATAGGAGACCTTCTTTTCTCCTAAATGGCAAGAATTCCTCCATATCTTTTCCACAAGCTTTTATAATTCTTTAGAGCAAAGGGCCTCCTTCTGAGGAATGTGACCCAATTCACTCAAGGTAACTTTTACTAAATTGTAGAAAACACAGATAAAAGTGGGTGTTTATAAAACATAGCTGGGTTTTGCTAATGGTTAGCAGATGGAATTGGTGGGTTCCAAGGGAGTTACGAAGTCCTTGTTATCAGATTACGGATTTTCAGGTGTGTAGGTCCCACCATGCTCAGTGGCAAATTCTAAATCTGACTATCACTCAAGGGAAGAGAGAGGACGTGGAGGACTGGGTAAGAATTTCATGGGCCAGTCCTGGAAGTAGCAGACATCACTTCTACATTCTATCGGCCAGAACGGAGTCATGTGGTTGCAAATTTCACAGCTACAAAAGAGACTGGGAAATGCAGTCGAGTCGTGTGCCCAAGAGGAAAAGGGAGCTGGTGAAGTGAATGGGTAGCTAGTCTCTGCCACATCCGATATTAAGCTGCCTTTATTGAATGTCAAGCCATCTAAAGTTGGCTTTAAAAAGTGCAAACCTTTTGTCTGTAGGAGTTTGGGGGACCACTTCGTCATGGTTGGAGGAATAGAGGAGAGTCCTGGAACTAGATTTAAGGACATTAAAGTAGGGACAGCAATAAAACGAGCACAAATCAGCTCAAAGGAATGGAAAACTATACCAGAACTTAAAGAAAAAGCATGCAAGGCATCATGACCCACAGGATTCCAATACCTGGAATCCAAACACGAAAATGGAGTGAATTCTTAGAGACAGACACCATCAAAAAACAAAAGCCTTGACTCCACTTACGTCTGACCTAGGGAAGCAAGACTTCCATATATGTTATATAATTCACCGTTCCATTAATGGCTTGCTCCCTCGACTTTTACTGTCACCTTGAATAAATTTAAGATTGAACAAGCAATGTAATCAAAGTGATTTGGACACAAAAGTCTTTTTCTCCCACTCTTTCTCCAACCTTCCCCCTCATTACAGCTGCCCTGAATGGGAGTAAAGGAAAAGCGAGGCCCGTGAGGCTGTTAACACCTCCAAGGCCAAAGAAAGACAAAATGAATTCCAAAAATCATACTTCCAAAGTACTCTCATTGTGCTTCATGGAGCTGGCAAGCTCCTTCTTTCTCTGCAGTGACCTAGTCTTCTCCCCTGAAATTTCAAGCCAGTTGCCATTTCCACCTCTCTCAACTGGGGGCTTTATTATCTTAAGGTGAGAAAAGTTTCTTCGGCAGGAGTCTGCCTGGGAGAGAAATCAGAGTGATTTAAGCAGTGCCCATGTGTGTTGGAGATGGAAGAGAATCTCCAGCTGACACATCAGAGAGGAAAAATGTAAGCTCGGATGCATTTATTAAGGGAGGTTGGATATCTGTTCAGCCAACCCTCTCTTTTTTTTTTTTTAACTCTCAGATACTATTTTAATGAAAAGCCACCACAAGTCCACAGCAAATCACAGCTTTGAAGGAAAATGTCAATCCCTATCAAACCCTGAAGAATTGTTGGAGCTGATGGAAATCTAAATTCATCGGCTACTTTCGCCATTTCTCCCATCATGGGTTCCAACCACAACCCCACCCCCCCAGCTCACCCTGGAGTGGAGAAATGGGGCTGCAAATCAACGCCTGGGGGACATCCCATCAGACAATGGGAAGGTCTAAAGAAAGGTTAAAGCAGAAAGGAAACGAAATTTATAGACTTAGCATTAAAATCTTAAAGGACCTTAGGAACAGCAATGAATCTGATGTTAGGAAAGGCAGGGGCTGTCAGAGGCCACGGCAGGAAGGCCTGACAAGGGCCATAAATCTAAGCTAGGAGCAGAAAAAAAATAGGCGTCTTTTCAGGCTGAGGCAGCGTGATGAAAAGATTCCAACCTGGACTTAAAAGAGGGGCAGGGCCACAGAGGCATAGTGGGGAAGAGGTGGACTAAGGACTGCAAATAAGGAAGGCAAGGCACTGCAGACTGTGGGGGCGGGAGAGGGGGCAGCTGGCTGGCAGAGGCCGGCAACAAAGACACGAGCAACAGGCGTTTGGCTGAGGGGGGCACCTTTGAAACTGATGCCCAGCCAAAGGAAACAGAAAAGATGTGGTTGCTCCCTGCAGCATAGATGCGATGGGAGGTGGCGGGCTAAAGAGGGCTGTGGAGGGGGAGCCGGGGAGGGGCAGGAGCTTCAGTGGTTACGACACAGGCTGGGAAGCCAAGAACTCCCAGGATTGTCTTTAATTTTCACTCACTCATTCTGTCGTAGTTTGGGGTTTGGGGTTTTGGTTGTTTGGACTATTCCCTCAGGGGCCCAAGGCAAGTATGTTAAGACACTAATTAAAATACATAAAAGGACCGCAACTGAAAATAACATGCCATGAATTATCATTAAAATGCCAAGCTCAGTGGCCTTTCCCTCGGGGTAGGCCTGACTGCAAAAGCAGGACTGGCACCACGTGGATTGCCAGGGCTCTTGCCCGCTTCCCGCGTGTCCCAGAGTGAAACGCTGTTTCCTTCCTCTTCCCCCCGTGGAAGGGACGTTGGTGGATGGGTTTCATCCACCTGGAGAGGATTAACTGAATCAATACCTCCACGGTATACTTTGAAGCTTTGAGATTAAGTTTAATTGTCAATGCAGTGATAATGGCCTGTGTATGTGCACATATATCCAAGTATTTATGAAATGCAACTTTTTCAGTTTTTTGAAATATGAAAATCAATATACCTTCTTCCCCATGCCTACCATTCTTCTCTAGTGCATTTATTTCTACATTCTGCTTTTTTTTTTCCTACCTGCTTTTCCCTTCTGTCCATTTTTCTCTCCTAGCTTCCATCTTCTCTCTTATCCGCCATTTTGACTCTCCTCAGTTTCTCCCTCCTCCCATTTGTCTCAGAAACTAGAGAGCATCTCAGATGCAATGTCATTTCATAGGTGAATACATATGGTCATTAATATTCATTAGTTTTCTTAATCTCTAGTAAAAATAGGAAAAAAAAAATGCTGCCTTCCCATGTGTCAGACTGGTTGATTAGCAGACTGTACTTTTAATATAAAATCCTCATCCTGTGGAGAAGCTGAAGGCCCGAAAGTTTTGGGAGGGTTGATACTTTCCTTGGACCAAGCAAGGAAAGGGGAGATCGGCAAAGATAAAAGATGATCTTGGATACTCAATATCACTTATCATCAGGGAAATATAAATCAAAACCACAATGAGGTACCATCTCAACCTGTCAGAATGGCTAAAATTAACTCAAGAAACAACAGATAGTGGTGAGGATGCAGAGAAAGGGGAATGCTTTAGCACTGCTGGTGGGAATGCAAACTGGTGCAGCCACTCTGGAAAACCGTATGGAGGTTTCTCAAAAAATTAAAAATAGAACTACCTTATGACCCAGCAGTTGCTGGATATCCTTCGTATCCCTTTATCCAAAGGATACAAAAATGCTGATTCGAAGGGGCACATGCACCCCAATGTTTTTAGCAGCTCTATGAACAATGGCCAAATTATGGAAAGAGCCCAAATGTCCATCGACTGATGAATGGATAAAGAAGATGTGGTATATGCATACAATGGAAATCTCTGCGATGAAAGAGACTGAAATCTTGCCATTTGCAACAACATAGTTGGAACTAGAGTGTATTATGCTAAGTGAAATAAGTCAGTCAGAAAAGACAGATATCATATGATTTCACTCATATGTGGAATTGGAGAAACACAGCAGATGAACATAAGGGAAGGGAAGGAAAAGTAAGATAAAACCAGAGAGGGAGGCAAACCATAAGAGACTCTTAAATACAGAGAATAAGCTGAAGGTTGTGGGGGCGGGGGATGGGTTAAATGGGTGATGGGCATTAAGGAGGGCAACTTTGGGGATGAGCACTGGGTATCATATGTAAGAGATGAATCAGTAGGTTTTACTCCTGAAGCCAAGACTATACTGTATGTTAATTAACTTGAATTTAAATAAAAATAAATAAAATTTTAAAAATCTAAAAACAAAAAAAAGATGATCTTGGGGGAGAAATTTAAGCCTCAAAGTGATAAGCAATATGAACTTCAGGAGTAAACTCACCAAAGTGCATTTCCCAAAGATAGTGATCATCTTTTCACATCCTAGACTCACTAGCAGATTAAGGGGATTTCCACAAAATGTTAAGACTTCAGTCTTAGGTTCCAGAACCTAATAAATGCCCTATGGTGTTATAAATTCAGTGTGGAGCATGAAAAACTGGCTGCTGTGACTCAGACCTAGCAGGTACTACCTTAAAACACAGAGGGGCGCCCGGGTGGCTGGTCGGCTCAGGTCATGATCTCACAGTTCGTGGGTTCGAGCCTCACATCGGGCTCTGTGCTGATGCTTCAAATTCTGTGTCTCCCTCTCTCTCTGCCCCTCCCCACTCACACTCTGTTTCTCGCTCTCAAAAAATAAATAAAACATTAAACAGACACACACACACACACACACACACACACACACACAGAGAAAGAAGCCAAAACTGTCTGTGTGAAAGGTAAAGGGTGTGTAAAAAGTAAAAAAAAAAAAAAAAAAAAAAAAGTATTGATAATAATGGAAAAGTAAACACCACTTCATATGTAAAGAAACTCTGATATTAGGACCTCCCATTAGAAGTAACTTTTTTTTTTTTTTTTGCTTAAATCAATGGATCCATAAATACATGAACTTAATCTGACTTCTAACTAACTCATTTGGTGAAAAGCTGGTGGACTAGAAGTTTATTTGCAGAACTGGGGTCTTTCAGCAACTCAATAACAGGTTTCCTGTTTGACTTTGGGCAAGTTATTTAACTACTTGATATCTAAAGTTACTCATCTGTAACATGAGTAAAACAATATGATGGCCATGTTATTTTTGGCTCTTGGGCTGCTCCCAACCTTGGATGTGTAACTGAATCTCACAGAGGAATTTCACAGAATTAATGAAGATCTGCAAATCCTAAAGGGCCTCAGGTTGAATGTCGACTTCACGGTATTATCATTATAGAGTAGCTGTTAATAGCCCCTGCACTGTCACCCCCTCTCCTAGGTCATCACTCTCTTGTCTCTGGTCTGTCCCCTCTATGCTTAAGAGCACATTTAATCCTTTACTCCTAGAAGGCCTTCTTGTCATTTCACCATCCATCAGAGCCCCTACCACACTGTTCCTCTAAAATGCATAGAAAATCTCGACTTTGATTTCTCTCTTCTTCCTCCCTCTTTAATACTTTAGAACCTGGGTTTTGTCCATCACTGCATATTTGTATTTGTCTCAAACCCAATAGTTTTCCTGTGTACAAATCTTTCTAGAAATTGTGTTCTTCTTACCCCTCTTCCTAGTAGTATGACAGTTTATGTTTAGACTTCAGCGATACATCCGTGCAGCAGATCACTTCCAACCTTTCTGACAATTCCTTGGCAGATTCTTATTTCTCCTCCTGCCCAATGACTGTCGCTTCTAATTCTTCTCCATGTAGCACTTCCAGTTAGTGGTTCGTCTAATTATGTAGATCTCCTATCAGCTACATGTATGATCTCCAACTTCTATCCCTTACCTTTTCGATCTACAGCGTGAAGTCTGTCCAAGACACACGTGTCAGTTATCCATTGTCACAATGACAGTGCATAACAAACCACCTTAAAACTTAATGGCTTAAAAACACTAACCAATTTTCATTGCTTGGGAGTATATGAATGCTCTGGGGAGTTTTGGGATGTGGGCCTGACTTGATCTCAACTGGGTGTGTTCATAGATACACCATGTTCCCAGTCAGTCTATCACACCATAATTGTCCTGCCATCATATAAGGCCAAGCAAAGAAAAAGCTAAGCTCTGGGCCTGGCTTGTTGGCAGTATTCTCAGCATTCCAAGACCTTAAACTCCCTAAGCTTAGAAATTTAAAACCATCGGGGCACCTGGGTGGCTCAGTCGGCTAAGTGACCAACTCTTGATTTTGACTCAAGTCATGATCTCACGGTTGTGAGACTGAGCCCCAAGTCAGGCTCCTCACTGTGTGTGCAGCCTGCTTAAGATTCTCTCTCTCCCTGCCTTCTGCCCCTCTCCTGTTCATGCTCTCTTTCTCAAAAAAAAAAAAAAAAAAAAAGTTAGAAATTTAAAAACATCATTCAGCCTACTTCAAAATTCCAGCATTTTTGGACTCTTTTTTTTTCTTTATGTATCCCACCTAGGCTCTTAGAATCATGTCCTTACCAACCTCCACATTTCCAGGGTTGCAGCACTCCCTACAAATCATCTTAAATGGAGACCTACATTCCTCTTCTATGAGTGTCACTTTGATCCTCTGAGCCTCTTATAAAAATCTCTGCTCCTGGTCATGTTCCTCCACAAACATTTGCATACATATGCACGGGTTGGTGTGCCACATCTTAAAAATTAAAAGAAGAATGGAATCGATAGCCAAATGATTTTTTTAAATAGAAAAGAAAGAAAAGAACAACTAAGTTAAATGGCACAAAAGTTGAAATCCAGTTTATCTGTTTCTTCTAATTGAGCCAAATCCTGGAAAACTCTGAAAATGACATATTAACATCCTCAATCCACTCACTCATGCTGTATAGCCATCTCTGACTACTTATAATAAACAGACACAACTGTTGAAAAACTCATTAATCCAGATCTTATGGATATAGCTACCGTCAAAATTAATCATCTTTTCCCAAGCAAGATAGTTTTCCCTTTGTTAAATTCATTGGCATCCATGAGTAAAATAAAATGTGCCTGGATTTTCAAAAGTATGTTTGAAAAAATCCAAACACAGTGACTAATTTCTAGAACTAAAACCTGCAGTTGGAGTCTAACATCCTATTTGGGCTAAAAAATGAAACAGTTTTCTTGTATCTTCTCATTGTTACTCTGGTAAACTTGAGAACACTTGCTGTTCTTCCAAAAATGTCCATGTCTTTACCTTACCTCTCATTAAACCTATTTCTAGAAGCAAAGGTCTTGGTCCCCACCACGCTTCTATTCTCCAAGCTTCCCAACATTCCTTGGCACACAGCTGAAACTTAATAAGTATTTATCCTTTATGGTGGTAGTGTGGGACCATTTCAAATGGACCACCTCTTTGTCAGTGGACTTCACAAAGGCACAAACTTACAATGAAAATGTGCAGTCTTTTGAACATTTGGAATATGTGCCAAGACTTTGGTCTGAACACTCTTCCCTGGAGATCTCAGATTTGTCTTTCTTTTGAGTTTGAATGTGTGTGGTTATAGCTATTGTTCTTGCAAAACCAATGTCTGGTGCTTTTTCTTTGGATTATTTAGACTCATGGCTTTAAACTAACTTTAATCCATTAACAGTTGCCCTCTATTCTTTCTTTTGGAATTTGGTTCCCTTTAGACTTTCCTCACCCTGTGTCTTTTAGAGCCTCAACTTCTAGATCTCAGGGCCAACACTGAAGATCCTTGAAGGGAAGACTGATCC